>NC_044319.2:42689715-43308614 GCF_007474595.2 Lynx canadensis
CATGATCTCAACAGGGGACTGCTGGGAAGTCGGCCGCTACCCTAGAGCCGGTCTCTTTCTAGAGACTTGTAGACTCTTCCCTTTATCCCCGATGTTCTGAAATTTTGAAATGCGTCTCACGAAGACACAAAGGGTCTCTCTTCATCAATTGTGGGGCACCTCGGGGATCCTTGCAATTTGGAGAGTAATCATTTTCATTTAAGGAAGCGGAATATATAAGTTCACTTTATAAGAGCTCATTCTTATTCTCTGCATTTTCCTTAAAAAACAAAAATCACCCAAAATGCCCATCACGTGATAAATGAATGAAATGTGAAATATCCATACAGTGCAGTGTTTACTCAGCCCTAAAAGGGAAGGAAGCCCAGCTACCTGCCACCATATGAATGAACCTTGAAAACAGTGTGTGGAGTGGAAGAAGCCAGTCACAAAGGCCACGTCTTGTATGCTTCCACTTACGAAGTGTCTAGAATAGGGAGGCCCAGCATAGAGACAGAAGGGAGATCAGTGCTTGCCTGGGGCTGGGGAAGGAAAGAAGGGGGAAGTGACTATCGTACGGGTATGAGGTTTCTTTTGGGGATCATGAAGATGTTCTGGAATTAGATGGTGGTGATGGGCGCACAACCTTGTAGATGAAAAACCACTACATTGTATATACTAAAAGGGCGAATTTTATGCTATGTGAATTCTATCTCAATTTTTTAAAAAGGCCGCTGTGTGTTCTGTGGGCACCCTCATCTTTGAGGATGTCAAGGGTGGTGGTGGTTTTTAAATGCTCTTTTTTAAAAAACAATTTTTTTTAATGTTTATTTATTTCTGAGACAGAGAGAGACAGAGCATGAGTGAGGGAGGGGCAGAGAGAGAGGGAGACACAGAATCAGAAGCAGGCTCCAGGCTCTGAGCTGCTAGCACAGAGCCCGACGCGGGGCTCGAACTCACAAACCATGAGATCATGACCTGAGTCGAAGTCAGTCTCTCAACCGACTGAGCCACGCAGGTGCCCCTAAAAAAATTTTTTTAATGTTTATTTTTTGACAGAGAGAGAGAGGCAGAGCATGAGTGGGGGAGGGGCAGAGAGCGAGGGAGACACAGAATCTGAGAGTCTCCAGGCTCTGAGCTGTCAACACAGATCCCAACGCGGGGCTTGAACTCATGGACCACGAGATCATGACCTGATCCGAAGTCGGACACTCAACCAACTGAGCCACCCAGGCGTCCCAAATGGGTGGTGGTGGTTTTTATGTTTTCTTTTGTGCCTTGCATAGTACTGGCCTCTTCGGGTTGTTTTCCCTTTACTTTGGCTTATGTTTCTTTTTATATTTGATGCTCTTCTCAAAACTCTAGTAATCCCTGGCTGTTGGCTCATATTTACGAGCAAGGCGTTTAAAAGCTGACTGGGAGCTCTGTGTGCATCGGCACAGTTGTTAACTGCTGGTCTCACCATGGGGAGGGGTCGGTGGAGCCCCCAGATGTGGCCATTTGCCCAGCCACCAGCATTCCTAAAGCCAACAGGAGGAAAAGGGTGGGGGGTGTCTCCATTTGGTTTGCAAACTTCCAGGAAATTCCCACTTTTCCATATATCACCTCACCTCCTCTGGGGGATCGCTTTCCTGTTTTTGGCCATACTCCCTACCCTATTTTCACATGTCACCAATGTCTGAGCCTTTCTGCGGCTCTATAGCAAGAATCTGCCCATTTCTGGGGTGCCTGAGTGGCTCAGTCGACTAAGCATCTGACTTTGGCTCAGATCATGACCTCGCGGTTCAGGAGTTCGAGCCCCATCTCAGGGCCTCTCTTGTCAGCGTGGAGCCCTTCGGATCCTCTGCCCCCCTTTCTCTCTGCCCCTCCCCTGCTCAGGGGGGGTGCACACTCTCTCTTACTCTCTCAAAAATAATGAGTAAACATTTCAAAAAAAAAAAAAAAAAAAAAGAATCTGCCCATGTCTCGTTGGTGCCTCCGGGGTCTCCAGGTTTTTCTCTATCAACCCGAGTCAGTTAGCTTCTCAACTTCCGAAGCGGTATAGGCATTGCTGATTGCTTTCGTTCTCTCCCTTGCCCTTGGGGGCTTCTGTAACTTTCCCACTCCCTGGCGTGGCAGCAGAGTGGAACATGATGTTGGGCCTACCATGTTTAACCGAAGTCCCTCGTGGCTGTGTGGTTCGAAAAGCAGCAGACAGTTGGCGCTGTCCGGTTTATCATAAAGTGATTTCTCCTGCAACAAGCAAACCCCATCTGATACGGAGCGGTGCGCGGTGCTGAGCGGCACGTGCCAGAGACCCGTCCAGGGAAACGTCCCGGCAAGCGGAGCTCGATGACTCTGCCCTCGCTAGCCACGTCCCCCGTGCAGTTCTCCGTCCTCCTTGGCTGTGTTTGATGGGGAAAATTACGTGGCAGTCTCCACTCCGTGGATCCAGGAAGGGCTATGATGTCTCCCTCGGGATGTAAAGGGTCTAGTGTACCTCTGTCACTATGGAAACTAGCTCCCTGGTGGCAGTCAGGCTTAGTGACATCCACGATGGCTTGATGCATGTGGATTCTGGCTCTGGTAATGGGCAGACAGGGGGCCACGCTCCCCCTAATGACCAGGCATCATCTTCAGGACATCTCCTGGGTCCCTTTCTACCTGAGCACCTAGCGTGGGGCCTGTCTTGGAGCACTTCAGCTTAGAGGATGAGGACAAGGACAGGGAGAGGGTGAGCCGGTCTGGCCCACGATCTGGACTCATTCAAGCGTTCCCGGAGCTGCTTCCAAATCTAGCCCCCCCCAGGACTTCTGCGTCACGTCACCCCAGCAAGGGAGACTGGGCTCAGAGCTTTTCAGTGGTCAGCTTTCACAGTGTGTGTGTTGGGCTGCGGTGGGGAGGAGACAGAGAGTCCAAAAGTCATTCTTGCTTGGCTTTGAAATGCATTAGTATTCCCCCTCCCCCCGCATATTTACTATGCAAATGAACTAATACATGGTAAGTGCTTAGAACAGCCTGGCTCATTGTAAGTGCTTTATAAGTGTTTGCCATTATTATTATTATTATTGCAAAAATTGTATTTAGCTTGGATCCATATGAAAACAAATTCGTAGTCCCTGCGTCTCTGCAACAACTTGGACTCAGAAAATGCACGAGTTTCCAGGGATTGAGAACTCCTGGGTTTTTCACTCCTCTTTACACAATAGGCAATACGCCCCCATCTGAATTTTTTACTCATTGGCTGTCTGGATGGGTGAGCTCACTCCCTGCCAGCCACACTCCTCCACACTTCACCAAGAACCGATCAGCTGTTGGTGAGGCTTTCTGGCCAGGCTTCCCTCGTGGTTGGCCTTCCCTGGTCCAGGACTTTGTACCCTTCTGCTCCAGGACATCCCTGGTCTTGAGATGGCCTTGGCTTGCCTGGGGTGGGGGTGGGGGTGGGGATGCTCTCACTCCTCCTTTCCAGCTGTGTGTGCTCATCGATGTCCTGCACACCCTCCAGCTGCTCCTCCCTTGTTTCCTTCTCTTCTCGCTTTTTCTCTCCTCCTCACGTCTTTTCTCTCTCTCCTTCCCCTGGGCTGGGAGCCCCTTAAGGGCAAGCTTTGTCTGTTGTTGTAATCTGAACACTCAGCACAGGGCCTGCACACAGTGGGTGCTCAAAACGTTATTTTTTCCCTTCTTTTTGGAATGACCGAATCCTCTTTTTGTACTGTCCTGTTTCCGCATCTGCTTTGGGTCCTCTGCCTGTCCCCTCCTACCCCTCCCCTCGCCTCCCCCCTGCTAGCTTCCCCTCAAAGCTTCCTGGGCTGCTCCTCTGCCTGGCCCTGGCCAGATGCGAAGGGGTTGGGGTTCACCGAGGCTGGGAAAGCCTTTCTGACCTCAGCTGCAGGGGAAAGCCTAAAGAAGTTGCTCAGCTCAGCATGTCAGGACTGATACCTACTGATGAGAAGTAGGCTTGTTCTGTGCAATTTCCATCTCATTTGTCTTTTCATTTGTAGCTTAAATTGGCCAATTTCATCTGGAATGTGCTTGGACTCTCTGGCAGTCCACACACAACAAATGAGTGGTCCCGGCAGCTGATGGAGAGATCGGCAGGGGAATGGGCGGCCAGGTCCTCCGCGGCCGCAGAGTGACAGGTCCTGAGCCTCCAAGAGCACTAATGCTTGAAGGCCGGTGACCGAACGTGACTTCCACAAGGCTCGAGGAGGGGAGGACAGAGAGGAAGCTGCAGCAGAGGGGTTTAAGGTCCGGACCTAGAAGACTCTGTTTCCTTTCTTTCTTTTTTCATTTGTTCCTATCTGCCTGCCTGTCTACCTACCTATCTTGGGGGAAAGGGCAAGTGCAGGGAATGGAGGAGGAGTTGTCTGGGCCTTTAAGAGTAAGGAGTATTGACGTAACATTGAAAGAAGCCAATGCTCCAATCATACGAAATTTGAAAACAGCGAGACTAGCCCATGTCGCTGGAACTCTGAATAGTGGCCACGTCTCCAGGTCACATGAGGGAGCCTTCGGGGGAGCTGGAAGGGTTCTGCATCTCCATCTGGGCTGGGGTAACCTGGGGGGCATCACGAACCCTGTGGACAAATTCATCAAGTTGCACACCTCACGATTTGTGTGTTTCACTGTAGGAGTCCCACCTCAATAAAAATGAGAGAGGAAAAAAAGACACCAACGGCTTTCAAATTTTACTGTGCGTAAGAATCACACGGGGACTTATTTAAAATGCAGATTTCTGGCCGCTCTGGAATCTATTTAGTTGGTCTGGGGTGCCGTCTGGGAATGTACATTGTTCATAACATCCCTGTCCTCCCCAAGGGTGATTTTTGAGACACGTGGTCCACAAACAAGACTACAGGGGCTTGGACATGTGCCCAGTCAAATGGCCTAAGTGCCATCCTGCTGGGAGCCATGAGGGGTGGCGGGGTGCTTAGGGACTCCCAGATGCCCTTGGCAGGGAGGGTTAGAGGTTGGCCACACTCCAGCATAGAGGAAGCAGTAGTGGGAAATGTGGGGCAGCTCTCTGGGCAAAGAAGGATCAGGACAGGGAGTGGGCCCCCTCATCAGGGAAAAAGAATTGTTCTGACAAGGAGCCCTCTCCAGCACTCCTGTCCCCTGGGCACCCTGGCAAACATCACGGAGCAGTCTGCTGCTGGCTGGGGAAGCAGAAGTGGAGCACCACGGGATGGCCCTTGGACAGAAAGAAGAAACCCAAAGACTGAAGACACGGGCTTAAAGAGGAGACCCTGGGGAAAGTGCCGACAGTGTGGCATTTCCACAGCTAAATGCCAGGACAGGCTGAACGTCTGAAAATGTATGCAAATGATGTCTTCTGAGTCGACCTTGACTTGAAGGCCTGGGAGGGATGAGATGCAGGGCAGGGAGGAACATTTTGGGAGCACTTACTGTACGTCTGACCCTTTACAAACACCATGTCATCTGGACCTCGCGATAATTCCCCGACCCGGCTTACTTACGTCCACCTTATTAAAGATGCAATCAAGACTAGGACACATTCGCCAACTCGTCCAAGGCCACAAACTCTCAAATAGCTGGCCTGTGAACTCTGTAGGATTCAAGCCCTTGATCTTTCCCTGTTCCCTGCCACCTCTCCCTCTCAACCTCTAACTGTGACAGCACATTTGAGAATCTGCACAATGCTTTCTCACATGTTATCTTATTTTCCCAAACATCTTGGCGTTAGGGTGTAAGTCTTATGGATAAAAAGTTGACCTGGAGGTAAAGAATAACTTCAAGGTCAAACAACTGGTAAGTAGCTGGGAGGAAGGCCTTAGACACAGGTCAGGTGGCTCTAGATTAGCCACAGTCCCTTGTCTGGACCCTGAGAAACAGTCCAGCCCTGTCATAAGTCTGGGAGGAACTAGGGATGCCACTGCCTAGGGCACGGCACAGCTTGGTTTCATGACGACTGGCAACCGGTTCTACCAACCTCCCCGCTCAAGGGACTGAGATGGAAAGATGACATCAGCAGGGACACGGAGGCCCCGAAAGCTTTGGTGAGCTACTCAAGATTAGACAGGACACTGAGGCCGGAGCGGAAACCAGAACCCATGTTTCCTCCAATGGATCGTTTCCAGAGCCTGGCTATTCCTTCAATCTTATGTGCTTTCCCTTGGAGGCCCTTTCCGGCCTTCATTTGGACCATTCACACTAGCGGATAGCAAACGTGCAAAGGAAGCATCAACCAATGTTGGGGGTGGGGGGGGGAGGGGAGGGCAGCAGTCCCTGGGGGTCTTCATAGTTCCTCCAGCGAAGAGCATCCAGAGGCATCGGCCTGTGGACTTGGGGCGTGTCAGCAAGGTACAGGTAGGGACAGGGAAGTCCTACCGGACCGCTGCCCTGACGTTCCTCCTAAGGGATTTGCCAGCCATTCTCCCTGGTTAACATGGCCACGAAGGGGTCAACACGCAAGGCGTGAGGAATACGTTGACCAGGAACCTGCCAGCATCCGGACTGCTCTGGTGCCTCAAGTCTTAGGACGGCAGCCATCACAGACCCTCCATCCTGCTTGTGCTTGCACTTGAGGATTATTCACTTGGTGGCTTTCCAACAAACATTTTTTGCCCATCCTGGTTTCTCCTCACTGCCTACTCTACTCTGGGAAATGCAACCAGCGTTCTCCAAGCCAGACGTGATTAGACCAGCAGATCGGAGGCACTGAGGTCACCACAGCACATACCAAGCACGAGTGGAAATACCGTTCGGATTATCCTGCAAGCTCTTCCCTGTGCCTGTTTGTCTCCTTGGATTATCCGTTGTCTGTTCCCTGCCTTCCATCACCTCCCTCGTGGAGAGGCCCGGGCAGTCCCCCCACCAGCCGGCATTCATCTTCCCCGTCTGACCCCCTTGCAGGCTATTAAGCTGCGGCCTCAAGAGCAAGGAGGGAAGAAAAATGAGAACAGGGCAGAGAGAGCAGGGGAGGGCAAATGCGGGTCTTTTAGAACCGGGCCCACTGATAAGTCGGGCCAAGTAGAAATGGCCTCAAGCTCTGCAAAGTGCAGAGTTCCCCAGGCGACAAGGCCGGGCGAACGGACCTCCTCGCTGGGTCGTTCACAGGAAGGGGCCAGGCTGGGAGGGTCTCTCTGCAGAAGGCTGGGCAGCCTGGGAAACTGAGGCCACTGCTGCCCCTGTCTCAGTTCTCCCCGCCCCCATCTCTCTCCTCCCAAAGCATCGCAGGGAGAAGTACGGAAGCCGACAGACCAGCCCTATTATAGATTCATGATTCCGGCTTCACCCGCCCCCTCTGCTGCAATCCGTTCATTCCTCTCCTGCTGCCGCCCTGGCGCACTCTGCAGAGCCCTTGTCTACACCTGCTGCTCGCTGTGCTTCCTTCCTTCCGCACCCTGCGCTCCGCAGAGATGACCTTGCCCACCTCAGGGGGCCTGTGCCTGTGGCGGGCGTGACCCCCTTTGCCCGCCCCCTCGCGGCCCACTCTCTCTCGCTGCCCTCTGACTTGGGAGAGAGGTTTTCTCCTTGTGAACACCACTCTCTTCCCTTCCCCCCTCCTCAGGAAACCTAGTCCTTCATGTATCCTCTCTCCACCTTTGAGAACAACCATCAGAATGCCCCTTCTGTCTGTTACTCCCTCGAAACACACAGCCTCCTCCCTCTCCCGGCCATGCGCCACCATCCAGCAGCGTTTTCTCAGGGGTCGGTGGGCTCTGGGGCTCTGGGGCTCTGGCCAGAATCACCCAGCGTGACTAAAACCCTTCCTTTTGGGAGCTTTCTTCCCGGCTTCCGTGCTCCCAGCGCTCACCTTCCCTCCGGGACCAGCCTCTCCCCACTCTTCCGTGGCTGCCTCTCCTTACGGCCTCGTGCAGCGTCTCCCCACTCCCCCCATCCCAGCAGCTCTACCTCTATCCCAGTCACCGTCCCAGGGGTAGCTCCTCCCCATTCAGTGCCCTAAAGCGCCGAACCTCCACCTGAGTTCCTTAGGACATGGGTCTCCGATCACACATACCCTCTCCCCAGTATTGGGCCCCACTGCCTAACTTGCCCTTTCCCCCCAACAGACCGTTCTGCCTCCCCAACTACTCCCAACTATCCTCCCTTCCTCCAGCTCTTCCTCGGAAGTGCCTCTGACAACAGAGAGGGGTCATGCATTCCCAGGGGTCTGAGGACACCATCCCGAATCGCCTGCCGCAAGGTCAAAATTACTCTGAAGCCTTGTTTCATGCCCCTTGGTGAACTCCACACTAGCTCCGTATTTGCTTTCGGCCAACGCTTTCTCCTGGAGCCAGTGTCACTGGTTTAGCACCGCTGGGAAGCACGTTCCCAGGCTTATTCTTCAGCTCAGGTTTGCGGGGGGCGGGGGGGGGGTATGTGTGTGTCTCACCTCCTCCAGGACATGTCCTCCAATTAACGCGGTCTCTCGTTTCCACCCACTACCATAAGCTTTAGGGCCTGTACAATTTAGTTCCCGCGTTTAATTATTCTTCCTTGCTTTGAGCGGAGGTCAACCCATTAGCAGTTCCTTGAGGGCAGGACCTACCCGGACCTACCCTTTTTATCTGTCCCTCTAACCCCGGGCCCTTGGTAAGGCCTTGGTTGGAATAAAACCACAGGTTCCCCTGGAGGCCCTGGGACACGTTTCCCAACACCCTCTGTGAAAGTCTCGCCCTGGAGACCCCGCTGATCTCCGATGTGTCCCTGTCGCTGGAGCCTGGGGCTGGCTCTCTGGCACACCTCTCCCAACCGAGGGAGGGCAGAGGTGCTCAAGCGAGCCCATCTCCCGGGCGCTGTGCCCAAGAGCGAGACTAGTCTGACTTGTGGTTCTCTTCCAATCACTTAATCGCATTTGGCTCTCCACACCTGAGGCTGAGGACTTCCAACAGCTCCACAAATCCTCCTTAATTAAGCCTCCGGAGGCCCCTGCCGAGTGGCAATAATGCGGCTCCTCTTCTACAGGAGAAAATGGCCCGGCGGACTCTTCAGCCTCGGGTGGGTGAGTTCAAGACCCGACCCACTGTTTCTGCAGGCTGTAGTGGCACAGCCTGACCCGGGAGCAGCTAAGAGGGCAGCGGCGACAAGAAGCAGGAGTTGTAAGGGTTTCTCCGCGTTGTGCTAAAATGAGCAACCTGCAAATTAGATGCAAACTACCATGCAAATATGGCACATATTAATTTGGAACCAATGGCTTTGGGCATTTTAGGCAATTAAGTGCCAGCCCTGTGTATGACCATATTTACTGTCCCAATTTTCCTTTTCTGATATTCCAAGAGAAGCTGAAAGTGCAGTTATGTAAGACATTGAGAGGGACCTGGTTCTCTCTCGTGAATGTCTAGGCACAGGGATAGGTTAGGCGTGGCTGCACCCGTGTAAATATAGACGCCGTCTCGTTCATAGCCTCACTGGCAAGCATCTCTTGAGCACCTACCCTGTGTAAAACACCAGAGAAGAACGTGAAGTGTCCTCATTGAGCTGAGCTTGGTACAGTAAACATCTATTAGGTGCCTGTTACTAAATGTACACTAAGTGCCACTTCCTAGTGGAGCAACCCCGGACAACTTGGTTTTCTCACTCGAATGGGGTAATGCAAACATACTGCGGTGCATGAATGGTTAAACTATGGCACATCCCTATCACAGAATACTGCTGGGCAATGAAAAGGAACAAACTCTTGACATAGGCAACAACCCGGATGAACCTCAAGGGAATTATACGGATGGTAAAAGAAAAAAAAAAAGCCCAAAGCAAAAGATTATAGACAGTGCGAATCCATTTAGGTAACATTTGTGAGATAATCGTAGCCATGGGGGCAGGGGGCAGATGCCAGGGGTTAGGGATGAGCGGGTGTGGTTAGAAATGTTGGCACAAGGAGCCTCGGACAGGTAAGTAATCTTGATTGTGGTGCTGGTTACACAAAGCTACACGCACACAAACGAACGCATATATGACCGGTGAAATTTGGATGAGCTCATTATATCAATGTCAGCTTCCTGGTTTTGACATTGCACGCTAGCTATGTATGCTGTTAACATGGGAAGGGCTGGATGAAGAGAACTCAGGACCTCCCTGTACATTTCTTTGCAGTTCTAGTGAATCTATACATATCTGAAAATAAAACACTTATTTTTATTTTTATTTTTTTGTTTTTTTGAGAGAGACAGGGCACAAGTGAGTGAGGGGCAGAGAGAGGGAGAGAGAGAGAGAGAATCCCACAAAGGGCAGAGAGAGAGAGAGGGAGCGGAGCTCACCCGAAGGAGGGCTCGAGCTCACCCAATGTGGGGCTCAAACTCATGAAGCATGAGATCATGACCTGAGTTGAAGCTAGATGCTTAACCGACTGAGCCACCCAGGTTCCCTAAAAGTGTGTGTGTGTGTGTGTGTGTGTGTGTGTTTAAATCGGTATAGTACCTACAGCATAAGGCTATTTTTGAGGTTCCCTGAGTGAATATAAAGCACTTAATATAGCGTCTAGCACATCGTAAGCCATTATTACATATTGTTGTTGTTACTACGATACGCCGGGCACTGGAGTCGCAACGTGGATAAGTCACAGTCTCTGTCCTTGAGGAGCTTCCTTTTCGGCAGAAGAGGAAGACAGAGCAAAGAGAGATCTTTAACAGGATGTGCTGAGTGTGCCCCCACATGGGAGGAGTTCTGCGGGCTTGGGGGAAGGTTTCCTGGAAAAGATATCATTACAGCCAAGTATCGAGTCATGGCAAGAATCAGCCAGGCGAGGAGAATGTGAAGGGCACCCAGGCAGAAGGAACAGTCCAAGCAAAACCTGGAGGCATGGGTGGCACGGGATGGCTGCGGAACCAGGGGCAGTTGGTTTTACCTGAGCACTTGGGAGGCGGACGGAAGCAGGAAAAGAAGCTGCAAAGGAGGCATAAGTCAAGCCAAGGAGGCCGTGTATGCCCCCAGAGCCCAGACTTTGTCCTTGGGGAGGCAGGCGTGAGGAGCCACTGTCCCCCACCAGCTTCAACCACCCTGGCTCTTTACTGTGTGGATTCCCCGGGCACTCCGGCTCCGGGGACCCCAGAGAGAGCTGGACCGCTGAGTCTATCCCAGCACTGAATGACGAACTGTAAGTATCTGAGCGAGTGAGGGGCCCAGCACGGGCACCGCAAAGCCAACCCGGACTGGCCTTAATCACACAGGAGGTCAGACTCCTGAAAACCAGACTGCGCGCCACCCTCCAGACCCGCCCTCTTCTTCCCACACCACGTGGGTTTTTGCTTTTTGTGGACTTTTTCTTGGTACCACTGCTGCGGATAAGCCAGAACCCGCAGCATCCTCTTCTCTACAAGCCTGTGTGGAGAGCGTGGAAGTGAGGCCACAAGCACCGGGTTCAAGTCCACCTTCTCACTGACCAGCCCCGACTGTGGGAAAGCCGCCAAGCCTTCCTGAGCTACAGGTCCCCCCACTGTGAACCAAGGGTCCGTAACACACAGGAAGCTGGAGCGTGGCTCAAAAGACATAGAAAACTCAAACACCACAACATACGCGGAAGAACTTTTAGGCTGTAAAGAACTGTTCAGATATGAGAGATTATGGCTATTGCTGCTGAAAACTATTGGTGAAGAGGGGCCTGTACCTCTGCTTGGAAAATCGGAGTAAATCCCCTTTGAATCCGGGCAGAGTCTTTAGGGAGGCGAGGGCAGAGAAGGGAAAGGAGGAGAGAGAGGAAGAGGGGGGCCAGGCCTGGTCAGCTGGTCTACCAATGCCTCACTCGGGGTTGCTCTTCCCTCTGGCTTTTCCCATGAGATCCATTTTGTATCTAAAGACCTTTCACTAAGGAATTCAGCCCCCAAATGTTCTCTGAACACCTCACACGTGCCAGGAACCAGTGCTACAATGGTGGACTGAACAGATAGGGCCCTGGCTCTCATGGCGCCACAGTCTACTGGCAAAGACAGACATTTATCTAGTAAACAATTATATAATTAGATAACATGACGCATCTTATGAAGGAAGCCTACAGGACATGATGAGAGTGTCTAACACGGGCCTGAGAAGATTCTCGAGGTACCCTGGGGAAACTCTTCTAAGGAAGGGCTATCTGGGCTGATATCTGAAAGACGGGAGGACGAATATGAGGTGGAGAGAGTGACCAAGGGCCAAAGAACAGCAGGTGTAAAGGCCAAGAGGCGAAAAAGAGGCCAACAGTCCAAGAACTGAAAGAAGCCAATGTGCGGGGTGCAGAGCAGGAGAGGGCACTGGTACCACTGAAAACACTGAAGTGTTTTGAGAGTTTGGGAGAGTGTGCTCAGATCAGATCTGCATCCCTTAAAGGTCACTGCGGTCGCTATTCCGAGATGGGACTTGAAGTGTGAGGGTAGATGCAGGCATACCGGTCACAAGGTGACCCCAGTGGTGCAGGTTGGGGTGACGTGGAAGCTGTGAAGACCCCTGTGTGGCGGGGTCTGGGTGCTACCCGGGGATCAGACAGCCACTGGTGAGGGGCCGGACACCAAGGGGTGCAGGGCGGGGGTGCGGGGAAGCTGGACAGTGACTCCCCGCGTATCCAACTGGCTGCAGGAGGTGCCATTCTCTAACACTGGAGGGGAGCCGGCAGGGGGCGGAGAAGGCAGTGAGAGATTTAGGACGAGAATCAAGACTGTCTTTCGATATGCCAAGTCTGAGGTTTCTCGGGACACCCAGCTTCGTCAGCTGGACGGGTGGATGTTAAGGATACGAACGGAGATGAAAGGATGCAGGCTGGGGGCGTACTCCTGGGTGCCACCTGCACGTGGCTGTTAACAGACGCCTTTCATGAGATGGCCTAGGGACAAGTGTCTAGTCGGAAGAGAGTGCCTTGAACCAGACCAGACGGAACGCCAACGTTTAGAGATGGAGAAGGGAAGGATGAGTCAGCAAGATGACTTGGGAGTGAGCAGAAAAGCCAGGAATATGGGGCCAGAGAAGCCAAGGGAAAGGAATGTGTCAGAAGGGAGTGAAAGATGCTTCTGAGAACTAAAAACTGTTCCCTGGTAGAGCGCTCTGGAGAGCAGGACGGGGGAGCGAGCCGGGCTGGAGCGGGGCAGGGGGAGAAATGGGAGGTGCAGACACCAGCAAGAGGAGAGGAGAGGAGCGCCAGGGAGGTCAACTCTCCCGGGAGACCTGGAGACCTGGCTCGGCAGGAGAAAGGAGACAAGGTGCAAGGGAGCAGAGCTGGGTCCTGAGGAAGGCTTTTGCTTTTGTTGTTGAAGATGGGAGAAGCTTGAGCATGGTGGGAAGGATGTTCCCAAGGAGACCGGAGAACAGGATCAAGAACCCAGCTTGGGGGACGAGTGGCCTCCTCCGCTGACACAGGAGGGAAGGAGGGAAGACAGGCACCGAGGCAGGTGTGTCTGGGGGTCTGGTGTGACGAGCTGAGGGGTCCTGCCCGAGGCCTTGTGTTTCTCTGTGAAGAGGGAGGTGAGGTCCTCTGCGGAGAGTGAGGGCGAAGGTAGAGGTTTGGGGAAGAAGGTGGGACACGGGCCTTGTGGGGAGTCAGGAGAGGGACAACCAGGGGAATGTGGTGGGAACACCAGGTACTTCTGGAGAATAAGGTGGGTTGGTGATGGTGAATTTCTGGAGGTACCGATCTGCCTTAGTTTGTGCCTTTTTCTAGAGGGTTGAGTTATCTGGATGCGGGCAGAAAGCAGCAGAGAGTAATTGATCCAGAACCGGGACTTCGCCAGACTGGGGTAATAAAAAGACAGAGGGTCAAGAGAGTTTAGGATATTGGAGGGGGCGGTTCCTAAAATGACGGAAGATGGAATGTATCTGGAATCAGGGAAGGGAAGGCGGAGGAAGGCTGTATCTGGAGAGAAAGGAGAGGTGCCAGTGGACCGAAAATCCCAATGGGGTTACAGAATGGTTGTGGGCGAGTCATTGGACAAGCAGGCTGGGAGACCAGAGGTGGTGACCAGAAAGCAGGATGCTCTAATAGGTGATGGCAGCTTTGCAGGCGACTGGCTGAGGTGGGAAGGGCTGATGGGTCTGGGCGTAGTAAGAGCGGCCCCTGGAATCACTGGTCTCACCCAGGACAGCAGATGGGCTCGGAAAGGGGAGGATGTCTATGGGTGGATGCCAAAGGCTTCGTTGAAATAGGAGGGTGGCTGGTGATGACGGTGGCGGGGAGGGGGGGATGTAGCCTGATTTTATGAGATTTGGGGAATCATGGTCTCTTAGAGAAATTCTATTCCCTTGCCATCTGAAGCATGTTCTCCAGGAAAGAAAATGGAAGGAGTCTTTAGAAGAGGTAATAGAAACGGCACAGGGTCAGAAAGTTGGGAGATTTATATGCAGTCCTGATGAGACTAACATGCTATGTGACCTCCCTGGGTCTCCGATTTCTCATCAATAAAAATAGGCTGGGGGAACTGGCTTGACTAGACCTCCCCAACTTATGTTAGGGGGCCGCAGGAATGGGTTTGGGTGTGCTGAGATGTTGACCGCCCCCCTTAGCCCTCGGTCAGAGTCCCGGAGCCATCATCGCTGTGTGTGTGTGTGCTATAAGGTGAATGAGAAGGTGGGGGAAGCGTGGGCCAGACACCCTCCAGGGCCCCGGCCGTGTCTGACGTTCCGTTTTGCGCATCTCTGCTGCTCGGTCTCGGAGGGAACGGCAGGGAGGCTGATAGAAGAACAGACAGACTCCCGCTGCAGGCATAAGTCCATCTGCTGGCAGAGGTGGAAGCCAAGTCCCCCGGCTCCCCCGCTGCTCCCCTCGCCTCCCTCCCAGCCCAAGCTGAGGGATCCGTGATCCGCTCAGGTGCCCCGGTGAGGGCAAGCCACTTGTCTCCAGTGGCTGAGTGGTCCCTGGCGGCCCCCTCAAGCCTCAGCAGGGGCTTATGAAAGTAGGGGAGCAGCCACCCACTGACTCCTTCACCCACTTTCCAGTTCCCAAAAGAGACTCACTGTTTCTGGGGAGTCAGGCAGCAGGTCTCGCTGCACAGGACTCAGACGGAGCCTTTACAAGGCACACGTTTCCCTTGGGGCCGCCACGTCTCAGAGATCCACGGAAGGTCCACTTATGTGGCTGATCTTGGCCCGCTCTCCCTGGCCTCCCTCTCCTTCCATCTCCTGTCAGAGGCTATATGCGTAGAGAGTATACACGCAGCCTAATTCCACCCTCATCGTAAATTATCAGGGAAGACCCAGCACTTGACCCAGTACTTTGCACACAGTAGATACTCTATAAATATTTACTGAATAAATGAAGACTATTCTCAAATATTTAAAAAAGAAAACCCTACTGAGCCCACTGGAATTTTTTAAATTATTGATCACATCGCTCCTATTTATTTGGGTGGATAAAAGATCACTTTTAAAATTCTTTCGTATTTATTGGGGCTAACTGTGTGCCGAGCATTTTACAGGTATGAGTGGGTTTCCTTTTCACAACCTGCGCGATGGGTATTTTAACCCCATTTTACAGAGAAGCAAACCAAGGCTCAAAGAGAGGTTAAGAAACATGTCCAAGGTCATAGAGCTGGGAAGCAGGGGCCACGGGATCCTAACCCAGGGCCAGCCAACTTTAAAGACAGTGCTCTTTGCGGCCCACCAGGCTGCCTCTAACGGTATACAAACAGAACAGCATGGACAGAGACAGAAGGGAGGGGGGAGGCAGAGAAGTGTGCAGGAAGGTTGTTGCAGCAACGTGGTCGGAGGCTCCCTACTGCCTTCCCCTGGGGAAGTAGTTTTGAGGCTGGGTAAGTTCTGCTGAAGAAAAGTGAAGCCAGTCACCCCCCAACCCCCACCCCATCTCTCCCCCTTTGATTGTTTGGCTGATTCGCCCACTACCTATGCAAGCTGGCATTTCATCCAGCGCTGCCCAGCTTGGTCCTCTGAGCGTATGAAGGGCCGGGGAGCTGCCAGGGCTCGTCCTGAGGACAGACCTTCCCTGCTTCCCTTCCCGTGAGGCAGAGAGGCTATGGGGCCTGGGGAGCAGGCAGGAGAGCGTCAGGAAACACAAGCGGTCTGACCTGCTGGGGATGAACACGGCTGTTGTCCCCCACCCCCTGCCTGCCTGCCTCTGCCTGACAGGTGAGCAGCTGTGCTCCACATCTGTCTGTCCATCTGTCTCCCTCTCAGGGGCCTGGAGAGAACGGATGCTCCTGGGGGTTGGGGGGGAGGCCCTGGACCAGAAGCAGCTCCCTTACTTCAGATATTAGTCAGCAGGGAATAGGAAGGGTGGGGCGGGAAGGAAAGTGTGCCTCTGTCTCCATCCCAATCCCCAAACCCCGCCCCACCGCTGCGTCCCTCTTGCTGCCCCCCACCTCCTCACCAGCACCCCCCCCAGCTCTGCCTGCCAAGCTCTGCAAATTACCACACTTGCCAATAAGTCATTAGAAACCAGAACGGCAAATGCGGGGTTGCCATGGAGACCGATACCAGGAGCCGGCAGCCCTGGGGGCCGGCCTGTGGCTCAGGTGTGCTGTGGGGAGAGCTGGGAGGGCCTGGCAGGGAGGAGATAACGTTATGCTATCGGGGTGCTGATTCCGGGCGTTGGTCCCCTCCTCAGGGCCCAGCCCTGCGCCCCCGAAGAGCGTCAGGTCGACAGATGCTGCAGGGCTGCAGGGGGGCAGGTGAGCCTGGGCCTGGGGGGCCGGGCCCCTCCCTTCACAGAGCTGCACCTCTACCTGAGGAGGTGCCTGTGATCGGGCCAGTTGGGGACCGGCCCTAGGTCCCTAAGCACCCTGTGCGGAAGGCCTGGGTTTGGAAGAAACTGAGTTCAGGGAGGAGCCGAGGGCAGGATCAGCACTCGGGCAACGCTCTCCCACCTTCCGGAGCTTGGAACTTGCTTTTGCTTCTGCCCAGTGCTTAGCACAGCACCGCGTCTTTGCAGGTGAACACACACACATACGTTTGTTGAAAATGGATGAGTGGGGGCGCCTGGGTGGCTCAGTCGGTTGGGCGTCCGACTTCGGCTCAGGTCACGATCTCACGGTCCGTGAGTTCGAGCCCCGCGTCGGGCTCTGGGTTGATGGCTCGGAGCCTGGAGCCTGCTTCCGATTCTGTGTCTCCCTCTCTCTCTGCCCCTCCCCCATTCGTGCTCTGTCTCTCTCAGTCTCAAAAATAAATAAACATTAAAAAAAAAATTAAAAAAAAAAAAAAAAGAAAATGGATGAGTGGACGAGGGAATGTGTGTAAGCGCCCGAGATTTCTGACAAGACGGGCGCAGGCCCTGGATCGCAGTTTGTGCGGTTCCGCTAACTCGGTGTGACCTCTGACAGAGGCCCTTCTCCTGGGCCTCAGTTTCATCGTCCGGAAAATAACCGGATTGCGTTTCACACGCAGTGTGTTTCCCACCGAGCTGTCCAGAGCGTGTGAGTTGTGAAGCGGTTCCTCTGGGGTTATGGGTCAGGAGGAGGCCGAGCCCGTGGGGCTCTGGTCCACTGGCTTTGCTCCACCTACAGCCGCCTCATATTAATTTCCTGTGGCTGCTGTAACATAGTACCACAAATTTAGTGGCTTAAAACAACGCATTTATTATCTTACGGTTCAGACGGTCAGAAGTTCAAATTGGGTCTCACCGGGCTAAAATCAGAGTGTCAGCGGGTCTGTGCTCCTTCTGGAGGCTCTCGGGAGAATCGGCTTCCTTGCCTTTTCCAGCTCATGGAGCTGCCTACATTCCTTGGCTCATGGCCCTTTCCATGTTCTCAGGATGAAGGTCTTGTCAAGTCTTTGCCCCATCTCATTGCTCTAACAATGACTTCTGCCTCCCTCTCCCACATTTATTTATTTATTTATTTATTTATTAAAAAAAAATTTTTTTTCAACGTTTATTTATTTTTGGGACAGAGAGAGACAGAGCATGAACAGGGGAGGGGCAGAGAGAGAGGGAGACACAGAATCGGAAACAGGCTCCAGGCTCTGAGCCATCAGCCCAGAGCCCGACGCGGGGCTCGAACTCCCGGGCCGCGAGATCGTGACCTGGCTGAAGTCGGACGCCCAACCGACTGAGCCACCCAGGCGCCCCCCTCTCCCACATTTAAAGGACGGTTGTGATTGACTACACGGGACCTCCCTGAGTAATTCAGGATAACCTCTTTATTTGAAGGTCAGCTGATGGCAACCTTAAGACCCTGTGCCACATAACATGGCAAATTCATAGGTTCTGGGGAGTCGTAGGTGAACACCTTTGGGAGACCATTAATCCTGCCAACCACACATATATCATTGACCCTTGGACAACACAGAATTCAACGCATCGACGCCCCCTCCCCCACCACGCACAGTTAAAAATCCACGTATAACCTTTGACTCTCCCCAAACTCGAACACTTAACTGTTAGCCTCGTGTTGACCTTCCAGAAGCCTTTATGCTAACGTAAAACTGTTGATTAACACATATTTCACATGCTCTATGATTACACACTGCATTCTTACAATAAAGCTAGAGGAAAGAAAATGTTAAGAAAATCAAAAGGGGGGGCGCCTGGGTGGCTCAGTAGGTTAAGCGTCCGACTTCGGCTCAGGTCATGATTTCACAGTCCGTGAGTTCGAGCCCCGTGTCGGGCTCTGTGCTGACAGCTCAGAGCCTGGAGCCTGCTTCAGATTCTGTGTCTCCCTCTCTCTCTCTCCCCCTCTCCCTCTCGCACTCTGTCTCTCTCTCTCTCAAAAATAAATGAACATCAAAAAAAATTTAAAGAAAATCAAGAGGAAGAGAGAATACACTTACAGCGTTGTGCTGTGTTTATTGACATTGCAAGTTTCTGTCATCTGTTTGTAAGATGAATCATCGGTCAGGACCTATATCAATACATAATACATGATACAAAACACTGTAGATGTGCAGATGTTATGCGTGTTACTAATGCCACATGTCAAAAATGAAAACAATGTGAAAGAGAAATTCATATTTACTTACAAAATAAAGTTTTTCCAATGCATATATTTTTTCTGATATATTTATGGGGGAAAAGAATCCATGTACAAGTCGACCTGCGTAGTTCAAACCTGTACTGTTCAAGGGGTCAGCTGTACAATCGTTCTGAAGAAAAATGTACCAATTTCTATAAATGTGTGCAAGCCACATGGCCAGAAGACTCTCTCAGTTGCCAGCAGTTTTAAAGTGTTAGGACTTGGATGCTTTTTTCTCCCTGGGGGATCCCCGCAAGCAAGTTCAGAGGAGGTCTGTCCACTGCCCTGAGGGTGAACGTTGGCAGACTTGGGCTGTCCTGCTGGGGTGTGCAGAGACCTGGGTCTCCATGTCCACCAGAAAAGGAGTATCTGGGAAGGAAAAAAGGAGGGACGTTTCGGGGAACCCCCCTGCCTCAATTCTCTCCTCGCCATTCCATAGGCGCCCATATATTCAGACTAGTCTGCAGTCCTCTGTTCCTATTTTTATGTCCGGGTAAGGTCAGATAGAACCGTGCGTGCATGCGTGTCTGCACATACACGCGAATAGTCTCTCCCATCAGACTGAAAAGTTCCCTGAGGCCGTGACCTTGTTCTTCTTTGCTCCCCATTACCCACCTCCCTCTCTTGGTGCTACACCTGGTGCAGAAGGTATACCGGTTTAATAGTCATAAAGTTGAGATAGCATCCTTGCTTCCCACACCTTGACCTTCAATACTGTCTGTCTTCTTCCTAGATTTGTCCAGAGAAGTCCCCAGATTTTTTATAACACACTCTGGAAACGGTACCCGAGTTCAGAAAGCATACGTCTTACAATCTTCCTACTAGCACCCTTCCAGGCCCAGAATGAAATACTCCAGCATTTGGAGGTGGGACAGGCTTTGACGGCCCCTGGGGGACACGGTGGCCTCTCATTCTCCTCCCTTGCAGCACGGCCTCTGTTCTTACGTCTGCAAGGCACCCTCTGCTGACGGCCTGGGACCCAGTGGGGCTAAACAACAAAACTCTTATGAGAAAGGTGCCCTGGGTATTAATCACAGCCCTGGTGTTTTAAGATGTTATGCAAATTCCTCACCCTCTCTCAGCCTTATTTTTTCCCTTGGTACAAGCCGACAGCTCATTCTCGTTGTTCCCTCTGTCATATGTCCCAGGGGGTGCTGGAAAAGAAATGTGATGTGGTAGGGAGAGCTATTCTTTGGAGGAGTGGCGCTGGGGAAATTGAGGAGAAGAGGAACTCACATTTATCCAGCTTCTGCTTTGTGGCGGGCACTTTACATAGATTAGCTCGTTTAACACGGCAGTTGAGAACCAGGGCTCTGGAGTCAGAAAGGTTTGGGGCTGAATTCTGGCTCTGACATCTCCTGGCTGTGTTACTTTAACGTTTCCCAGCTCGGTCTCCTCAACTGCAAAATGGGGGGGAATAATATGTAACCCACGGCGCTCTGTGGATGAAATGAGCTGAAGGCAGTAGAGTTTTCGGCTCTCCCCAAGCACCCGACGAGGTTAGCTCTTGGTATTAACGACCCTATGAAGTGGGCGTTATTGACCCAGATTTATGGAGGCTCAGAGAGGTTAAGTCAAATGTCCAAGGGCCTGCGGTTAGGGAGGGACTCTAACCCAGTTCTGGCTGATCCCGGCTCCTCTGGACGGTGAGGCACGAGGAGCCTTGGGGTCAGGCCTGCATCTTCCAGGTCGTTGTGCCAGGAGCCTCTGGGGCAGCGCTGGTGGGCTCTCCCCCTTCCCCAGGCTGCCCACGGCCCAGAGGAGGGGGAGAAGGCTGCTGAGCAGACCGCTTTGCCCATGGGACCCTTGGCTCCTGCTCTTCGCCCTGCCGCCCCGGGGAATGGGGGTCGGGGGGAGTGGGGCAGAGGGTCCGCCTGTGTCTCCAGTACGCAAGGGCACTACCAACGGATCCCACTCCACTCCAGGGCGAGCTCTGCACACATCGGGAGTGAGCCCAAACTGCCGAGACCCAGGCAGCTTCTCTCCAGGGCGAGGGCAGACGCCCCTCAGCGGCGAACGTTTGCTCCTATTGGCTCAACTTGACTTCCAGTTCATCCTAACTGAAACTCACTGGAATGTTCTAGGAGTAACTCATCAAACAGGAGCCCAGGCGGTGAGAGGAAAGAAGAAAAGAAGCCAGCTGCAGGCTGGGTGAAAAAATGGAGTTCAATGGGGCAGGGGTGGAGAGATTGGGGGCAGTTGCGGGGGGGGGGGTTGTTGGGAGAAGCCTGGCGGATGGTGGCAGACCAGGAGAGCACCGATGTATGAGAACCGCTGGAGAGCTGGAAACGGGACCTTCTCAAAGCAAGAGGGCTTCACGGGACCGAGATGCTGGCCCTCCGTAGGAGAGGGCAAGAACCATGCGGCCCGGTTTTCATTCTCCGGAGGGCTGCTCTCCTGTCCCGGGATGGTGGGGAAAGGCCTGTACCGGGGACCAAGTGCCTGTCCTGGGGGAGCTTCTATCCTGGCAGCGCCCCACCCTGCTTGTCCCCCCCTTCTCCCCCTCCCCCTCTCCAGCTGTAAGTTCCCCACAGGAGGGCCCCCCCCCCTCTGCAGAGCCACAGCCTACCCCCTTTTCCAGGCCCAAGTCAGCCGCACCTCCTGGAGGAAGCGTCCCCTATACCCTCCCACACACAGCTCACACTTCTGATAACATTTATAGTCGAAATCACACAGTTTAGCACTTGGTTTTAAATAACTGTCTGGTATTATTCCCTCGTTATTTCTTGTGAGTGTAAGTTTTGCCTCCCCAGCTGACTGGTAGGTTTCTTTAACAGTAAAGACTGCGTCTTTTGTTTCTTTACATTCTACACCACCACCACCCCCCCCCCCGCCTCCCCGCCCCGCCCCACACCACAGCCCACACTGCTCGGGAGACAGTACCCACGAAAAAGGGACTTAGTGGGTAAGTTCTGATGGACTGACTAGCTTGGCTTCGATGGCTGGACAACTTCCTGACTAGCCACCCAGTGAAATGCCGAAACGGATGGCTGAAACCTCAGGTTTTAAAAGACCGGGTCATGTCACCCCTGCCCTAAACCCTGCAAAGCCTCCCCATCTTGGTCTGAGGAAAGAAGAAACTGTTCGTTCCACCCCCAGGGCTCTCCGAGGTCTGGCCTCCTAATGTCGCCCAAACCCACCAGGCACAGCCCTGCCTCTGAGCCCCGCACCTGCTGTTCCCTCTGCCTGGTGTGACCTTCCCATCTTGCTTCCACTTCCTCTTTACTCACATTCTCAGCAAGGTCACCTCGGGCCCGCGCTGTACAAAATTACGAACTCTCCTCTTCCTAACACAGACTCTCCTACCCCGCCTCCTTCCTTCTTTCCTTCCTCCCTCCCTTCCTTCCTTTCTTTTTCCAGCACTTGCCACACTCAAACATACAATTCTTTTTACCATATTCCCCAGACCATAAAGTATAAGCTCCTCAAGGGCAGAGATCCCTGGTTGCTCACTGTTGCCTGTACTCCCAGTGCCTGGGATAACTACTTGCTGAATGAAGAGACCCCAGTCCCACCCTGCGTCTGAGATGGCTCAGGCACAGTTGTGCTCAGAGATGGACGATGGGCAGGAAAATTCTGGATGTCCCCTCTTGAAGTGGGATTCCAGCATTCCACTCCTGGACTAACTCTGGGGAAGCACCTTCTGAAGTTCAGAGGCCTGAAGCTGTGTGAGCTTCATCCCACCGGGAGGTCTGTCCCGAAGTAGAAGATGGGCCAGGGGCTGCCAGGCAAGGTCAAGTGCCTCCCCTCCCTTTATGCACAGCTTTTAAATTTCTAGCTTGCCCACCAGCTGCCCCTCTGGGGTCTCTCTCTCCTGGACATCCCACCTCTGCCCTCCCAGGCCAAAGACAGACGCTTCATCACCTGCCTTTGAATGTTCACTTTGAGAGCACTTTATAGAGGAACATAACCTTTCCTTCTTTCTTCTCTCTTCCCCTCTTTTCTTTTAAAAAGAAAGGGTCAGGTAAGACAGACCCACTTTTCCTGGGGGACCCATGCTGGCTGTCTAGCACTGTTGCCCCTCCTTACGTGTGTTTTTTTTCCTGAAGGATCCGCCTTGTGAGATGTTTGTAAAGACGAATGATTGTACTTGTTCCTCCCAAGACACATGAGCCTCCCTACTTAGAGGCACCCCGCTGGTATTTCCAAACCATCCCCACCTAATCTGGGGTCTGCACCCCACCCTCACATCTCCCAGAAGTCACCCTCATATTGGTTCCCACTCCTGTGGCCGTGAGGACCGGCTGTTAGGGTCCCCCTTCCCTAAGGCCATTGGCTCTGTGTGGCCTGGAGGCACTTAGCTGAAACAGAGAGAACCAATGTTGGCTCTCAAAGAGCTGTGACCTACAGAGGCAAGAGAAGAGAAGACCCTCTCTGAAGGTCCCCCAAAGGGGACAGGCAGTTCCTAGCTTGGACAGGATTTGGGAGCTTCTTACCCTAGGGAGGGAGGGGAATGGGCTAGATGCCCCCTGAGAACCTTCCAGGACGAAAGGGCACTGGATTCTGAGAGTGGATAAGGGGCAGGAGCCCTTGGGTTAGAGAGAACTCCTTTGTTTTATCTAGCTCTTTGTCCTTGAGCAAGTTACTGAACCTGAGTCTTGGTTTCCTTGAGTTTAAACTAGAGACAGGTGCGCCTGGGTGGCTCTGTCGGTTGAGCGTCTGACTTCAGCTCAGGTCGTGACCTTGTGTTTCGTGAGTTCGAGCCCCTCACAGGGCTCGCTACTGTCAGGGCAGAGCCTGCTTTGGATCCTCTGTAACCCCCCCCCGCCCCTCCCTCCTCTCAAAAATAAAGAAACATTTAAAAAGTAAATAAATAAATAGAGACAATAAAAGAACCTACCTAATGGGGGTGTTTTGGAGGATTTAGTAGGATAACGTAGGTAAAGCCCTTGGCACGGTGCCTGGCACACAGTAAGTGCTGAAGAAATGCTGGTTGCTGTCATTAGTGCCCTTCCAGTATGACAGGTAGAGGCTGGGAAACAGTCGTCACCCCAGGAGCCCTCTGCCTTCTCTGCTCTTCATCTCAGGACGCCAAGTCCATCAAATGCTGATCAGCAGGGAAAGTGTGGGTGGAAGAAATGTACAGAGAGCAACAGAATTCTAAACCAAACCTGGTTCAGCTCACCCGCTAAAAGGCAGCTCCCTCAGGCCATCTGAACATCTAAGGGACCATGGTCCTGAGACCAGTCCCAGCAGGGATGCACCAGATCCCTTGCCCAAAGGCCAACAGTTCTAGGCTGAAACGTGTGGGGCTGTTCTGGGCAACCTGCCAGCTTGGGAGCTCAGCTCTGAGCCCTGGAAACAAAGAGGCTAAGGAGGGACACGTCCAAGGTGTTCCTGATATCCATAGGAGGCAACACGCATACAGCACGACACCTTTCCATACCCAACTCCGGGGTCCCAGATGCCCTCGGCACCACGCTCCCCAGACCCACCACCTGTGCCTGGTGGACTCAAGCCTTGCCCCAAATGTCACGTCCTCTGAGAACCATTTCCTGACCTGCGGGCAGAGACGGCCACCGCTTTAACTGCCCGTCCCTGTGTTATAGCACTGGCATCATTATTGCTAGGACTGACCGCCCACTTCAGCACACAGCACTTCCTGTGCCCCGCCCTGTTCTGACCCGTTACATGTATCAACTCATTTAATCACCATGACAACTCTATGAAGTAGGTGCTATGATTATCCTGTTTATATATGAGAAAACCGAGGCGCAGAGAGGTTAGATGACATGCCCAGTGTCACCCAGCTAGAAGCGGGGGAGCCTGGATTTGAGCCCCAGCCGGGCGGCTCCAGACTCTACAGTCTTCCTGTGAATTCCTGGAAGGCGGGGGTGACATCTAATTAGTCTCCGTCCCTAGCACCCAGCGCAGGTACGTGGTAGGCGCTTAGAAAAGATGGGCTGACTGCATAAGCAAATGCCTGCTTCAGGCTAAGCTGGTGAATATTCCAGCCTCTGAGCTGCAGGACAGAGAAAGCGAGCCCCTCAGGGAAGTGTAAGATAAAGGTACGCCACCCCCCCCCCACCACATTCTCCTTCTCTTAGCATTCCCACCGCAGCCTTGTCTGTCCTGTCTGCTTGTCTTATCCTTTGCCTTCTGTTTTTCTGTTTCTCAGTTTATCTTCTGCCTTTGTGCTTCTCCTCTTTTGTTCCTTGGTCACTCTCTCCCTGTCCTGCCCCATCCAGCCCCCACTCACTGTTCTTCCCAGTAGCTCTTGCATGCTTCAAAGCCGCCTCCCCCCATTCTTGGAGCGCTTATGGAGCCCAGGCTTGCCCAACGAGGCTGAGAGCCCAGTGATATTGACTCATTACACTGGCTGTGGACCAAGCCTCTACACCTTGACCCTGAATGAAAACAGCAACTTCCCATCAATTCTACCTGGATGCAGAGTGGGGGTGCAGGTGTGTGTGGGGGGGTGGTTAGTTGCCTACCTACAGCTAGTCACGGATCTGTATGGGACAAGGAAGATCCACTGCTCTCCCTGCCTCCTCGCTCAGGGTCTCAACTCCTCCAAACAGTCTCGCCTGATCACTTGAGACAGTTTATTCATGCAACCATTCAGCGAATCCTTATATATTCGAATACTCTTACTGAGAAGAGGAGGCATGCTTCTGAAAAACTTGGTTACGATATAATTTCGGATAACCTTGCAAGTGACCGGATGTCACAGACATCATAAAGACCAAAGGAACTGCAGACAATCAGTGATTTTAAAAGAGGCCTATATGACCTGGGGCCAGTGGTTTATTCTCTGTGGTCCTCAATATCCTAGCTATGAAGAAGGGGATGATAATCTAGACCTTAGAAGGTCAGGAGCATTGAATGGGATAGTTTTTGTAAAGGTCCTGATGGATTGGTGCTTGGTATGTGCCAAATAACACGTTTGGTTCTTTCTCCCTTCTCGGTCTAAACAGTGGCCTTCTCCTCCACCTCTCAGATAAATGGTGAGATACGAACGGGCCCAGCCTTTCAGATCAGAAATGTCTTAAGGACAGGATGACCCTGGTCTGTAAGCTTTGTGGTAAGTGGTAGGTTGTGGAGACGGGCCTCTCATGCTAGAGGTCACTCACTCACTGTGATGATGACAATTCACTAGAATTGTCTCCCCCCCACCTGCCCCTTTCCCCCAAGCAGTGGGTCTTTGAAAAAGCCTGGTGGATGCAGAACTAATCAGGTAGGAAGACCAAATACAAGTTCGGTTCTGCCCTGAGACATGGAGGTTTGTCGAAAGTGTATTTATTTATTTTAAGAGTGGCAGAGACAGCATGAGCAGGGGAGGGGCAGAGAGAGGAAGAGAGACAGAATCCCAAGCAGGCTCCGCACTGTCAGTGTAGAACCTGATGCGGGGCTCGAACTCCCAAACCGTGAGATCATGACCTGAGTCAAAACCAAGAGTCAGACACTTAACTGAGCCACCAGAGACCTCGACGTAGAGGTTTGTTTCATTGCTGTATCCTCAGCTCTTAAAATAGTACCAGGTACATAGTAGGTGCTCAACAAATGATTGAATCATTTAGTTTTTAAAGCAATGGGTTTTCTTTTTCTTTCAAATAAAAAGATGGGCGGGGGGTTAGAAGGGGCAAATGGTAGGGTTACAGGGGGCATGCCAGGGAAATGCAGCTGCCCGGCCTGCCAGCCGTGGCTCCTCCTCTGCAAAAGGAATACAGCAAAGTCAACAGTGCATGTGTCCCCCCCTTCAGGATGTTGGGGAGCGCACATGCCTGCCTTGTGGTTTACGCTGCAGTTTTCAGAGGAGAAGGGGGGCAAAGGTGGAGACAGAGATCAGGGAGGGAGGGAGGGAGAGGTCCTGGAGAGCAGGGGGACAGAAAGGGAGACACGGGGATGGAGATGCGGGTAGAGGAAAGAGAGTGAAGGGGAGGAGAGAAAGAGGAGGAGGGAGGGAGGCACAGGGAGAAAGAATGGAAGTAGGGAGCAAGTGTGGACAGTTACAGAGGAAGCCTGCTGTCTCAGCAGACCCCTGGTTCCCACTGCCTCTGCCGTCTCTTTCCGGTTAGGCTGTGCCAGCGAGTGGGTCGATTTGGGGATGCTCCTAATACCAGTGTCCACCAGGCCCCTGGCAGGGCACTGAGACCTGAGTTCCATCCCTTCCAGATAATGAGGTCCCATCCAGGTCCGGAGGGACCCCCTAGGCAGGAAGGAGGAGACTCAGTGTGAGCCAGCCCAGGGGCAGGAAAAGGGCCTGGAAGGCTCAGACCCCTAGCTGTGCCCTTCTCTTTCCACCTTCCCCACATAAGGGCACCTGGCCAGCCGAGAAAGTGGGTCAGGCCACCTACATCGGACTTTTTTCTAACAACAACAGGGCCCACAGGCAAGGGGGGCCTCAGTGCCCTATACACGGCCCTTGATCACCCCATGCCCAGTGGTCTTTGCTGGTGGGACCTTTAAGAAGGAGGGGGCAGTGGGAAGGGATCCTGGCTTTCTCACTCAGGAAGAAGACACGGGGTGGGGGGGGGCAGGGCCCATCCCAGGCTGGCAGGGAAGAGGGAGTCTGCTGTTGGTCTGGTTGCATGGAAAGACCCAAATCTCAGTGATGGTGACAGAGCTGGTGGGGAGCCACTTCTCTTCCTCTGACCTGGGGCAGATGTTCTGTCTACGACCCCACCACCTGGGGGCCTCAAGCTGCGGACCCACAGGTCCATCGCTGGCCACTGAATGCTGTGTCCGGCCCACCCCCTCCGACCCTGCCAGTCGTCCAATTAGAAGCTGCGTTGGCTCCAACAGATGGGAGCTGCGGCAGCCTGAGGAAGAGAGCACAAAGCCCAGCTGACATTTTCCTTCCTGCTCCTTCGGCGGGGGAGGAAGAACAGGGACATAGGGGGAGCACAGCAATACCCCTAGGGCCCACCCCCAGTGCCCAGGTCTCCTGCACCTCTTTAGTTTCTCAGCTCAGCCCTGAATGGAGGTCAGTCCCCCCACCTTCCCCCCCACGCAACCAGCGGCTCCTCGCTGGCTGGGCATCAGAGCCTGCGCCGCCCTTCGCCCGCAGGACAGACGGACCACCTGTGGCTGGCCAACCCCTCCTGTCTCCTGGGTGCTGCGGTGGGCCCAGAGCTCGCTTCCCACTCCCAGAGCCCCCAGGCTGGGCCCAAGCCCGGCCCATCCCCCACCGCAAATGTCCCATCCCAGGCTGCGGACAGACCCCTGCCGGCCCGGGAGAAGCCTGGCTCCTGGTTCCAGATACTTCGAACAGACACACCAAGGCCACCTTGTCCCTCCGCACGGACACCCGAGCTCCAAGGAAGGGGAAGTCCCCGCGGCCCCGGAGAGCTTCCACCCCGCCAGTCGGCCCCTGTCCCGCCTTCCCTATCCCCTCGGCCACCGCTCGGCTCCCCGACATCTCCGGGCGCCGCTCTGCCACGCAACAGTTTGGGGCGGCCCGGGCCTCCCCGGGGGCGATTAAGGCCCCCCTGGGGGATCAAGGCCCAGCCGCCCCCTCCCCCGCCGCTTCGGGTGCTGCCCGCGCGGTCGGCCGCCGTCTTTACATTCTCGAGCCCCGCTTCCGTCTGCCCCGGCGGCCGCCTCCCTCCCCGAGTCCCCAGCTCCCCGGCCGGCGTCCCCGCGGCCCGCCCCTCCCCCAGCCCCCGCCCGGCCCGGCCCGGCCCGGCGGGGAAACCGGGCGGCGGGGAAACCGGGCGGCGGGGACCCGGGCCCGGCGCTCCCCCGCCGCGTCCCCCGCCGCCACGCCGACGGCCCCCCCCCCCCCCGCGCCGCCCGGGGCTCAACCCGGGGCCGCACACTCACCCGCGGGCGCCGTCCGGGCTCCCGGGGCCGCCGTCCGCCGCCCGCGCCGCCGCGCCCCGTTCGGCTCCGGCTTCGGCCCGGGCTGGGCTGGGGGAGGCCGGGGCGCGCCCTCCCTCCGCGCCGCCGCCGCCACAGGCCGGGCAGGGTCGCGGGCGCCTTCCCCGCCGCGGAGTTGTCCGGGGAGCGGTCCTGGGCCCGAGCCGGGCGAGCGCGGTGGCAGGCTCGCCGTCCTCGCCGCCCCCGCCCGCACCGTCCGCGCCCCGGGCTCCGCGCCGCCCTGCGCGTCGTGGCCGGAGGCTGGCGGGCGACAGGCGGGCGCTCCCTCCGCGCCGCGCGGCCGCAAGTGCACAGAGCAGGCCCTCGCGCGCCCCGGCCCCGCCGCGCGCCCCTCCTCCCGGCTTCGCGCTCAACCTGCTCGCCCGCTTCGCCGCCGCTCCCCCAACCTCCGCGGCCCGCTCCGGTCGCCTCCTCCCCGTCTGCAAGCCACGCCACCCCCACCCCCCCCTCCAGTCCCGCTGCCAGTTTAACTCCTGAGTGGCCAGAGGCCCCCTCTCCCTAACGCACACGCACACCCGGGAGGGAGGAGTAGGGTGGGGCCGATGTTGAGGCTGGAGTCTCTGGGGCCGGTGGTGGTCTCGTGCCTTTGGACGCTAGGCTTGGCTGGAAGAAGGGGACGCGGCGCCTGGATCTGAGGGGGGAAAGGGGTGGCTCTTCTGACACTGCCTCAGCCTCTTGCAAAGGCCGGGAGGACAGAAGGGAAATTCGGCAGCTTTTAGAGGACAGGTGCATCTCACGGGCATAGCGCTCCGAAGACCACATTGTTTACTACCCTCCCGAAGTTAACAGCGGACTAAGGAATGCAGTGGTGGGTAAGAACGCGTTCCTGGGCACAGGCACCTCTATGCTAAAGAATGAAGTGAGATACCTGTCCCCTCCCCCCCCCCCCCCCACCAGTTCTCATGCCCTTCCAGAGCTGGGCAGTGCTGGCGTTCTGGAAGACCCCATCGTGACCCTAAGTGAAGGATGTCAATCTACATCGGTGTGAGGCAGGAACTGGCAAGTCCCCTCAGGGGCTCGGCTTTGGGGGATGCCCATTCTGGGGACTGTGCTATGAGCACTGGGAAAAGGAGAGCAGGGCTAATCCATGCTGCAGGTGGGTGCTGGGCTGCTGCCTGCCTGGTGCCTTAGAAAAGCTGGATCACTACCACTGAAATCGGGGCTTAGGAGAGTGGGCCTCCTGCTGGAGCCAACCGCTTAAGGCCCTTGCCCTGGTGGGGCCTTCAGCCTGGATCACTCAGAATGCACACAAGCTCAGCTCCATGATGGGTTTTGACCAGAGTGTACAGAACACATCATAGGGGGGTGGGTGAGGGGGACCCCAAGGTATAGGGAGTCCCGCCAGAAGTGACAGCCATCCAGTCTGCCTTCCTTCATTCAGGGCTTGAGCGAGCTCAATGCCTCCTGTGAGCTGAGCTCCGGATGGAACATTGACAGAGCTTTCTGGTTCTGTCTTAGATTCCAAGGGCACAGCCAGTGGTAATTCCATGCCTGGAGGCTTTGATAAAGTCTGCTTGAAGGTCTGTGTGTTCTGTAAGCACAGAGCGGGTTCTCACCTTCGTATATCCAATGAGCACATATTACATTCCCATTATACCTCCTAAACCACCCCCATGCCTCCACCCTCCACCCCTGCTGTGGGGCATAATGGTCTCAAGGAGCTTAGGAGGACGAGTTGGAGGTATATGAAACAAATTTTAACATCTCAAGGCAATGGAAGTGTCATAGAAATACAGAATGAGAAAGCCATTATTGGCTAGGATTATTCACAGAGGGTTTTATCGGGGAGTTGAGACTCAAGGTGAGACCGGATGGCGGGGCAAGATTTGAAGTGGCAGAGAAAACGGGGACCAGCAAAGGCAGGAAAGTGGAGCCAGGCAGAGTAGAATGCATTGTGTGGAGGGTAGATGGCAAGAGGCGATTTATAGAGCTACTATTAGATGCCAGGCCTGTTCACATATTTCTCTCATTTTCCCCTCCCCATTTAACAGACAGGGGAATGGAGACTCGGCGGAAGGTCTACAGGCAGAATTTGAACCCTCTTCTTGAAACACACGCTGCCCCGGCTGTAGCACCATCTCGGAGATACGCATGCAGAGTGGGGGCAGCTGATGAACCTGAATTGCCAGGCTGAGCAGTTTGGCTGTGGCCCAGCACACAAGGCATTTGGGACGAAAGAGGCAGGGAGATGGGAGACCGGTGAGGAGGCCAGTGGAGAGCGGTGGAGAGGGAGCCGTGAGCATGGACAGTAAAGACCATGGGCCTTTGTCAGGAAGATCTGGCAGAACTCTGTCGCTGAGTCAGAGTCATTGAGTCAAGAGGTGAAAACCTGACTCCAGACTTTTGAGCATGAGTGTTTGGGTCCCATGGCAATTCAGTGGGGCCACCTCACCCTCCGGAGGGCCAGTGTCAGCGTATTCACAGATTGATCGTGAAAAGGAGATGTTACCTGCCCTTTACCCTCTCAGTGGCCCATGCACTCAATCCCGTGTCCACCCCTCCCACCCCCCTGAAATATCTGTCATGTGTGTTTCAGCTCCCAACCAGAACGTGTCCCTCTGGGGGACTGAGACTGTCCTGTACAGTGTCAAGTCAGGACTAGTACCTTAAAGTAGATGCTCAGTAACTGATTACTGAGAATAGATAGGGTGGGGGGCACCTGGGTGGCTCAGTCGGTTAAGCGCCCCACTTCAGCTCAGGTCACCATCTCACGGTTTGTGAGTTCGAGCCCCCCATAGGGCTCCCGCAGAGCCCACTTCGGATCCTCTGTCCCCCCACTTCTCTCTCTGCCCCTCCCCCATTCGTGCTCTCTCTTTGTCTCTTTCCAAAATAAATAAACATTAAAAAAAGAAAGAAAGAGGAATAGATAGGGTGAAAGCAAGGAACGTTTGCCAAGTGGCTGGGTCCTGAGTGACAGACCCTGTGAGACACATGGTGAGTAAAGCAGAGATTGAGGCAACGTTCTCCTGAGTTGACTCTAAATTTCCTGGACTCAGTGGGACCGAGGCAAGAGCACAGGTTTTGAAGCCAGAGGTTTGAAACTATTTATCACTTCCTTTGTGTCGCTTCCGGAAAAATGCTTAACTTCTCTGAGCTCTAATTCTTTCCCGTGTCACAATGTTAATTCAAGTAATAGCAGTTGATGCTTGGTGAATACCAACACGTAAGCCACGAGGCTAGGCGCATTTGTGCATTAGCTCATTGAAAATTTCACCACCCCGAGGACTCTGGAGCCAGGGGGAAACACACATTTTGCATTTGCATAACTCGTAGTGATAGAGCGGAGCTCGAAACCCAGGGCGATCGGACGGCGAAGTCCAAGCGCCGAACTGCTACCCGGCAACATTTCTTCAAGATGGGGGTAGCAATGAGGGTACTAAGTCATCCTCCTAGGACTGTTGTGAGATGTAACAGGGGTTACACGTGCCTGGCAGGGAGCACACCTCGGTAAATGGCAGTGTCTCTCTCTCTCTCTCTCTCTCTCAACCGGGCTCCCATGGTGGCCACGCTGAGCCAGACGCTTTGCTGGGAAAAGATGGGGACTCGGTTCCGACATTTGGAAGCTCTTAGGTAATTACTCCCGAGGATTTAATGGCCCCGTTACTGACCTTGCGCCCGGTAAGTTTAATCTCTAAGCTTAGCCATGCATAACTCCCTGCCAGGAAGGCTGGGGCTCTGTGACACCAGTGTCTCTGAAGAAGGATGCTGTGCACACGCCTCTGCAAGCGATCCTCGGTTCATCTCCCTGGGCTCTTAAAGTAGGGGTCAGACACTGAGCTGGGTGGCATGGGGGCGGTGAGGACCGGAGGGCTCCTCCTGGAGCCTGGCAGATGAGCCGAGTCAGGGCAGGAAGGCTGGCGATGTGATGCACCTCCTTCAGTGGGAGCTCTGCTTCTGTAGACAGCCTCTGCCCAGCCCCCACCTCAGGAGACCCTGGGCGGGGCCTTTGGAGTCCCAGAGGCCTGTTGCCCCACCAGCGGCCCGAGTAGGGAGAGAGTGTGGCTCAGAGCAGCGGCCCTTAGGCTTAAGCCTCACCTACAGCATGTGTGCAAATGCAGACCCACGGGTCCTCCTGGGAGTCTGATTCTGCAGTTCTTGAAATCTGCATTTTGGCAAGCTCTCCGGGCGATTCTGATTCAGGTCAGTGGAGGAGCCCTGTTTTGAGACATACTGGCCCGAGGTGCCCGTTGCTTTCTGACCGCTCCCTGCTTGGGCTCAGCAAGTACAGAGCCCTGTTCTGGCTGTTGGGGAACAGTTGAAAGGTGAGCAGAGGGTCTCTACCAGAAGCAGTTCATGGGGAAGCTGATGAAGCTTAAACTTTAGGGTCGCTCACTTGTGGGATGACGGCGGGGGGGGGGCGGGCAATGAAAGCTGGGAGTTGTAGAGCGTTCTAGGTGGGGAGAGGAGGCCATTTTGCAAATAGGAAGCATTTTTATGTAAGCATTTCTGGTCCACTGAATGAAGAGCTATCGGAAGAAAGGGATCTGAGTTTCCCAGGCTTGTGTACTTTGCTGTGATCTCTCTAGTTCTAAAGAAATATCACCATTAGACTGAATTTTGTATTTTGTTCTTTTTCTTGAGAGGCCCCCGCGAACCCTGGCTCCTCCCTGGCCCCTGCCTTCAGGGAGCTCCCAGGATCCACAGATACCCTTGGAACACAGAAAACCAGAAGGGCAGGAGGACAATGCAGACGGGAGAGCTGTGTGGAACAGCAGGGATTCCACAGATTCCTGGAAAAGGCACTGCAGGTAAAAATGATGCAGGTTGAATCTGTTTTTGCCCAGAAACAATGCGATAATGGAAATTCTATTCCTCATCAAGGTCCCGGTGCCCAACTTTTTATAGGAATAAGTATACATACCATAAACACCATATTTAATCAACTGTAAATGATACACTTGTGCTCAGTAAAATTGCATCCGAGTATACAAAACAGCTAAACTGGGCAATATGGTAACCAAATCCCATTCTGTTTAATTTAATGTATGCAGAAGATTCCCAGGAGAATTGTTATTTTGGGGGGCAGGAGGGAGCGGTGGAGAGGATCAGAGAGACTCCCCCTTCCCTCCATATGGAACCTGTAAAGGCAGGAGGGAGACTCTCAGAGGTCCGAAGCTGAGGGACAGGGTTTTGTACCCCCCTTCCCCCGCCCCTGCACCTCTGAAAAGAGACCAACCAGGCAGCATCATCTGGGCGCACCTGGCTGATTCTGAAGTGCATGTGTGTGAGTCAAGGACCGCCTACACACACACCATGTGTGGGAGACATTTAAGAAGGCTTGGGGTGCTTGAAGTTGGATGAGGGTGATCTGGAATGATCTTTCTGGAGGAGTACATTTTTGAGAAGATACTTGAAGGCAGGAGCGGGAAATGGTTAGGTATCCTGAGAGGTTAGCATCAGGGAGGTCCAACACATTTTCATCTGACTTTTTTTTTTAAAACATTTATTTATTTTTGAGACAGAGACGGAATGCAAGTGAGTTAGGGGCAGAGAGAGAGAGAGAGAATGAGAGAGAGACAGAGTCCGAAGCAGGCTTCAGGCTCTGACTGTCAGCACAGAACCCGACGCAAGGCCCGAACTCACGAGCTGTGAGATCATGACCTGAGCTGAAGTCGGATGCTCGACTGACTGAGCTACCCAGGCGCCCCCATTTTCATTTGACTTTTGACCCACCTCACCATGACCCACGGGCTGTCAGAAGACTTTGTACCTAAGCGTTCATTTCCCACCTCCTGTCCTGTTCAGTGGTTTTCAAACTACAGGTGGGGACCCATCAGCGGGTTACAATGAGAACTTGTTTAAAAAAAAATTTTTTTTAATGTTTATTTACTTTTGACAGAGAGAGAGAGAGACAGAGCATGAGCGGGGGAGGGGCAGAGAGAGAGGGAGACACAGAATCCGAAGCAGGCTGTAGGCTCTGAGCTGTCAGCACAGAGCCTGACGCGGGGCTCAAACCCATGAACGGTGAGATCATCACCTGAGCCGAAGTCAGATGCTCAACCGACTGAGCCACCCAGGCACCCCATACGAACTAGTTTTAAAAAAATGAAATGGGATGGGAAGGAATGTCTTTCATTAACACTTTTGTTCATTTCATGTAAGCGTATGTGTGTACCGAGTTATGGCATTCAGTGTATTTCTTACCATGGGTCTTTATCAAATCTTGGCTTTTTAGTCCCAAAGCCTGCAAATAAGATACACGTGGGGTATCTCACGTGTTAAGAATAAAGTATTTACTCAAATCCAGCCTTTTTACTTGGCATTACTTCTGTTGTCTTCTTTTCCAATCAGACTCTATTCATTTCTGAACATTTCATTTCAGAAGTGGTTCACAGGGCAAAGAAACTGGGACTCCATGTATCTGAATCCTGTCCTTTTCTCTTTGTACTGTCTCTGACCCCTCTCTTTTCCTTCTTATTTTCTCACAGAGAAGGAAGTCTTTATGGTTTTACTTCCAATATTTGGACTAATTCCAGCATAGATCTTAGAGCTCACAGGGCTCTCCAAAAATCATTCCTAAGGTCTGTCCCAGCAGCCAGCACCTGGGTCTATTTTTGCTTTCTAAACTCATGCTTCTGAAGCTGTGTGTGCAAAAGAACCACCTGGGGAACTGATTAAAACGTATTTCCTGGATCTCACCTAGTAGGGCTGAAGTGGGGCTCCTGAACTGCATTTTTTAGAGCTCCCCAAGTGGTTCTAAGGATCACCCTTTGAAGAATGCTATTAATAAACCATGGAGAAAATTCCACTTCTTCCAGAAGCTTTCTCCCATCACTCCTGATTCTGATCCCTCCACTGTTTCCCTTCCGCAGGAATAGTCTTGATTTATGCCACTTTGTGTTTATTTGCAATCATTTGCACCTTGTCTGAGAAGTTAGTACTTGTACTGAGAAGTACCCCGCCTTCCCGATTAAATTATAAACTCCCCCAAGGAACTGATCAATCATTACTGTTTTCCCAGAGTGCCCAGTAAGACCTTGCTCCTGGCAGACTTCCCTTATCAGAATCCTCCCATATATCCTCCCTGCCCTTCCCGGCCCTTGGCCTCTGGGTGGGGGTCCCCACCTAGCAGTTTTTAGTGGATCAAGCAGCACTATTGATTGGGTGATTTCGGCTCTGTCTGACTTTGTCCTTTTCATCTCACCTCTATGGGTTTAGGGAGAAGTGAATTGGTAAAAACTAATGAGTCCAGATGACCCCCTTGGGATTGTAGCTTCATCACCTACTGTTATATCCTTCCGGTCTAGAAACACATCGCACAGCAAGGGCAGAAGACTGAACAGCTTTCTAGAACTAGAACGAGGCAAGCTGGCGCCTAGGGGGCAAAATTTAGGGAAGCACGCACTCTCAGGGGCTGACCTTGCACTTGCAGGGGCCCGAGAGTGGGTACCCTCTCTGGGTGCTTCCCCGCCTCACCTTAGTCCCAGCCCTGCAAGGCAGCCTAAAGCGAGCTCCCTGGGCCCTAAGTGCTGACTGCCAGGCCTTACAATGGACCGAGGGAGAAAGATTAAGCGGTTCTTCAGGCGGAGGTCAGGTTGGTCCATTTTTCTGTCCCGAGGAGCCGTCCTGCGTGATAGCAGCTTGGGTAGAATTGACACTGAGCTCCTGATTCTGGGCCGTGAGTGTTCGCTGTGATGTCTCACTTAGTCCTTATGAGGCTCTCGGAGGCTGGGCTCCCGGCGAGGAGCCGGCCCAGATTCTCTGGTGGAAGTCCACTGGATTTGTTTGGTTTTATTTTGCCTTTCTTCTCCCTCCATATCCCCCCCTGCCTCTCCTGGAAAAGAGATCCCACACTCCCCAGGCACCACTTGTCAAAGGGTTTAACATGTTCACTTTCAGAAATTTCATCCTTATGTTTTATCCTTACAGCTCCTTCTGCCACGAATCACGTTTCTTCCCGTCTGACCCCCGAGGCGATGATGAACAGGCTGTCACTGGGCACCAGCCTCTGTGTGTGGGGACCCCGGGGCCTTTTGGCTCATGAAGTCTCTTTTGTGCGCTTTTCTTCAGGCACTATAAACTCCTCTCCTTTGCTGGGGTTTTCTTTTCTTTTCTGACAGAAGAAAAATTAGAAGGAGAGGAAAAAGAGAAGCGGGAGGAAGAAGAGAGCTGAGGAAATAAAGTCATGGCATGTGTCCCTGAGCTGAGGGGGACTGATCTTCCTGAAGGGGAGACGTGAGGAGGCGGCCCCCGAAATACCGGGCTCCCTGCAGGCAAGGACTCGCGGCAGAGAATCCAGGAGCTTGGGCCACTTCCGTGGGCTTCTGCACAAGTAGCTCCCGGTCCGAATCCCTTCACAGACCCCAGGCTCCTGCCTCTGTTGGGTGGCTTTCACCCTGGATGCCTTGGTCACAGAGGAGTGGAATTTTCAGCCTCCAGATGGCAGGACAGAACCCTCAGGGCTGGGGTCAGGCACCCAGCTCCTGTCCTTCTCCGCCCCCTTGCAATGTCAGAGATGGTGTCCCCACACGCTGAGTTGGGTGGCTGGAGCGGATGACTAATGCACGTCAGTTTCAAGATGCTCTCTCTGCACAGGAAAAGTACATTCAGATCCAGGTTTTAATTGTGTGTGATTTTAGCTGAGATGGCGTTAATTTATTTCCTTTGCTACTTCAGCGGCTTTTCCTCTTTCATCGCGGTGAAATTATCTGGAATGTATCTTTTTTTTTTCTTAAGGGCCAAGAGAAGAAGCTGATCTAGATCCTTTTCCACTGATTGAGGTTTACAACATTAGGGGCTGCCAGACGATGTTTAGGGGGTGCCTCGGGTCGGAGACCCTATCGTCTCCCGCTACCTGCTCTCCCTGCCTTCCAACTGCCGGATTTCCCGAAGGGAACGCTGGGCGTGTGGGGCCTGTACTACCCAGGCAGACCCTCTGACCAATTCACCAACAGAGTGGATTTTTTTTTTTTTTTTTATTTATTTTAAAAAAAAAAAATTTTTTTTCAACGTTTATTTATTTTTGGGACAGAGAGAGACAGAGCATGAACGGGGGAGGGGCAGAGAGAGAGGGAGACACAGAATCGGAAACAGGCTCCAGGCTCTGAGCCATCAGCCCAGAGCCTGACGCAGGGCTCGAACTCACGGACCGCAAGATCGCGACCTGGCTGAAGTCGGACGCTTAACCGACTGCGCCACCCAGGCGCCCCCAGAGTGGATTTTTCAGTCAGGGCTGAGTCCAGTCAGTTTCTAGCACGAGAACGCCTTGCTTCCTCGGACAACCTTAGAGAAAAGGGGGAACAGCTTGACATCGACAAAGGGTTTCTTGGAGGAAAGAGACTGTTAATCAAAGAAAGACGGGGCAGGAGGCGCCTAAGGCCCCCGACTGGTGCTGCAAAGCTCCCGCTTTCTAACTTTGGTTGAGAGAGGGTCTTTCGTGTAAGAAGGTGGGTAGGGCCAGCGTGGGGATGATAACCCCCTGGTACAACGCTGGGGGGTATTTTTTTTTTTTTCCACTCAAACTCTCTTTGTGATGAGCATAAAAATAGCACACACACCTTCAGAGATTCTGCTGTGTCTTGTCCCAGAACTTTGCCCTCTTTGAGAATTATCATTTTTCTGCGTCTCTGCTCTAGCTAAAACCATTTTATTAAGCCTGACTTACTCTAGTTTTTACTATAAAAGTAAAAGGATGGTTATTTTCCAAGTGTAGAATTATAGTGTCATTTCGAACATGCTTTTCAATCTCTATTGAAGTTCCAAACCGGAGGTTAAACTTCCCTGCACCTCCCTATTGGAGAATCACCGAATCATTGCCCAGATATCTAGTACAGGAAGTCAGAAAAGCATTGACTATGCCAACCTGGGACCATCCTAGGACATTTTTGTCTCTTGTCCTTCTCCCCATCCTGTGAAATCAGTGTCTTCCTTGGTCATTCTGGCACATAGTAGGAAATTCAAGAAGTATCTGTTGCATGAGTCTCATAGTATTAGATTATTATCTAGTGGGGCGCCTGGGTGGCTCAGTCAGTTGAGCGTCCGACTTCAGCTCAGGCCAAGATCTCAAAGTTGGTGAGTTTGAGCCCTGTGTCGGGCTCTGTGCTGACAGCTCGGAGCCTGGAGCCTGCTTCAGATTCTGTGTCTCCCTCTCTCGGCCCCTCCCTCTCTCTCTCTCTCTCTCAAAAAAAAATAAATAAACATTAAAAAAAATTATGTTCTAGTGCTTGGCACAGTATACGGGTGCCTGACAAGGTGTCCAGTGAGTGTTAGCCATTGTTCCTCACCTGCATGTTCTAGAATCTGCCCTTTTCAGAAGCTCCAGCTGGTGGAGATGTTCATTTTCTTCGTGCCCTGGGACAGCCCTCAACATCCTCTTGTTCTGCAGGACTTAGGTTTTGCCTCTAGATGCTTGCTGCTTATTCAGATACCAGATTCTTTTAGGTATAGTCAGAAGCCTAGCACAGTGCTATGCACATAGTAGGACCTCAGCTAATGTCTGTTGAGAGAGACAGTGAATGGTCCAGGGGCCTCCACCTGAGAGCCTCTGTGATCAGGTGTGGCTGCGTCTGGACCACACAACTCCTTGGCGAACAATTAAGCTCTCTGTGCTCTTTGTGTACAGGGCCCTGACTTACCAGCACGTGATTATGGCTTGAAAATCATTCTGGTCAACCCAGCATTCTAGCATGGTTAAGGGGGTTACTGGAGGCCAGTTTCACTCTGCTGCTCACAATCTGTTTCTGAGTTCTCCCTGGATTGCTTTGCATAGCTTTGGAGCTCAGATAGCTCTTCCTTCCAGTTGCCTGTGGCCGTTTCCTGGCGGGTCCCCGGCAACCTTCGTCTTTTTAGGGCGGTAAGTAGACGTTCCCTTCCCAGCCTGCTCTTCCCGATGCGTCTCTGTCCATTTGCCCCCAGCTGCTGTTTCTTAAAAACTAAGCATATACTTACTATATGATCCTGCACTCCCTTAGCTAGGCATGTGTCCCAGTGAAATAAAAACTTATGTCCACTTAAAATCTCGTACAGAAACGCCTGTAGTCGTTTTATTTGTAATAGCCCTGAATTGGAAACAGCCCGAATGTCCTTCACTGGGTGAATGACCAGACAAACTGTGGTCCGTCCTTGCCACAGAATAAGACCCGGCAACAAAAAAAGGGAACGAACTCTTGATACATGAAGCAATCTGGATGGATCTCAAGGGCATTCTGTTGAGTGAAAAAAGCCAATTTCAAAAGGTCACATACTGCATGATTCCATTTATATGACATTCTCAAAGTGATAGAATTATACAGATGGAGAACACATTAGTGGTTGCCCGAGTTTGGGGTGGTTAAAAAAGAGAAGCGGAGTATGGTGGGATTATAAAGGGATAGCACCAGGGACCTCTGTTCCCGTGTCTTGATTATGGTGGTGGTTACGGGAAGGGACACGTATGATAAAATTGCCTAGAACCACATACATGTGCGCGCATATGAGTGCACGTGAAACCTTTGAAATCTGCATGAGGTCTGTGGGGGGTCCCAGTGTTCATTTCCTGGTTTTTGTTTTTGTTACAAAAAAAAAAGCAGCTGCAGATTTTGTTACCACTCTATGTCAACCCCTGGTCTCCCTTTGATCTCGGGCCTGACGCTCAGGGTAGGTTTGGAAGGGCCAGATCCTCTTGGCGTTCTCAAATATTAGGAACGTAGCTGAAATACTTTAGTTCTCCTTCTAACCTACAATGAAGCCATTTTCCCCAGAATCACTATAATATCATCTGGGAGCTCTATGTATTTCCAGCCTATGCCTCCTCTTGGGGTATTGTATTCTAAGTGGATTATCTACCCTGTGCAGTACGACTATAAACTTATTTTGTTTATTTGATTATCCTAAGCCTAATCAGCTTCACCTTCAAGTTTAAGGAGGATCCTGAATTCAATTACCCTAGGCTAGGACTTGCAGGTATACGGTTGCTTTATTTCGGGGCCAACTCTCTGAACTCATCATGTGCTCCTGGTGATCTGAGGCTCCACCCTGCAGTCGTCATGGGATACTTAGTGCTCCCTGGCCTGGGGGTGTCCAGGATGGGTGGGGGGGGTCTGAAAGAACCATGATGGTGAGGAGCCTGCTCCGGATTCTCTCTCTCCCTCTCTCTCTCTCTCTGCCCCTCCTCCCACTCTTGCATCCACATACTCTCTCTCTTTCAAAAATAAATGGATAAACTTAAAAAAATCATTCCATATTTGTGTCCCTCATGTTTCAGCTTAGATAGCATTTGCCATAGAAAACCTTGCCTGGCCACACAATAACGGATGGAGCACCCTCCTCTGGATCCCCTGGCCCCTACGCTTGTCTACCTGAATATTTCCACATCGTCTAGTTGGTCTTGCCAACTAGGCTGAGTTATTTGAGAGCAGTGTCCACACTTTTCATCTCCCTATGCCCAGGGTTTAGCACAATGCCTGGCAGATAGTAGGTGCTCAAGAAAGATTTATTGAATGGATGAATGAATAAAGAAATGAATGAGTGAATGAAAGGATGATACAAAAGGGTGGGACTTGATGTGCCCTCTCCATACTGGAGACTAGTCCTGCCTCTGGGGCTTTGTATATTCCATTTCTACCTTCCAGAATGTCTGTCCCTACCTATCCCTACCATCCTTCAAGGCCTATCTGGAATCCTGCCTCCTCTGTGAAGCCTTCCCTGATTATTCCAACCCACTATGATCCCTCCTGGGTCAGAACTCACATGGGAATTATTGGGCATTGATTTGGGCTGTCATTTTCTTTTCGTATTTGTGTCCTTTCTCCCCAAACTCTAAGTTCCTAGAGGGCAAGGGTTTCACCTTATTTTCTTCATATCCCCAGGGTACTTTGTAAACCTCAGGGGGTCACTAAATGAGTCTGGCCTGAGAGTCAGAGGAACTGCATATGAGGCAGAGGGGCCAGGGGTGCTCCCCAACTGTGAGCTCGTCAAGGGCAGAGATGAGAAATCAGTCAAGGTTCCCTCACCGGTGTCTCCCATTGTTCCCACATAGAGGAGGCCCACACTGCTTGTTAGACTAGCTGAGCGATAGACTAGCTGAGCTATGGGGGTGAGTGGAAAGGAGGATGCTGGTTAAGAGTGAGGGGTGTGAGGGCGCCTGGGTGGCTCAGTTAAGCGACTGACTTCGGCTCAGGTTTGTGGGTTCAAGCCCTGCATCAGGCTCTGTGCTGACAGTTTGGAGCCTGGACCCTGCTTCAGATTCTGTGTCTCTCCCTCTCTCTGCCCCTCCCCTGCTGGTGCGCTCTCTCTCTCAAAGATAATAAATAAATGTTAAAAAAAAGTTATTAAAAAAAGAGTGAGGGGTGTGATGGATGGAGATGGGAACCAAGTGCAGTCGAACCAGCGGAGGGAGCCTGGCCTGGGCAAGAGGGAGAAGGAGGAGGTCTGTCTCCTTCTGGTCGGTCTGTGTCTGGGTTAAAGAATGCGAACAGCAGCGTCGCTTAGGCTGGCACTATTACCGGAGGGATTTCTGAATGGGTCTATAGGTGAGCTTGTGGTTCGGGTGGCGGTGAGAGAAGGTGGTCTTGACTCAGAGCTGTGGCTGGAGCTGGTTATCTGTGCGGAACCAGAGCAAACAGGATTCAGCAACTGAGTTGCCATGACCTACCCAGCTTTCCACGGCTTGAAATCGCTGTGGGCCCTCCTGCAGCCAGGAAACTCAGCCTTTGAAGCTCAGCTCTGTGACACGCTCCTGGATGCCCCAGGAGAGGCGGTCCCTCCTCTCCGTGCTCCTGTGCGCGATTAACGAGAGGCCTTGACATCTCTTCGTTGACATGCAGGAGAGGCCGTCTGAGGCCTTCAACGTCTAGCCAAACACTTGATGTGTGCGAGGCCCCCCAGAGAGGAGAGGCTGTCAGAAATAACCAGCTCCCCCTACCTTCCTCCCCGGAGTCCAGTGGGAGGGTCCAGAGTGGGACCAACTCCTCCCCGGGGACCCCCTTACATCCACCCGTTGGCTGCCTCCTTCGGGTGCTCTTGCCCGCGTTCCCTCCCCGAATCATGTTGGCTCCTTTCTCACATACATATCCACCGCCTTCCTGCCCCGGGCCCTGCCCAGAAGTGACAAGAAGGGGGCCCCAGAGCTGTCATCATTTCATAGAAGACACAATCCCCCACAAGGGAACTGCAGCATACAATCGAGGGCTAATCTAGGGGCCGTCTGTTATGGACCACGAGGGCGTGGGCAGGCACAGCGATGGCTGGGCTGTCCCCTGGGGATAGCACGTGGCCACGGGGTGATGACATCATCACCCCCTTCTTTCTGCCAGACATCATCCTTGGCCCCAGTCCCCTCGGCACCAGGGAGTAGCTGGCCAGGTAGCCGCATAAAGGGCCGGGGAGCAGTTTCCACATATGCTCAGCCAGGAGGCAGCGAGGTTTGGGCCTGTCCTCGTTTCTCCGCGGGGGGCTGGGGAGCCCTCACTGAGGTGCTCCGTGCAGCCGTGAGCCAGCTCTGGTTTCCCTGTCCTGACCGGGCCCGAGGGAGTCGCTTGGGAGGGTCTGTCCCAGAGGACCTGGGCTCCTCAGCGCCTTAGACAGAGGCCCTGACCCAGCAGACAGGCTGGGAGGGCCCAGGCAGAGGGGAGACATTGTTCCTTTGGCTACTTTATTTCTTTGGTTTGTGGCCGTTTGACAACAGCAGTAAAAACAGCTTATAAATTAGGTGGCCGGCTGTAAACTGCAGAAGCAGCCGTGGCGCAGGAAGCACGGACGGGAGCCTCCCTCCGCGTCTCCCCGCGCTCTCCCCAGGCAGGCCTGCACCCCACCCTCTGCCAGCACCCCCAGGCCCCGGGGCAGGCAGGGCCGGGAGGGCTGGCATCTCTGACCTCCAGCGCTTTCCCTGATCACGGAACGGCCAGGGAGCCACTATCGGTTCCTCAGGGGCTCTTCAAACGGAGAGATGTTTATATCTTTTCGGTGCGGTCCAAATTACAAGCAGGAAACTGCAGCCTGGGGAACATAAACCAGGGGATACAAGGTAGGGATTTTTTTTTTTTTTTTGAAGCTTGATTTAAATCAACCTCCAGAAGCTCTCAAATGAGGCCAGCAGGGAGGAAGAGCTGCAAGGAGGGGCCTGGCTGTCATTTCGGTGTGACCCGATCCACGTGTCCTCTGTTTCCCCCTCGGTGCCGTGGCTTCTCCCTCCCAGCTGGTTCTGGGGGCCGGTTGTTTTCGTGCAAGGACCCAACAGAACCGAGGATGGGTGTCGGTGCAGCTTTGTGGCTGCCCCAGGACGGGGCTGGTTTTCTGGGCCCAGCCCTCTATGGAAGCGCCTCCTCTCTGCCCTGGCCCCTTGCCACTTCACCTTCCTGCTCCAGGCCCAAAGGGAGCTTCAGGACCTGGCTCAGAGCCTGTGGGGTCTAAGCATCCTCCCCCCACCCCCCTGCCTCCCAGGAGTGCTCTTTGGAGACCGTACGTGGAGGGGGCTCAGGACTCGTGTACCCACCAGAGCTTGGCCTGAGAGTTAGCTCCCGAACACAGAACACAGATGTTTGGACCCAGCACCCTCGGTGATGCGTCTCTGCTCATTCCATCCACCCCCTGGCATGGCCGTGTAAAGCTTCTGCAGCTGGCGGATTCCTCTGCATTTGTTTGTTTTCTTTGCCTGTGTCAATCATTGTGTGTGTGCGTGTGTATCCTGCCCACATGCGCAGAGCTTGGAGCGCAGGCACGAGGGCTTCTCCCTCTTCTAGATCGGGGGTTCTGCTCTGGGAGCAGGCCTGGACGTAAGGAGGCTGCCAGGCAGGGAGAGGACACCCAGGGCAGCCAGGGAGAGGGCGCCCAGACGATGTGGACGTGGGCACACGCAGTGACATTGACGTGCAGGTCACAAGTCTCGTGGGCGCTGCCTTCTTTCAGGGCATTTTAGTTTTTTACTTATTGCCTCATCTTGTAGGGCTGCTGCCCACACGCCTCCCATCCTGGCCCAAGCCCAGGAGGTCTTAGAGGGGCAAATTCCCCAGGCTGTGTTAGGCCAATGTTAGACCAATGAGCTACAAAGCAATGTGAAAAAGAAGACATTGCTGACCCGCTGGAAACGTCTGGGAAGTACTCTGTCAAATCTAATAAGCTGTGTGACCCTGGGCAAGTCACTCAACCTCTCTGAGTTCAGAGCTGTTCATCTTGGGAGTTGGGAAAGTGATCCCTGTGAAATTGCTGTGAGGAGCAAGTGAGATAGTAGATGAGAGAGCGCGCTGAAAAGTCAGAATGCGCTAGCGTGTCTCGAATTTGGTAACAACCACAATAACCACTATGAGCAGCAGCTGTGAGCTGGTGGGCACCAGGAGGAAGCCAAGTACTCCACAGGCCGTACTGGGTGTGCGTGCTCATCACTGGTGCCTGCTGGTCAGATCCTCTCTCTTCTGTGTGTGTGTGTGTGTTCAGTCACTTTACACACACACGCACACACACGTGCAGCTCCACGTGCTGACTGGTCGTTAACACCCAACCATAGGCCCTCGGGGACCCAGAATCCGCGTTTCCCCCTAGTGTGGGACCCTGGACCAGGAGTAAAAGCTCTTGGGGTGACAGCCCCACTCCTTACCTCCCACAGCCCACACTCTAGGATCCAGGAGGCACTTGGGTGACTCTGGATATAGGTGGGGGTGGGGTCTTCTGGGGCCAACAGCTCCTCTGGGGGGGGCAGGGTGACATCCTGGGACACTCTTTGGCTAGTCTATGCCTGGTGTGGCTACCCCAGTTGGGGAGAGGCTCATCGGTGAGTAGTTGCCCCCCAAAGATAAGAGTCCGTAAGCTTCCGGAAATGAGTTTATGGGCCCTTCGTAACGGCTCCTATCTCACTGGGTGGGTTTACAACTTTAGCAGAATGGGACTCAAAGGGCCTTCTTTATTACTGCACTTCAGCTTCCGTTCTGGAGGAAGTTTTCTCAACCGACGTGTCCACACCAGACATTTGGGACAACCCGTGTCCTCCCTCCCAGCCCCAGGTGTCGGGCCATCCGACACACAGGCCTGGCATATGTGTTCCAGCAACTCTGGGAGCTTCCCAGAGCAGGGACCCCCCTCTCCCCCCCCCGGAGCAGGGACCCAGGCCTCCTCCCTGCCTCCTGGGTACATCAGTACACGACTCCATCCGTGGGGCTCTCGGGTGGCTTCAACACATGCAGACTACCTAGGATTTCTGTGGGGGGCTGGACCCAAGATGAACCACACTTAGGAAAGTTCCAGTTTCCCCCTGGGTCTAGAATCACAATGAGCTACAGTGTGGCCTACCAGATGGGGCTGGGATGTGGTCCCTCTCTCCTTCCTTGTCTCCTGGTCAGGGAGGGACCGTGTTGGGTTGGGGTGCGGGCTGTGAGTGCCAGGGTTGCGTGGGTGACCTATATCCCCATGGTAATGCCTCTCGGGATCTCTGCTGTGGTTCTACTGTGGCAGAAAGCAAAAAGCCTACCACTGAAGCCTTCCTTCCTCCCTGCTGTCCCCAGCGCCGTATTTTTCCACCTACTCCTCTGGCTTTGGTATCGATTTAAATAGAGAAGGCAGGTGGGGTGGGGGGAGGACCTGGGGAACAAGAGGCAGACTGAAGCAGAGTAGGGAAGAGGAGGAGGAGCCAAAAGCATGGTAGGTGGGCAGAGAGGAAGGGCAGGCAGGAAAGAAGGGAAAAGCTGAAAGGGAAGTTGTGCAGAGAACAGGGGAGCCAGAGGATAAAAAGGAAGGGGGCCAAGGTTGGGAACGCAGCTTCCCTGGTGGCCGGTGGAGACTCCTCCCGGGTCACCCCTTCCCCAGCCAGCTGGAGGGATCTGCCATCCTGGGATTCATCTGGAGCCCAGTGCCCCATCCCAGGGAGAATGTGGCCTCACCGGGGTCCCGGTCCTGGAGATGAGCCCCTGCAGCTGTGTGGGATATAGGTGGGCAGAGCTGTGCCAACTTTTTGCCCTCCTGACGGGAAACCCCTCCCCGACTCCCCACAGTCCCACCGGTCCCAGTGCGCAAACTGTGTGCATAATCATTAGATTCATTTCTATTAGTTCAGGCCCTTTGCATCCGAGGTTTTCCTCTGCTCCAAGGGAGAGGTGACCTCTGAAAGGATCCCCCATTCTTGCTCTTGTTGGGGGGCCCTGGGCCCCTGTACAGTGCCCAGCCATGCTAGGTGCAAGCTCTCTGGGGGTGATCCCCATAACCCAGGCTCTGCTGTCCCCCGTTCCTTTCTGTCCTGGAGCTTCGGCTTAGAAAAAGACTCACACACTGGTGTTTATGGGCACAGTTGGATTTGTCTGTGTTGCCATGACAACAGTGAGGGCTGCCCCTGTTCTCTCTCCACCCCATGCTCTGCTCCTTTCACAGGCTAAAAACCTCTCTCTGTCTCTGTCTCTCCATCGTTCTCAATTTCCCTCCCCCCCCCACCACCATTATTCCTAATTTCCATGGGACTGAAATCTCCCTCCCCCGTCTGTCCCTCTGGAAGGAGTAAGGCTGTGCACATTTCTCCTCAGTCCTTCTGAGACTGTAGTTTCTCAAGAGCTGGTCCCAGCCACTGATGGGGCTGGTGGCCCACACTGTAACTGGGAGCAGAGGGCCCAAGGGCCCTGGGCCAGGATCGTGGGAATGATAAAGCCTTAGGTTTCCAAGTATCCCCACAACACACCCCATCCCTGTCCCTGGGGCACCCGAAAGGAGCCCTCCGTCTCCTCTGTCCCTCCAAGACCTGTTGCCCTCTGATTTCCAATTCCCCGTGAAGATTCACCACCCCCTATAAGTTTTCCCTGTTTAGCTCCACCTGACCTCAAGTGCCAGGATCCCTCTCAGCATTTGAGTGCACTCTGGAGTATTGATTTGCACTTGCTTCTGTCATACACGTCCACAGCTACGTTCTGGGCTAGATGTGTGGGCCCAGCCTCCTCGGCTGTGTGTCCGGCACAACTTGCCACCCTCCCCCCACCCCTGTACCAGAACTCTTCCCTATGGCAAACCCATTCTACTGGCCCAGCCCACTAGCCCGTCCCTCCTTCACCCTGCTCCCTCTGCCCAAGGTTGGGGGGGGGGGGTGGCAGGGGCGCCTTGGTCAGGCCACAAAGTACCTTCTCTGAGATCTGATCTTAGGACGTGGGCTCTTCCTCTGGACTGTGATCTGTAGGGCAATTTAGCCTTGGGCTTCCAGGGCCGCCATTCCCACAGCATGAAAAGGGACCCGTAAATGGCAGGAAGCAGTGTCATGACTAATATATTTATCCATCGTTCTGGGAACTTCTTAAGGGCAAGGGATGTGTCACCTCTACCAGATTGGAACTCTCCGGGGGTGAGAGCTGGGTTCCCCCATCAAATTGGGAGCTCCTCAGAGCAGGAGTGTTTCTTAAGTAGATTAGGTGCTAAAGTCTTGGTAGTTTAATTGGTCAAATATCAGGCATTTAGGGCTCATCATCCAGGGTTTAATCATTTACTTGGATAACTTCATAAAAATTGCATCTGAGTATAAACTCCACTTGGGTAGCATCTGTCTCGTTCACCATGCAAGGTGCTGAGTCTAGAGAGGAGAGGCAGGGTGACCTCCGCCCTTGGGGATTTGGTAGAACTTGTATGGGCTCTGACAGAGGTACATATAGTGTCCAGCAGGGGGCGCTGGGAGAAATGGCAATGGCCTCTGAGGGCAGGTGTGGCGTGAGCCTTTGTCTTCTGGGCTGGTGCAGGAGGACTTCAGGGAATGCTTTTCAGCTGCTTGGCAATGGGCATCCTTCAGGGCGGAGCAAACTAAAGACGCTGGGCCATGCGCCATGCTTCCAAAGACCACAGTTCTTAGCCCTTGCCCTTGGGTTACCATTAGATCTCATTGCAAGTCCCAGTAACCAACTCTCTCTATCAGAAGCATAAAGAAAATATGAAATTATCAAAAGATAGCTGGTGTGATGTGCTTTATCAGCTCAGGGTACAAATCAGGTCAGCTGTTTTTGATCCTTAAGTTAATCCTTTAAGCATCCATCTGCCCGATTTATTGAGAAGCCCAGTATCTCTTTCTCAACGTTCCTCTCTTCTTCCCCAACTCCTGCCCCTGTACCTGTCAGAAAAGGCCTAGCCCTTGTGCAGGTGGGAAGGGGCCTGCGAGCAGATACTTGGAGGACCTGACCAGCCCATGCTCCTGTCCTTGCTAATGATACCATGGTCGCCATTGGTCGCACACAGCCTGCTGAGCTTTCGGTTGCTGGTCAGATTCCTGCACAGACCCACCTAGGACGGTTCCGGTCTTGGGCCCCGGGCATACTGCACATGAATATCTACCCACAGGATCAGCCACTGTTGCCAAAGATTGCCGGCTAAGTAGCTGGGTCTAGGAGAGTTTCTAGCCACAGCCACACTCTGTGCCAGAACCAGCCACTCTGCCACTGAGATATTTTAGACCCCAGTAGTGATGAGGGAGCTTGGGGCAAGCTGAGGGCAAAATACAGGCCTCAGGTGGAACATGTGTGGTATTCCTCGGACACTCCTGGCCACCCAAGAACAAAGGAAAGGGGTTTAAGTGCTTGCCATGGTGATGTGGAAAACTAAGGCAAATGAAAAATTAAATTCCCTTACTGCCTGTAGCCTACTGACGAGTCCTTGACACAGGCAGAGTGACCTCCCTCTGGGAGCTCAGCTGCCTCGATGATGACACTTTGCTGGGGGCAAAAGAGAACCTTAGCTTAGCGTCATCCCAACCTTGAGGATCCTGTAAGTCTACTTCCTTTATCTCAACTCCCCCAAGATCTATGTGGCAATCATACTCCAAGGTTATGGCCCCCCGATATACAACTAAAGGGTCTCATGACTGAGGTTTTATTAAATGGTGATAAATGGCGTTTCCCTAGCAACAGCTAGCCCCTCAAGGTCCTGGAAGCCTTGCTTCCAAAATTCCATAGAGACTTACTCTATCCCTGACCCCGAGGGTACATAATGAGTTACCCATCATGACCCCAGTGCAACTCTTCCTGTCCACGAGTCCTGTCCCCGTGCTTTAAGAAAATCACGTTTTTGCACCAAAGACATCTTCAAGCATTCTTTCTTGGCCGTCAGCTCCGGACCACCTCACCACCACCCCAAAACTTCATCAGTATGAAGGCCAAATGGTCTAGATCAGTGAGTCCCAAATTTGACTGTATGGTAGAATCACCTGCAAAGCTTGTTTGAGTACAGATTTGGGGCCACGCCTCTAGAGATTCTGACCGAGCAGGTTTTAGATGGGGCTTAAGAATGTGCATTTCTAACGAGCCCCACACCATGCTGATGCTGTCCGTCCAGGGACCACCCTGCATAGGAAATTAAACCCCTTTCCTTTGTTCTTGGGTAGCCAGGAGTGTCCGAGGAATACCACACATGTTCCACCTGGGGCCTGTATTTTGCCCTCAGCTTGCCCCAAGCTCCCTCATCACTACTGGGGTCTAAAATATCTCAGTGGCAGAGTGGCTGGTTCTGGCACAGAGTGTGGCTGTGGCTAGAAACTCTCCTAGACCCAGCTACTTAACCGGCAATCTTTGGCAACTTCTTCTCCTTTTCCTCGGGGGCCCTTGGTGTCTGTTCCCACCAGTGGTGTTTAAAGTCAGGACTTACTGAATCTAAGTAAGAGATTGACGTCTTGACCCTTTTCCTTTCAAGAGGCTCCTTGGGCCCCCCGCAAACATGTCTCTTCCTCCCAGGCTACTCTGGAGCCACCTTTACCAGTGGTTCTCAAAGTGGGGTTCCTGGGCCGGCAGCATGAGCGTCACCCGGGGACTTGTTAGAATTCAAATTCTCGGGCCTCACCCCACACCTCCTACATTGTGTTCTTTTATGTGACGTTCGGTCGGATGCAGCCACAGGAAGAGATGAAGGAGAGGCTCAGGAAAACAAAGTTTCTTATACTCACAGCTTCCAGAAACAGGAAGCACACCGTTCAGGGCCACACGGGGCCACACCAGTGTTGTCAGGAGGCAGGAAGAGCAGGAGCAAGGGGGAGACGCCGGCCCACGGTCTTTATTGGGGTTCCTGAGGGGAGGGCAAGGCAGGGCAGAGTCAACAGGTTGCCATTGGCTGGTATGAATAATTTTGGCGAGCTCTAAGCCAGAGGGGTGGGCCCTGAGTGCCCGCTACCTAGCCCTGGGTCGGAGCGTCTGGGAGCAGGCAGAGGAAGGGTGGCTTGGGATTAGTTTGCACGTCAAATGTGTGCTCCCCCAACTCTTTTCTACCTTTGAGAATTGGTTCCTCTCAGGAGGGCAGTCTCTCTCCCCAACCAGAGAAGTTTTTAAGATGTCAAAACAACATCGTCTACAGAAAATAAAAAAATATAAACATAACACCTACTGATTCAGAAACTCCAGGGCGGGGCTCCACACTATTGTCTCACCCCTCCAGGCGGTTCTGGTGCCCACGAGAGTGCGAGAACCATCACTCCCCGCGGAGAGATATTAGAAAGGCAGCCATTGTTGAGCCATAGAATAGTTCTGTTAAATGTTTCCACATGGGAGCCCCTTCCCCTAACGTTATCACGCAGGGGCCGAGCACTTGACTTTCCTCAGGTGACCTGTGGCGGTGTCCCCCTGCTGTCAACCACACAGCCTGAGGGAGGGAGGCCCGCGCCGCCCGGCTGCCAGGTCCTGTCATGGCTGCCGCGCGTCTCTAGGCTTGTCACCAACTTCTTCGTGTCTCCTCAGCAGAATGTGGACACTGAACCTGATGCTCCGGAAAGTTTCTTCCAGGCCTGCCTATCCTTGGTTCTCCTTATCGCTCCTCCCGGTCCTTATCTGGGAAATAGAGATAATGCCCAGCCCTGGGATCACAGAGACGAGGAAATGAGGTGATACGTGAGGAAGCACCCAACATGTGCCTGAGGCCTGATAAATGTTCGCTGAATTTTAAATCACTCTCTGGTCCTCCCCGTCTTGCCCAAACCAAACCTCTTCTCCATTCTTGCTTCTGCCCCACTCTGTGCTTTCATCAGGCCTCAGGGGGCCCCCCTTCTCTTTACAGAATTAGCATCTTTACACCCTGTAAATAGCGGGGGGAGAGGAGCCCCCTGTAGACTTGCTCAACAACTGCGTGAGGGAGGGAAGAATGGGGTCACCTGCACCAGGCACCCCAAAAGATGGAAGGAAGGAAGGAAGGAAGGAAGGAAGGAAGGAAGGAAGGAAGGCCTCAGGCGTGTGTCAGGGCCGGCCTGCTCCAGTCCTCTGCCCTGCGGCCTCCTGCTAAACCCAAACTCCCCGTCCCCTTTGGGGCCTCGACTGGCACCTCCGAGTGGCAGCTCAGCGTATCTGAGCCCCGAGGCCTGAGCCTGCAGGATACCCCTGAGTTTCTTCCCTGCCCGTCACCACCGCACTCTGTCTCCTCCCCCCGCCCCCGCCCCTCTCTGCCAGGGCGCCTCTGCCAACGGCGGGTTATTTATATCCCGGAGCAGCTGCTGACAGACAGCTGGGAGCTGGGAGGCGGCTGACAGGGATGAGCGAGCAGAGATGACAGGGTGGTGGGCGATGCTGTCACTCTTCGCAGGACTGCTGGGCAGAGCCCCCCCCCCCCCGCCCCGTTCACCCAGGAGGTGAGCCTTCGGCAGGGCTGGCAGGGGCATCTGGGGAGGGGCACCTCAAAGGCAGCAAGGACCGTGAGCCTCGGGAGGGGGAGGCAGCTGGGACTGGAGGGAAGAGCTTTGTCCCAGGTGACTCTCTCAGAGGGGAGGGATCCGCTCGGGCTTCATTATCTGGGCCCTTGTCCCGGGATACTGCTCATAAAAGCCGGGCGACCTTGAGCAAGTCCCTTCCTGACTCTGGGTAAAGTGAGATGGTTTGATAAGATGTTCTCCTGAGTTCTCCTGAGCCATGTTAGCGCGGAGGTCACCAACATAAACCCTGGAGTCTGAATCTCGTTGGCTCTGCTACTTGCTTGCTGTGTGACCTTGGACAATTTCTGTAACCATTTTGTGCCCGTATTTCCCTTTCCATAAAATGGAGGCTTTAAAAATTTTTTTTAAGTTTATTTATTTATTTATTTTTTAGTGTTTATTTATTCTTGAGGCAGAGAGAGACAGAGCATGAGCGGGGGAGGGGCAGAGAGAGAGAGGGAGACCCAGAATCCGAAGCGGGCTCCCGGCTCCGAGCTGTCAGCACAGAGCCCAACGCGGGGCTTGAACTCATGAACCCTCGAGATCACGACCTGAGCCGAAGTCGGACGCTTAACCGACTGAACCACCCAGGCGCCCCTATTTATCTATTTTTGAGAGAGAATGTGCGTGTGTGTGGGGGGTTAGGGGCAGAAGGAGAGGGAGAGAGAGAATTCCAAGCAGTCTCCAAGCTCAGCAAGTGTGGAGCCTGACACAGGGCTAGATCCCACAACCTCGAGACCATGACCTGGGCCAAAATCAAGAGTTGAAATGCTTCACCGACTGAGCCACCCAGGTGCCTCTAAAATGGGGGCTTTTAATAGCATCTACATCAATGGCTTTTTGTAGGGATGAAATGAGTTAATTAATACATGTGATAGCACGAGAGCAGCGATCGAGTCGAAAAAGAACCTCAAGTCTACGATGCTTTGGATCTGTCCCCTTGCTCTGAGAAGGTAACTATATCAGAAAATATCAAGAGAAAAGCGTGGGATCCTTTATATATAAAGGATCCCTCTGCCTTGTGCCATCAAGTGAGTAACCTGCACACCGGGAAATGTCTGGGCTAAGGCTGCACTGGTTCTGAGCCTGAGTCCTTGTCTTGTTACACTCCACCTGTGATCTCTGGGGACTGTTGTTGGCTCAAAATAGCAAAAAGGTCAAAAGGTTTTTGTGCTCTTTTTCCAGCTCTCTGTCTATCATTCTTCCTAGTCATCTTTGCCTCTCCCCAGCTCCTGTCTTTCTTCCAATCCCTGGCCGCCCTTCTATTTTAAAAACTAATACCTGGTCTTGGAGAGAACAGAATCCCAAGTGTGTAATTAAGTCCCTGGGCACAGCTGTGTCTACAGCACCAGCCTGGCTGTCGGGGTGGGGCGGGGGCTGAACAGGAATCTGGGGGTAGGGGTGACCTTGGAGCAGAGAGCCCATCCGTCCATGTACCAGCTTGAGCCTGGCTGCAGGCAGACAGGCACACGGGTTTTACAGCAACCCGTCTTCAGCTGCGGGGTCTGGGAGCCGTTGAGGTGAAGCTGGTGTGGACCATGACCCCTTCTCTCTCACTAATCTTGGCCCTCCTTGTTTGAAAAAAAGAGTCTCTCCATAAGGGAGGAGGGGGAGAGAGAGAAGCAAAGGAAGCTGATGGGTTACCATGGCAACCCGCTGAACACAAACTCTTAGCTTCAGCTAGTACTTGACTTGCAGAAATACTTCCATACCCACAACTTAAACGAAAACACACACATGCATAACCTTGTGAAAGAACAATTGTTGACTCATTCTTCTCTAATCATAGCAATTAGTTTCTAATGTTGGGGTCCAGATGAGAGGTGAGGTAGAGATGAATTTGTTCCTTTTTAGAGAAGGGATTGCCATCATTCTCTTCTTGGAAACGGGGGGCCTTGGTTCCAGTAGCCTAACGTTGCCAGGGAGTCACGTGTGAAGGATTACGTCCCCTAAATCCCTTAATCCTTTGCTGAGTCATGCCTGTTATAGACCTAAGTTAAGATTGCTGGTTTCAAAGAGTCTCCTGCCTTTGGCCGATGTCACAGCACAGGGGAAGAAGGGACAGTCAAAAATGGTTTGTCATGCTTTAAACATTTCTTGATCACCCACTATGGGCCAAATGCCAGGAATTAAAAAGATAACCAACATAATAAAAATCTGGTCCCTCTCATCAAGGAGCTCATAACCCAGTCAGTTGGAGGTATATAATGCAAGTTACCTGTTACTACTGATAAGGGATCCACATTTGCAAATGAGTTTTATGTATGCACAAATGTACATTCAAGGTGACCCCCATGATGCATGCTTTCTTCAGGGGAGAAAGCGGGGATTGGGAGGGAGGGGGTGAGAGCCGGATCTAAGACCGTGGTCCCTAACACCTGAGGCCTTCCACCCCGCCATCTTTGCTCACACTGTCTGCAGTGATGCAGGCCGGGTGTGCCAAGCTCCTCCCCTTCCAGGGCAAACTGCCTTCTCAGCTACAACAAAGACTACATCCTTGCGCACGGAGTCAACTTTGTGCCCGACTGGAAGCCACACAGTGGCTGGAAAGGTGGGAAGGTGTCTTTCAAATGAGCACACTGCCCACGCGTTTAACCTCTGTTCGTTCTTACATGGTGTCTCTCATGTGATCACCAACTCGCCCTCCAGACCCCATTTCACAGGTGCATTGCTGGACCTTGGAGAGGTCAATTGTGCACAAAATTTAGGGTAGATCCTCAGACTCCAGTTTAAACACTTTCAGTCCTGGGTCCGGACAGGCAGAAGAGGCAGGTGGCCAGGTGGAGTCAGGCCTGGACGTCCAGCTCGCTTTCTGCAGAGCTCTGCCCAAATGTGCCTGTATCAGAGCCCTTCCCTGACTACCTTCTCCAAACTGCATTATCCCCATGGCCTTCTAGCCACCAGGAGAGATGGCATCTGAGGAAGCAGGCCCGGAGACCATTCCAGGGGCAGTGAGCTGGTCCCCTCTTATGGGTCCCGGGAAGCACACAGTCTGTGGCCAAGGCCGTCCGTGAAAGGGACAGGAGTTTCCCAATAGCCCCTGCTCAGAGACAAGATAAAATACAACAGTTTGGGATTTGGGGGTTGGAGCTGTTTCCCACTCCCCTGCCCCCACCCTGCATCAAATCTGCACAGGCCCTCTGCTGCAGAGGGACCTGTCGCCTCTCCCCCCTCCCCCACAGTCTCTGCTCCCATCCCCTGAGCCAACTTCCTCCCGCCCCACATGAACACTCCCAGAGCTCATCTGGAACCTTCTGATTTGCATCTCCAAAGAAATAAAACAAATTCCACTAAAGGCTGTTTAATTTTTCCTTCTGTTTGCCCTGAGGCGGGCCTATTGTGGCTCCTGGGATCCGGAGTGGGTAATCAAGGTGATTTCCATGGTTAGAGGGAGCTGGGGACCTCAGGGACCTTCACAATAAAAAAATGAGAACTGCAAACTTCGGTTTGAAGTGGGGGGGGGGGAAGATGCGGGTGGAGGAAAGATAAAACGCCACCAAAACCTGCTTGACACAATTATAGCCACATTTGCATAACAGAGACTGAGAGCTCTCTTAGAAGGAGTGGTAATTAGATTCTCCAGTGATTAGGGACACTTTCCAAAAGTGGGGAGAGGAGATGGAAATCCAACCTTGAAGTGGAAAAAGAATAAACAGAACGGAACAGAGGGTGGCTAGCAGGTGGCAGGACAGGAGGGACAACAGACCAAGAATCAAATGGACTTGGGGCCTCCCCCTGCCCACAGGTAAAGGTTTCCGACCCAGATCTTCCGTGTGTCTGGACCCGGGATGGGGGAAGGGTTCAAGACCTACAGACCTGCTCTCTGGGAGGTTTCCCAGGCAAAGGGAAGGGTACTGAGCACAGGCTCTGCTGGGGCACATCCAGGCTTTGGGAACAGCCAGGATCCCTGTGGCTGGAGCTGGGGGAGCAAGGGGAGTGTGGGAGGAGAGATCAAGGCTCAGGGAGACCTTGGGCATCATCTATGGGTCTTGGATGTTATTCTGAGTGAGAGAGAGGACATTGGAGGGCTTGAGAAGAGCAGTGACATGCCCAGATTTTTCATAAGGACAATTAATTCCAGCCGCTGTTTGGTAGACGGGCCGGAGCAAGGCTAGAAGCAGGAAACCCAGCTCAGGAGGCAAATGCAGGAGTCAGAGGGCCTGGGTGGTAGCAATGAATGCGGTAGGGCATGTCTTGGAGCCAATGGAATCGGTTGCTGGATTGGTTGGAGAATATGAGACAAAGAAAGGATTCAGGGATGACGGCCAAGGTTTCAGCCTGAGCAATTGGGGGTACCCTTGACCGAGATGGGAAAGAATGCAGATAAAAGCAAAGAGAGAGATAAGAGTTCTGGTTTGGAGATGTTAGGTTTGAGATGCCTGCTAAGTATCCCGGTGGAGATGTCAAGAAGTTAGAAATTGGAGGCTGGAGTTCAGGAGAAGAGGTCTAGGCTGGAGATACAAATTTGCATATAGATGGTATTTATAATCATGAGAACAGAGGAGATGTTTTGGGAGTGCTTGCTGGTGGCCAGGAAAGGTCTGAGGCTGAGCCCCAAGGCAGAGCGGCTTAAAAAGTCTTTCTGGGGGCACCTGGGTGGCTCAGTTGGTCAAGCGTCTGACTTCGGCTCAGGTCACCATCTCACAGTTCATGAGTTCGAGCTTCGCGTTGGGCTCTGTGGTGACAGCTCACAGCCTGGAGCCTGCTTCGGATTCTGTGTCTCCCTCTCTCTCTGCCCCTCCCCTGTTCACACTCTGTCTCTCTCTCTCTCAAAAATAAAGAAACATTAAAAAAAAATTAAAAAGTCTTTCTGGCAGATTGGTGGAATAGGAGAGGTAAACTGGGTAACCTGAAGCCTAGGTTTCAAGCATCCTATCCCTTCTACCCCCACTCCTGCAAAACTCTCAGGGCCTCAGGTCCTGGAGATGTGAACAGAGGCAGCCCAGTGTCACTGCGGGAAATAGAGATAGGACAGAGGCTGGATGAGTCCCTTCCCCTCCCCGGGCCTCAGTCTACTCCCCTATAAAAGGAGGGGACGATGCTTGGGGCCCAAGGGCCCTTCCAGCCACCTCCAGAAAGTTGAGGGCACTCAGGAAACAGAACTGATCTCAGGGGATGGTTGGGTTGATGATTACCCCCTCATCCGTCTCTTATTATCTGCATCTGCAAAGGATAGCTGATCCTTGTTATCTGTGGATTCTGTATTTGCAAATTTGTCTACTCACTAAAATTTGTTTATATGACTGAAATCAACACTCAGGGTGCTTGGGTGATCATTCACAGAAATGTGCAGAACATGAAAAGTTTGAGTTGCCCAAGGTGCACGTTCCCAGGTGAGGTCAAAGGAGGAGCCCTCTGCCTTCTTGTTCTGACTTTCATACTCTAAATAAGTGCCTGTTTCATGGTCTATTTAGTGCCACATTTTCCACACCTTTGTGCTTTGTGGTGGTGATTTCACTGTTTCAAATGGCCCCCAAGTGTGGTGCTGGGGTGCTGTCTGCTGTTTCTAGCCTCAAGAAAGCTGTGATGTGTCTTGTGTAGGAAATACGTGTTTAGATAAGCCTTGTTCAGGCATGAGTTATAGTGCTGTTGGCTGTGGGTTCCATGTTAATGAATCAACAATATATATTAAATTAAGGGGTCTTTGAACAGAAACACATGTAAAACAAGATTATACATTGATTGATTAATGCAAACATTGTGGCCAGGGGTTCACAGGGACCTAACCCTGTATTTCCCCTAGGAGCGGCGGTTCAGTATTTGCTAATTCAGTGTTTGCAGGGATTTATAGACCACAACTACTGTAAATAAGGAGAACCAACTAAATTTAGTTGCTTGTTAAACCCGAATACACACACACAACATAGTTTCAGGACGGCTAACCCATACCCTGTGGGAAGCAAATTTACTAACTAGACTACAGAACCTGGGTACAGTTCTTTTTGTCTTTAGTCCAATGGTGCCCAGTCAAAACTATTTTTCCAAAGTTACTTCTTGGTTCTTTTCTTTCCCATCCCCTTCAGTGTGGGTAATAGGATTCTTCTTCTTCTTCTTCTTCTTCTTCTTCTTCTTCTTCTTATTTATTTATTTATTTTGAGAGAGAGAGAGAAAGAGAGAATCCCAAGCAGGTTCTGTACCGTCAGTGCAGAGCCTGATGCAGGGCTCAAACCCACAAACCTTGAGATCATGACCTGAGCTGAAATCAAGAGTCAGATGCCCTACTGGCTGAGCTACCCAGGCGCCCCAAGAGGATTTATTTATAATGCAGTTTGGTTTATCTCTTAGTTTCTATTCCATCGTGGGTCCTCCCAACATTCTGGTGATTTTTAAAAATTTGCATACAGTAAAATTCACTCTTTGTGGTATAGAAGGTAATAGGTCTTGACAAATGCAGAGTCGTGTATCCACCCCCACAGACATGATACAGAGCAGTTCATTACTCCCCAAATTCCCTTGTCCTGCTCCTTTGTAGTCAGCCCCTCTCTGTATCTCTAACCCTGGCAACCACTAGTCTATTTGCTCTCCCTGGAGTTGTGCCTTTTCCAGAATGTCATATAAGTGGAATCGCACAACAATAGCTGTCTAGATCTGGCTTCTTTCACTTAGCAACACGCATTTAAGACTCCTCCACGTTGTGTGTCAGTCAGTGGCTTGTTCCTGTCGACTGCTGAGTACTATTCCACTCCCTCGCAGCCCTACACTTTGTTTATGAACTTGCTGGTTAAAGAATGTGTGGGCGGCTCCAGTTTTGGGGGGTGTTTGAATAAAGTTGCTACAAACACGCATGAACTGGTTTTTGTGTGAACGTGAGTTTCTGTTTCTCTTGAGCAAAGAAAGGCGGGATCGTAGGGTCATACGGGAGATGTATATTTAACTTATAGGAAGCCGCCAGACTGTTTCCCAAAGTAGCCGGTCCATCAGGGTCTTGCTGGGAGTGTGGGAGAGCTTCTCTTGTTCTATAATCTTCCCGGCACTTGGTTTTGTCCGAGTTTTTAAAAAATTTTAGCCATTCTCGCAAGACTCCCCTGCCCTTTCCCTTCAGGTGCCAGTCACAAGTCCAGATTGTTACCTGTGCTTCTGACGGACTGGCTAGAAATCAGAGGTTCCCGTGACTCCCTTCTTCGGTTGTATTAATTTGCTGGGGCAGTTGATAGAACTGGAGGCTACAGAAAGTCACCCGGGAACTTACAGGAAGGCCTTGGACTTGGCACAAGTCACAACGGTGGGGAAGGGTGGTTGAGCCAACTTCAGGCAGCCCTTCTGGGGAAGGGTGAGAGCCCAGCTGACGTCCAAGTACCCTCCGAAGCGACGTGCAATTTCTCTCCGACGTCCCGGCTGCCCGGTGAGGTAGATGCTGCAGTCTGGGCTGGAAGCCAGGTTGACTCACTGGCCCAGGGTAAGCGTCTGGGAGAAAGCTTGTTTTGTTTGCTCTCGCAGGGAGCCCTGTTGCAATAACAGCACCAAGGTGTCCCTGTGCTTTGACTGCTCCCTCCCTGGACTCCTAATGGAGATTGACAGAATCTAGCATCCCAGGTAATTCTATTGTCAGGTTCAGCAGCCTCCTGTACCTCATTAGACAAAAGCGGAGAGAAATGAGCAAAGAAGGAGTGTCAGCCCCAGAGCAGAGGGGGCCTGTTAGAGCAAGCAGCTTTCAAGAGATGACAGGGTAGTGAGGAAATCATCTGGGCCTTCCAACCAGCCCCTCTAGGCCCTGGGTGGGAAACTGGGACATCTGTGATGACGTCCTGCAAAGCGGAGCCAGGGTGGACTGTTCAGTTTCAGCCACGGGCCCGGCTCGCCGAGGGACGGAATGAGAGGAGACTACGAGAGACTGCCTTCTGGACCGTCCGGCTGTTGGATCAGTGGATCCTCCTGGAAGAGGGACCCATCGGGGAGGTGTCCCTGGGTGGCTTGGCTGTGAGCAGCGAGTGGATGCAGTTGGAGGTCAAAGCCTGATGTGATATACTTAGACCTTTAAGGTTTCACTCGGGATGGAGAAATGGTAGCTAGAATCCCAGGCCTATAGGAAAGTAAGAGTTGCGTCATTGTCCCCAACCTTGGCCAGAAGCACATCCAGACCTACGCAGATGCCCACATCACATGCCGGCACGCGCATACGGAACCTCATATGTACGTTCACATATGTACGACACTCACCCAGGTGCTCGGACACGCCTGTAAGCGCACAGAACCCTAGACCAGACATCCATGCCAATGGCATACACAGGTGACATAGCCAGGCTCCCGCTGAGAGCACTCATCTGCAAAGTTTTTGTCTGTGGCTTATGGCGTCAGCCTCTCTGCCATCTATTTACGTCTTGGATGTGTACAGCTCACGCACACATTCACACCCACCCACCCTTCTCACAACACGCAGCACGCACTCAAATGCCACAAACACATTCACATGCACACAAACATACGTGCCTCTTCCATTTTCCCCGGGGCATGACAGCTCCTGCCCAGACCTGGTCCGTCTGATGCCCGCTCACGCCCCATGTGTGCACGCCGAGGCACCCACGCTCTCCCCAACAGGCTCTCACAGGCTGGGCCGGTGTACATGGAGACTAGCAGAGAGGGGAGCATTTCCCACCTCCCTGCTGTCATTGACATGCAGCACTTGTCCTGTCTGTAGTTCTCTGCACTCGGCTGCGACTGGGTTGAACGCCAGAGTCTCCTGGCTCCGAGCCCAGAGCAGCGGCCCCGCAGCAATTGTCCTGAGGGAACGAGCCTCCGTGAGCCCGGAATGGGTGCATGCCAACTCTGGAAGGGCCATCAAGGGAAGAGACCCCCGTGGGTCACCCCTACTCCTCACCAGGGCTCTGGAGAGCCACCAGGTGAGTCAGCACATGCCAGCCTCTTCCCATCCCTCCCTCTCCTCCTCAAAATCAGGGACATTTTGGGTATTCCAGCCTTTCCTAGAAGAAGGTGGGAGACCCAAAAGAGATGCAAACCTAGAGAATCCGGAGTCAGTCTGGGCTGGGGCATCTCTACTAGCCTTTGCTTGTGCATCACGAGAGCCCTCTGGTCTAGAACACGGCGGGAAGTACAAATCTTCACTGAAAAAATACGAATGCCCACTAGTCAACTCTGCTTTGTCTGTCAGGCTCTCCGTCTGTATAAGGAGAAAGGCAAAGATGAGGAATTTTTGTAATGTTTATTTATTTATTTTTGAGAGAGAGAGCGAGAGCGAGAGAGCGAGCACAAGTGGGGGAGGGGCAGACAGCGAGGGAGACACAGAATCTGAATCAGGCTCCAGGCTGTCAGCGCAGAGCCCGACGCGGGGCTCGAACTCACAGACCGTGAGATCATGACCTGAGCCGAAGTCGGACGCTTAACCGACTGAGCCCCCCAGTCACCCCAAAGATGATGAATTTTTCTGTAACTGTGACCAACCCCAGAGAGTGAATTACTTTCTTCCCCAGTTCACGTGTTTCTGGCTCTGCCTACCCAGGGTACCTTGCACTCGCTGTAATACACTAAGTAATAGTGTATTATTATTTGAACATCTGGTATGCTCCAGGTACTATACTAAGTACTTTACGAACATCTCATTAGCATCATTGTTAAATGAATGTTACTGTCCCGTTTGACTGTCAGGCAATCTGAGGTCTTGAGAGGCTGGGTAGCTCCCCCAAGGTCACAGAGCTAATGAACAGCCAAGAGAGGATTTCAATCCAGGTTTCTCAAGCCCATGCCTTCCCTACAGCAAGCTTACACTTACAATCACCAATCAGAGAAAGCAAATTCTGTTCATATACCACCACCTAAGCCCGCACCCCCTTTCTGCCTGTGTCTATCTGTCAGTCTTAAACTGTAAGCCAGACTATACACGACAAGAACCATGTTCACTGAATTCATTTCACAGTGCCCAGCAAGCTTTCAGGAAACTACAGTAAAAATTCCTTTAAAAATGGCTCCTGTAAATTTCAAATTGTGTCTAGAGTCAAGAGACCAAGTTCTAGTTCTGTTCTTCGAAAAGAACCAACTTCAGCACGGCCTGGGTGTGAATCCAGCCGTCAATGGTCACCATTTTGTAATGGTGGTCATGTTGCATGTCAGTTACACCTCAGTGAAAAAGTTTTGGCATTCCCCTCTCTTAACATCACTGCCCCCCATGCAGCCCGGTTCTTTCGGGCCTCACCATCCTGGGGTGTGACAAAATAATGGATCACAGAGTGGTTGCAGACACTAATGCTCTAGGGCTCCTCAGGAAAAGTACTGGAGGCTTAGTCCCCAGATACTCCTCTTCTGGTTCAAAGACCTCTTAGAACAAGAAAAGAAAGTGGTCGTGACACTCCTTTTCCTCTATACGTGACGTCTGCCCTGTACCTTGTTTTTCTTTTTTTTTTTTTTAATTTTTTTTTTCCACGTTTTTATTTATTTTTGGGACAGAGAGAGACAGAGCATGAACGGGGGAGGGGCAGAGAGAGAGGGAGACACAGAATCGGAAACAGGCTCCAGGCTCTGAGCCATCAGCCCAGAGCCCGACGCGGGGCTCGAACTCACGGACTGCGAGATCGTGACCTGGCTGAAGTCAGACGCTTAACCGACTGCGCCACCCAGGCACCCCTTGTTTTTCTTAAGTCATCTGCTCACTCTCCCCCTTGGCGGGTCTCCTGTGACCAGAAGCTCCGGTCGCTGGACTGTGCAGGCAAGTGTTTAACCACCAGCTTTGAGGTGAGGGGAGTGCCTGATCTGTAGGGCTTGCCAATTGCCAAGGTGTCAACTCCCACGATAGGCATGTTCAAGACACCAAATGCGGTGTGGTTGAATGGGTGGCCAGGAAGGGAGGCACAGAGGCACACTGTTACGCTGTATTGTCATCACACAGATACAACAGACATAAACAACCTCAAGAGCACAGGTAATGATAAAATGTGGTGAAAGGATTAGGAAGTGATGAATTTTGAGAATTTCTGACCTTTGCTTTTATAATTTATTTAGTTGTAACTTTACACAATTTACTTTTTAATAATGGCGGTAGCTTAACAACCGTCTCACAGAATTCCTGAAAAAAATGCCTGGTCCTCCCCAGTTAGTCCTGCTCAGATAGGAGGACTGCACATGCCCAAATTGGCAGAGGTACATAGTTGAGGCCCCCGCTACGGGAGCCTTGTGGGTAAAGGACGGGCACTGATTCCTTTATTCTTTCATTTCTTCATTTTTTAAATGTTTTTATTTTTGAGAAGGAGAGAGAGACAAAGACAGTGTATGATCAGGGAGAGGCAGAGAGGGAGGGATTCACAGAATCTGAAGCAGACTCCTGGCTCCGAGCCGTCAACACAGAGCCCGACACGGGGCTCGAATTCACAAACTGCGAGATCACGACCTGAGCCGAAACCAAGAGTCAGATGCTTAACCGACTGAGCCACCCAGGTGTCCCACTCTTTGTTTTCAGGTTTATTTTTATTTATTTTGAGAGAGAGGGAGAGAAAAAAAAGTGAATGGGAGTGGAGGAGGGGCAGAGAGAGGGAGAGAGAGAATCCCCAGCAGGTTCTGCACTGGCAGCGAGGAGCTCAATGTGGGGCTTGAACTCATGAACCGTGAGATCATGACCTGAGCTGAAATCATGAGTTGGATGCTTAACCTGCTGAGCCACCCAGGTGCCCCAGCATTGATTTCTGCATGCCGGTTTTCTCTCCCTCTTTTAACCTCAGTTTTGCCATCTATCATATAAGACATTCCATCCAGATTCTCCCTCCTTTGCAGGGATGGTATTGAGAGAAGTAACCTTACAGCTTACCAAACCTAAATCCTATTAATTCTTATAGTAACTCTGTGAAGTGAGATCGACTGAGCAGTGAAGTTATCGGTGGGCCATTTCACACCAGATCAGCACACTTCCTCTGCAAAGAGCTAGAGAGTAAAGAGTTTGGGCTTTCGGGGTGCCTGGGTGGCTCAGCTGGTTGAGCGGCCAACTCTTAATTTCGGCTCAAGACATGACCTCGTGGTTTGTGGGATCAAGCCCCACGTTGGGCTCTGCGCTGGCAGTGTGGAGCCTGCTTGGGATTCTCTCTCGCCCCTTCTGTCTGTCTCTCCCCTGCTCTTGTGCTCTCCCTCTCTCAAAATAAATAAATACACTTAAAAAGAAAAAAAGAAAGAAAATCACCACCCATGAAAAAAAAGGAAGGGTGCGGGTGTTGTGGGCTATGTGGCCTCTACTGTAACTACCCGATACTGTGGTTGCAGGTTGAAAGCAGCCGTGGACAATGCATAAAAAAAATATCAAGAGCAGCTATGTTCTGATCAACTTTACTTATGAACAATGAAACTTGAATTTCATGTAATTTTCACGTGTCACAAAATTTTATTCTTCTTGCGATTTTACTTCTAACCATGTAAAAATGTAAAAATCAGTTCTCCACTGTGGGATTCTCTGTAATCCCCGGGGGCTTGTGGGTCACCTTCCCCTCCTGCCCGTTTCTTGGTCTTTAACCGTAGGTGTCCTTCCCACCAGAGTCCTACAAGGAGAGGCTTTTGACAAAGTTTTGTTATAGGCGATTTGTAACCCTGCTCTCCTTCCTTTAGGGCAGGAAATAAAGAGCCCACAGTCTTTACAACTTGATTTTATGACTCTGTCCTATTTTCTTTCAGGTAGCCTAAATTTCTCACAAAGCAGGGACTGCCTATCTGTTTATTATCTTATATTCCCAAGTGTCTAATCCAGGACTTTTCCCTAGGACGAACTCAGTGACTAATGGCCAAGCACTCAGGAACCATGGTGACGTGCACCAGGAGGTGGGTGTGACCACCCATGTGATTTATTTTCCCTCCATTATCATGAAAAATTTCAACACCCAGAAGAGTTTAAAGAACTGCATAGTGGACACCCTTATGCCCACCACTGGGTTTCCATAACTGATATTTTGCTCTCTTGGCTTTATCTGCCCATCTATCCAGCCATCAGTCCATTCTTATGTTTTTGCCCCATTTTAGTGTAAGTCGTGGACAGCAGTGCATTTAACCTCTAAACACTTCAGCCTCTTGTCGTTAGAGCCCAGTATTTATTCATCCTTCTTACTTATTTTTTGACCTGGTATAAATTTGAGAGGCTTTGGGAGCTGCCTCTAGGAAAGAGCTCCCCACTACACTGACCCCTAAAGACTTTACTTGGACATTTCTTTCTTTCGCCTTTCCAAGGCTTTGATAATGCAAACACCTCTGGTGGGGAGAACCCAGCTCCACCAGTGGTGGCTGGTGTGGTAGACATAACTTCCGGTCAGGCCTGGTTTGAGCCCCCGCCCCATCACGTAATAGTTGTGTGTCTTCTGGCAAATTTTTGTTTTCAATTTCTTTGAACCTCTTCATATGTCAAACGTGGTTAATAATAACTATCTTGAGATACTCGCAGTGAGGATCACAAAATTGTGCCGGTGAATTACCTGGTAACTGCCAGTGTGGTAGGATAAGGAGACTGAGAAATTAACTGTGCCTATTGTCCTGGATATGGGAATGTCACGAAAGCATAGAGTTATTTCCCACTTCACCCCAGCTCTAGTCTGGGAAGGTCACCCAAGCACTGAGCACAGAGGTTTAGGCTCTTCTCATTCCTGGAAAGCATTAAACGGCTTCTCTGTGTCTCCACTCTAATTTTAAAAAACAAAAGAGAACTGACCATACCAAAGGAAGAGTAGGGTCCACGGGGAAGGCGGGAGGGAGGCTGCTGCTTGTTTTGGAACTGGGGGGTGGTTTGAACCCAGGGAGGAAAGAGGAGTGAGGGAAGGGGCAGTTTCTCTGAGTGGTGGAGACTAGCCCTCCACATCTACACAGCTACCCAGGACAAGACTGGACCTCCTACAGGGTCTAGGGGCCCATGGTCAAGTAGGCATGGAAGGACTGAACTCTGTGAGCAGCCTCCACCTCCTTGAAGGGACCCTACAGGTTCTGACAAAGGGCAGAAGGTTTTCTCCAAGCTTCTTGAATTCAGTAACTATCCCGAACACTCAAACCGCCTCGGAGAGGGGAAGGGGTTACTCCAACCATAGTGGGATGTCCCACCAGCTAGGTAAGTGGCATCTCATAGTCACATTTAATTTAGAAAATTAACAATCCATCCGTGCAGTGTCTTGAGAGATGTGCTAATGGGAGCTGGCCACATGGCAGGGGGTGGGGTGAGCAGCTCTGGAGAGGTTCTTCCTTTTCTGGCAGCTTCCTGGTCGGAGACAGACCTGGGAGCCACTGAGGTCTGAGATGTGGCTCAAGAGTTCCCACCTCCCATGAGTGGGGCAGGAGAGGGCCTGGGGAAAAGGAGCCAAGGGGAGGTGAGGCGGAGCAAGCTGCAGCCCCCTCCCATTCGATCCCAGAACTGAAGGCAGGTTCTCCTGCTCTCACTTATCTCCCGGGCTGCCTTTTCCTGTAGTGTGTCTGCTGGAGAGTAGAAAACAAATGGAGCGTGAAAAAAATTCAGCGGAAATAATTACAGGTTACAACAAATCAATTGGAGCTGTGTAAATAGCCTCAGGCAGGTAGCCGAGTCAGGATTCTGGAGCTTAACACCCACCTTCCTATGGCAGCTCTAGTGTGAGTCCCATCACCAGAGACAGGAAAGAGCCCCGGATGTGATGTCTGAGGACTGGAGGTGAGTCCCAAGCCTGTCCTAGTCGACCATGCGCATTTGGGCGATGGACTCCGCCCCTCCTAGCCTCAGTTCCATTGCCTACACTGAGATAATAATTCTATCCACTCCGTATCTCTCACGGTTGTTGAGAGAGACAAAGCTCAAAGGGCATAGTAGATGCAAATCGCTTTGGAAACTGGATGGTGACTATATCTTGTATCCATCCCTTTCTCTCCATCTCTGTCAACTCCCACCATCCCTCATCTGCCACCACGGCCCCTGGCCTGTATCTGCTCTGGCCCCATTTCTAATCTCTTCGGTGGGCTTGCGACCAGCATGATCTTCTAAAACTCGAAGTTTGATCCTATATATACCCTGGGTTGTCTAATCCCTGAGCACTGCAGGGAGAAGTGGGATGGAGGGCAGAGGGGCTGAAGGCAGTTTGGATTAAGAGAAAGAGACAGTTGGAAAGAAGGGCGGAAACAGGTTTATACAATTCAACAAGTACTCATTGAATGTGCTTGCTCGGTGTTGTGAGGGGGTAGAAGGGGGTCTCTTGTAGTGTCCTGCCCTTATGTTGCTTAACAACAAGTGGGGGAAGACAGTCTGCAAACATGAAACCAACGGAGTGCAATTATAAATGCAAAGTTGTGTGCTTCTAATTGTAGGATATTCCCGTCTGCTGCAGAAGGCCAGGGAAGCTCAGGGCAAAGACTGGGTTTAGGATGAGACCGTGAAGACCATGCTGGATTACAATGGAGAGAGAAGGGCAGGTTTCTGGACAGGGGATCAGACTGGGCTAAGACTTTGGGGGCAGGGGACAGCAGTGTGGGGAGCATGCGACGGGGAGAAAGGGTCCAGCATGGGAGCGAGCTGGCTGGTCTCTCCTGGACGGCAGGCTAGGTGGTGGAGTCAGGTGGGGCAAGACTTCAAAGTCTAGCCGGGGGCAATGAGATCTAATTTAGACTAAATGTGGATAATCTGATGAATTATTGATTTGCTCAATGGATAATTTCATAGCTCAGAAGCAGAGGAAGCAAGGAAGAAATGCACTGCCCTGGACTTAACTCCGACCAGCCCCAGGGAACACTTGTTGGCAGTGAAGTGACTGGAGATTCCTGGAGAAAGTGACTGTGTCAGCTTTGAGTGGCCACAGCACTCGGGCCACCTGGCCTGGTAGGTGTTAGTGCTCAGTCACACACACACACACACACACACCTCTGCACCCCGTGTCTGTCGTTAAGCATTCAGGCAGTTAATTCTCCCAGATGCACTGCTGAGAACACCCGGAGCCTTAGAGTTGACAGCGGGATTGGTTGCAGGCTCATTACAGAATCCCTGAAGGAGTCCATAGAGCCAGGGCTTCCCCTCCCTGGGCCTCCGCAGGGGGTTCTGTGCCTTTCGGCCGCATCTCCAGCCCACCCTGGTGGGCCCAGTCCCTCTGCAGGCCCCCAGCCCTGGGATCCCAGCCCTCCTTTGACTTGCCCCAGGTCTCCGGTCACGACCACCCTCACTGGGTCCCACTTCAGGTTTCTGATCTGAGAAAGCTCCCATGCCCTGTGCCCTGGTGGAGGAGAGGGTAGGGGTGGGGGGTGGAGGGGGAGCTGGTAGGGAAGTGGAGCCTGGAGAGAAGGCAAGCGCTTCACCCCCTACTGGCTTCAGACAGAAACAGTCCCGGGGGAAGTAGGGATTGGGTTTCCAGCACTGCACATCATCATAAAGGGTTTTGTTTGTTTGTTTTTTCTTTTTCTCTTAGAGAGAGAGAGAGAGAGAGAGAGAGCTCGTGAGCAGGGGAGAGGGACAGAGGGAAAGAGAGAGAGGGAGGGAGAGAGAGAATCTTAAGCAGGCTCCACGATCAGCACCGAGCTCAATGCGGGACTTGATCCCACAGCCCTGGGATCACAACCTGAGCTGAAATCAAGAGTTGGACACTCAACCGACTGAGCCACCCAGGCACCCCTATAAAGGGTCTTGTTGCCCATAAGCTGCAGTACCTGGTACAGTGTGCTTCAGGGTTGAATGAAAGGGTGCACGTTTGAGGCACTTCCACACGCTTGCCTTGTGCCGGCCATTATTCCAGGTGCTTGGGGCACATTAGTGAACCAAAGCCATAGGACTTCCCGCACTAGGGAGGGAACTTGAAGGGCTAAGTGTTGCAGAGAAAAAAAAAATAGGGCAGAGCAAAGGGAATGGGGAGGGGAAAGTGCAGCAATTTCAAACAGGGTGCTCAGGGCAGGCCTCACAGGTGACAGGGAAGCAAAATCCTGAAGAGGTGAAGGAGTAGCTTTTGCAGGCCATGGAAATGACTAGAGCAAAGGCCCTGAGGTGGGAGGGGAGCAGGGGGCGTGGGCAGCTCATGTTGACATCCACGTGAGTGAATGACTGAATCAGCCTCAGGTCAGATGGTTCCTCTCATGGAGATCTTCCTCGATCCCTCTACTCAACACTGCACCCCGGCCCCAACATTCGGTCCCTTCCCCTGCTTTATTTTCTTCGTGACCCCCACCACCATCCAGCATATTATGTATTCGTTTGCCTTGTCTGCTTCCCTAAGAAAGGACATAAGCTTGATGAAGGCAGGATATTTAACTATGTGTTCACTGCTCAACCCCCAGGGCCTGGCGCATAATAGGTACCCCAGCGGTTTGTGCCAAATATCAGAACTGTTAGCAAATATGAGGAGAACGTGTTGCCTTCCCCACCAGAGGCTGCTGAGGACTTTTGCAAAGCAGCTCTTCATTCTTTAGATTAATGGGAACCTTTCTGACCCATGTTGATTGTTGTCATCCTGGGGGAAGTCTATGGTGTAATGGACTTTCGTTGACTTTGATTGGTTGAGGGCAGGAATGAACAGTGCAAAGTTCCCCTAAAAGGGTTGTCCTTAGACTTCCTCATAGGCAGGCAGATATTTCACTTTCATTTGTTCAACAAATATTTATTGGGCACCTACTATATGCTAATCACTGAGCGTACTGACTTGGGTTAAATAGAGAAGGGAGGCGAGGTTGGAATGATGCCACCCTAGCCCCATCCAGGACCCCCAGGGCCAGCCTTCATTGTACAAGTGTACAGGTGCGTGCTGGGCCCTGGGAAGGCAAAGATGAATAGCTCAGTATGTGCTTCAACCAAGCTGCTGACAGTCTAGTAGATGTGAGATACATGTAAACAGATATCTGCAAACACATTGTGATAAGTACAATGGCAATGTATGCGGGGGACTCACACAGGAGTGGTGCCTGTGTTGCACTAAAAGTAGAGTGATGTGACACCTTGCGGTCTGGTTTGAAATGCTCCCAAATTCTTTTCTTGCTTGAATTCAGTTGTATGGGTTAAGCATTGTCCCCTTCCTACGGCTTGAACATAATTAGTATTTCTGAGAGAGTAACTAACACATTATACAACTCACAAGATGACCTTCCTGCATGTGAGAAGACCAGGTGCTACATGGAGGGAGCTGACAGAGTGTGTGAGGAGCCCCCTCTCCTAATTCTCTGTCCCCTCTCCACTTTTAGTTGTCTCCATTTTTAGGTGCCAAGCCTTTCAGGATGTCTGTGGAGTTCTCTCTAATCATAGAGGGAAAGATTTGATAAGCAGGTAAACAAACACATCTATCCCAATAGGCTCATGGTCTGGGTTGTCCTCACAGCTCTGTTTTCTTCCCTTCTTGGGGGCATCTCCTGGGGCAATTAAAAGTTCCATCTCCATACACTTGGTGTGGCTTCCAGAACCCCTTGCTCACCCCTGCCTCTGAGGCCCAGTCTTTCCTGCCCTGTCCTAGACATAGATAGGACCTGATCAGTGCAGGGCTTCTTGGTTTTAGTAGGAAGTGGATAAAGGCTGCCATAACTATCTTCATGGACAAACTAGAGGAATAAGTCAGATGATAGTACATTAGGTAGAGGCCTTGTTGGCATAGCAGCCAGAAGGAGTGACGATTCTCATCATCACGGAGGTGTACAACAAGCTTCTTCCTTGGCCTTGACTTTTCCAATATTTTAATCAATGGCATGTATAAGACTAAAGGACACAAAGCTTAAAGGAAAAAAATTATACAAAAATTGACAACATCAGATATCTAAAGACTAGATGAGGAGAGACAAATTAGATTGTCTGCTGGATGACAGCGGAGGCTTTCCTTGGTGCAACCCAGCCAAACATGGGCTCTAGAGGAGGGCTTCAGGAACTCAGGTTGGAAACAATGGTGACATGTGAAGTATTCACACGCCAACAAGGCTGTAACCCAGATTGCACTCAGGATCTGTCTCCTCTACCAGTGTTCAGTGTTTGTGATGTTATGGTCATGGAAATGTAATTCATTGCTGATCTAGGGGATACAATAAAACAATTTTATCTTTTGGACAATTTTATGTTTTACCTGGAATTTACACTTGTTTCATTTTTTTCTGCCTTTTTGTGGGGAATGAGGAGAGGATCAAATATAAGTTTCTTTTTTTTTCTCTTTTCCACCAGAAACAATTCTTTAATCTCCTGCCTAGGGATGGGACATAAGTGTAGGACTGTTTGCCAATGTTCTGGGAACCAAGTAGGGGAAGAGGAGGGCTAGGTGGGCAGGGGACTCATATTTTGGGATACAAACTTTTATTAAATCCTCCTTTACTCATGCTTGGCTCATCTATGTTGGTATTCCTAAGTACAGAGCCCCTCTTCTCAGTCTCTTGAGAGAATAAACCTCCATCATTTGCTAAGGTGGGATTGGGGTAGGTACATAGTTACAGGGTAAAGGATTGGATCTAGAGAATCTAAATATTTCTTATAATGGCCTTCAACAAATCCTCCTATTTCAGTCCCACCCTGTAGCTCCTGCTTTAGAGACTATAGGTGCCTCCAATACTAAAACCATTCCAAGGCTCTGGAGTGCTAATTGGCTCTTCTTAATAACCTTCCTAAGGTTCAGTTTTTCTGGTCTGCTAAGTCAGTTATCATTTGCACACCAACTTTTCAAGTTCCAATAATTTTTTAAACATATCTTTTTTATCTTTCACTCTTATCCTCTTTGAACTTGAGGGTTTATGACTTTAAATTATTTTATTCTAACTTTAGTGAGATATTGGAAAGAAACTCAGGTAAGTGTTATAATCAGTCTGTCATGTTTTGATGAAAATTATTACCTCCTTTTTAAAGAAGATGATTCTACATCCTTTGGAAATATTCTCATTGAGGTGCAGTCAGTCCCTCTCCCTCACATCCTGTAGATAGTTGGGGCTCCCATTGCCAGTTTTTACAGGCTCTGGACTCCCAACAAAAGAATTCTCAAATCAATAATCTAAGGTCTCACTTCAAAAACTGAGAAAAAGAGAAATGAAATAAGCCCAAAGCAAGCAGGAGAAAGGAAATAATAAAGATAACAGTAGAAATTAATAAAATTGAAAACAGTAAAACCATAGAGAAAATCAATGAGCTGGTTCTTTGAAAAGATCAGTTAAATTGACAAACCCCTGGAAAGACTGACAAAAAAAGAGAGAGAACACAAACTATCAATATCAGGAATGAAGCAGATGATAACCCTGAAAACCCCACAGACATCAAAAGGATAAGAAGGGAATGCTATGAACAGCTGTACACATACATTTGACAACATAGATAAAACAGACCACTTCCTGGAAAACACAAACTATCACAATTCACCCAATATGAAATAGATAATTTGAATAGCTCTGTATTAAAGAAATTAAGTTCATAATTAAAACATTCTCCCCAAAGAAATCTCTAGGCCATATATTCTTGCTGATTTTTGTGTAATTGTTCTATCCATTGTTGAGAGAGAAATGTTGACATCTTCAACTATAATTATGGTTTGTCTGTTTCTCCACAGCTCTATCAGGTTTTGCTTTATATATTTTGCAACTCTGTTGTTTGGTGTGTGCACATTTAGAATTGCTGTGTCTCCTTGATGGACTGACCTTTTTATCATTATGTAATGTCCCTCTTTGTCTCTGGTAATTTTATTTGATATTGATACAGCCACATCTGCTTTCCTTTGATTTACTATTTCCATGATGTATATTCTCCCATCTTTTTATCTTCAACCTGACTATATTGTTAAATTTGCAATGAATATCTTGTAGATAGCATATAGTTGGTTGCTTTTTTAATCCACTCTGCCAATCTCTATCTTTTAATTTGTGTATTTAAGCCATTTACATTAAATGTAATTATTGATACGGTACAGCTTAAGCCTGCCATTTTATTTCTGTTTTCTGTTTGGTCTCTCTGTTTTTATTTCTCTGTATTCTTTTTCTTGACTTTCTGTGTACTACTTAAACATGTTTTAGAACATCATTTTGATTTAGTAATAGTGTTTTTGAATGTATCCCTTTGCAAAGCATTTTCAGTGGTTGCTCTAGCATTACATTATACTTAATAACTTACCACAGTTTATGGATGCCATTTTATCAGTTAGAAGATAGTAGAGAAACCTTACTATCTTTTATGTCCCTTTACCCTCCCTACTTGCGATACAATTTTCTTATAAATTTCTTCTACAAACATTTATTTTTTAAGTTTATTTATTTATTTTGAGAGAGACAGAGAAAGCATGAGCAGGGGAGGGACAGAGAGAGAGGGAGAGAGAGAATCTCAAGCAGACTCTGCATGGTCAGCGTTCAAGCCATTAATGCATGAAACCTTGAGAGCATGACCTGAGCTGAAATCAAGAATCGGACACTTAACCAACTGAGTCACCCAGGAGCCCCTTCCTCTACAAATATTTAGAACCACATCAGACTGTGTCATAATATTCCCTTCAACTATCAATTATAATTTAGAAAACTCAAGAAGGTCAAGAAGGAAAGTTTATCATATTTACGCATATGTTTACTCTATTTTTCTTTTTCCTTCCTGATATTCCAAGATTCCTTCTTTTATAACTACTGTTCTGTTTCAAAAATGTCCTTTAGCCATTCTTTTAGGGAAGAACTACTAGTGACAAATTCTGTAGTTTTTCTTCATCTGAGAATAGCTCATATTCCCTTCATTCTTGGTGAATATTTTGTTGACTATACCATTGTAAGGTTGACAGTTCTTTTCTTTCACTTCTTGAAAAATGTTGTGTCACTTTACTCTGGCCTCCATAACTTCTGATGAGGAATCCACTGTCATTGAAATTATTTTTCTCCTATAGGTAGTGCCATTTTTCTCTGAACTGTGTCCAGATATTTGTCTTTAGATTTCAGAAGCATAATTATGATGTGTTTTGGTATGGATTTTTGTATTTGTTTACATTGTTTGTGGTTCACTCTGTAGGTTTATATCTTTTGTCAAACGTGGGGGGTTTTCAGCCATTATTTCTTCAGGTGTTATTTCAGCCCTGCCCTCTTTTTCTTCTCATGGGACTCTGAAGACATGGACTCTAGAGCTTTTGTTACAGTCCCACAGATTCCTGAGGCTCTGTTAATTTGTTTTCAGTCTATTTTCCCTCAGTTATTTAAATTTGGTAATTTCTATTGTTGTATCTTCAAGTACACTGATTCTTTTTCTCTGCTTCCTTCGTTCTATTGTTGAGCCCATCTGCTGAGCTTTTTATGTTGAGTATTGTATTGTCAAATCATAAAATTTCCGCTTGGTTCTCCTTTATACCTTCTATATCTTTGCTGAGACTTTTCCTCACTTGTTTCAATAACTCCTTGTTGAAGCATTTTATCATGAGTGCTTTAAAATCTTTGTCAGATAATTGTAACATCTTTGTCATTTTGGTTTTGGCATCTATTGATTGTCTTTTTATTTTCATTTAGTTTGAGATCTTCCTGGTTCTTGGTATGACAAATGATTTATTGAAACCTGGATATACATTTTTTTTAATGTTATGAGATTCCACATCTTATTTAAACCTTCTATTTTATCTGGCTTTCTCAGACAAAGCTCTGGTAGGGGAATGGGGTGAGCATGGGATAACCACCTTATCAGATGAAGGCAGAAGTCTGGTTCCCCACTCAGCTGCTGCTGACAGCCAAGGAGGAATGTTCCTCATTGCTACTGGTCAGGGGTGGGAATTCCCCTTCACATATGGTCTCTTATGTGGAGAACATTTTTTGCAAATGTAAATTTCCTTCCAACTTGCAGCCCACTGACAAGGTCTTGAGACAGACAAAGTGACCTTCCTCAAGGAATATTAATGCTTTGCTGGAGGCAAAAAGCAATCTTAGCTTGGCATTAGCCAGACCTCCAGGATCCTGTAAGTCTTCTTTAATATATAAAAGTCTCTTTGGGGGCACCTGGGTGGCTCAGTCAGTTAAGCATCCAACTTCAGCTCAGGTCATGATCTCACAGGTTCGTGGGTTCGAGCCCTGTGCTGGGCTCTGTGCTGAGAGCTCGGTGCCTGGAGCCTGCTTTGGATTCTGTCTCTCTCTCTCTCTCTGTCCATCCTCCGCTCATGCTCTCTCAAAATAAATAAGGAAACATTAAAATAAATAAAAATAAAAATCCCTTTGGAAACTTTCTTTATCTCTAACTCCCCTGCCAAGATATATGTTAACAATCATCCTTCAAACATATGGCCCACTGATATACATCTGAAGGGTCTCATGACTAATGTTTTACTAAACAGTAGTAAATAACCTTACCTTAACAGCAACTAGCTTCTCAAGCTGCTGGAAGCCTTGCTTCCAAATTCCTTAGAGACTTAGGCTATCCCTAACCCCCACTAACTTAAAAGTATGTAATCGACTGTTCCTTGCAATCCCCATGCAGCTCTTTCTGTCCCCATGTTTTAATAAAACCACCTTTTGCACCAAAAACTTCTCAAGAATTCTTTCTTGACTCTGGGCCCCACATCACATCAATCTCCACACAGTGGTGAAGAGGTTTTGTTACCACTCATTGACAGTGAAAGTCCTGACTTTTCATTAGTTCTCCTCCAATACCACTCCAGTGGAGAAGGGGAAGAAAGCCTCATTACTTCTGGGTGGAGGTGGGAAGTCCAAGCTTCCCATGTGATCTCCACTAACACCATGGTGGGTGGTATCTTGTTTCCAGCCATTAGGGATGAAAGTCCCGTCTCACTACTTGGGCTTCTCTGACAACATCCTGGCAGGTATGTTAGGAACCTCATTTACTTTTGTGAGGGTGGAAGTGTAAGCTTCCTATTTAATCTTTGCTGGCAATGGTGGAGATAGGACCACAGTTTTCTCTGTGGGGATTAGCTGGAGTGGAATAGTTATTGTCTTAAAATTTTCTGTCTTGCTAGATGTCCTCTTTCCTGGTCCTTTGGCTTAACTAGGATTTTGCTAAGTTTTTGTTTGTTTGTTTGTTTGTTTGTTTTGTTTTTATGTTCCTATTGGTTTTTCTGGGTTGCTGGCTTCTTCTATGACTGGAATGAATGGGGCAAAAAGAAAACCCAAGGACCTCACTACCTTGTCATTGCACAGGTACTGAGGTCCCTAGCCAGTCCCTAGCCTTTGGCTCTCTACCTTTCAGAGTTTTCTTAGGTTTGTGTTATATGTAACATCCAGCATTTTTAGATGTACTTAGCAGGAAGAACAGGGGAAATTATGTCTATTCCATCATCCCAGAAGCAGAAGTCCCCAGTGCATTATATTTTCCATTTCATAAATGAGGAAACAGACTTATTTATGTTTGTCCCAAATTACAAGATTCAGAGTAGGATACAGACTAAAATTACCCTGCAGCTTCACTCCTGTCCAGAACCTATAATAGCCAGTAGTGGGGGCCCCAACCATCCATATAGCCTGTTGTGTGCCCTAAATCACATAGGAGGTACGTAGCAGAACTGGAATGTGATCTCACATTTGTGTCACTCTATAGCTCTTACTCTTGTCCTATGCCCCGTGGACTTACGGGGCCTAGGTCCAAATACAAGAAGAGTGATCATATGAGATAAGGATTAGACTTGCAGAGCTATCCAATCAGAGAGCAGACACCATCCATCGGAGATGCTATTAAACAGGTCTCTAAAGGTATGGTCCATGAACCACCTGCATAAGAATGTAAAACATGTCTCTTAGAAATGCAGATATTGAGGTGATTGTGTGTGTGTGTGTGTGTGTGTGCACGTGTGTGAGTGCCCTAAAGATTGTTAATCACTGATATAAAGGGAAAAAAGGGAGAACTCCATGACTTCTTGGAGGTCATCAAACTGAGGCTCTAAGATTCTCCTGAGGAAATTGCCCCAGTCAACCTATATGAGTGACTGCCCAAGCTGCTCTTTCAATTTGTGGTAAAACTAGCCTGGTGAGCAAGGCCAACCCAGTCCTTGTTAACAGGAACATGCCATGAGCCTCAGGCATCAGGGAGCTTCCTCCAGGGAAAGGAAGATTGGGGGGAGAGGGAGGGACCCAGTTAGAAGTGGCAGACAGTAGAAGACTAATGGGATTAATACTTGAGATTCATTAGCCAAGGATTCTGGAACCTTGCCAGCCCTTTCTAGCAAATGGCCCAAACTGCCCCCTTAATAGCATTAAGTGAAATTACAATGCATAGACACTGCCTGATCAATCTCCTCAGGGTTTTTCTGCAGACATTATGCAGTGAGGGTGGGGATGATCCTTCAGTGGGGCTGCCACTGCTTCCCTGCCAGTGGCTGTTGCGTTTGGTCCACTGGATCAGTTTTCCTCTCCCTTGGTAGGAGGGAAAGAGCCAAGCATGCAGGTCTGGATCGTGATCAAAGCTTATTCCTTATCCCATTCCACCCCATTCCACCCTAAAGACACCCCTCAAAGGCAACCAGGTAGAGGCAAAATGCTCTGTCCAGGAAATTTCCACAGCCACAAAATTTAGGTTGGTTCTAGCCAGAGAGGCCATTGTGGGATGGTGCCAGGAAGGACATTCTTTATGTCGACATAGCCTGATCCTAGGTTCGTTAAGAATCCCTGAGGCCTCAGATGGAGAAGAGTGGGTTCTTGTTCACTGGGTACCACTTCTTCCAAGGAGGGCAGCTCTGGGGCAGGGAACCTACTCTGAAGCCCATGTAAGGCTTAGAGACTTAAAGGTTTGGAGAATTGAGTAACTTCCCATCTCTTTTAGCATGTGCTTCATCATAGCTCTTGACTCTGGCTGATGGAAAGTTCTTGAAATCTCCAGCAGAGGCCTGCTGCCTTGTCAAACCACTTGTTCACATTCTCCACTGCCTTGGCCTAGCTGATGAGGTTTAATGGTGATCCATCATCTTGTTCTCCTCATGACAAGCCTTGATCACCCCATTACCCACATCCCTCCTTTCTTCTAGGAAGAGGGAAGATAACCATGCCATGTCAGGGAGTGAGAACAGATGGTTAAACAATGGGGGCTTCTGTAGAGTGGTTGGGCCCCCAAGGGGACCAGGGCTGGTGTGCCAGATGGGGGGCACCTCAGCTTTCAGGATACTTCTGTATTGGTAGCAACCATCAAATCCGCCTGCCTGAATCTCATTGGCCAGGTCTTGTCTCCTGCCAGGAACAGAGTCCTTGCCCCTCACTGAGACCAATCAGCAGCACAGTCAGCCACAGAGTGAGCCAAAAGCAATCTGTTCATGACATTTCCAAGAGGGGGTGGGATTTAGCACATCTTGTGTATTTCTCTGGGTTCCCTAAGGATATGATGACATCCAAACCCATAGCCAGCCAGCACCATAGAGGCGCGCGCGTGTGTGTGTGTATGTGCGCACGCGTGTGCGTGCAGATCCTGCTGAAGCTGTCTACAAACAGTTTTCCATGCAAGAGTAAGCACAGGTGTTTCCAGGTGCCCAGTGAATAATCTTGTCTATACTACATCAAAATGGGAGATCAATTTTGGTAATTACCTTATTTCCTCGATTCTAATATACCATTGATTATAAGATGCACCATTGATTTAATAGCTGCTTCAAAAAAGAAAGAAACTTTACAATACACATGCACTCTATTTTAAGACACATCTCTATTTCAGAAATGTTCAAATGCATGTAGGGGAAGCAGGGAGATAGATGCATACTACAGTGAAGAGAAAATGGTAATTGGGAGATAGACAAATTGCCTGATTGAATTCATCAGTAAATGCATTCAGTATGATTTACTGTTCTGTACTGGGAGAGAGGACCTTTTTGTGTGAGGGATTTTTGTGTGTCAGGGGGAACCCTAGCCAATGACCTAATAACCTTGAGTTCAATTTATTGAGTTCAATTATTGAGTTCCATTCTTTGCCAGTTCTCAAGGGCTCCTTCCCAAAGAGTGTCTCCTCTCATTCACTGTCATGACAGGCATCTGATTCTAACTAGGGGGTTCCCAGAATTAAAGACAAGAAGATACCCTCATCTCTTTCATCTGGCATTGCCCTATGTGCTCAGTTCCCTCCTGCCTCAGACCCCCAGGGATTCAGATCTCCTATGGTGTCCCCATCTTGAAAGGCCTACACCTCACAGCTGTACCAGAAATGGTTGGGCATTTTCCTCCTACACATCATCCAAGTGAAGACTGGATTATTTGCCTCCAGCCTGGCTCTCCCACCGTCTTTCTTAGTATACTCCAAAGCCTACTGCCAAAATGTCTGTCATTCTTTCCATCACTCTAGACTTCCTCATGACACCGACCTTTGTTGATGCTGTTCTCCTAACCTGGAGGGTCTTGGATGCCCAGATCAACAGAGGCAATAAGATGGGCTTTATACACACACTAAAGTATGTGGTCCTAATAACAAGCCAGCAGGAAGGTCTGAGGTCTGAGGCTGGAAGCGGTGGGGGGGAAAAGCATCTTTGAGGCAATTAAAATCAGAAAATCTTGATCCACACTGGAGAGTGGGAGGAACAAGTTAGGGGCCAAAGGAAAAAGGGGGATAGAGAGGTCTAGGGAATAGGTAGTCAGTAAAAAGACTTAAGAGGGAGAGAGTCTTTACAAAGGTTCTAGAGAGGAAACCTGCTATGAAGAAGGCAGGGACATTTTCAGGGGTCCCTGATAAGTCTCCCTCAGATCTGTAAATCACCTTTCACCTGGTTTTTCTACCCCTCATTCAATGATTCTCAACCTGGGGATTAGGGTCCTGCCCTGCCTAGGTGTGTTTGGAAGTGTCTGGAGGAGCTTTGATTGTCACAATGACTGGCACTCTACTGCTCTTTAATGGGCAGGGCCAAGGATGCTGACAATTCTGATAGAATTGGGGATAGTCTTGCACACGAAACAATTACCTGTTTCACATACCAAGATACCTGGATTAAGAAACATTAATCCTTACACTATCTCACCTGGCCTCTAGAGGAGCTCTTTCTCCTCACCATGCTGCCCTAAATTTGTTGTGACTGCCCATTGTTCCCTATCAGAGTCTGATTTGGAATTTTCCTATGGAACTTTCTTAAGAAATGAAGAGAAGACAGATGGAAAATTATCAAAGGAAGCAACAAAGCATAAAAACAGATGAACATCAACAGACTTCTGAATCTAAAGAAGATCAAATCTATTCAGTCTAGTCACAGAAGCACTTTTTTTTTAATTCACTTTTTTTTTTTTTTCTGATTGAAACACTTTTCTAGGTACAGAAGCCTCATTTCTCTCCTTACTTTAAGGACACCACAGCTAGTCATGGTTCCGGCCTATCCTGCTGCTGTCCTGTGTAAGCTTTCCAGAGACCAGGTCCTGAACTTCTCTCTGGGAAAGCCCCAAACGGTGGGCCCAAATCTACCCCAGTCTCCAGCTGCCCTGGCCTTCTGGGCTCTTCTTAACCCTCGATTCCTCACACAAGGCTCAAGCATCATAGCTGTCTGAGCAAGGTGTGGCCTTCTCGTTCACCTTTTAGGGTAAGGATAAGGTCATGCTAGCAGCCATAATGGAGTACTCATAAACTCTCATGACTAAACACAATAAAAGTTTGTTTTTCACTCATTTTAAGTCTAAAACAAATATTCCTAACTGGTAGCAATTGTCCTCCAAGTGGTAATTTTGGAACTTAGGGTGCTTCCATCTGGTGGTTCTTCCATCTTTGATATGTGTCCTCTAAGGCTGCCATCTTGTCTGCGTAGGGCCTGACGAAGAGCAAAGAGCACAGAGGATTGCCTGTGGTGGTTTTTACAAGCCAGACCTGGAATCGCCACACATTACTTCTGGTCATATTCTACTGGCACGGACAGACACATGGCCTCACCAGGTTCTGAGAGAGAGTGGGAACTGTAGTCTAGCTGTGTGTCCAGGAAGACAAAGAATTGGGTTTGATCATCAGCCAAGAGTATCTTCACAAATCCCCCCACGTATAGGATTTTAGAGTCCTATGGTCATTTTTCTCTATGGTTTCTGGCTGGTATACAGCATTTCCTGGTTAAGAATCAATGGCTGATTCTTCAAAAAGTGAAACATGGAATTACCGTATGGCCCCACAATTCTACTCCTTGATGCAGACCAAAGCATTTAAAAACAGTACTCCAACAAATACTTATACACATGTATTCATAGTAGTACTATTCACAGTAGCCAAAAAGCGGAAACAATGCAAACACCCCTTGATGGAATGAATGGATAGACAAACTGTGCTATATATGTACAATGGGGTATTAGCCATAAGAAGGAATGAAGTCCTTACAAGGACTTCAGTTACAGCATGGGCGAACTTCAAAAACATTGTGCTAAGTAAAAGAAACCAGACATAGAAGGTCACATATTGCATGATTCCATTTATGTGAAATGTCCAGATAGAAGAGTCCATAGATATAGAAAGCAGATGAGTGGTTGTTGAGGAGTAGAGGAGCAGAGAGTGACTGTTTATGTGTACAGGGTCTCCTTTGGGAGTGATGAAAATATTTTTGGAAGTAGACAGAGGTAGAGGTTGCACAACATCATGAGTATACTAAATGCCACTGAATTGTTAACTTTAAAATGATTAATTTTATGTTATACAAACTTCCTCCCATTCAAAAAAGTTCTTGATTCTAAAAAAAAAAGAAGGGTGGGTTTTAAAATTTTTGTTTTTATTGAAGCCCATCTTTTACCCATTATTTGTTGTTAATTCTTCTGGTCCATATCACATAAGATGGTGCATATAATTTTGGCCTGACCCAACAACATGTGTCATCCTGTACTCCCTATAAAGGCATAGGGGAATTAGCTGACTTATATTTCCTTAACTTCTTGGACCCCCTTGAGTTTAGTTTCCAATAATACAAAGTGCATTTCTAAGATATAGAGTGATTTGCTGGAAGAGAGTTCATTTGCTAAACAATGATGATTGACTGACATACACATTCTGGATCGATGAGTTTTACTTAGTTAATGTTCTCACTTCCATTCACTTCTGGAACCTTCTCAGCTTCCTTCCCAAATGCCTGTCCACATCCAGTAGCTGCTTCACCACCCCTGCCCTCTGGGTGCTGTCCAGCAGGTTGAGACCTAGGCATATTCAAGGCTTCCTAGGCCCAGTTCCCATCTTTTCTGCATGTATGACCCTAGTCAAATATCCCCTACAATAATAAAAATAATTTAAAAAATTAATCAGATCTTGCTCATGCTTCAAATAAAATAGCACTTACTATGTTGCTTTGTATTTTTTAAATATATATAGGACTTTTTATTCCTCTAGACTGAGAGCCCTTTGAGGGTAAGAACTATGCATTAATTGTCTCTATATTGTTAGCTCTTAACAGAGTGCCTGGTATATAGTACTGCTCAATAAATATGAGTTAAGTGAATGAACAAAATGTAATAACGTACAGATAAGAGAAAGGTTGTTTTCTCATAGGAATAAACAAGTTGATTGAAGCCATTCTCTTGTAGAGAGAACAGCTTTTACCTGAAATCAATGGATCGTTCATTCCTGGAAACTAGCACAAAAGAATCATTATCTGGGGCTGGCACAAATTATAAGCAGGCAGGTTCAAGTAAATAAATAAAATGTGTTATAAATGGTGGTCTAGAACTCAGGAAACAGTAAAAAGGGGCAGACCAGGAGTGGTCAGGAGAGAAAAACCAGTCCTACTCACTCGGGGTGGGCAGGCAGGCCTTGCTGTAAGCAGTGAGGGAAATCTAGTCAGGCAGTGTGCTCAGAGCTTTTGGGGATGGGCATGTGTGATGGTGGGGCTGGTGGTCTTAAGGAAGCCTTCAAAGGGCAAAAGAGAGAAACCCAGCAGTGTTGGACCCTGGTAGGGAGTAGGAGGAGTGCTATGAGCAAGAACCATGAGAAAGCCAAATGAGTAGATGGTCAGTGTCAAGGGGAACTGGCAGCAGGCTGGGTTCTGGGCCTGGGAAGATGGATGGGAGTAAGGCTGGATCTTGGCTTTGGAGGACCTGGATTCTTACCAAGTTTTCTAGGCAGATATTGGGGCCTAGGTAAGGCCCAACAGTTAGGTTAGGGCAGGACTGGATAATGTATGCCTGAGGTCCTGACGTAGGTAGGGCTCTTTAAACTCATTGTGACTGAGGCCAGAATGAGTCCCTAAGGTTGAGGCAAGGTTAAGCATGCACATAGGACTCAAGTGCTAGAGTCTAGGGTCTACAGTCTCTTGCAGTCCCTATTAGAGAGTGAAGAAAGGAGGCCTTCAGGGAGCAAGGAGCCATTAAAAGTTAAACCTGCACAAATCAGACTTATGTGGTTGCCAAGCCGGATTCAATGATCAGGCTAGGTACCTATAAATTACTCCACTGGATTTAATGTGTATACATTTTAAAGATTTTCTTTCCCCATAGCAAAGTAGATTTACAGTCTGAATGCCTGAGCTTATTAATTCTAATAACCTTCCCTAGAACAGAGGTCTACGAGAATACGGGAAGGAAGGGCTTATGTCCTAAGGTCCAAGAAGCAAGAGGAGCCCTCCCCAGTACCCACAGCTATGGTGAGCACAGGGTGTCTTCTGGTGACCACAACCTTGGCGATTTCTCATGCTTTACCTATCCAGCTGGCATGTCTCCTTCCCTGAGGACTCCAGACCAATAGAAGTGTCCTTTTACTCAATGGTTGGGTTATTCTACTCTTCCTGAATGTGTTTACCCAAGCTCACAATACAGCATCCCCCAGCCTGTACCCAGGAGACCCTCAGTAAATTCTGAATGGCGGGCTGGCTTGGCTGAGGTCTGGTTGCTTTCTTTCCTGCCAGGTTTGAACATGATTCTCCTTTTTTTCCCCCAGCATTTTATTTTATTTTATTTTATTTTATTTTATTTTATTTTATTTTAACGTTTACTTATTTTTGAGACAGAGAGAGACAGAGCATGAACGGGGGAGGGTCAGAGAGAGGGAGACACAGAATCTGAAACGGGCTCCAGGCTCTGAGCTGTCAGCACAGAGCCTGACGCAGGGCTAGAACTCACGGACCGCAAGATCATGACCTGAGCCGAAGTCGGCCGCTTAACCGACTGAGCCACCTAGGCGCCCCTCCCCCAGCATTTTAAAAATGAATTATCTACTGTTTTTATCAATAAATCCCCTTTTCAAATTATATCAGTCTAAGTCAGTTCTAATATTTACAGCCAGGAACCCTAACAAATATAGAAATTGGTGCCTTAAGTGGTGGCGGGAAACAGACCTTCAGAGAAGCGAGGGGGTGTCAGGATTTCTTATCTGTCTGGTTGGAGCTGAAGGCAGTGGAAATCCAGCCAGGAACTCTAGCGGCCCATGGATCAATTGCCAAAACAGCTCCTTAAGTTATTACCCGTGGTCCCTGGACCCATGGGCCCCTCGTCCCCTGAAGCACCCACTGCAGGCAACGGTATGAGGGCTCCTCAGCAGATGCTCTTGGTGCCTGCAGAACACCCCTGCCGTCCTGGTTTCAGTGCAGCTGTGGGATGGCCACACTCAACCATGTGTCAGCATCTCCCTGTTTTCCTCCTCAAGGCTCTCTGCAGAGCCATGAAGAACACTCAGCCATCCACCGTCAGTGCAGCCAGCCCCCAAGTGTGGGGGAAATTAACCTTCCTGAGGGCAAATCCGAAAAGAGGACGAGAGCTGGTGGATAAGCAACCCCATTCCTTTCCTTCCGAGGACAATATGGAGGCACCTTCAACAACGTGCTTTAGAAGCCCCCGTGGAAGAGAGCCCACCATCGTTAACAGCAAAACCCAGCCTCCTTAGTTGAATTTTCTCCCTTTCCCATCTCATTCTTTTGCTTCCAGATGGAAACTCTGGATAAACATCCCTCACCCAAGTCTGAGTCTCTAGCCTGCTTTCAGAAGAACCCAACGTAAGGCAGGGGAGGGTGTGAAGAGGAAAGGAATTCAAGGGTGGGAAGTGTGGGGGGAAGAGGTGGAAGGGGTGTCTGTCTGTAGGATTGCTTCTGCCTGCACTGGGATGCCTCAGAAGAGAAGGAAAACTCAAATTCACAAATTTCAGCCCAAGGCCTGGACAGAAACCCAGGGACTTTCGATGACCTTACTGAAAGGTTTTCTTCTAGCTCAGTTGCAGGACCAATCATAGCACTTAATCCTATAGGTGGTCAAATCAGAAGTTTCGTTAAAAATCATAGCTTCTCTACATTTCTAATGTGAAAGATAGGGCACAGACCAGGAAAAAAGCAGGGCCCCAACAGCTGGAATGAAGATACCTGGGAAGATTTGGGGAGCTCAGTGTACCCTGAACCTCTCACCCCCCACTGAGTCTTTCTTGCCGGAAAAGCAGCTCCTCCCCCTTGTCTGATGCAGCTATTCCTGCCTTGTGTGGTGACCTCCGTGGATCCACTTTATGTGGTTACTTTGCAAGCAGAGGAGTCGCCCACTATCCTTATTACCTCCAGACTGAAAAGAATGATAATGGGCAGACCCCAGCATGCTGGGTGGTGGCAGTGGTAGCTAATTTCATATTCAAACGTTGGAGGAGAAGAGGTACACACCACAAGTATGGCATGATATTATTAATTTGAATCACCAAAAGTCTGGGGCATTCACGTGAGAATGAATTATGAGACAATAAGGCTAAAGAAGAAAGAATACAGTATGAGATTGTCTGAATCTGAAGGTTCTTGATTGGATGTCCTAGCCTAAGTCACTGATTCTAAGTTTGAATTCTGTGTTTGGTTGATTGAAGCACGGACTCCAGGATGGTTCCCACTAAATGGAGTTGAGGAGGCAGAAATTCCTGGAACATAAGGAAAGAATGCATAGAATTTGGGGGATAGAAACGTGGACATGGATGTATGTGAGACCCAGACACTTTCTCTGAGAGGACCCACAAGACATTTCTTTCCCCCACCGTCTTGAGAAATATGTATTTGCCAAGATGTCTAACGGGACATGTTCAGTTGCCCTGGATTATGGTTAAGGCCAAAGGCTAAAATAGAAGATGCCAAAGATAACACATTCTAAATCCAGAGTCATCAGCCTTCTGTGCAAGGTATACTGAGGGGTACCATCACCACCAACACCCCCCCTGCCCCCACAGTATGTGGTGATCCCTGAGAGAGATCTGTTAGCTTTTTGCAGAGTGGGGCAGTACAATGTTCATGATAAGAAGCTACTCCCTCCCTTCACACCCTTATGGGTAAAGAAAGGAGAGGGGCTGCTCTAAGAGAATCACCGGTAAAGAGAGAAGCAGAGAAGACTGCCATTTCATGTCCTGATTGGATGTCTGCTCAGCTGATCTGAACAAGGGGAAGGAGGCCTTGGCAAAGGTGGTGGGATGAGGTGTGTGTATTGAGGGAGAGCATGGAGGGCAGTTAGCCTATACTCCTATCATTTAGTATGGTAAAGACCCATTTTCTGAAAAGTTGGTTGGGCATAGCAGAAGGGACCTGGGCTTGAGCTGTCAGTGACTCCACCCAAGGACTGCAGACCCACCAAGGTCATCCCAGCAGCTAGAGGCCGAGGGTTGAGAACATTTGGTGAGAGTTGAGGGGTGGTGGGGAAAATAAGGCAAGGCAGAGTCAGTCTGCTGGTCAGGGAAATGTACAGTGCAGGTCCCCACAGTGCCCCCCTCCCCCCAAGAGTTCACATATGGGACAGACCCCAGCATTCGATGCCTGCCCTACAAGGGGCTTGATGACCTGCTGGAGAAGCAGCAACAACCAGTAGGAAGGAATGAAGACAGCAGCCTGACCCAGTGAAGAAGGGAGATGTTTGCCCGCTTCCTTCTTGCTCCTCTTTGCCCGGTTGTATGACTGTGGACAACTTTAGCAGAGGCCCGATTAGAGCTATAATGGAGGATCATGGCCCCTCCCCTCTTTCCCTTTCCTAAGTCGGATCACAGACATGGAAACTCTTGAACAAAGAGAAGGTCAAGTACTCTTGGGGGAAGTTCTTGCAATAACACCATAAAATGCACTGTGAATCTTCTAGCCTTTCCTAAAGGATTTGTGGCCACTTACCAGGGTAAACCATGTGTTGACCAAGGTAACTGGATTACCCTGATCTTTCAAGGATTATTGGACACTGGCTCTGGTATAACATTAATTCTTGGGGGCCCAGAACACTACTTTATCCATTGGTCAATGTGAGTCTTTTGGGAGCCAGGTGATAAATGGATTTTCACCTGACTCTATCTCATGGTAGACCCAATGGGTCTCTTAGCCTATCCCATCGTTATTTTCTCAGTTCCTGACTAAACAATTAGAACAGATAACCTTAGCAACTGGCAGAATCCCTACCCTGACTCCTGATCCGTGCATGGAATAAGGGCTATTGCTGTGGAAAGGACAAATGGGAGTGTCTCAAGTCCTCATACTGCCATGAGGGAGTTGCTGAGATTAATGCAGATGTCAACAGCTTCCAGCTTTGAGACGGGCCAAGAGCAAGAGAAGATTCTGTTGTGGATCCAGGTTGCAATGTAAGCAGCTGTGTCTTATGCCTCCCATGACCCAGAAGATCCAATGGTGATCACTGTGTGTGGTAGATCAGGATTCTGCATGGAGCCACCCGAGAGCACCAATGGGAGAATCACAGTGAGGGCCTCTGAGGTTTTTTGCAACAATGATCTCACCTCTTTGCTCAGTAATTATTCATGTGAGAAACAGCTCTTGACTTTCTACTAGATCTCACAGACTGAAGACCGGAGCAGGGGATTCCAGATGACCATGGAGCCCACATTGCCCATCATGAACTGGGTATTATCTGATCAATAAGCCAAGAAGGAAGGGTGTGCCCAGCACCACCATGCCGTCAGGCAGAAGCAGCATGGTTAAGCCTGGGTCAAGCAGGGCCTGAAGACACCAGCAAGTTGCTCGTGGCTTGCACTCCCAACACACTTGCTCCTGTTATGTTGTCAGGCACCCCACTCTCGGCACATACTTGTGACCTCATGGAGTATTCCCTATAACCTGCTGTCTGCAGGAGGAGAAATTGGGACCTGATTTACAAGTGGCTCTGGACAATACACTGGCATCACCCAGTAAGGGGCTGCGGTGGCATCAGAAATGGCCTCAGAACCAGCCTTGAGGGACAGCAGAGCAGGCAAATCCTCCTAGGGACAGCACATTCGACAGTATATTTTGACCACTCTTCTCAAAAGAAGAGATGGCCTAAGTTTAGCATGTAAAGTGATTTATGAGTAACAGTGAATGGTTTGGCCTGATGGCCAGGGATTTGGAAGGAACCAGATAGAAGAATTAGTGACAAAGGAGCTTTGAGAAGGGGGTCTGCGAGTGGACCCCTACCCCCAAATGACAAAACCCCCTTGTCTCCCTCCCACCTCCACTATGCCCCCACTCTGTCTTCCATTCTATCTTGCAGCAGGGCTGATCTGATCATGTCTTTCCCCTGACAAGAATTCTAACCACCCCTGCCCCCCAATGCTTACAAGATAAAATATGAACTCTTTAAAAGAATTTTTTAAAACATTTATTTATTTTTGAGAGACAGAGAGAGACAGAGTGTGAGTGGAGGAGGGGCAGAGAGAGAGGGAGACACAGAATCCGAAGCAGCTTCCAGGCTCTGAGCTGTCAGCACAGAGCCAGACGCAGGGCTCGAATCCACGAACCGTGAGATCATGACCGTGAGATCATGACCTGGACACTTAACAGATTGAGCCACCCAGGCACCCCTAAAATATAAACTCTTTGCATAGCCTGCCTCTTGCCTGTTTTTCCAGCCTCGTCTCTTACCACTTCCTTCCCTAACATTTGGTGCTCCAGGCTGATTCCCCAGAGCATGCCTTTCTATCTCAGGCTTCTGTACCTCAGGCTCCAGGTACCCCTGTGTGTTTTTCTTTTTGCTCAGGAGGACTCTGCTGTATTCATCCTCCGGGTCCCAGCTCAGGGGCCCCCTCCCGCCCAGGTGTCCCCCAGGCAGATTCAGCCTGGCTCCTATCACAGACTCTGGAGCCACACTGCTTGGGATGCAATCCTAGCTGTCAACCTTGGGCACGTTACTTAGCCTTCTTCTGCCTCAATTTCCTTACCTGTAAAGTGGGCAAGGCTATATTACTCAATCTGGAAGTATTAGTAATAATAATTATGTTTGCACATAATAAAACATAAATACATAAGTAAAGAATACAGAAGCGGAAATACAAAACAGAATCGGGCCTGGCAGAGTGAGTGTTCAGCATGTGCTGAGTAATTACTGCCATTCGATGCTCTTTTCCCCGTGCTCCCTTGTGCCTGTACACATGCCCAAACAGACAAGGCGAGGACACATTCCCCTCTGCACCCAGCAGGCGCTGGCATATGGGAGGCTCGCAATAAATACTCGTGGGATGAATAAACAACGTCAGGAATCAGAATCAGAGATACAGACCCCATTCCGCTGTTTACTAAAAACCCTTGGACAAGTCACATAGCGAGTAACCTTTTGACAAGTCACGAAGTCAAGTTTCCTCATTAGGGAAATGAAGATGATAGCAGACATATTAAGTCAACCGCGGGAAAGTGCCATTTTTGTAGGTCAGAAACAATTGAATATCAGCCATTTCATATGCTTCAACACAATTCTTACACCTTAGGGCTGAAGGGAAGCCCCAGTGAGGTAATGGGTGTAAGCGTGATTTATAAGCCATCCAACTGTCAGCTTTGGTTATTATCTGATATGTGTGGCAAGCTAGCGTTGTTGTGTTTGAGTAGAAGCATCATCTTGTTTGATTGTTTGTATAATAAATAGCAATTTGAAAAAGAACAAATGAAAATGCTAAATTCACATGACAGGTGGTGTCGAAGCTGGATTTGAACTCCAGACTCTGAGTAGAAGGGTCGTGGCCTTGGGTGGACCCCCAAGTGGGGATGGGGGCCCCAGGGATGTGCTGCTCCGTGCTGTGGATCTGAAAGAGCAGTGGGCAGCCAGTCTTCCAGCCTGTTTGCCTTTAGCATTCTGTGGCTCCTGGAGGGCCCTCGGGGAATTTTCTGGCACTCTGGTTCCTCCAAGAGCACACACTGTATTTGTTCACACTCACTGTACGTCTCTCAGACTCCCGAGGTGACAGCCTCCCCGGAATCCCTGATGCGGTGGGAGTTTCCTGGTGAATGTCAATGCACACAGGTCCATGGGAGCCCACAACTTCCTGTCTGGACAACCTCCTCCATCCCCAGTGACTCCGATGAAAGGCATCTATTTATAGACTCAGGCTTCTCCCATCAAATGTCCTTCTTGCTGTCATTTCACTGGCTCAGATAGGTGACTGTGTCAGATATGATAGGAGGTGGGGGATGGGCTTGATGACTCCTGGATCCAGGCAGGCCCAGCAGAGTAAGTGTCTGGCAGAATTAACACTAGGCTTGCCTTTAGACCAGAGCCTTCCAGTTGCTCCCTTTCTGTACGTTTTGCCCTCTTTGCTTTCCTATATAAGAAAGACTCTTGATCACCTAAACTTTGCATTTAAGTCATAAAATCCACCATTAGAGCCAGAAGGGTCCTCGGAGATCACCCACAATTTAAAGCTGAAGAAACTGAGGTCCAAACAGAGAGCAGAGGCTTGATTAGAAATGAGGCCCGTGGAATCCTCGGTTAGTGCTCTTGATGTCATGTGACATGTTGTAAACAATGGGCTGTCATTGATAAGAATATGAGCCTATGACATAAGGTAGTCCTGGGTTCAACTCAATCTGCCTCCTACCAGCTCTGTGACCTTGGGAGCATCACCTGACCTCTCTGAACAAACTGTCATCATCTGTAACTTCTCAGTGTTGTAGAGACTCAAATAATATGCAAAGTGCTCGTCATACACAAAGTGCTCATTAAAGTAAGTTTCATTTCACTGTGGAATAAAAGACAAACTTGGCTGAAGAATCAATAAGCAAGTAAGAAGATCTGGCACAGTACTGGTCAAGGGCGGAGGAGAGGAGAGTAGTGAATCCCAACGTCTCTGATGTCACATTGTTTTATCCTGCTTTTGTCCAGGACTGGCATTTATTTCCCAATTTGATTAAACTCAGGAAACATTTATTGACCACTTATTATGTGCCAGACTAAGGCACATGCTAGGCTAAGTTCTGACGGTATCGAATATTCTAAAACAGCGTCCTTACGCTCTGGAAGGTGACCCTCCAGCTGGGAGGCAGATGGGTAAACAAGTAATTGATGTTGTTCTGCATAAGAGGTGTGCTAACAGAGGAGTGTACAAGGGAAAGGGCATTTCAGGCAGAAGGAACAGTTTGAACAAGTGCCTGGAGGCATGAAAATCAATTTGGAGAATGTATCAGGTAGGCACCGGCTTGGCAGCTGACAAGAGAAAACTCAAAATAGCAGGGGCTTAACCGAGCTTGAGGTTTCTTTCTCTCTCCCATGAAAAAAGTGCAGAGCCAGGCAGCCCGGGGCTGATGAGGCAGCTCGACGGTCGTCAGGAACCCAGGTAGTGCAAGGCAGATGCTTAGAGCAGGGACTCCAGAGTCACGCTGTCTGGGTTTTAATTCTTTCTCAGGCCAAGTGGAATGAGGATGTTACCTCTTTCCTCTGTTTTCTCAGCTGTCAAATGAGGATAATAAAAATACCTGTCCCATAGAGTTGCTGTGAGGAGTACGTTACTTCAGTGGGAAATGTGTTCTGAACAGAACCAGATGCATAATGGGGCCATACATATTTTAATATTCTACTTTTCTGTCCCACCATCCTTAGCACTTGGCTTTCCTTCTCAAGGTCACCTCATGATCCAGAATGGCTGCTGATGCTCCAGCCATCACATCCCAGTTCTAGGAAGCTGAAATAAGAAAGGGGAGGAGGACAAAGACCTCTCCCTCCAGCTTACTCATCTTCCTATAAATAGCTTTCCAGAATTCCCAACACATCACTTGTGCTCATATGTCACCGGCCTGAACTTAGTCACTTGGCCTCCTATAGTTGCAAGGGAGGCTTGAAGCCATGGTCTTTTAGCTGGGTTCTATTAGTAAAAGGTGAAAGATTTATGCAACCTAAAGAGAAACCAGAGTACAGCTGGGTTCTATTAGAAAGACAGGGTAAGAGATATGGATTTTGATCGGCATGATATCATGATTTATAATAAGAAATATATATTAGGTGCCCTTTTGGCTACAGAGCTCCTTAAACCCTTGGAATTTCCTGTGATAAGGATGATAAAACTGTCTTTTGTTAAGGAGGTGATTTCAGGACAGCCCATAGGTAACAAAGGCTAGGGCTTGATGCAGGGAGGGGGGATTAGAAGGTGGGACCTTTCAGTCCCACCCCCTGACTTCCAGGAAGGAAAGAAGGGCTGGAGACTGAGCTCAGTTGCTAAAGGCCAACCATTTAATCAGTCATGCCTCTGTAGCGAAGCCTCCACAAAAACCGGAAGGACTGGGTTCGGAGAGGTGTGGTGGTGCACGCATTCGGGTGTGGAGACACCGGGGTACTCAGGGAGGACACAGAAGCCCCAGACCTTCTTACGTACTTTGCAATAAGCGTCTCTTCCACCTGGCTGTTACCGAGTTAAAACCTTTTATAATAAACCAACAACCTAGTAAGGCTCAGTGCTTTGTATGTGTGTGAGTTCTGGGAGCGGCTCTAGCCAATTAAGTGAACCTAAGTCGGGGGTCGTCGGAAACTCCAATCCATAGCTGGTGGTCGGAAGCCCAGGTGACCACCTAGATTTATTTATAACCAGCATCTGAAAGGGTGGGGGGCAGTCTTGTACGAACCCTAAACAGGTGGGACCCAGTGGATAGTGTCAAAACTGACTTGAATTGTAGAACACCTAGCTGGTGTTGGAGAATGGCCTGGTGGTCTGGGAAAACTCACCCGCCCCCTACACACACGCACACACACACACACACACACTGGAATTGGGGTCAGAACCCTTTTAATTGGCAACTTGTAGCCTCTGCCACAAGGAAAAATAGATAAGCTCCAATAAGTGTGCTGCAACACAGAGGTTTAAGGTTAGGTTGTAGATGAGGCTCAGACCAAACTGTGGACTTGACTGACATATCAGTTGCTGCTTGGACGCATGGGGTCTGCACCTCAGTGGGGAACTGGGCTCGATGATGTCTTCCGGGAGTCATCAGTACACAGGAGTGTTTGGAGCAGTGGGAGTCTGAGGTCCCTCGGTGTCACAGGTACAGTGAGAAGAGGGGAGGGGAAAGAGGTGTATTCAGATTCCGATCTGAGCAGTGCTTGCGCGGGGGCGGGGATGGTGGAGGGCAAGTGTGTAAGAAAGATGGCGTCATCTGACCACTGTCTGCCCACATCCCATCTCTCCGGGCTGTGCTCGCACTGCCCTCTCTCCTACCCAACTGCCGTCGGTCTGCGATTGCCACGCCAGTATATTACCTTGAAAAATGGACAGAGGCGCTTTTCAGGAATGTGCTTGCCTGCACCTCACCCCCATCGCCACCCACGGCAGACAGAACCCTGGAGAACCCCACTATCCGGGGAGAGGGAGAGGAAGAAGAGGAACCCAGGTGTCTGTTTAGGGCCCCGCGCGCCCCGCTTATTTGTTACCTGGTTACCTTCACTGAACAAACCTCGACTCTGCGTAAGTGAGTTTGCCAAGACCGGGGTGGGGCGGGCCCCGGGTTGTTTCTCAGATGAGGCGAGAAGGACACAAACATGGGTGTCCCAGTGCTCATCCCTTCTGGAAACCAGGCCTACGCTCTAGAAGCTCCACTTTCATGCTCCGGGTCCCAGGGCCTTCCGCCTCGTTTGAGAAGAGGGGGACAAGAGGCTGGGCCAGCTTTTCTCCAGGAGCCAAAGTGCTTTGTCCTCAGAATACTGCTCCTGGCCTGCCAGTCCCTGCTGCCTTCATCTGGGACGTCAGACAGACTTCCCCTAGCACGATGGAAGCAGGGGGTTCACGCGACATTTAACTCCAGGGAGATGGGGTGTGTTTGCTATCTTGTTGTATATTTATTTACTCCCAAACATAGTAGTTTTAAGTCTTTATTTATTCATTTTTTCATTTATTTATTTAGAGAGCATGAGCACCTGTGAACCAGGGAGAGGGGCAGACAGAGAAAGAGAATCTTTTTTTAAAAATTTTTAAATGTTTATTTGTTTTTGAGAGACAGAGAGAACACGAGCAGGGGAGGGGCAGAGAGAGAGGATGCCACAGAATCTGAAGCAGGCTCCAGGCTCTGAGCTGTCAGCACAGAGCCCGATGCAGGGTCTGAACCCACAAACCGCGAGATCATGACCTGAGCCGAAGTTGGACGCTGAACCAGCTGAGCCACCCGGGGGCCCCAGAGAGACAGAATCTTAAGCAAACTCCATGCTCAGCATGGAGCCCAATGTGGGGCTCAGTCGTGTGACCCCTGGATCATGACCCAAGATGAAATCAAGAGTTGGATGCTTGGGGTGCCTGGGTGGCTCAGTCGGTTAAGCCTCTGACTTCGGCTCAGGTCATGATCTCATGGTTTGTGAGTTCGAGCCCCGCATCGGGCTCTGTGCTGACAGCTCAGAGCCCAGAGCCTGCTTCGGATTCTGTGTCTCCCTCTCTCTCTGCCCCTCCCCCGCTTGCGGTCTGTCTCTGTCTCTCAAAAATGAATAAATGTTAAAAAAAAAAAAGAGTTGGACGTTCAACTGACTGAGTCACCCAGGCACCCCAGCAGTTTTAAGCCTTAATGCAATAACAAAAGCCACTCGTAATGAAAACAAAAATACTAAACTCATTATCTATGGGTCAGGAATCTGGAAGAGATGAGGCCAGGCAGCTGAGAGGACATTGGCTGGAGCCACAATCATCTGAAAACTTGACTCGAACTGGAGTTGGAGGCCACTTCTGAGGCAGCACCCTCCCCCCCATATGACTAGCAAGATGGTCCCGGCCTTTGTCAAGGAGCCTCAGTTCCTCTCCTTGTGGATCTCTTCTGCAGATGCTTGACTGCCCTCATGGGGGCCACTGGCTTCCCCCAGAGTGAGATAACCAGGGGAAAGAGCCAGGCAGAAGCTACTTTTGGATGACCTAGCCTCAGGACCAGCATCTTTCCACCCCATTCTATTCTTTAGAATTGAGTTACACAGTCAAGGGGAGGGGAAGGGAGGGGTATCAGAGAATTGGCAAAAATAGTTTACAACCACAACCTAGGGCTTAGGTCTTGCGGATCCTGGGATGAAGAAAGCCAGAGGTGGAATTGGCAGGGGAGACTATGAACCTTACCCTGAAGTGTCCAGGAATTTAAAGGTAACAGTGGAAAACCACATCGGGTTAGGCTGTCACTGGGGGATCCGACATCCAATACAGAAATCCCCAAATGCCAGGTGGCTCTGATGTTGTCTCAGAAATGCCTCTACTTAAGGCAATACCAGTATCTAAGAGGCCCCCAAATAGAAGTCACTCTTGCTGTCAAGGTTTGTAACCTCCTCACTGGAAGGCACCTTCTGCGGTATGGGAAGGGACACTTGGGGCCAGGAGAGGGCGAGCAATTTGACTTCCGGTCCCTCTGGTGAGACACAGGCAGTGGCGGGGAGGGTTCTGAGAGAGGTCTGACCTATACAGCCCACCTCTCCACACTGTAGCATCTCCCTCCTGGTGTTCTAAGAAGCTGGCGTTTATGGGAAACTTCCAACAAGCCAGCAGTGTGCTGAGTGTTTATACGTCTCTTCATCCTCCTCCCAACGCACCATGGTAGGTATGCATTCCCCCACTTTACTGATGAGGAGACTGAGACCCAGGTCCAAAAGGTTATGCTGCAGAAGTAGTCCACGGTCATTCAACCACTGTGATTCTAACCCAGCCTGACTGACTCTGAAGCTAACCTGCTTAATCCTAACATTTTCCCACATCCCACATGTTCCGGCCCCTGGAATTATGTCTGTGCTGCCTCCACGATACCGGGATATCTCTTAATTTCCTGCCACAAGGATGGGGTTCTCCGAAACGCTGAGGCCAGAGGTCTGAGTTTCCTTTGCAGGGAAGCAGCATTCAAGCTCACTGCCCCCACCCTTATGGCAGGTTCACATCACCAGAATCCTGGCAGTGGGAGCCAGGGATCCACCTGCTCTGTTTATCCAGAACTCCCATGCTGCCAACCCCTTTTATTAATGCCAGGGTACCAGGGTCATGCAGAACATGGTCAGCTCGGTCTCCAGTTCTGGCGGCAGCTGCAGTCAAGGTTGGCAGCGGTGATGGGGGCCAGTAGTCTCTTATCTGCCCGAGCGCCACTGCCCAGGCCCCCAACTCCCATGTCTTCCCGCAGAGCAGTGGAGGCTGGGGAGGAAGGAAGCCCTTCTCCCTGAGCCCTGTGGCCTCCAGTGGTTGGCACGGGGCCCCCAGACTCCACACCCAGGAAGCCAGCTCGGCTTTGGGGGTAGGGGGGCAGGCTTCTCACTCACAGCAACTTCTAAGGGGCGCACCTGGACAATCACTGGTCAGTTAGGAAAAGCCATGTTTCTACACCTGAGCACTGCTGGCTCTCAATATGAGAAGAAAGATAATCTGATAAACTCCTCCTATACACCAGACACTTAATGAATCCCCCTCCCTCACCCAAGGCCATTTTGTAGAAAGATGATCAGGAAAAGGGGCATGCACTCAAGCATCAACATGGATGGCTCAGATCTCAACAGAGTCCGCCATCAATCTCCCTCTGTCTAGGACACTACGGACCTCTTAACCAACCTCTTAACCAGCCCTGCGGACTCTCAGGAAAGACACATGGCTTCTGCCCACCCAGGTGGCCTCTCCCCAGCCCCCTCACCGTCTCCTACCTATCACCTTACCTGCTTACTAGAGCCAGCTGTGTTTGGGCCCAAATCTGTCCCCACCAGTTGTACTCTTTTGCAATCCCATGCTTTTCGTTAAATATCATGTAACCTGATGAAATATGAACACCCCCCCCAAAGTAGTTGTTTCTATGAAAATTAATTTGAATGCTTTGGAAAGAGCCCATAAAGGCAACTTGGAAGGAAGAAAGGAAGGAGGAAGAAAGAAAGAAAGAAAGAAAGAAAGAAAGAAAGAAAGAAAGAAAGAAAGAAAGAAGGGAAGGAAGGAAGGAAGGAAGGAAGGAAGGAAGGAAGGAAGGAAACAGCTTTCTAGAAGTGGTTGACTTGTCTGTAAAAGATTAACAAGGGTGGGGTTGGGGAGGAGAATTATAATCCCAACGGCCCTGCATTCCGTTTGCTACACAACTGTTTTCAGGACCTTGGGTAGGATAGAAATCTTTGCCGATGACTTATGGATACGACTCACGGAAGGAAGAGTGGATCTATACTCACACAAAAGGTCTTGGTTTTACATTTAAAAAATTACCAAATGTCCATTTGCAAATAGGAAATGGTTCGGCCGAGCGTCTCCTTGACGGAGGACCTCACCCAGTGTGGGGGGCAGCCTGCGCCTCCAGAGCCACAACACACACCAAAGGCTAATGAGGAAATCGATGCATCCGGGCCTAATTGACAACGCTAATCATCTCTTTGAACTGAAGTGTCCTAGCAGCATTAGCATCATTAGCGCCTGTCAGTGAGAGATAAGGTCTTCAGATTTCCACAAGGAAGCAGAGTTTTTTATTCAGCAGACCTGGACTTGATCAATACTTCCAATATCATGACCCGTGACCTCAGTCCAGTTAACAAATGCTTACACTTCATGAGGGACGTCACACTCCTGCATTTTCTAACGGCTCTCCCCGCGGTGAGGCTGTCTCCTGTCCGGTCCCCGTCCACGCACGTCCGGTTTTGTGCGTCACCTGAGCCGCGCAGTGTTGCTGGAAGAACACCTTAACGCTGAGCCTGCTTTTACTTTAAATGCATGACTTCACCCTTCCGATTGGCACAATTCTGCCAGGCGATTCCCCTTTGTTTCTTTTCTGGGGGGAACTTTCGCCCCACAGGAGATGCCATCTGACAACTCTTCTCCCCTTAAGCCTCTCATCCAGGCTCTTTGACCTCTTTGCTGGGAGAACAGAAACCATCTGACGCGCACTCCCTCGTCATCCCAAATCTTCCCCCCTTCTCCCTTTCTCCCCCCTCTCCTGCCCTCTGGGTACAAGTAAGAAAGCTCCATGAGGGCAGGGACCTGCTTGGTCCTCAGCAGCCGGCACAGTGCTCTGTGACGCAGAGCGGGCGCTCAAAATTGATGATGAATGAATGAATGAATGAGTGAATCCCCTACCTTTTCCTGATGGATCAAGTCAGCTTCGTTGTTCACAACCTTCCGGAGCCGAGGGAGGAAGATCCCGTCACATTGGCTTAGGCATCTGAGAAAACAGGTAAAAATGAAATCCGCTGCTGTCTCCAGCCTTCACGGATGCGGTACTAAGACCGCTTTTGTAGGCTCGTCTCAGTTTTATTTCCGTCTGTCATTTGCATTTGTGTGTGTTTCTCTGAGGTCATCCTTGCATGTTTGAATCCTTGGTATGTGCAAGTGGAGATCAATAAAAGAGAGGTGAATTGTTGAGTGCCCCAAACCTAAAAGTCACTCTGGATTCCTCCCTTTCCTGCTCTTTACACATCCAGTCCACTAACAGACCTCTTTAGTTTTGATCTCTATGGCAGAGAACAGCAAACGTTTTCTGCAAAGGGCCAGATGGTAAATATTGCAGGTGCATGGGTCACATGGTCTCCACTGTAACTACTCATGGTATGTAAATGAGTGGCCACGGCTGTGTTACAATAGTTTTATTTGCAAAAACAGGTGTGGATCCAGGCGCCTGGGTGGCTCAGTCGATTAAGCATCTGACTTCAGCTCAGGTCATGATCTCGTGGTCCGTGAGTTCGAGCCCCACGTCAGGCTCTGTACAGACAGCTCAGAGCCTGGAGCCTGCTTTGGATTCTGTGTCTCCCTCTCTCTCTGCCCCTCCCCTGCTCATACTCTGTCTCTCTGTCTCCAAATTAAATAAAAACATTAAAAAAAAAAAACAGGTGTGGATGGGATTTGGCTTAGTTTGCAGAACTGGGCTCTGTAGTTTATCCCCAAACTGTTCTTAGCGAAAGAAAATAATGCTTGGAGAAAGAGTCCATCTTCGGTGCCTTCTACCATCTTCCAGAAGTAATTTGGGAAGGGGTAGTATAGCCTTCTGTGCCCGTGTTTAATGTGTGGAGTGAACCTCTTTTCACCAGATCAATGAAGCTGTTTTTCCTGACCCTTGAATAGGTCTCTCACTTCACCCTTCTTTCCTGACAGTCTCTTGTATTCTAGACACAAGCCGGGGCCCCAGCACCGCCACTCATTAACTGGGTGAGCTGTTCCCCGCTGCTAAACCAGTAAGACTGTCCCTTGTCTCATTTCAAAACCGGAGTAATATTCTCACCTTTCTCACAGTGCTGTCCTAAGGGTTAAATGTGATCATGTATCTGAAATGCTGGGACACAGCAAGGGCTTGGGAGCAGTTCCTACTGTCAGTGCTGATATTATCGTCGTTATGTGCTGATAGGTATCTCCATATATAAGTGCACCTGAGCCTCCTGTTTCAGAGCATGGGCACCCGGGTGGGTCTGCCAAGATTGGACTCCCGGCTCCCTCACTTACTGTCTGCATGACCTTGGGGAGGTGCCTCAGTTTACCTAACTTGCAAGGCTGTTGTGAGGACTAAGTGAGTTGTCTACAAAGTGCTTCGGAGTGTGCTAGGCCCACAGCAAGCACTGTGGAGATGTGTGCTGTCACCACTAACATTATCAGGGCCAGAACAGAATCCCGGAATTTCTCGCCTTCGCCATTCCCGGCGTCCAGGCGTCACGCCGGTTCAACGCGTGAGGTTCAGGCACAAAGAGAAGCGATCCTTCCCCACCCCCACCCCAGGGCAGAGCTTCTGCCATTCTTTCTGTTCTCCCACAAGCATCTTCTCTTTTGCTGCCTGCTTTAAGTCAGTGGGTGAGTACCCTTTGCTCCCCATGCCCCTCTCCACCCACACCCCTTCTCCTTGGGGATATTTGTGTCCCCGGGATTTACATAGTTCCCATAATCAGGCTGCTTAGGCTGTGGTGATTGGAGTATACAAACAGGGTAAGAACAGAATTCATGGTCATTTAGCTCCCTTAGAGTCCTCAGTCACTGACACTGTTCGGGCGGGGCCGGGGAGCGGGGGAAGGGATGCGAGGGCGGGGTTGGGTTCATCCCTATCCTGAACTCTTTCGGTATCTGCTGAAATAGCTCAGTTCCCTCTTAGCATTAAGCAGCCGCAAATCTGCCTCCTTCCCCCTGGTTCATGCTAGACAGACTCCGCTGCCACTGACGTACTTCTCCGTCGTGGGCTCTCGGTATTCCCACCATTCGCGGGGCCGAGCAGCTTTAAAGGCAGGTGGATGCTCTTTGATTCCTACAGATTCCTAGAGACTGACCCCCATGTGATCGGTGTCGCCTGATTAAGGTGAGCACCGGAGCGGTGGCTGGACCGCTTGGGGCCCGGATGATGGGAAAAAGAACGCAGCGCTGGATACGTTCTCTTGTTTTCCATTTTAAAACCTGTTATTCACTCAGCTAGTGGCATGGAACCTGTCCTTAGAAGCTGTGGAATACTCCAGTCAGCGAAGGGTTAAACGAAATAAAACCTCCGCAGTACAAATTGAATGCTTTGTCATTAACAAAACTGTTATAAATTCCTTTTCTCTGAACATTTTCTTGCTTGTCTTTTTTCCCACCTCCAGGCAGCCTCGGGCCTTTTCACAGGCCTGATGCAGCTTGTATGCTGTTGCTGCTTAGATTACCACTGGTAATTATCTCCTCAGCACCTCTGCCTCTTTGTTCAGAGCTCCAAGCCTCAGAGATGGGCTCCATTTTGAACTCCCCCCCCCACCCCAAGTAGCTCTGAACTTCTTTCTAAAAGAGGTACCCTTGCCAGTATCTTCCCTTGGTTCCTTCTAAGTTGCTCACTAGGGTTCCTTCCTTCCAGTGAGAGAAATCTTCATTTCATCCGTCTGACTTCTAAGGGAATCGGGCCTTTATTCCTTCTGAACAGCCATCAAACAAAACAGAACATGAGTTAAGTGAGCCTCTCCTCACACTGAAGAAGGAGCTGTGCGTTGTAATTTCTATATAGAAATTTAGAATATAACACTTGAAAGAAAAATTTAAAACATAGCCGAGCTCCATGTTAAGGGAGAAAAAATCCTCAGGGCTAGATTAACCAAGAGGAGACTCAAGGTCAAGGTGGTTAACAGGTGCCAAACCAAAATGGCTCCTGGAATTATAAAATCAGCTGGGGGCTGGAATTATGTTACCTGCCTGGGGAGAGGAGTCTGGGCTATAGGCCCCATGGAGTAGAATTTTGAGCTGTCATAAAGGTAGGGATTATGAAGAGTTGGTTTATCCATGAAACAAGATAAGGAAAACTTCACCAGCCACCTCGGAAACTCATGATGAAAGGTTGATGTCCACTCTGGCCATGGGTGTACAAAGAGTTGCTCTCAAGCAATTGGCATCCCAAAACAATTTGACAGGTTTCGGTTCTAAGTTCCCTGTCACAAGGTACAGGGGCCTCACGTGAGAAATTAACACGAAAACAAGCCAGAAACTGACACCTGTGGGATTGTTGTGATGCCCTGTGAGGAAGGATGCGTCCACAGCCCAGGGCACATGGCAATCCCATGGGAAGTGATTCCCACGGACGAGAGGCTCAAAGTCAAAGAGTATAAGCACATAAGAAAACAATCATCATAAAGGATAGTTAGATACATCAAGTCAAAGAAACTTGTACCTCAATATCTGGATAAAATAAAACAATTTGAAAGAAACTTTGATAAGTACTTTTATTTTTAAAAATATTAAAGATGGACTAAACATTGAGTTGATATGCATAAGACCATATAACAAAAAATGCAATTGTCGAAAAGAATCTAGAAAAATCCAGAAATAAAAATATAGTCAAGCTTAACAATTGAACTGAAGCTTGAATAATAGCCTTTTCAAGGCCAAGAAGAGAATTAGTAAAAATTTTAAAAATATTTTCTTAATGTGGGGTGCCTGAGTGGCTTGGTCAGTTAAGCATCTGATTTCAGCTCAGGACATGATCTCAGGGTTTGTGAGTTCGAGCCCCCCGCCGGGCTCTGTGTTGACAGCTCAGAGCCTGGAGCCTGCTTTGGATTCTGTGTCTCCCTCTCTCTCTTCCCCTTCCCCACTCATGCTCTATCTCTCTTTGTCTCTCAAAAATAAATAAATGTTTAAAAAAAAGAAATTTTTTTTAATGTTTATTTATTTTGAGAGTGAGAGAAAGAGTGAGCAAGGAGGAGGGCAGAGAGAGAGAGGGAGAGAGAGAATCCTAAGCAGGCTCCATGCTGTCAGTGCAGAGCCCGACGTGGGGCTCAGTCCCACAACCCTGGGATTATGACCTGAGCAGAAATCAAGAGTCGGACACTTAACTGACTGAACTACCCAGGTGCACAAGAGAATTAGTGAATTTTTTTAATTTATTTTTTTAACGTTTATTTATTATTAAGAGACAGAGCATGAACAGGGGAGGGGCAGAGAGGGAGACACAGAATCTGAAGCAGGCTCCAGACTCTGAGCTGTCAGCACAGAGCCCAATGAGGGGCTTGAACTCACAAACCGCAAGATCATGACCTGAGCCGAAGTCGGACACTTAACAGACTGAGCCACCCAGGCACCCTGAGAATTAGTGAATTTTTAAAAAGCTGGATCTGAGGTGATTCCCTAGGATGCAGTTTGGAGAGATAAAGAGATGAAAAGCAACCTAAGAGGTAAAAAGGGTACAAGGAGAAGGTTGGACATACCTTTAACAAGAGTCATGAAAGAGGAAGAGACAAGATGCTTAGGATAAGAAACTTGTCAGCCTCGGGGTGCCTGGGTGGCTCAGTCGGTTAAGCGTCCGACTTCAGCTCAGGTCACGATCTCGCCGTCCGTGAGTTCGAGCCCCGTGTCGGGTTCTGGGCTGACGGCTCAGAGCCCGGAGCCTGCTTCCGATTCTATGTGTGTGTGTCTCTCTCTCTGCCCCTCCCCTGTTCATGCTCTGTCTCTCTCTCTCAAAAATAAACGTTAAAAAAAATAAAAAATAAAATAAATAAAATTAAAAAAAAAAAGGAAAGAAACTTGTCAGCCTCAAGTTCTATACTAGCTCAACTGTCACGTAAGAAGAATGTGAAATAAAAATGCTTTTAGACATTCAAAGACTGAGATTACTACTCATAGACCTACCCTGAAAAAAAAAACAACCTTTTAATGAAACTGAACATAAGGAAGAAGGGGGTCCTAACAACTAACAGTAACACTGAAACAACTCAGGTGACTCTTCTGTAAACCCTTGGCTGAGATTCTTAGATTCAGACCCAAACCTTAGTTTTACTTAAGTGAAAACAGATTCTGAGCAGTAAAAATGTCTTACCGAAGGTCAAATCCAGACAAATTGCGAACATCAAATTGTGGGGAAGAGGCAGCAATGTTCTTATGGAATTTTCCGACCATGTGTCCCAGAGATTGTTTAGCTTTGGTGGAAGAGGCGATGGAACCAAAGCCTCTTCAGAAAGAAGAAAGAGAAGACAGGGTGTGCTGCTTTAGCACAGATTTGTTCAGTTCTGTCCGGTACGATATTTACTTGGCTGATTCCCACTGTTTCTGTGGGGTTTTGTGATTAAATAAATACATTCTGTATTTAAAAAGCAAAACAAGGGGCTCCTGGTTGGCTCAGTTGGCTAAGTGTCTGACTCTTTTTTAAGGTTTTTTTATAGTATTTATTTATTTTTGAGAGAGAGAGAGAAGGAGAGCGAGCACACGAGCGGGGGAGGGGCAGAGAGAAAGAGGGAGACACAGAATCTGAAGCAGGCTCCAGGCTCTGAGATGTCAGCACAGAGCCTGACGCGGGGCTCAAACTCACAGACTGCGAGATCATGACCTGAGCCGAAGTCGGACGCTTAACCAACTGAGCCACCCAGGCGCCCCTGTATGTTTATTTTTAATTTTTTTAACATTTATTTCTTCTGAGAGACAGAGCACAAGTGGGGGAGGGGCAGAGGGACATGGGGAGACAGAATCCGAAGCAGGCTCCAGGCTCTGAGCTGTCAGCACAGAGCCTGAGGCGGGGCTGGAACCCATGACCCCGAGATCATGACCCGAGCTGGAGTTGGACGCTTAACCAACTGAGCCACCCAGGCACCCCACTAAGTGTCCAACTCTTGATCCCAGCTCAGGTCTTGATCTCAGGATCATGAGTTTAAGCCCCATGTTTAAGTCCACATTGGTGTGGAGACCACTTAAAAACTAAATAAAATAAATAAAAAGCAAAACAAAAAAACCAATAGTGAGTAAGGAAATTGGTTTATATGTTGGTAAATCCAAGTGTCAAATATTTTAACTGGCCAATTTGGGGGAGTTTAAATATAAGATGTAACAAAAATGTTTTATCAAAAGCATTGTTTGCATGAATTACCATTTTTATAGGTTAATGATTGTTAAATATTGACGGTTCCATGTAGCTCAACCCAATAGATAGCAGTAGCTGGAAAAATGGGTGGGAGAAATCAGATGTACAGCATTGTAAAGACCTTGTACAACTCAGGAGAAAGGTAGAGATAAATCATGTTAGACTTTGTTAAGTACGTATGTTAAAATGTTAAAGGTAGGAGCACCTGGGTGGCTCAGTTGGTTAAGCATGCAATTCTTGATTTCGGTTCATGTCATGATCTCATGGTTTGTGAGTTCGAGCCCACATCGGGCTCTGCACTGACAGCGTAAAGCCTGCTTGGGATTCTGTCTCCCTTTCTCTCTGTCTCTCCCCTGCTTGCTCTCTATCTCTCTTTCAAAATAAATAAAAATAAACTTTAAAAAAATGTTAAAGCTACATAATTCAATATAAAAGTATTTTAAAAATGAAGTGTAATTTCTAAAAGGAAAAGAAAAATAGAATGCATGACTACCTAACCAGTCAAAGAAAAAAAGAAAAACAAATTTTAAAATCCTGGATCCAGGGACACCTGGGTGGCTCAGTCAGTTGAGCATCCGACTTCGATCCAGGTCATGATCTCAGGTCCGTGAGTTCGAGCCCCCTGTCGAGCTCTGTGCTGACAGCCCTGAGCCTGGAGCCTGCTTCAGATTCTGTGTCTCCCTCACTTTCTGCCCCTCCCTGGCTTGGGCTCTGTCTCTATCTCTTTAAAATAAGTAAATGTTAAAAAAAAAATTTTTTTTTTAAATCCTGGATCCAATGGTAGGTAAGAAGGGGAAAAAAGGTGACAAAGAGAGGCTTAGTAAATGGGCTTTTGAATTTGGTCAGACTTGAGTTCAAAACATGGCCTTGCCACTTCCTGGCTTTGTGGCCAATATCATGGACAAGTTACTGACCTGTCTTCCTTTCTGATCCTCACTTGCCTGTTATATTATAAAATGGGGCAATGAAATCTTTGCAGCGTGGTTGTGAGCATTCCGTGAGATAATACATAGGAAGTGGATGGCTATGGCACACAGTAGCTGCTCAGTAAATGTCAGCTCTGCCCCCTCCCCCTGTCCTGCACGGCCCTCACCGTCACCAGTCTGCCCTAACACGTGAACATGCAGCTCATGGTGGTGTCATTCAAGTCCAATGTCCTCATCCTGTCCTTGATGAGAATGGTAGCAGCCAAGACACTGTATGATGGTCTGGCCTGGAGCTCTTTGTCAAAGGACCCGTCACGTCTCTGTCCCCTATTAGCTGCATGATATTGGGCAAATGATGAATAAGTCTCTGAACCTCAATATTTTTTTTTTCACGCGTAAAATTCGTTAACAAGCGTGATGTCTAGCTTAGGGGTTTTTTTCATCTGGACTCAAACGGGAAGGAAGACGAAAGCTTTGTAAAGTACAAAGTGCTGTATAGCATTGTAGGAGAATGTGGCCCTGCTGGAACCCTTTGAACCCATTTCCGGGTCCCATAAACCCTGGCCCTCGTTCTAGTCACCTCTGCTACTTCCTGGCTCACTGAGAATGAGCCTTCTCCCCCTCGCCCCCACATTCATTTATGCATTCAGTCTTTCAACACATTTTTACTGAGTGTTTAGTTTGCCAGACACAGACAGTGGTCCCAGCCTTCAAAGAGAGCATATGGTTTTTAACACTATGGGGCATAGGAATTATTCCGAGTAGCTTGCTAAAAAAATAATGTCCGTGCCCCCAAAGATTCAAATTCAGTGGTACAGAGGGCCAGGAATACGCCCTTTTAAATGAGCATGCCACGTTATTCGGATAGGAAAGGTTCTCCGCTCACGCTTTGAGACACTGGCCTAGTTCTTCCGGGGAGCCAGAGGGGCTCGCCATTGATCCCCTCTGTGCCTGCTAAAGACCTCACCCGGCGCAGGCTTTCTGTTGAAATTTCAGAGCCAGGAGGGGGCGGCATGCAGAGCTGCTGGGTGGCTTCATCCTCAGGAATGTATACCTCCTTTACCCCATCCACCCCCCCACCTTCCTCCTCAGAGCAGATCAACCTAACAGCAAAACCCTTAGGCCTGACAGACCCTGGGTGAAGTGCCCGGGAAGGGTATGCGTGTAAGGGTTGCACCCCAAGACTTCCTTTCTACAGGGCTACCAACCGCCCTTGTTCTTTGAGCCCGTTGTGCTAACGGACTCCGACCGTCTTTTTCTACCCTGTTCAGATGTAATGTCTCCAGCCGTGTTAACTCAGCATCTGGCCCTGGGCTGCCCGGGCTGTGATGTTCCGCCTTCACCATCCTCAGAGGCATTGGTAACTCCATCTTGGTTTCACTGGACTCAGAGAGAGGAGGCAGCCAGGCTCTCCTGGTACACGAAACCCCACTGGAGCACGTGCACAAGCACGTGACACGTCTACCTGTTCGCAGGCAGGCCAGCACCAGTGTGATGCACAGACGCCTGAAGTCCAAGGCCGAGGCCCTTCTGATGGAGTCGCCTCACTCCTGATGCTACCCTGCAGTGGACAGTGCGTTCTTCGTTCTTTGTTCTGGGCCTTTCTCACCTGTTTGGGAGTCCGAGTCCTTTCCCTTCTCCATACATCTTGCTCTTCCTAAACGTCCTGCCCACTCTTCTGTGCCCACCTGGCCCTTGGCTTGTCACAGGCATGGCCCCCAACACGCAAGTTCCTCTTTAGGGAGACGGTTTTCAATCCATTGAACTGTTGGACCATAAAGCACTTTAGAAATCATCTAATAGAATGGACCACCCCACCCCTACCACCCCACCTCCATTCTACAGTTGTAAAAACTGATGTGTGGAGAAAACAGTGACTCCTTACGTTCGTTCAGGTCACAGTCAGACCTTCACGTGCATCTCATCCCCAACCCCAGTTAGACCTGAGGCAGAAATGCATGAGGTAACACACAGTCAGATGCAGCCAGGGGAAGAAATCTCGGGAAACCGGGAGGCAGCCTCTGAAATCTGCAGACGGCCTGTGCCCTGGGTCTCCAAGAGTGACTTGGTCATTAGTTCTCCTGTTTCTAAAAAGAACAGAACGTCCTTCTTTCTATACAATCTCGTTTACTTCCAGAATGGCCTTAGAATTCAAGAGGGACCTGGATATTGTCCCCTCCTGTGCGCACGGGAAATCAGCACAGCACGTGGGAGAAAGCTCATTTGATTTGCCCACGGCTGCATTGCCAGGACTTTGAACCCAGGCCCCTAACTACCCACTCCTCGCTCTGTATCCCTGGTTGCTGTTCTATGAAGAGCCACGTCGTCAGCCCAGAAGAGCAGTACCCCTCCTTTTGGGGAAGAAGCGAGAAGCAAAAGCACATCCCCTCGGGCAGAACACTTCTCCCAAGGTGGAGGCATCCCCTGATTTTTTCCCCAAGGTAGATGCCCGAGATCTGGCAGAGAATGTCAGGGTTACGGCAGGAGACTACCCCCATGGGAGAATGGCCCTTGTGCTGTGCTGCCTGGGCTCTGACCATGTGGCGGGGAAATGCCCTTTTTAGTTCCACTCACAGGAATTGGGGGAGAAATCCCTCGACCGCCCATCTACTCTTCTCATTCTATCCAGCGTTTCATTGCAATGTGACCCCCCACATTGAGTTTTCTTCTTTTTTTTTCATTTCCTTCAAGATCCATGAAAATGTCATCTTCTTCCCATTATCTACCCTAAGAAAATATTCCAGGACAAAAACCAAATAAATGGAGAGGAACAGGTCTAGGTATTTGGGCCCTAGTCTACCACTACCCTATCTGTGCCTCAGTTGTTCCAAAGGTTCGGTGAGAATAACAAAACATGCCCTTGCCACCTCGAAGGGCCAATGTCAGATTCAAATGTGAGCATAAATATGAGAGAGGATGAAAATATAGCATGCCATGTAAACACGAGCATCACAGGTTAACAGCCATGATCATTACAACAATAAATCCTCGGCTCCCAGAAGCTTCCTACTAACCAGAGCTCCTTCAGAACTCTTCTTCCAGAAGGCAAATGATGGCAAATCAAGCTGATATCAGGAATTTATCTTGTGATAAAGTAACTTCAGTCCTGTGCAGTTCATTCAGCCCCATCACCTTCCCTTTCTTTATCTACATTATCACCTTGAGACTTGGTCTTCTGGAAAAAATCACCTTGAGGGCCTTTAAAATCCCTGTTCATCAAAGAAAGCATCAACCATGCTTACCAAGCTGCACTTATGGTGGGGAGAAAGTAGAAGCAGACATTTCAGAAAGATATTGAACAAGAGTTTTCAGAATAAAACTTAGTTACTTAGAAAGCTCAATTTACCAGAACAATTCGTTTCATGAATGTTCATGAACGCTCTGGTTAGTCAGTTATGCTGCACTGTTACTGCCAAAAGCTCTCCAGTAAATGTTTGTGGAGTTGGATTGGACTCCACAGTCCCTGTCTTCTCACTCACTAGGGCTGGAGAAGGATGAAGAATGAAGCCCAGCCATGGCCCTCTAGCCTGTGCCAGCTGGAGGTTCCCCTCTGCCACTGGCAAGGTCCTGGTGGCAGCATTCTAGAGCCTCTCCCCATGGAGCCCTGAAAACAACAGTGATCTTGGGGTATAGCAACAGCCTAATTTCTTCTTGGTAACTGGAACCAATCACCTTAGCTAGCTAGTTATGGAAACTCGCCTGCTTGTCGGTTTAGTGACAAGAGAAGCCCCAAATGGCTGGGGGCAGGGAGGAGCGTCAGCTTCCAATTTAATAATTCATTGGAACCATGGCCATGTATCTTCCCTTGTGGAAGTGTTTCCTCCCTTGGAAACTAGGACCTCAGAACCTGCCAACCCCAAGAGAATGTGCACATCAAGAAAAAATTTTATTAATGTATTTAGAAATGTATCTATAAATTTTATAAATGTAATTTATAAATGTACATTTTTATGCATGTATTTTAAATGTACAAATGTAATCACGAGAGGTATCATTTCTGCCTCTTTCATTTGATTTTGGGGTCTTCATATTTTGGCTTTGAGAGAAAAGGCACCATCATTTGGCCACAGACTCAAAGCATATATGGCGTCTTACCAGATAAAACCTCAATCTCTCAGGGTGTTGTCACCCCTCTAGAATCACGAGTGAGCCTCTCTTGGCCATTTCACTCCTTTATTAGACCAGCTGCCTGCAGGTGATGGGGTACATGGTAGAATCACAGAATTCCATAGGCATGAGCCTATCACTGCACAAGTTTTGTATTAATGTGAGTCCCTTTGTCAGAGGCAATGTTGTATAAGATACCAAGACCATGAATAAGGGATTCTGTGGGTCCCCTGATGATAGCTTTGGCAGAAGAGTTTCAGGCAAAGAAGGTAAATCTGCATACAGAATATGTATCTATTCCCATGAAGTCAAAGCATTGCCCCCTCCAAGGTGGTAGGAATTCAATAAAATTAGGGATAGGCTGGGTCCCAAAGGATTAGTACCCTTTCCAGGGCCCCATGTTGCCCTCTGCTGATGACAAAGTGGGCACTCACAGTGGTGATCTCCAGAGTAATTGTAGCGAGGGGGAAGTCCCCATTGTTGTGACCAGTTCTGCCACTGTGGCCTCTCTATACGTAGGCCCATGGAGCAAACAGCAGGGTGTCTGAGAAAGGAAGTTGAATATAGCCACAAGGTGGGTCAACTTGTCTACCTTATTTTTGGAAGCTTTCTGTGCAGTGAGTGGTCTCTGGTGATCATTCCCTTAAGTTATAAATATCTTCACAGTGTTCATTCAATCTAAGAGTTCCATCCACATCTCTCTTCCTCAGCTGTCTTTGTCATACCAATTTTCCACTCTCAGTCTTTTCCAAAGTCCCTGACCGATCAAACGAAAGTGTCAGCCACTGTCCATGAGACCATATAGATTTGTACTTCAGCCCATTTTCTTTCCAAGCGAGTCAGACATTTTGTCCAAGTTTCTGGGAGAATTTTCTTTATCACTGTCTTTCAGGGCCATCCCTGTAATGCACCAGACATTCACTTCTGGCTGGTGCCAGCATGCAAACAGACTTATCTCTAAACCAGGCCTATAGTTTTTCCTTCTTCTGTTAACAGGGGGAAGTTCCCATGAGACCATTTATATGGGTTGAGGAAGAGATGGTAAAACGGCAGAAGTGGTTGCCACGGGAGTCTCAATTCACCTGTGCCTACGCAGGTCTCCACCACCTCCGTAAGATGATGGAGTGATTTCACACATGCCTAACTTTATGATTTGGTGGATAACACTCAGTTCATAACGAACAGCTTAGGTCATATCAGTACTTGGTACCCGTTGATTAAATGTCCAGATACGTCTAGTGTCATTGAAATTTCTGGGTCCGCCTAAGTGGCAGAGCAACCACAGCCTGGGTTTGGTACCCAGTCCCCTATTGCTCTGGGACTCACCCTAAAATGACAGCCTTATGAGTTGCTGAGCAAACGGGCCAGAGTAGAACGCCCAAATATTGCTTTTAAACTTCAAAGAGACCCACCAAGCACTGGGTCTTTTTCTTTGTGGTGCATCGTGCAGAGTAGAGAGATTTAACTTTAACTTTGGAAGGGCTATTCCAAGATATTTGAGACCACTGGATCCCTAGGCATTTCATCAATGTGTCAGGCTTCTAAATTTGGTGAGGTTTTTCTCCCAATCCTCTGTCATGCCTGTATCTTAGAGAAGCTTCAAGGTTCTGGCTGCATCCTGCTCGCCGGGTCCAAGTGATGTGATGTCATCAATATAATGGGCCAGCGTGAAGTGCTGTGAGGTATAAAAGCTCCTTTGGATTATATGAAAGCAGGAGAGTTGACATAACCCTGAAGACCATGATTGTATACCAACCATGCCAGCCAGGTGAAAGCAGGCTGCTGCTGATTGTTCTTACTAGTTAAGAGAGAGAGAGAAAATAATTTGTCAAGTCACTGGCTGTACCCCAGGTGCCCTTGCTCTAGTAAAGATACTACATCAGCAGCAACTACCTACCTGCGTGTAGCACAATCCGTAGTTACTCTCCATAACCTGTATGGCATTTTCCCTGACCAAATAGGTATTGAGCAGGCATATGATTGGAGCCATCCTCTCGCCATCTTTCACAGCTTTGGCGGCGAGTCTAATCACTGGAGTACCCCTGGGGAATGTGGTCTTGCCTTTTCGTTCAGTCTGCTGGCAGGTAGGAGGATGGGTGCTGTTGGCTTTCCAGCGACTTCCTCTTGGCCTTGCTCCCCTAGTGGTTCTCATTTCATGGATCAGGGAACCAATGTGGTTCCAGTTGTCATTTATGTCTGTTACATGGGTCTGGTAGAATAATTCTAAGACAGTTCAAGCCAAGATTTCATACAACACCAGACCTTCATAGATCCCCACTCTGATTGATGGACCATGGTGGTTTCAGGGTTCTCAGAAATTAGTATCAGTTGAGAGCTAGTATCCAAGGTCTATGTGTTGTTTTTTTTTTTCTCTTGTGCTCAGTCACCCCAGCAAATGGCCCCTCAGGCACCTCTTGGGAAACTTTGAAGAAATGCACAGAATTTACTCATAGTCATTTTTCAGGCTTCTTCCTTAAAGGGACCTGACCTCTTCCTCAGTCAAAGGGCTCTGAGTTTGTGCACTACCTTATCTCAGCAAACTGGGTGGAAAAGTAGAAACTATCACTCTGGCCTCTTGAATCAGGTTTCTAACTGACACAACAATAATTTTCTCATTATATAGTTCCATGCTGTCTAATGTGGTAGCTACTAGTCATATGTGGTTATTGAGCCCTTGGAACGTGGCTAGTCCTGATTCAGCCATGCTCGCATGCGAAATACACTCTGGATTTCAAAGACAGTACCCAAAAAAAAGTCAAATATCACATCAGAAATGCTTTATATTGGTTACATGTTAAAGTGACACGAGTTAAATCAAACATTTAAAACTATTATCATGGTTTCTTTTTACTTTTTAAATAGGTGGCTACTAGAAAATTTAAACGTACAAATGCAGCTCACATTATATTTATTGGATTGTGGCAGATATGGATTAAGCGATATCATAGTTAAGTTGCACATCTGTGTTTTTCCTTTCCATCCTATGATCAATTAGCCACCACCATAAATCCACATGGAGCAATCTGATTATCATTCTATCCTGTGGCTTATTACAGTAATTGAGCCCACCTTGTCTCTGACAGTCTGTCACTGGGGATTCCAATTTTTACAATTAGTATTAGAGATATCAATTCAATGGCGGCATCATTCACTGTTATCTCTGACCTATAGAGAACAGGCATACAGAGCTTCTCAAGGATGCTGGTGTTCTTACTGATGAACTTTTTAATGTTTTTGTAAGGGGAGTATCCTCTGGGCCTGTAGAAAAGAAATGAAGTGGGTTACATACAATAGATATATTTCAATTTCCCATCACCCTAAGCTTTGGATTCCTTTTATAATGCTAGGGAAGTTCTGGCATTATCAGCTTCATTAGATATAAGGTGCTATATATATATATATATTTTTTTTTTTTTGAGAGAGAGAGAGAGAAGGGGGGGCGAGTGGGGGAGAGGAACAAAGGGAGAGAGAGAGAATCTCAAGAACACACGGGGTGTGATTGCACAACCTTGGGATCACTACCTGAGCCAAAATCAAGAGTTGAGCACTCAACAGACTGAACCACCCAGGGACTCTGAGAGAATCTGAAGCAGGCTCCACGCTCAGCACAGAGGCTGATGAAGGGCTCAATTCCACGACTCTGGGGTCACGACCTGAGCTGAAATCAAGAGCCAGATCCTCAGCTGACTGAGCCACCCAGGTGCCCCCTGGCACTATTAAACCTAGGATTTAATTACTCAACCAAGCAAACTATTAAGGCCACTCCCAACTGCTTGAGCTACCATATTACATCTTGAATCCCAGGTAGATTCACCCCTATTGACAAATTTGATCCAATCCAACTATATTTCATCTTTCTTGGCCTAATAGTCTTGGAGTCTATTTGCATATACATGTTCCCAAGGTTCCTGACAGTACAAATGAAAAGATACTGCAATTCCTTTGGAGTATAACTGTCTCTTCCTGGGGAAGATCTTTCACATTTTTCTTTGGGCTGTGGTGAGATATGACTCTCATTACGAGCCTTGAGGCAATGAGCTAAGGTGGGGCTAGGTCTACAAGATAATAGGTATACCTCTTACAAGGCAACTGCACTGTGTAAGACCATAGGGAAGTCTTTATGCAAGGAACTGCTTTCTCTAGCAATGGAGTTTCAGGGGGACTAGTGGTTGGTCAATCTCTAGTTTCATTTGTGTCATTCCAATATCCTCATCCAAACCTTAGCATTCAACTCATTCATGGCCAGTACCCTAGCATTAGCATAGGAGCTTGGTAAGGTTGTACATCTTATAGGCCTTGCAAATCTTCAACTCACATAATTAGACTTTAGGCCTAATGCACAGTTATGTCTCCTCTGAAGCTTCATGCAATAAGGGATTCCTTTAAGGCCTCCATAGAACCTTTCTGGTTCTACACTTGTGTCTTGAGTTGGAAGTTCAAAGCTCCAAGCTCCTCTCTCTCTCTCTTTCTCTCTGTCTCTCTGTCTCTCTCTCTCTCTCTCTCTCACACACACACACACACACACACACACACTCACATACTCTCCAGAATAGTCAGATGATGTCAGCAGTTCTTGTAATTACCACTGTTGTCATAGTAATCATGTGAAGTGGTCACTTGATCACTTAAAACCTCGTCTTCCACTGGGTCTCCATCCTATGTCACTATCAGTGATGATTTGAATAATCTTAGTGCCACTTTATGCCATAGATTACCAGTGCCCCATTTCCCCCAACATCACGGTCATTTATGCATTCATTAAATAAATGAGAAACCTGGTGCCAGAATCTGATTTTGAAGTTGTTTCCTGGGAGCACCTGAGTTGAACGTCCAACTCTTGATTTTGGCTCAGGTCATGATCCCAGGGTTGTGGCATTGAACCCTGCATTGGGTTGAGCACCCTGCATGTGCTGAGCATGGAGCCTGCTTAAGATTCTCTCTCTCTCTCTCTCTCTCTCTCTCTCTCTCTCTCAAATAAAATAAAATAAATAAATAAATAAAATAATTAAAAAAAAAATGAAGGTTGTTTCCTAGAACCATTCCTGTTACCAACTATTGTATTCGTCAGGGTCTGAGGATGAACACCTATGCCAGGTGGTATAGATAAGGATATCTTAATGAAGAGGCATGACAGATGTATGAGCAGGGTTAAAGGACCACATGAGAGATGCTAAGAAATCAGGACATAGCAATGGTGGAAAGCCATCACTATCCAAGGCTGAAAAGACAATGGAAACACATAATGTCAACAAAAGAAAAAACGGAAGGTGGAGTCATGGAGGAGGGAACATGTGGAGGGAGTTGCAGCCCACGGAGGATCACAGCCAAGGCCAGACATGTGATCCAAGTGCAGGGAAGGGGCAGGTGAGAAACAATTCGAGCCTCACTGTCAAACGCAATTGGAAGCCAGAGGACAAAGGAGTCTAGCTGATGCAGGTTGCAAAACAGGGATGCATATTCTGGGCCTTGAGCAGGGTAAAGAAGGGCTTGTGATGGATCTGAGAGAGGAGGGCCAAAGGAGGATTACCAGCCCTCCGGGGGTTAAATTTACCTGAAGAATCTCTTTTCCTCCCTTTAACTTAGTGTCAGTAAGGTACGTACTATGATCTCCATTCTACAGGAGAGGAAGCAGACTTGCTCAAGGTTATACAAATAGTAAGTGGTGGGGCTTCAGCTTTAACCCAGGCCATTTGAACTGGAGTTTTTATATCATGCTAAATGAGATTAGTCAGGCTGGAGTAGATGGTTGAAGTGAAGTGGAGAGAAAGGCTGGGGCCAAAGCATGGATGGCTTTGAAAGCTGGTCTCAGGAATCCCTTCCCGATCTTTCTGAGTGCTGGTGGTACCACATTTGCTGCTTCCATGCTTTTTCAAGCCCTGTAGGAATTAGGAAATCCACTGACCTTTGCTTCCTCTTCTAAGTAGCCTGAGCCAGATAGTCAGCCTTGAAGAACCTGCTTAACGCTCCTAATTGTGGTTGACATGGGTTGTTTGGGCCTCTTATCACTCATTTTCTTGCACGGATTAGTTCTCCTGCCACATTGCTTTGGGGTAGCCTTTCTTCCACTCCTCTCAGTGCACCTGTTTTGGGTTGTCCTCAGCAAGCCAGCCTATTGCATTTCCCTGGTGACAATTATTGGTTCAAGATGGACGTATGACCCAAGTCAGGCCAAAAGGAGCCAAGAAAAGTCAGTTCCTAGCATTCCTCGTTAGAGGAATGACAGCCTGAGAGGAATGGGGGGTACAGCTTTTGTTGCCAGATTTCTCCAAAGGGGGCCAAGACCAAAGCCAACATAGAGGAAGGCAACAGAGATGACCAAAATCATGCTCCTGTGACAGGTGTGGAGCCCTGAATGCAACCATAACCACAGCCAGCCCATCCCTAGACGTTTCATTACATAAGCCATACATTCAAGACGTTTCTGCCCTTTGTCATCATAAGGCAGACATGGCAAGATGAGGAGCTGGTCTACCTTCTCCAGAAAGTGCTCCAACCTTCGCCCCTTATCTCACAGCTGTTAGGAGCCTGGGGAGGGGGGCCCAAGGTGGAAGAGGCTTGTGTGAAGGCAGAGGGTGAGGAGGCCTGGGGCAGAGGAATGTATCCTCTGGGATCAAAGACAAGATAAATGCTTGAATCAACACACACCCCCACAGAGGTATATTTAGTAAACTTTTTTCCTCTCAGGGCTTGAAAGATCAAAATTGCTTTTTAAAAAATAATAAAAAGGAAACAGCCACTGTGGTTTCTTTTGACACCAGCCCAATTTCTTCGCTGTCACAATACTTCCAAATAACATGTGTAAGACTTCGCTGGGCTGTCTCTTTTTCCCTAAAACCCAAGGCAAACAACAACAACAAAAGTCTGCACTTCCAGCTGCATGATAATGTTTGGTCAGAAGCTTCCTGAGATCTCGAACACTCCTGGATGGTTCATAGGACCTGATGTTTCCCTTGTAACTGTGAAATGGCTTTATGCAAATGTATCATGAGCTGAGATGTAAACCCAGGCTTGCAGCCTGACCTTCTGGGTTCACTATGTAGTATCAGCATCACCTTTGAATCCCACATGGCCAACCTTTGCAACTACAAAAAATATTGGCCATCATAGTCTTCCTCATGGGAGATAGAGCTTTGGGGCTGTTGAAATTACAAGGCTATGTTCCACTGTGGTGCTAAGAGACTTCTCGCTCCCCCCAACTACCTGCCCCTCCCCCCTCACACATACTCCCCCCATACTTCTCTGTTCTCCTGCACGGTCTCTTTCTTTCTTCCAGATACAGCTCAGAGGAAAAAGTCTATCATGTTTTGTTCAAGATTAGCCCTCCCCTCTGTCTTTTTTTTTCTTATTTCAAGTAGACTCCATGCCCAGCATGGAACCCAAACTGGGGCTTGAACTCAAGTTCACCCTGAGATCAAGACCCAATCTGAGGTCAAGAGTGGGACACTCAACTGACTGAGCCACCCAGGTGCCCCTGGACTCCATCTAAATTTAAAGTTTGTGCTCTTTATTTTTTTTATTTTTTTTATTTTTTTAAATTTTTTTTTCAACGTTTATTTATTTTTGGGACAGAGAGAGACAGAGCATGAACGGGGGAGGGGCAGAGAGAGAGGGAGACACAGAATCGGAAACAGGCTCCAGGCTCTGAGCCATCAGCCCAGAGCCTGACGCGGGGCTCGAACTCACGGACCGCGAGATCGTGACCTGGCTGAAGTCGGACGCTTAACCGACTGCGCCACCCAGGCGCCCCAAAGTTTGTGCTCTTTAAAAGACACTGTTAAGAAACAAAAAGACAAATATATATGTGTGTATATATCTACATATATAATATTTCCATATATAGATATACATATCTTATATATATTTTAATGTTTATTTATTTACTTATTTTATTATTTTTTAATGTGTATTTATTTTTGAGAGAGAGACAGAGCATGAGCAGGGGAGGGGCAGAGAGAGAGGGAGACACAGAATCCACAGCAGGCTTCAGGCTCCGAAGCCATCAGCACAGAGACCGACGTGAGGCTCAAACTCACAAACCGTGAGATCATGACCTGAGCCGAAGTCAGATACTTAACCAACAGACTGAGCCACCCATGCCCCTAATATTTATTTATTTTTGAGAGATAGAAAGACAGAGTGCAAGCAGGGGAGGGGCAGAGAGAGAGGGAGACACAGAATCTGAAGCGGGCTCCAGGCTCTGAGCTGTCAGCACAGAGCACGACACAGGGCTCGAACTCATAAATGGCAAGATGATGACCTGAGCCAAAGTCAGACGCTTAACTGACTGAGCCACCCAGGCGCCCAAGATATACAAATATTTTTAGGAGTTATAAGAGCATTATACCTAATAGCAACAGAAACAAAAAATGGGCAAAAAGTTTGAATGGACACTTCACAGAAGAATATACAAATGGCCAACAAGCACATGAAAAGATGTTCAACATCTTTAGTCATCAGAGAAGTAAAAATTAAAACCACAACAAGGCACCACTACACACTCACTAAAATGGCCAAAATTAAAAAGATTGACGATACCAAGTGTTCATAAGGATACAAAATTGGTAGACCTTCCACATATTCTGAGTGTCTGACTTTGGTTCAAGTCATGATTTCATGTTTCGTGAGTTCAAGCCCTGTGTCAGGCTCTGTGTGCACAGATCAAAGCCTGGAGCTTACTTTGGATTCTGTGTGTGTGTCTCTCTCTCTGCCCTTCCCCACTCTATCAAAAATAAACATTTAAAAAAACTTAAATTTTGATGGCGTCCAATGATCTGTCTTATAATTTCAACCTTGGCTGGCTCCTTCCCTTCATCATATACATATGCTTAAGTCTCTCCAATAACTGTAAAATCCAACTAAACAAAAACAAGACAACCACCACCTCTCCTACCACCTCCAAAAGCCCTTTGTTAAACTTATATCCCTTTTGAGCTTTTGAATCAATCCTTTTCCTCTTCACAGCCAAGCACTTTGAAAGAACAGTTTTCAACAGTACAAGCCCAGCCCTATACTTGCTGTATCTACATCTTCTGAAACCCAAAGCCTCTTTTTTAAAAATTTACTTTTTATTTTTTAATGCTTATTTATTTATTTTGAGAGATAGAGCTCACAAGCGGGGAGGGACAGAGAGAGGGAAAGAGAGAATCCCAAGCAGGCTTCACACTGTCAATGTAGAGCCTGGTGTGGTGCTAGAATCCATGAACTATGAGATCATGACCTGAGCTGAAATCAAGAGTTGGATGTCTAACTGACTGAGCCACCCAGGCACCCCCCCTACCCTTTTTTAAATTTTAGAGCGAGAGAGAGAGAGAGAGAGAGCCTGAATGGGGGAGAAGGCAGAGGGAGGGAAAGAGAGAATCTCAAGTAGGCTCCATTCTCTATCCCAAGACTCTGGGATCACAACTGGAACTGAAATCATCTAGGCACCCCACCACTGCACTGGGAAATCCCTGGCAGACTCGTGGACCCAGAGGCACAGCCAGGTTCTAACATCTAGGGAAGCAAGAGCCTACAGATTTTACCACCCCTGTTTGCAAGGGCAGGGCTAGAAAGCCAGACCTGGATGGAGGTATGGTCTGTCCAGTACATTGGGGGGGACTGGGAAGCCCTTTGACTACCTTCTCTTGGTGTTTTGGAGCCTTGCTTCCTCTTGGTTTCCTCTACTGTCTTTGTGTTACTGTCCAAATAATCATCCCATCAACACTTTACCTTAAAAATGATTGATAAGGAGTTACCTGTGGAAGATGTTTGGTGAGACTGCCCTTTACCTGATCTCCACTCTTGAGTTATGGTACTTCCCTCAGCCCAGCCCTGTACTTCTGCACCACACCACTCTCTTTCCATGGGCTCCATCGAGTGGACTCCTGGGGCTTATCTTTCTTGATCAGCACCAACACTCTTTTTCCCTTCCTATTCCCTATCTTGCTTAGCAAGTATACTGAGTACTATTGTGCAATAGAACTCAACAATAAGAATTACTGATTTCTGGGGGGGTGTCAGATGATGCATTCAAGAAGTTCATGGTCTGGCTGTCGAGACCACTGAGTCATCTATCACCACAGTATGATGTGGGAGTACAGCGGAGTAACACCCAAGGCAGCTTAGGGGGCTTAGGGCTGGTAAAGGAGCTCTAAGCTCTGGGACAGCACCTGCAAAGGGGCATGAATGCATGTGTAAACTAAATGAGATGTGGGAGAGCAAGGTGTTATAGCAAACAGGTCAGATGGGGGAAGCTTAGGGAAATATCACAGGACATAAGTGTCATAGGATACATTGCCTAAGTCCCTAGCTGTCTACCAAAATCCATTGTCATTCTTTTTTTTTTAAGTTTATTTATTTATTTTGAGAGAGTGTGTGTGAGAGAGTAGGGGAGGGGCAGAGAGGGAGAGGGAGAGAATCCCAAGTAGGCTCCACACTGACAGCGCAGAGCCCAAAGTGGGGCTAGAACTCATGAACCGTGAGATCTTGACCTGAGCCAAAACCAAGAGTTGGGCACTTAACCAACTGAGCCGCCTAGGTGACCCTTCATTGTCTCCTTTAACAGAAAGGGGGCTGTAGCCAGGGGTATGGCTGGACTACATTACCCAGCCTCCTCTGCTGTCAGGTGAGCACACATGACTAAGTTATCACCAATGGACTGTGAGCAGAAGGGTGCGTCCCCTTTGAGCCAGGGTTTTTGAAGAATGGTTGTGCCTCCTTCCTGTGCTCTTTCCCTTTATGAGAACTGGATGGGGACATAATGAGGCCCTAAGGAGATAGTGGACCCATAAAACAGGAGCTCAGGTCTTTGAATGTCTTTGTGGAGCAAAGCTGCCCTGCAAACCTGAATAATTGGCCAAGATTGTTTCATGAGCAACAAATAAACTTCTAATGTGTTAAGCCCTGGCAAATTTTTGAGTCTTTATTGTCGCAGTAAGACCTCTCCTACATAATACATTCTGATTATGGTGCATTTATGAAAACTTTATAAAATATCCATACAGGTACAGGGGAAAAAATGGAATGAAATGTACCAAGATGTTAGTTAGCGGTGGTTATCTTTGGGTGGCGGAATCATGGGTGGGTTTCATTTCTTTCCAATTTTCTGCCTTTTCCAAATCTCTACAAAGAGCATGTGTTATTTCATAGTCATGACAAACATAAATTCTCTAGATTCAGGTAGTTACAGAGATAATAACAAGTTGAGAAAGAACCGCATTAGCAGGAGGCATGTAGAAAGTCTATGAAAGTAGTAGAAGTTTGGGTGGGAAAAAAAGCAGAGGAAAAAGAAAAAAAAGAAAAGAAAAATTCAATTCCACATTTATTGAGGCTCTGGTCATATAAAGGGAAAGAGAAGGGCCCAACAGAGGAAAGGCCTGTCCATGCCTTGCCTGCATTCTTACCCCCTGGTCGGGACCTCGGTCCACCCCATGCAGACCTCATGCTGCTGGAGAAGGGGGGCCGTGTGGCTTCTTTTTGTATCTTCCTTCATACAGTTTAGGGAGGCTGAGGCTGTACATGATGCTAACAGAGAGGTTCTAGCACCAGAAGATGGGGAAAGGAAGAGTCAGATGTTCACGCAAGAGGCACTAGCAGGATGTAGATGCTGCACACACTTTCTGTTCCTCCCAATCCCTTCCTGAAACTCACTCCTCTGGCTTCCATGAGAACACAAATTCCTGATCATCTTTCTACATCTCTGGCCCCTCTGTGGCCCCTCTGGCCACTGAGACGTAGGAAGATAATAGACCTTAGTTCCTCAAGGGTCCACCTGTGGGCCTTGGCTCACGCCACAGTCCCTTCTGAAGTGGTCACATCTTCTCCAATGTCCCCCCAGGGCTACCCTCCAGCGTAGCTCCAAACCCAGCCGGACAACTATCTCTGAGCTCTCTCCATCGGGCACCATCACTTCCCACCGCTTTCCAGGCACCCAACTCACTGCCATCCAGCCAAAGAAACCTGGGGGTTAGCCTCATTTCCCATGCCCCGCCCACTTCTCTAATATCTTTCCAAAGCATCTAGTTCCCTTTGTCACTGCTGCTATGGCCTCTGTTCAAGCTACCGTATCTGTCCCGTACTTCTGTATCATTCCCTAATTCACATCCAGAACCTCAGGACCCTTCATTTTCCACACAGCCCCAAGAATACATTTTTTGCTAACTTAAAAAATTTATGAAATACTTCTTCTATACAGAAAAGGACACTGGGAACGCATAATAACAATAAATAGTTGCATTACCCACTCCCATCCAGGATTAACCGATGAGAGCATTTTCTGCCTGTTTTTTTCACAGATAAGTATTTGTGAACCAGAGGTTTAAAATTTTTGCAATGTCACCTTTTTTTTTTTTTTTTACAATGTCGCTTTCTTCATTAAAAATCTCAGTGGATCTAAATTGCACTCAACATAACTTCCAAACTCCTTGACCAATCTCCTGAGAATGTCCGTGGTGGTTAGGAGTGTGGGCTGAGTCTACCGCTCATCAGCTTATGCAAGTTTATCAGTTATTTAACTTCTCTGAGCCTCAGTTTCCACACCTGTAAAACGGGGATAGCCATGTAGGGCTGTTTGGGGATTAACTAAGATGTGCAAATTGCCTAGCTCAGTACGTGGCACATAACACACATGTTAGATTTCTAACTCTTCTGCCCTGAATTCCAAAGCAAGAGAAACATGGAAGGAAGAGAAGGGAGGGAACTTTCAAAGGAACGGAGAGGGAAAGAAAGAGAAAAGGATCAATGGAGGTTAAGCAAAGAGTTGGGTAAGAGAAAAAAGGACTGAGAATATGAGAGGAGGGGCATCTAAACGCAGGACAAAAAAATAATGAGGAGGAAAAATGGCAAAGGAGGATGAAAGGGGACTGTGGTGCCTGGGAGGATTTGGTATGACATCAGGGATGTGGAGGCAGGGGTCACTGTCAGTGAGGGCTCTGCTGGCGTGGGTCCCAGAGCAGCTCCACCAGGGGGCAGTGTGGAGCCTTTTTCCCTTTGCCTATAATTCACCTCCTCCCGGGGAACTGCTCGGGGAACGCGATTCGGTTGATGCCAAGTCCCTTGGATAGATTCTGCTACTTGTTACGTGAGGGATAGGACAGGTATCGAGCTTTCTGGAGATTAATTTTTGATTTATTGGTGGTAACAATGATTTATTCTAATATACCTCCAGGGCAAAGCAAGGGCTGTAAATATTTTAAATGCTGTTAGCCAGTGACAAGAAACATCGCTGGTCGGGGAGCAGGGCAGATGGGAATTTCAAATGCCTTCTCTAAATTACTTAAAGGCAAACTGTGAACACTTGCTAGCTTGTTTAAGACATAGACCGGGGGTAGGGGAGAGAAGCATATTAAATTGTTATCTTATTAACTCAGACAACATCTTATGTTTTCTCCATAGAGTTCATTTGCTGTTCCTACAGGTTGGATTGGATCGGTTTTCACAGCAACGCACAGAGACATCTTTCAGACTCCCGGAGAGGGGAGTGGTCAGGGACGGGAGCCTCCTGGCCCGTGCTCCTGAGGAGCCCAGGACCGAGAAGCAGGGTGGGGCGGTGGGCTCAGCCTGGGACCAAGAACCTACCCAGGTTGCGTGACCCCCCAATGAGACACTTTGCCCTTGCCTCTCAGTGCCCGCCCCACCCCACTCTGTGAAATGGGATGATAATCCTGGCTGCTGGGGCAGGGTGGAAGCTGTGAAGCCTGGGAGGATTTGGTATCATCATTGGGAAAAAAACCCCAGCTCCGTGGGATTTGCTTTCCAGCCTCCGCCCCCTCTTGGTTCTTAAATCCGCCCTGATTGTCAGCCGGCGGGGTTGGGGGCTGGGGGTGGAGGTGGGGGTGGGGCAAGGCTATTTCCTCTCACAAGCCGTGGCTGAGGAGCGAGCAGAAAGCCAGGAGTACACAGTCAGTGTTAGGCTCTCTGGAAGCTGGGACTAGGGACAAGTGAGCAAGGCCCTCACGTCTGGCGTGCAAACTTTCGGGGACGGCCAAAGAGGAACCGAGATGAACGATATTTTAATGAAGTAGTTTTAAAAATCAAAATTAATGCAGGCCTCCATAAGGAACAATATATCTAAGTGTTAATTAAAGACGAGATCGGTCTTCATCTTACAAAGCAAATTCTTTCTTCTCCCTGAGCACAGAGGCAGGGACTCCCTGAAGTGGAAGAAATACCGCCCGGGACCCCGTATGACGATTTTGTTCCTCTTGACTCCTTTTCTTCTATGACCTCCAACTTCCCCACTAGAGGCAGAGGAGTCATGCATGGACTCTGGAGTAAGGTAACACTGGATTTCAGCCCCTGCTCCATTATTTACTAGCTATGGGATATGGGTTAGTTGCTTCACTTTTTAGAAGACTCGGTTTCCTATCTGTAAACCTCAGTTTTCTCACCTGTGCCTGCCTCGTCGGGTTATTGCCGAGATCGAGATGACGTGCGTGAAGCACTTAATGGTGGGCCTGGTCTGTACTAAGTGCTCAGTAAATATTAGTTATTTTATCTGTAAAATGGGTATCATGTCCTCAGTCCCAAAGTGAGACAACTGTATGCTAAAGAGACACCGTAAAACCCAGAAAGAAGGAGAAAAAGCCCGAGCACAGCGCTCCATTCCATTCCTGGAAGCCACCAGAAGGACAGCGCTCACTGCTCATCCCTTCGGCTCCCGAAACAATTCTGGGCATGGCCTGGGCATCTCAGCCAGTTCCCACCAAGGGAGGTTCAAGGCTGAACCCCAGCCTGCCGGATCACCTGCCACACACAGTAAGACTGCTAATCCGACCACATGCTGCCTGGGGCAGGTGCTGGGGCCCAGAGACCGGTCACTGTGGGAAAGCAGGCATCAGGCTGGCTGAGCTCCGAGGGTCCGGGTGATGAAAAGCTCCCCGCCGATACTATAGCTGGTCCCGCTTCCCTTTTTGACTTGGATGCCAAGAGTATGGAGCTAAACTTATGGCCCATCTTTAGCAAGCGCACAATCCTTCATTGTATATGTTTGGTTACGAACCTCCATCTAAAATGCACGCTCTTATTATCCCTTTGTCTCATTTCCCTTCACTTGTTTTAATTTACTTTAAGTGCCTTAAATCCGTTTTGAAACAAGGTGGGGATAAATAAATACATCCTATCTGTATTTAAACAGCTTCCCATTGTATATGTATATATTCTTATGTATCTCTTTTCCAAAAATTACAGCCTGCTGCTTCTTGCAAACGGCTGTGTTTGTGCGTGCTAATTGTGTAACTGACTGGATTTAACACTGAGAGCTCTGATGAGTACCCAGGAAACAAGGAAACGGAGTGTTTTCATTTTCAGGATAAAAGGCAGGGGCGGGCCCAGGTGTCTGCCCTAGGAAGAGTCCATTTAAGGCACTGGTTCTCAACAGGAGCCGATTTTGCCTCCCAAGGAGCACTTGGCCATATCTGGGGATGTTTTTGGTTGTCACAACTGGGGGCTGGGGGGCAGCGTGGGCATCTAGTGGGTCAAGGCCATAGAAGCTGCTAGGCATCCTACAAAGCAGCCCCACAACAAGAATGATCCAGTCCCAAATGTCCACCGTGCTCAGCTTGTGAAACCCTGACTGAAGGGTAGGCTAGTTCTAGAAGGGAGGAGGAGGGGAGGCTTGTAGATACTAAGAGTGAAAACAGGGGGGCAGGGGGCGGCCTTCCCGAACCCGGCCAGGGAGAGGGAGCAGCTGAGCGAGCCTGTCTCCTCAAAAAGCAGGAGAACCTGGGTCTCCCACTGGGGTCACGGGAGCAGGAAGGGAAAAGAAAAAGACTCGGCCAGTGTCCCCGGGACGGGCCAGGTTTGGGTTGGCTGGGATGGGGAACCCTTCGTTCAGCACTGGATTTCTTCCAGTTGCCCCTCTGCCCTTCTGCACTGAGATCTCTGCCCCCATGAAGCTTCCAACTCGGCCAAGGGGAGCCCCAGCAGAGGGTCAGAGAGCAGGAGAAGCACGGGGGGCACTGGTCCCAGCCCCTCCCTGGGGGCCAGCCGCAGCCTGGCTGCGTTCCTTAACCAAAGGCATGGCTCCTCTCTAGGCAGCACCCCACACGGTCCCCTTTTGCCCCTTCTAGGCTAGGGGGTGTCATGGCCCCACCGTGCCGGTGCCGGGGTACCACCCCATGGTCTCCCCATAGCCTGCCCTGCCTTTGCAAATAGCCCCTCTATTCAACCTTCCTCAAATTCCCCTGGTCGGAGTGTGTCTCCTGTTTCCTTCCTTCCATCAGAGCCACTCGTTTGTTTATGGAATGTTCATTGAACACCTCCTGTGTGCGTAGACACTGTATTAGGTGTTTGGGCTACACAGGTAAACACCCACCACCTACCGTCCTCACAGCTGGCACCGAGGAGGCCTGGTGGGGGGGCGGGGAGCACATTCCCGGTTGGACAGTGTCAGTGTCAGTGTGTCTGGCCCCACTTCCGAGCCTGCAGTGGGTGTGGCCTGAGTGAGGGCGGCTGCTCTGGGGGATGGGCGGCTTCCTGAACCGGCGCCCCTCCCCCAGGGCCCGAGGCAGAGGCAACTGGCTGTCACCCACCGCAGCTCTGCCACCAGCCGGCTTATGTACCTGGGACAGTCGCTCAGCCCCCCTGGCTTTCACTTGCCTCGTGGATAGATTAGATAACCAACCTGTAGATTTTCCGTGTTCGGAATTAAAATTTCCTGGCCTGGTGGCTGCCCAGATCCTGGGTTGGTGGCAGCAGGAGCAGGCATCCTGTGACAGGTGTGACTGTGCTAGGCCTTCCAGAGGGAGCCCTGCTGAGGGCCCGAGAGGGCGGGACTCGAGGTGCTGCTGTTGGCTGTCCCGCCCACCTTCTGGGGGTGTGGTCGAGAGGCTAGCTTCTCTGGGTCCCCCGCGGCCCCCTGATCCCTCACACCTCCCTGCCGACCACACTTTCTCTCAGGGCTGTGTGCGTTCCGGGGCCGGTGCTGCAGGCCAGGAGGCCCCGGGCCCCTCAGCACATCCAGTGTGGACCTGTTGGCTCCAGCTGGCAGCCCGGGCAGCTTCCTAGGCAAACACGCCCAAAGCTTTCTGAATGCCATTGGCTGGGAGGGCCTGCCCAGGGCAAAGGAGTCCATCCCCCCCCCAACACCCTCAAGGCAATGTGGCACCTGCCAGCCCAGACTTACAGGGTGTCTCTCCTGCTCTGACACACCTTCAGGGCTAGACCCCAGCAACTTCGCTTTGCAGAGGGGCACCTGGGTGGCTCCGTCGCTTGAGCGTCCGACTTCGGCTCAGGTCATGATCTCCAGGTTCCTGAGTTCCAGCCCCGCGTCCGGCTCTGTGCTGACAGCTCCGAGCCTGGAGCCTGCTTGGGATTCTGCGTCTCCCTCTCTCTGTGCCCCTCCCCTGCTCACGTTCTCTCTCTCAAAAATAAATAAACATTGGGGCGCCTGGGTGGCGCAGTCAGTTAAGCGTCCGACTTCAGCCAGGTCACGATCTCGCGGTCCGTGAGTTCGAGCCCCGCGTCAGGCTCTGGGCTGATGGCTCGGAGCCTGGAGCCTGTTTCCAATTCTGTATCTCCCTCTCTCTCTGCCCCTCCCCCGTTCATGCTCTGTCTCTCTCTGTCCCAAAAATAAATAAACGTTGGAAAAAAAAATTTAAAAAAAAAAAATAAATAAATAAACATTAAAAAAATTTTTAGAATGCTGGCAGACATCGAAGGATGGGCCAGCGGGTCACAAGCAGTGAGCAGTGCCCTCGCTGGGCAAGAATAAACAGACATTCGCTGAGTGTGCAAGGAGCCCGGTGTTGTGTGCCAGACCCCTTCACGGACAGCCTCTCATTTAACCTCCCAACTCCTTGGTAAAATGTAACCATACAGCCCTTTGTTGATGAAGACCCTAAGTTTATTTATTTTTTTTAAATTTTTTTTAATGTTTATTTTTGAGACAGAGACAGAGCATGAACAGGGGAGGGTCAGAGAGAGAGGGAGACACAGAATCTGAAACAGGCTCCAGGCTCCGAGCTGTCAGCACAGAGCCCGACGCGGGGCTCGAACTCACGGCCCGTGAGATGGTGACCTGAGCCGAAGTCGGACGCTTAACCGACGGAGCCACCCAGTCGCCCTGAAGACCCTACGTTTAGAGAGGGGAAGCGACTGTCCCAGGGTCACACAGCTGGCAAATAGATCAGCAAGGATTTGAACCCAAGACTATGAACTCTAGACCCTGAGAGCTTACCATTACACCGTGTGCTTCCTGCTCCCTCCCCTACCCACTCCCCACACCCCCCCTGCTGGATCAGGCCTTCAGTGTCGCTTCTTGGCTCCAAGGGAAAAGGCAGGGCTATGTGGGAGCTGCCACTTGCCCCCATCTAGTCTGTTGGGGCCCTCCAGACTCTTAAGGGCCATCAAGTCAGTCCCTTCAAGAGGTCTGAGAGTGCCCCGGGGGCAGGGAGGCCACTCCAGGAGAGCAAGACCCCTGAGCTGTCACCCCTCGACACATAGCTTTGTGGCTAGGGTGCACCCCATCCAATGCTGGGCAGATCAGGTCCTGGGGGGCATCTTTCCGTGACATTTTCCAATAGGGAGAGGGAAAGGCTTGCAGGCGCCAGGGTCGAAGGAATCTCTCACCAGCCTCGCCTCAGCCTGGGCTGCAGCTGTATAGGAGGCGAATTTTGCTAACCCATCAATCAGGGACAAAGCATCCTTGTCCCCTTTGAGTCTGCAAGAGGCAAAGGTGAGAAAACGGCCTTTTCTCTCCATCAAACTTCCTTTTTCTGCCTAGGATGAAGATTTCCTTCCTCTCTCCCTCCCTTCTTCCTTCCCCTTTCTCTCCCATCCAATTTCTACCCCTTTCACCCAATACAGACTTAATTATCAACTTCATCTGTGCTTCCAAAACCCGGTGCATGCCTTTGCACAGCCTTTTTTTTTTTTTTAATTTTTGTTAACGTTTATTTATTTTTGAGACAGAGAGAGACAGAGCATGAACGGGGGAGGGGCAGAGAGAGAGGGAGACACAGAATTGGAAGCAGGCTCCAGGCTCTGAGCCAGCAGCCCAGAGCCCGACCCGGGGCTCGAACTCACGGACCGCAAGATCGTGACCTGAGCTGAAGTCAGACGCTTAACCGACTGCGCCACCCAGGCGCCCCATCCTTTTTTTTTTTTTTTTAATATGAAATTTATTGTCAAATTGGTTTCCATACAACACCCAGTGCTCATCCCAACAGGTGCCCTCCTCCATGCCCATCACCCACCCTCCCCTCCCTCCCACCCCCCATCAACCCTCAGTTTGTTCTCAGTTTTTAAGAGCCTCTTATGGTTTGGCTCTCTCCCTCTCTAACCTTTTTTTTCCCCTTCCCCTCCCCCATGGTCTTCTGTTAAGTTTCTCAGGATCCACATAAAAGTGAAAACATATGGTGTCTGTCTTTCTCTGTATGACTTATTGCACTTGGCATAACACTCTCCAGTTCCATCCATGTTGCTACAAAAGGCCAGATTTCATTCTTTCTCATTGCACAGCCTTATTATGTGGCCTTATACTTGTTTTTGCCTCCCCCAGCCTCTTTGAGCTGCTATCCTGCCCTGGCCCAACGCCTGGTAGGGAAAGGGTCCCCTCCAGAGGGCCCTGGGGAGAGCCCAGCACCTCCATTGGCTTTCTTCTCAGGTGTATGCACTGCCTACGAGTTCAGAACTAGATGACTCGTCCCTGTCTTCTGGACTCCTGGACTGTACGTAACGAGATCAAGACAGGGCGTAATCAAGCAAGGACTGGACGGTCACTTCAAAAATATTATTAAGACTTTTCAGAGGAGGAGATGAGGGAGGACAGAAGTTGTCAGAGAAGCCACCAAGGAAAAGGTGGGACCTTCAAGGATGTGCAGAGCTGGGTTGGTGGAGATGTGGAGGAAGGCTATCCAGGGCAGGGAGGAAAGGGAAGGGCACAGTGTGGGCAGGGTACATGGTGGAGACAGCCCTGGCCACATCTGAGGGTCAGCCCTGGGGAGAGGTGGGAGAGGACATAAGGCCAATGCCTGTCCAGTCGCTGTTTGCTGAGCACCTCCTCTGTGTCACACACTGAGGCAGCTCAGACGCGTGCTTCTACTTACTCCTCACAACAGCCCATGTGGGAGGCAGGACAGCTTCTTGCTCCATTTCACGGGTCGACAGCATGACATGTGGAAACCCCCAGGGGTTCAGCAAACCGTTCGCGGTCAAGAGACAAAGAGGTGGAATCAGTCTCCACCAAGGCCTTCTGGTTCTAAAGTAGGGGGCGCTCAATGGATGGTGGCAGGGGCAGGGCAGGAGTTGGGTGCTCATTCATTCCTTCGTTCATTCAACAGGTATTTCTTAACCACCTAAAGCTGGATGCTGGGGTTATGCCAGTGAGCAAAGTAAGCACAGCGTCTGCCTTCATGGAGCCCACAGACTAGTGAGAGGACGGATTTGCAAGTTTTAAAAAAATCATATAAATATTTATATGTATGTAAGTAAAATATGTAATTTATTTTAAATATAAACTTCATTTTAATACAGACATATGTAGATTCATTTTGGACAAAAAGCGCAGGGCGCTATGAAAACAAGTAACTATACCAGTAGGTCCAGATTTCTTCCAAGAAGGTACTTAAGGTTGATCATCGGGAATTTCTCTTAAAGCTTTGCTGGCCTTTGTTCTCACATGCAGTGATGTGCTGGTCAGTGGCTAACCACCAGCTGGGGGATGGGCTGCCTTGGTTCATTGTGATGCGATGTCCACAGAGTGAACATCCCCACCACGGCCTGTTTCGTGCTACCAGTGTGAAGTCCTTGAAGGCAGAGCTAAGAAGAGGTGCATACAGTGGGTTTCGTGAGCTCATGCCAGTGGCCCCAGCCCGACACTGAATTCTGCTTATTGGGGGATTGGGCTTTGAAGGACCTGTTGGGGCTCTGAAGTACCCCCAAGTGACCTCTTCATGTTGCCCTGAGCTATCCTACTGCAGAGAGACAAGAGAGGATTGCTCCTGGCCCCGTCTGGACCATATTTGGGCCCTCCATATGGGGCACCAGTTGACCACTACAGGTGAACATCCGGTCCGGCCGTGCCACCCTCCCACCCCTCGTGTTCCCAGTTGGGGCGTCAGATTGGGTGAGCCTCCTTCCAGGTGCCTCTGCGGTGCACACAACTCACAGTGCCCCCAACCCATCTTCAAAGCCCCCCCTATAGCAGGTGGCCGGGATGAGTGGCAAGCTCCCTGCAGACAGGATGGTGACATGGCCAAAGTCTGTGCTGTAAGGGGTCGACTGGGCAAGGTAGTCGCATCGCAGAGAAAAGAGCTGTGGTCTTGGAGCCAAGAACTTGAATTTGAGCAGCAGCTGTGTGGCTCACAGATGAGCCACATCACCTTTCTGGGCCTCGTTCTCCTCCGCTGTGCGGTGGGAAATGGTGGGGATGACCCTCTGGGCATTGTGGAGGGTGGAACGAGATGGCCTCTTTGAAAGCCAGGCACCTGGAGCGTGAAGCCCGGGCCTCCCTCCATGTGTAACTCACTAAGTCACAGTGACCATTTACGTTCTACAGAATCACAGAAGCTGGGCCTGGAGGGGGCTGAGGCGGTTGTAGATTTCTCCTTCCTGCCCTATTAAGAATTCTTCTTACAGTATCCCTGATGGTGGCCACCCCATCTCTACATGGTCCAGTCTAGACGCCCAAGTTCAGCACATGTTGGAGCCCCAGACGGTGCTCCGGGGTAGAGCATTCTTCCTGTCCCTGACCTGAAACCCGCCTTCTCTGTGCCTGTCAGCAGGCCCTACCCTGCACACACACATACAGTCTGACACACGTCAGCAGGAGCATAAATATTTATGACATGTAGCTAATGCAGTCGGCTTATAGGATTTCCAACGCTTCAGAAGGGAGCTTTTTGCACAAGAAGACTTTTATCTGGGGAGGGGTCCTGGACAGAGAGTGGAGGATGCAGGCAGCAGAGAGGAGCCTCTTGGCCTCTCTGAGCGTTCCGGGAGCTTGCCCTTCACTGCGGCACCCCAGGATCTAAATTTGAAGGGAAGGTCAGCTGGAAGCTGCCACCTTGGGCTCTGGGCACTGAGAATCAATCAGCCTTTGAAGGTATTTACTCAGGAAGCCCCTCCCTGGCTCTGCAAGGCCCAGCCTCAAAATGAATGGGTCCCTAATCAGAGGGCTCTGAAGTACTCCTCACCTGCTGCTCTGAGAGGGCTGAATAGAGGGTTCTCACTCCCTCCCCCATTGGCTTCCAGATTTTCTCCAGAGGTGAGTCCAGGGAGGAAGTCCTAGATGACTGCCTCCAACCTCCGAAAGACCCCCAGTAACGTCACCCCCAACATCCCCAGCACAAAGCTCACATGTCAGGAAATGCACATACTTCAAGGACTTCAAATGAGGTTGCCAAGAGCTCATACACATGTGGGATCAGTCCCTCCCATGGCTGGCCAGCTAATGCCCTCAGCATGGTGGGGCTGCTAAGCACCCTGGGACAGAAGGTATATCACCTCTCGGACTCTGAGGGGCAGAAGATGTGAGGTGTGGTGGGAAACAGAGCACGAGAGAGGGACAGGGGAATGGTCAGCTCGGGCCTGCGCCCCCAGCCTGGAGTGCACCTGCCCCCTGGGCCCTCGTTTGGGAGCATCCACCGAGGCAGAGCCTAAACTCGAGAGGGGAGTGTTCCCTGGAAGGGAGTAGGATAAATCCCAGTAGGACCCTTGATAAGGCAAGGTTTAATCACCCCAGATTAATTTTGTCCCCTTCCAAACCTACACCCTCAGGCACCACCTCTCCCAGCAGTGTCTTAGAGTCTGAACCACAGTCCCACCAGCATCAAACTTCCCTCCATCTGACCCTTTCCCCTACTTCGGACAGCTCCTCTGCGGAGGAGGAAAGGGAGAAAGGGTGATGAGGACTATGAAGGACAAAAGCCCTAACTAGCTGTAAAAGCTAAGCGGGACACCCCAGACTCTCATGTGTCATTAAGGCTGGGCCATAGAACCTTCTCCACCAGGAAAATGTCCCTCTTTTCACCCACCCCACGACCAGTGCAACTTCCTTCCTCTGCGTCCTCATAACACTCCGGGCATCTCCCTATCACTGTGCTAACAACATGATGTTCGTTTTGCTCAGGTGACTATTTTCCCCAAGAGGCTGTACGCTCCTTGAGAGCAGGAGCTGTGTACTGCTGAACTAGCTTTGAACTCGGAGTGCCCACCGCAGTGTCCAACACATAAGAGACACTTCATCAAGATTTGGTGAAAGCTTCCCTGAGCTTGTGAAATTCACCAGAGAAAATGCAAGAAGCTTCGGGACACACGTATCAATGGTCAGGGCAGGGGTGGAGTTGAAACGCAGTCACAGGGGCGCCTGGGTGGCGCAGTCGGTTAAGCGACCGACTTCAGCCAGGTCACGATCTCGCGGTCCGTGAGTTCGAGCCCTGCGTCAGGCTCTGGGCTGATGGCTCGGAGCCTGGAGCCTGTTTCCGATTCTGTGTCTCCCTCTCTCTCTGCCCCTCCCCCGTTCATGCTCTGTCTCTCTCTGTCCCAAAAATAAATAAACGTTGAAAAAAAAATTAAAAAAAAAAAAAAAAAGAAAGAAACGCAGTCACAGAGAAACCCGGGTGCATTTGCACGTGTTTTCCAGGGCGCAGGGGAGGTGGAGTCGAGAAGCATGGCTGCAGAAGCGAGAGAAGGAGCAGGGTCTGAACTCCCAGGACTGAGGCCAGCTGCAGGCTGCCCTCTCTGCTGGTTTTCTATTTTGACGGCAGGAAAGGACCACAGTCCTTGCAGCATAGAAAGCGACCAGGCCTCTGGGGCGCCTGGGTGGCTCAGTCGGTTAGGCATCTGACTTTGGCTCAGGTCACGATCTCGCGGTTCGTGAGTTCGAGCCCCGCGTTGGGCTCTGTGCTGACAGCTCAGAGCCTGGATCCTGCTTGGGATTCTCTGTCTCCTTCTCTCTCTGCTCTCCCTGACTTGTGCTCTATCTCTCTCTGTCTCTCAAAAATAAATAAATGTAAAAAAGAAAAAATTTTAAAGAAAGGGACCAAGGCCTCTAGCCAACCCAGGACCAAGTGCCAGTGTCAAGCTGAGTGAGAAGTAAAGACAGGTGTTACCTATGTGGAAGGTCTATTTCAGATCCTACAGAGTTGCCTTATTATTTTTGGTGGCTTCATTGCACTCTTTCGCATGCATGCGACCAATTGACTTAACCAGATCTATATTAATGCTCAGGTTATTTCCAATCTTTTGCTATGGTAACTTGTATTTAAATAATAGTCTTGAATATATGTCATTTGACGCATGTGTATCTAAAGGACTAGCTGGGTCAAGACGTATGTACATTTTAAATTTTTTTTTTCAACATTTATTTATTTTTTGGGACAGAGAGAGACAGAGCATGAACGGGAGAGGGGCAGAGAGAGAGGGAGACACAGAATCGGAAGCAGGCTCCAGGCTCCGAGCCATCAGCCCAGAGCCCGACGCGGGGCTCGAACTCACGGACCGCGAGATCGTGACCTGGCTGAAGTCGGACGCTTAACCGACTGCGCCACCCAGGCGCCCCAAGACGTATGTACATTTTAAATTTGACAGATTACTAATAGTCCACCATAGAGGTGCCATCGTATGAGAGTATCTGTTTCCTTCTCACCACAATGTGAAACTCCCTCGATCTTTGCCAACCCAAGTGATGGTATCTCATCACAGTGCTAATGTGCATTCTGCATGAGTTACATTGAGCATACTTTCACCTGTTTAAAAAAGGCATTGTATTTGCATTTCTTTTGCTATGAAATGTTTACATCCTTTCTCCATTTTTTTTCCCTGTGAAATTCTTGGTCTTTCCTTTTTCATTTGTAAGAACTCTTTATTAAAAAATGTTTAATGTTCATTTATTTTTAGGAGAGAGAGAGAGAGCATGAGCAAGTGGGGGAGGGGCAGAGAAAGAGGGAGACAGAGAATCTGAAGAGGGCTCTGTGCTGACAGCAGAAAGTCCGCTGTGGGGCTCGAACTTAGAACCTCGAGATCATGAGCTGAGCCAAAGTCAGACACTTAACTGACTGAGCCACCCAGGCATCCCAAGAACTTTTTATTTATTAAAGCAACCTCTTGTTTGGGGCGCCTAGGTGGCTCAATTGGTTAAACATCCTACTCCTGATTTCAGCTCAGGTCATGATCTCACGGTTCATGACCATGGGTTCAAGTCCTACATCTGGCTCCACACTGTACGGAACCTGCTTGAGATTCTCTCTCTCCCTGTCTCTGCCTCTCCCCTGCTCATTGTATCTCTCTTTCTCAAAATAAATAAGCTTTAAAGTAACCTCTTGTTTATGATGTTGCAAATACTTTCCCCATCTGTCATTTGTGTTTTTACCTTTTTATAGTGTTGTGGGGTTTTTTTGGTCATAGAAACATGTGGCTTTTATATGTCTGAGCCTATCAGTACTTTCCTTAATGACTTCTAAGTTTGGGACATGCTTAGATCTTACACACTTCAAGATTAGAAAAATATGTTCCCATATATTCTTCTGGTACTCGAAGAGTTTCCTTTCTCTCTTTCTCTTTCTTTCTTTTTCTTCTCTCTTCTTTCTAGATTTGACTTTTAAGTAATCTCTACACTCAGTGTGGGGCTCAACCCCACAACCCCAAGATCAAGAGTCCCTTACTCCATCAACTGAGCCAGCCAGGCGCCCCTCATTTTATTTCTAAATATTTGATTGCTGGGTGGCTCCGTTGGTTAAGCTTCCGACTCTTGACTTTGGCCCTGGTCGTGATCTCACAGTTTGTGGGACTGAGCCCTGAGTCGGTCTCCACACTGATAGTGTGGAACCTGCTTGGGACTCTCTCTCCCTCTCTCTCTGCCTTTCCTCTTCCTCTCTTTCTCTCTCAAAATAAATAAATAAACATTTAAAAAGATATAAATGTTTGATTAATGGCCCAGAGCAAATTTTGATGTTAGGAATGGCTTTGGTTTTCTCACGTAACAAGGTGGTTTATATCCGGTCCTCCCCAGCACGGGGAAAAGTCATCTTGTTAAGATGCGGGTTCTGATTCAGTAGGTCTGAGTGGGGCCTGACAGCTTGCGTTTCTAACACGGCCCCAAGAGATGCCATGATGCTCGTCTGCGGACCACATACGAGTAGCAAGTTATAGCCGACCTCTTGTATGATTCTTAAATTCTGTCCTACGCAGTCCATTCCCTAGGGAGGGAGAAGCACGATTGAGCCGTCTCATTACATCTTTGAAGGCTCCGGCTGACATTCTCCTTCATAGTAAGTCATATCTGTATTTCTTGGCCCTAGTTTTATATCCTGGATCTAGATGGATCAAGTCAGAACCGTCACTCACATGCCAGCCCTTCAGATTTTCGCTAGACGGCTTTCTTTCATGTGTCCTTTCTTCAGACTGAACGTCTCCTCTTCCTCACCTGCTCCCCCCACGGCAGGGGGGAGGGGTGGGGAGGAGGATGGAGCAGTGGGTTTGTTGCTCTGCCCCAGCTTTCTCCTTCTAAACTCCAGTCAAGGTTGTAAGTTCTCTGTTGTCTGCTTGTCCCTGTAAGGTCATTAAGTCGTCTCACGGTCTCACTGGCGGGCGGGAAAGGTCACAGCCTCCCTCCTCTGGCATCTCCCTACCTCCTGAGAGGAGTCGCTCAGACGCAGCCGGTGGCGGGAGGGGTGGACTGTGGCAGGAGAGGGGGCCCGGAAGGGACCCAGGAACTGGCTGGAGATAGTGGCCCCAGTGGTGTGCTGGTAAAAATGCTTGACAACTGGCTCTCCCAGAGAAGAAGCCGCCCTGATTTGTAGTGTTTGCTGATTTCCATGATATAAATCTCCCACGGAGACAGTTCAGGCTGGCAGCGCGAAGGCACCGCGCGCAGCAGCCCAAAGCTGTAAGGCGTTTTTACCGCACAGAATAAATGCAAGTCGCCTGAAGAACGTAACAGATTGCAGTATGACAGAAAGTGATGCGTCTTGAGTGTTTACTACTTTTCTTTTGAATGTAACTTATTGCATTGGAAGTTTTTAAAGACGGCTATGTTTAACAACTGGCTTGTAAACGTTTTCAAAATTTAACCATGGGCTCTTGTGAGCCTGGCTGAGCCAGATCCGGCACACCCCCGGTGGGCGTCTATCTTGCAGGTCTGAGTCTCCCCCGTTCCTGAGGCCTCTGAGAGAGAGAGAGAGAGAGAGAGAATGAGAGAGAGCACGCAAGCAAGGTCACTCTGCTCTGCAGGCTCTTTGCTTCTGGCCCCTTTGGAACCTCTCCTACCCCTCCCGTCCCCAGCCTTGAAGCCAGCCCCCCACGTTTCCAATACCAGTGTTCTGCTGCCCCCTAGTGGCAGCTCCTGCCCTCTGCGGCCGCCCGAGAGCTTTATCTCACCGCAGCACCCACCCGCAACCTGGCAGGATCAGAAGCTCGCGGGCAAGTTAAACAATCTCCCCCTCCCACACCGGCCTTCTGGAACACAGAGGGGGGCCGAGTCAGAGAAGGGGGGGGGGGGGGGGGGCGAGTCAGAGCACCCAGGGCCTCCTGCCCTGCCGTTCCTCCCGATCCCGGATTCGTAGGTTCTCACTGCCCTCTGCAGTTTCCTCGAGGTATTGAAAAATAGAGCAAGCTTCTGCCCGGTCAGCGGCGTCTATATCTGCACAGTCAGCCCGAAACTGGGCGGCCAGAGAAGAGCTGCTGTAAGAGGATGCTGACTCAAGAGTGTGGTTTGCTGTCGTTTTTGCCTTGGGGCCGCATGGGAAACTCTCCGCAGTCATCTGCTTTAGAGCCGGGCTTCCGGTCATCTCAGAGCAGCCGAGAAGGGGAAGGTGTCAACACGGCACCAACACTTCCTCCAATAGTGGGGCCAGCAGTCACGCCAACAGCGTCCCTGCCCCTGGTCCCAAGTAGAACGGAAAACTCCAGCTTGGGAGAACTCTGGGATCCCCTAAGGATGTCGTCCTCAAAGCTCATTGACCGAGCCCCTCCAGTAAGAAATGTGTTACAACTAACTGCTGACATTTCCATGATTTTCTATTCTGCCTTTTCCATTAAAAACAAAAGCAGGGGCTCCTGGTTGGTTCAGTGGGTGAAGCCACAGACACCTGATTTCTGCTCAGATCACGATCTCACGTGTGCCTGAGATCAGGCCCCGTCTCCGGGTCTGTGATGATAGTGCAGAGCCTACTTGGGATTCTCTCTCTCTCTCTCTCTCTCTCTGCTCCTCCCCCCACAAATAAATAACAAAAAAGCTTGCCACACTCAATAAGTAGAATTCACAGCTCGTTAATGGGTTATCACCTGCAGTTTGCAAAAACACCGGCTTAAGGCAACCCCTCATTTCAGAGAAGAAACGGAGGGCAGAGAAAGAACAAGCTTGCTTAATAGCAAATCAGGGGTAGATCCCGTTCTAGATCCAGTTCTAGAATTCTCTGGGCTCTTCTACCATCACTCCAGGGCCTCCTCTGGGCCCTGTCCCAGGGCTCTCTTTGCACTGAAGCCCGGAGGCCTCACTCTTTGTGGCCCTGATCCATTTAGGACAGACTACCAGGATCTGACCGTGGGCTCCTTCCTGCCGCTGAAGTCAAGGGTTGTCAGCTGGTGTGTCTCAGGTCCTCCCAGATGAACTTCCCCTTTCCCAGCGCAAGGCGGCAGCAAAGAGAAGCAAACAGACTGGCTCATTGAAAAAGGGTGTGGTAGGTTCCCGACAGGACAGGTGCTTTAACCTAGGAGGTAAGTGAATACCATCTGCATGCTTGCTTGAAGTCAGAGGCTTGAGGGCAGTATTTTACCAAAGACCTGTGGAATTTACTTACTTACAAAGGTTCAAGGGTGTAGGGGATATGCTTATGACCGAATAATGCCCGATGCAATATTTGTTGAATGAGCGCTTGATGGAAATACCAATCTGTGCAATCTTCCTGAAAAGTATTTTGTCATTATGTTTTCAAAAATTTTTAACATTCAAGCCCACCGATCCAGAAATTCCACCAGTAGGAGTTTAATGCAAGGTGCCAATTATATATATAAAGATGCTTGCTACAAAATGACATATCTTTAGTGGAAAATATTAAATAACATCAACGTGGAATTCGTTTTTAACTTCTGCTGCAACAAAAAATGTGTACTGTGCAACCATTGAGGCATAGTGGTGCAGAGTGGAAAAGGAAGTGTACAAAAGAATATGTGTGCAATGAGCCATTTGTGTTCAGTGTTCAGAGATTCTCTTTGTAGTGGGGTGAAGGTGGGGTGCCTCCCTAAGAAGCGTGGACATTCAGCATCACCTGGGGAGTTTGTCACACCACACAGCCTTCCCCAAGCCCTCACGCCCAGTGGACTGTGATGTGCCCCTCTGCGAGCGACAGCTTCCCTTTGAGAATCATTGCTCGGTGGGGGGTGGGGGGTGGGGAAATGCTGTAGGTGTACACATCCCTCTTTGTGTGCAGGATGTGTGTTCATGTGGGATGTTGGTGGCGGGGGGTCACTAGTGTGGCAGCAGGAATTGTTTCTGGGTGGTGAGATTTTCAAGTGATTTTCAATAACAAAAACAATACTTTGAATGATCATGGTAAAAATACAGTTTGTTTCATCATTCATCTGTTGAAGGACCTCTGGGCTGCTTCAGGTTTTTTGTTATCACAAACAAAGTTGCCGCGAGTGTTCACATCCAGGTTGTTGTGTGAGCATGCTATCGTTTCTCTGACATAAATGCCCAAGAGTGCAGTTGAGGCTTGTTTTATGGTCTAGCATATGGTCTATCCTGGAGAGTGCTCTGTGTGCACTGGAGAAGAAAGTATATTCCGTTGTTGGCGAGAGAGTTCCATAGATGCATGTCAGGTCTAGTTGGTTTATAGTGCTGTTGAAGTTTTCGTGTCCTAGTTGGTCTTCTGTCTAGTTGTTCTAGCTATTCTTGAAAGCGGGGTATGGAGATCTTCAGTAGTCTCCAGATTGTTGACTTGTCTGTTTCTTCATTTTTGCTGGATTTTGCTTCATGTATTTGGTGCTCTGTCTGTCATCAGGTGCATATATGTTTATAATTGTTATGTCTTCCTGATGGATTGACCCTTTTGTCATTATGAAGTATCCTACTTGATGTCTGTTAACATTTTTTATTTTAAGGTCTATTTTGTCTGAGAGGCGTCTGGGTGGCTCCGTCAGTTAAGCATCTGACGTCAGCTCCCCTCATGATGTCACAGTTCATGAGTTTGAGCCCCATATCGGACTCTGTGGACAGCATGGAGCCTGCTTTAGATTGTCTCTCTCTCTCTCTCTCTCTTTCTCTGTCTCTCTCTCAAATATAAATAAGTAAACATTAACAAATATAAATATATATCTGGGGCACCTGGGTGGCTCAGCCAGTTAAGCGTCCAACTTCAGCTCCAGTCATGATCTCACGGTTCATGAGTTTGGCTTTCCACCATCAGCTTGGACCCCACTTTGGATCCTCTGTCTCCCCCTCTCTCTGCCCCTTTCCTGCCTTCACACGTGCATGTGCACACATGCACTCTCTCTTCCCAAAAGAAATATCTTTTCAAAATAAAAAAAATTACTAAAATTAATAAAAGATCTATTTTGCCTCATATCACTCTGCCCGTTCTGGCTTTCACGTGATTGCTGTTTGCATGATGTGTCTGTTTCCTTTCTTCCACCTTCCGTCCGTTTGTACCTTTCAGTATGAAGTAGGCCTCCTGTAACCAGAATATAGCTGGATTGTGTGGGTTTTTTTTTATCCATTCCGACAATCTCTATCTTTATTGAGATTGTTCGATCTACTCGTGTTTAATGGCTCATTAATATTGTTGGAGTTCCATCTGTCATTTTACGTTTCATTTTCTCTATGTTTCATGAATCTGTCTGGTGTAGTATTTTAATTTTTTAATGATTTTTCACTGACTTTTTTAGCTATTATTTTAATGGTTGCCCTAGGCCTTACCATATACATCTTAACTCATCAGAATCAGCCTCGGACTTATACTAGCTTAATGCCAGTGATATACAGAAATGTTACTCTCCCGTAGCTCTATTTCATCCTTTCTCCCTTCTTTATATGGTATTACTGTCATATAAGGAGGTTTTTCTTTAATTTAATTTTTATTTTTTTAATTTTATTTTTATTTTTGTGAGCAGGGGAAGGGCGGAGAGAGAAGGGGACAGAGGATCCAAAGCGAGCTCCACACTGACAGCAGCAAGCCCAATGCCAGGCTCAAACTCATGAATGGCAAGATCATGACCTGAGCTGAAGTCATATGCTCAACTGACAGTTTCCTAGGCACCCCAGGAGCTTTTTTTAAGGTACAGATTTCTACATCAGGTATCGCATATCTGATAAGGGGTTAATATCCAAAATATATAAAGAACTCATACAACTCGATAACAAAAACCCCAAACAATTTGATTTAAAAATGGGCAGAAGAGGAGCACCTGGATGGCTCAGTTGGTTAAGCGTCTGACTTCAGCTCAGGTCATGGTCTCATGGTTCGTGGGTTCAAGCCCCGCATTGGGCTCTGTGCTGATAGCTCAGACCCTGGTGCCTGCTTCGGATTCTGTGTCTCCCTCTCTCTCTCTGTCTCTCCCCCACTTGTGCTCTCTCTCTGTCTCTCAAAAGTAAATAAATAAACATTAAAGAGAATGTTTTTAATGGGGAGGGGATCTTCCAGACAGCTTTCCAAAAGATATATAGATGGCCAACAGGTACATGAAATGGTGCTCAACATCACTAATCACCAGGGAAACGCAAGTCAAATCACAATGAAATATCACCTCATATGGGTTAGAATGGCTGTACCAAAAAGACAAGAAATTAACAAGTGTTGGTGAGGATGTGGAGAAAAAGGAACCCTCGTGCACTGTTGGTGGAAACATAAACTGATGCAGCTGCTGTGGAAAACAGTATGGCAGTTCCTCAAAAAATTAAAAATAGAGCTACTATGTGATCCAGCAATCCCACTTCTGGGTATTTATCTGAAAGAAATGGAAAACTAACTTGAAAAGGTATCTGCAGCCCTGTGTTCACTGCAGCCTTACCTATAATCGCCAGGATAAGGAAACTAAGTGCCCATCAGTGGATGAATGGATAAAGAAAATGTGGTGTCTGTGTTTAATAGAATATTATCCACCATAAAAAGGAAGGAAATCCTGCCATTTGCAACAACATGGATAGACCTTGAGGGTGTTATGCTGAGTGAGCTAAGTCAGACAGAAAGATAAATACTATATGATCTCACTTACGTGTGGAAACTCAAATCACGAAAAACAGGAAACAAAAACACTGAACCCACAGATAGAGAAAACAAATTGGTGGTTGCTAGATGCAGGACATGGGAGGGTGGGAGAAATGGGTAAATGTGGTCAAGAGGTACAAGCTTCCAGGGCACCTGGGTGGCTCCGTTGGTTGAATGTCCAACTTCAGCTCAGATCATGATCTTACAGCTCATGAGTTCGAATCCAGTGTTGGGCTCTGTGCTGACAGTTCAGAGCCTGGAGCCTGTTTCAGATTCTGTGTCTCTCTGCCCCTCCCTTGCTCGTGCTCTGTCTCTCTCTCAAAAATAAATAAACATTAAAAAAAAAGATGTACAAGCTTCCAATTATAAAATAAATAAGTCCTGGAGATGTAATGTACAACATAGTGACTGAAGTTAATAATACTTTCTTATATATTTGAACTTTGCAGGTGGGTAGATCATAAAAGTTCTTATCCCAAGAAAAATATTTTGTAACATATTTGAAAAATATTTATCTATGGTGATGAACGTTAGCTAGACTTGTTGTAGTGATCATTTTGCAATCTATATGTAATTATGTTATATATATATGTTATTATATATAATAATTATGTTACACACCTGAAACTAATACAATGTTACATATAAAATATATTTCAATTCTAAAAATTAGAAAACAATAAGGGCTTCTGCCTAGCTCTGTCAATGGAATATGTGACTCTTGGTCTCAGGGCTGTGGGTTCGAGCCCCAAGTTAGGTATAGAGATCACTTAAAAATAAAATCTTTAAAAAAATTAAAAATGGGATGCCTGGGTGGCTCAGTTGGTTGGGAGTCTGACTCTTGATTTCGGCTCAGGTCATGATCTCAGGGTCGTGAGATCAAGCCCAAAATCGAGCTCCACACCGGGCATGGAGCCTGCTTAAGATTCTCTCTTCCTCTCCCTCTACCCCTTCCCCACTGCCCAGCCCCCACTCACTCTCTCTCCCTAAAAAAAAAAAAAAAATTAAAAAACAATAAATAAATGAGTAGTTACACATGAAAAAAAAAAAAAAACCAGCCCTATTAACTGTTTTAAAAAGTCAGTGGTAGTACAGGAAAACCTTGGTTTGCAAGCATGATTCGTTCCGGAAACATGCTTGTCATCCAAAGCACTTGTATATCAAAGCAAATTTCCCCATAAGAAATAATGGAAACTCAGATGATTCGTTCCACAACCCAAAAATATTCATATAAAAATAATTACAATACTGTAATATACTACAAAATAAAGAAATACAAGAGAACAAAATATAAAGAAAAATAAACAAATTAACCTGCACTTACCTTTGTAAACCTTCGTGGCTGGTGTAAGAGAGACAGGAGAGAAGGGGGTTATTGTGTAGGACGACTTTCATTAACAGAATCACTGATATCTATTGGCTCAATGGAATCTTTTTCTGCATGGGGGCCATTGTATACGCTCACACGGATGTTGACTACAGTACAGTATTAATAAACTCTTGTCATATACTGTATTTAATGTAACTGGCAATAAGGCAGCAGAGGAAAGGGTCTGTATCTGCAGGCAGCTTGACCTAGAGTGAAGCAAAACATTCCTAGGCTCACTCTTGTAGGAAAAAGCAAAGGACTGTCCATAGGTGCTTTGAAGTGATGAAAATTACACAAGTGCCAGTTGTGGGCACCTTCCAACATTGTGAAACATCACTGATTTCTGCCGAACACCACGGCCTGAGACTGAGCGTCTGAGCGTGGGAGAGAATAACCCACAATCCAGCAGTGCACGCAAGAGAACCATTGGCTCAGTTGTGATCATGTGACATTCAGCATCACCTGCTACTCGTATTGCAAGACATTGCTCGTTTTATTTAAATTTAAAATAAATTTAAAATTTATTAGAAATGTTTGCTCGTCTTGTGGAACACTCACAGAAGTTACTCACAATCCAAGGTTTTACTGTATTATTATTAATACTAGTATTAAAATCCAGTTCATTCTGACCTTCTCCCTTGTTGCCGATAAAGTAAAATCTAACATTAAAATGCATGAAGCATAATACCTATATTTCTAAGTATTTATTCTATCACAAACATAGCTGTATTCCTCTATTACCTATCACTATCTTTAAAATTCTGAAAATACCTTTTAAATTAAAAAAAATTTTTTAATGTTTATTCATTTTTGAGAGACAGACAGAGACAGAGAGAGAGACAGAGTGTGAGCAGAGGAGGGGCAGAGAGAGAGGGAGACAGAGACTCCAGGCTCTGCGCTCTCAGCACAGAACCCGATGGGGGGGTTCAAACTCACAAACCGTGAGATCATGACCTGAGCCAAAGTCGGACACTTAACTGACTGAGCCACCCAGGTGCCCCTGAAAAAATTGTTTTAAAGGTAAGATTTCTGCCCTCCACCCCAGACCTACAGAATCAGAACCTGTATTTTTTTAAAGCTTCCTGGGTGATTATGATGGTTGGCAAGTTTGGGGATTACTCTTCTAGCAGGCGGCAAACAGATCCAGACGTAGCACAGACCCAGGGAATGATAAGCCTGTGTGCAGAGCCTACGTCTTACAGCTTCCACCCAGGGCTCTTTCTCACATGTTCTGCTGCTTCCTCAAATGGCCCTCTGTAGAAGTTTCTCTCTCGGTTTGAGGCTCTTAGCTCTTGCTTGCTTTCAGACAAAGAAGAGGAAAAATGTTTGGTAAATCATTGCGACCCCATGGGAATTTGAGGGGACAGTTGGGAGCCCTGCAGATTTGTCCAGGATGTCCAACCAAGAATTGGTCACAAGTCATTCCAGGAAGGGCTTCCTTGCCCTTGGGTTACCCACGAGGAAGTAATCTGGTAAACCAAAGGACGTTTTGCCTATTCCTTTAGCATTTATGAAGTGTCCAGTGTGTGCCAGGAACTGGGGTAGGCATTAGGGATAAAAAGATAAGACACCATTCCTGTTCTCAAGGTGCTTATGAAATATATAAAGTATATATGGGAAATCTTTAACTTACTCAAAAAGCTTTATGAAATGATTTTTTTCCATAATTTATATGGTAGCAGCACCTAATTTAACCTGAAATCATTTGGTAGCAAAACCTGACCTGAACTGTCCTAAGGCGATGAATTCATCTCGCTTAGTGTGACTATTCATACACTTCACCGCAGAAGTATCGACGTGGTTTGACTTACAGCATGCTGCCCCAGACGTCACTGGGGTTGTTATATACAGTATCTGCACCAAATTATCTTTCTAAAATTGAAACAATTCTGAATTCTAAAACACATCTGGTCTAAGGGTTTTTACTCTCCCTAGGGCTTCTGACAAGAGATTGTGCACTTGTATTTCTTCAAGTCCTTTTTGTCCAGCAGGAATTCCAGAGATTTGAAGTTCATGGCCATGGTGAAGCCAGAACTCCCCATAAAGAGCCCCTGCAAGACCACGGAGACACAAATGTGAGAGCACCAGCATTTTTATGTGAGGCAGTCTTTGAACTTCTCCTGTTGCAGAGCACTGGACCCAGCTTGGCTGGGGAACCTTCCAGAGCATCATGATATAATCTGGGATATGGTATGACCAACTTTGACAACGGCGGCCAAGGGGGACAATCGGACTGCATTGACCTGCAAAGCAAGATAGTCCTTGTTGCAGCTGCTGGGCTGTGACCCTGAGCCTCTGTCCAGCTGTCAGTGCCCGAGTCAGGTCAGGGTCTGACAGGAGGGAACAATTCTCCCAGCAGCTGGGGGCAACCCAGGAATGGGAAATCCAGGGTGAGGACACGCAGAGTCCAGGCCAAGAGGTGGGCAACAAGGTCCAAACTTTAGCCAGAGGGTTCAGAGAGGGACCCAGTCCCGGAGAAAGGCACAGCAAAGAGCAAGCACAGTCTCAGTCTGAGAAGCTTCAGGAAGGACATTTCCAGAGGGTTCTGTCCTCACTAGTGCCGGACAGAAGTAACAATTTTTGCGTATGTTTCCCGAGTCTCCATTTTCCTTAGAAAAGAAATATTTTGTCGTTAGCAAAGAAACAACTTGAAGAAAGTTTGGAACATAGAATGAATGCTCCACATCATGTGTCATCGGGGAAACGCAAATTAAATCAACCATGAGATATCACTCCCTGCCTACTAGAGTAACCCAAATCCAGAATGCTGTCACCAAACCACTAAACGCCAGGCATGGGGGACGATGTGGAACAAGAGGGACCCTCACTCGCCGCTGGTGGGAATGCAAAATGGTGCAGCCACTTTGGAAGACTGGTGGCGGTTTCTTAGAAGACTGAACCTACTCTTATCATATGATCCAGCAACTGTGCTTCTTGGTATTTACCCAAAGGAGCGGAAATACGCGTCCGTACAAAAACTTCCACGCAGACGTGTATAGCAGACTTAGTCATAATTGCCAAAACTTGGAAGGAACCGAGATGGCCTTCGGTAGGCGAATGGACAAACTGTGGTCCAGCCACCCGACGGAATGTTATGCAGCACTAGAAAGAAATGAGCTGGGAAGCCATGAAAAGGCATGGAGGAAACTCAAACGTGAATTGCTGAGTGGAGATAGCCAAGCTAAGAAGGCTACGTACTGTGTGGTTCCAACTATATGACATTCTGGAAAAGGCAAAACTGTGGAGATGGTGAAAAGGTCAGTGGTTGCCAAGGGGTGCAGTGGGAGTGGGATAAATTGGTGGAGCACAGAGGATTTGGGGGACAGTGAAAACACTGTCAGATACCGTCGTGATAGACACATATCATTATACATTTGTTCAAATCCATACAAATCTACAACACCATGAGGGAACTGAAATGTAAACTGTAGACTCTGGGTCTATGGACTTAGTGTAGTTTCCTCATTTATAACAAAAGCACCCTTCTGGTGGGGTGGTGATAACGGGCGAGGCTGTGCATGGGTGGAACAGGGGGGTTATGGGAAATCTCTGTACTTTCCTCTCGATTTTGAACCTAAAACTTCTCTAAAACATAGCCTTAAATAGAATGTAGGGGTTCCTGGGTGGCTCAGTCAGTTAAGCATCCAGCTCTTGGGCTCTTGGTTTTGGCTCAGGTCATGATCTCACAGTTCATGAGTTCAAGCCCCATGTTGGGCTCTGTGCTGACAGCATGGAGCCTGCTTGGGATTCTCTGTCTCTCTCTCTCTCTCTCTGCCCCTCCCCCGCATGCATGCACATGCTCTCAAAATAAATAAATAAACAGTAAAAACATAGAATGTGGAGGAACACATTCACTCATACTTTTCTGAGTTCCCTGCCTCTATTTCTTTATAAGCATGTTTTTAATTGGCATAGCATAGAGAAATGCTCTTTTCCCTTCACATTAAACATAACCCACTTCTCTCCTTTTCACCAAAGCAAGTCAGGCTTGACCACCGGCTCCACTTTCACTGTGATCCCTGCCCCTTCCCCCATCATTCTAGGGGCTTTCCTGTCCCTTTGTCCCTTTCTGTGGTCGTCCCAGCTGATCCCCGCATAGCACAGATACAGCACTCTCATTGGTGGAGGGTTTTTCCAGAACAACCACAGCCCAGGTGGTGAGATAGCCCAGGTGGTGACTGCAGCAGGTGCCCCAGCTTGATCCCCCCGCCCTCAATGTCTCTAATGAGCCGGAAAACAGAGGGAAATTAACTTCACAAAATGCAGATGGCATTCTCACGATTGGGGTCTGTCCTTATTCTTTCTCAAGACATCCTTAATCCCTCCTCCATTTGTTCCCTCATCTTATTCCACACCCGGCAGAATGGACACCAGAAGGATGAAAAAACCTTTGTGCCTACCACCCTTAGGTCCTAGCAAAGTGACCACGTCCCCACACCACCCCACCTTTAGGAAAAGAAGCAGCTCACAAAAAGCTAAAAACCTGAAGTTTTAGCTGAAATAAGCATCAGCTTTTGCTTTCTGCTTTAAAACAAGTCTGCATTTGCTTGAAAACTTCTAGTTTGGGTTAAAGGCACAGGCTCTGGGGGTGCCTGGGTGGGTCAGTCGGTTTAGCGTCTGACTCTTGATTTTGGCTCAAGTCGTGATCTCACAGTTTGAGCCCCTGTCGGGCTCAGCGCTGACAGCAAGGAGCCTGCTTGGGATTCTTTCTCTCCCCCTCTTTCTCTGCCCCTCACCCACTTGCACGCTCTAAATAAATAAATAAATAAATAAATAAATAAAGTTTATAAAAAAGAGGGTACCTGGGTGGCTCAGTCTGACTTCGGCTCAGGTCATGATCTTGTGGTTTCTAGGTTCAGGCCCTGCGTCAGGCTCTGAGCTGACAGCTTGGAGCCTGGAGCCTGCTTCGAATTCTCTGTCTCCTTCTCTCTCTGTCTCACCCCCAGTCGTGCTCTGTCTCTGTCTCTCTCAAAAAATAAATAAATATTAAAAAAAAAACCTTAAAAATAAAAAAGGCAGAGGCTTTGGAGCCATAGCACAGGGGTTTGCATCTGGCTCTTCCGTTTGCCAGCTGGGACCCTGGACAAGGTACTTCACTCGGTTCTCAGCCTTGGTTTCCTCACAGCCTTGATGTAATGATTCCATGCATTTAATAGAAATCAAGTTCTTAGACCAGGGACAGGCACCCAGTAAGCACTACTGTGTTAGCTCTTATTACTTTAATATGAAAATGCATAAAATCACTTTCTTGCTAGGTTACTAAACTTCCCGCATCCCTTGTCTATCACGATCAGATCCGAGCAAATGAACGATGATCCCTAGGGATATACCATGTTCTAGAACCCTTCATACAGTACTGATGACCCCATGTTATAGAGCATGGAGGTAGAGAAAAGTTGACCCCAGAGCAGCTCCAGCCCAAATCCCTGCAGCTGGGCGTTCAGTGCCAACCGGCCCTGTTTCCTCCTGCACCCACTGAGGCTGCAACCCTTTTGCCTGGCACCAAAGCCCAGGCCAACCTTGCCTGACCGCGGGTTCTTACCATGGTTTCTCACTGCTCCAGAACACCCTAAGGGTAATCGTGCCTTAGCACTAAGGGAGCCTTCCCCAAAACTGATATTTTGAAACCTCCCTTTCAATGCACCATAGTAAAAGGGAGACTTTCCTTTCTTTTGCAAGGTGGGAGGAGGACTATTTTGAAGGCAGGCCCCTTCTTAGACAATTTTAAGAAAGTGCAAATATGGAATTTGAGGACCTAGTTACCAGTTCCCCTAAAACTAGGCTTGTGCACATACTTCTTGAAGTCTTCTGCTACCTACAAGGGTAGATATACTCTGTTTTGTTTTGTTTTTAAAAATTTTTAATGTTTATTTATTTTTGAGAGAGACAGACAGAGTGAGAGTAGGGGAGAGGCAGAGAGAGTGGGAGACACAGAATCTGAAGCAGGCTCCAGACTCTGAGCTCTCAGCATGAGCCATCAGCACAGAGCCTGATGCAGGGCTCGAACTACAAACCATGAGATGACCTGAGCTGAAGTTGGACGCTTAACTGACTAAGCTACCCAGGTGCCCCAGATATACTCCATTTTGAAGACTGCTGTTCTCGAGTACAATGCCCTGAATTCAGTAGGCATTTACAACATGTACCTTTATTTGTCTTGAAGAAGAAACAACAGAATCAAAAGTTCAGACACAAGAAACCCAGGGCAGGTTTGAGGGACAGAAGGCAGTCGGCTGTGGTTGAAGTCACAGGTATAAGCAGAGAGAATCCTAGGATGCAAGGCTGGAAGAGAAGGGGGGGGCAAAGTGCTAGGGCCCTGAATGCCACACTAGGGTGTTTAGGCGTCAGTCTTTCCGTAGTCGCTGAAGAGTCTTAATTAAAGTAGAAGCAGCAGCTGTGGGATGACTGTAAGAACACTTGGTTAGGAATCAGGAGTCTTGGGTTCGTTTTGCCTTGGTCACTGTGGGACATCAGGGAAGTCCCTCTGAGGCTTCATGTCTTTGGCCAAGTGGCCTAGAAGCAGAGCCTGAGACAGGAATTCAGATGCCTATGACGTGCGTGCGTGGGGGGAGGGCTCTCGGAGGAAGGGAATGCGGGAAGCATGCTGAAGAGGAAGTTGCCAAACCAGGCTGTGTCTCAGGCCTCCTCCACAGATGCTCTGGGTGTAACTCCCACCACAGCAGAGCCCTCCCTGAGGAAGGGGCCGGGCTTTGGAGCCGGCATGAGCTGTTGGCCACCATAACCTGCAGGCATCTCAGGGAGAGGTGCTCCCGTCAGCCAGAGCTGGCCTCCAGAGGACACAGGAAGGAGCCTTCGTCATTGCTGCCATCATCACGGTGGCGGGGGTGGGTACGCGCCGTTATTTCCAGTATCTACCGTATAAAACAGGCATAACACGCTGACCTCACTGAGGTTGCGGTGGGAGCCAGAAAATAGAAATTCTAAGCTGGGAAGTGACAACAGTGGGGTCGCAGAAGTGTGGCTAAGTGGCTGCAGGGCGGTAGCGTGCCGGGGGGCCAGCCCGGGTCGGTTCACGAGAGCCGACTGCCGAGTCTTTAAGGATCTCGGCAAGCTGGTGGTAAAACACAGCCATTAGGACAAAATTAAATTATGTAAGCTTATGATTAAATGATGGTATTAAACGCAATGGTAAAAAATAATTCAAAACTCATTTTAGTGCTGTGATCTTGAGGTCATTTGCCTCCACTGTATTGGTCCCGTGAAAATATTATGTAATAGTGAGCTACTGCACATCTTTTCTCACCCCCGTGTTCAACGACCGAGTTGGAAAACGCCACAAATCAGGGCTTCTCTTTTTTCTCAGCGAACCAATTATTAAACATTTACCAGCGAGCGCATTGTGGCTTCAGAGCAACTTGTTCTCCCCCAGCCCACAAAAATATGCACACAATGGCCTGTTTAAGAGAAGGTTCTCTCTGCAGCCAGGAGAGGGGTGGGTGTTTCTTCTGGGAATTTTAAAGCTGGGTGTTAACAAGGGAGGAAACACTATGGAGGGAGGTTGGGGTAGGGGGTGGCTCTTCTCCTCTACCAAGCACACACCTTTGCAGGTAGGATCTACCTGGTGGTGACACTTCGTCCCTCTGAAGCCAAAAGAGCTCATGGCCCGTGAAAATTTCTCAGGTGCTTGGAACAATGTTAAATTATGACCATTTATCAATTCACTGAAAACGTGCTCGTGTGTCTGATAGGGTGTGGTACTGCTTATATGGGCCCCGGCTTCAAAGAGGGGGTGAATGATAAGACTCTTTCCAAGCCGGGAAACCCCTAGCGGGAAGATAGCATTTTCCCGAGCTCCTAACCCTTAAAGAACCGAAGGAGTTAGTCCCTTTGGAGCCCTGAGGAGTAAGATTTAATTATTAAGGCTATTGTATTTATAAAGCCATTGTTATTTAACAGACAAATTCTTTGTTGTAGATGAGGTCTTAGAGAACCCTTAAAAGGACGCCTGCGCAAACACTTAGGAAGCTGTGACAAATCTTCTTGTGTTTAGAAGCACACACTGTCCCCTCTGTCCCGGCAGATCCACTCTCCTGGGTCCACCGTCCGGAGGAAGTAGGGAGGCGGGAGGCCACCCGTCTAGCACTGAGCTCAGGTGTAAAGCTTGCAGACAGGAAATGCAGATGCTTATTTAAAACATCCTCCTGCTCACCTCCCGGGGGTTCTGTGCTAATAAATTGGCATTAATAAGATAAAATAATTGGGGGTGGCCTGGCTCACAGGCCAAGTTCTCAGCTGCTACCTCCTGGCTCCCGGCGCTGGCTGCCAGCGGGAATTGTGCTGGGGGGGAGGGGCGGGGTGGGGGATGGGGCAGAAACAGAGGAGCCTGGTGTCTGGGGCACAGGGCCCCTGGCTTGCTACAAAGAGCAAGCAAAGCCTCCTCTGCCGTTCCCCAGCCTGCTGAGTCTGGTCCGGTGCAGAAGGAGGCACTCTTAACCACTTGGAGGTGTAGTTCCCTCAGGAGAGTAAAATCATAGCCCGTAGGCAAAGTAATGTCTATTTCAAATGTAAGTGACGAAACACATTCGTTTTCAGGCTGTAAGGACCACCAAACCTCTCTCTCTATTTTTTCCTTTGGTCGGTTTAATTTTTATATATTTGACAATACCTAATCATAATCTATTTCATTCAGACCCTATTTATTCAAGGGGGCGTTCTTTATAGTTGCTAGATTGTCGCACGTCTGCCTTACACTATAAATATCTGTGTGGTTCTTTGACCAGCAAGTAGCACAGCACCGCATGGAGGGAGGTCCTCTGAATGACACACGCTGAACAGTTTTTTATTTTAGTTCATTTAAATTTAAATGGTCACATGTGGCTGGTGGCTGCCCTCATTACACAGTACGATCTGTGTTCGTAACAGTTCTGCTTTGATTCGTACATTCATTCACCCATTCAAACAACTATTTACGGAGCAGTGTGCTGTGCTAGGCTCTGTGGACACAGGATTCTCTGCTCCGAGGAAACTTCCAGTCTAGCAGGGGAGGTACACTTATAAGGAAACACTGCGTGTTAAGTGCCGGGGAGGAGCACTTTTGGGGGTGCGCTCACTGCTGCCCGGATGAGAGGCTGGGTCCAGCGGAAGAACGGGGTTTTTCCCACAGGAGTGACGTTTAGGCTGGATCTTAAAATAGGAGTACACCACAAAAATGAGCGAGAGGGTTCAGGAAGAGAAGTTGTTTAATATCTTACCCGTTTGATTATGATGACACAGATACCTTTGGGGTTAGCAGTGCCTGGGCACTCTGGAGACCCTCACACAAATAAGTTTGCAAGACAACTGCAAAAGGAAAAGCTTTTTTGACAGGGGTTTTCTGAATGCCAAGATTCCCAGCTGGGGAGGGATTGTGTTCATTCTCCCGTCTGGGGACAAGATCAAGAAGCAACCTGCCGCGAAGATTAGTTCCTAAAGGCCTCTGGAAAATCTGTGTGGCTCAGTTGGTTAAGCGCCCGACTTCTGCTCATGTCATGATCTCATGGTTTGTGAGTCTGAGCCTTGTATCGGGCTTTCTGCTGTCAGCACGGAGCCCGCTTGAGATCCTCCACGGCCCCCCTCTCTGCCCTTCCCCCCTCTGAAAAAAAAATAAACATTAAAAAAACGACCTGAGGTTTCATACATTTAGAGAGAGAAAGAGTCTGAACCTGAGGCTGTCTTCTTGCCAGTTGGCTGGCAGGAAGTAGGAGAGAGAAATGTTGTCTGCTTTCCCTACTATTACTGGTAGACAGGTGCAGAAGAGAATAGCTTCAAAAAATCCTTACCTCTCTAATACATTGATGCAGGTGAAATTTGCCCCAAGTGATCATTGTAGATAGTCTGTACAGGGGGAAATATGCCCTGTGTAAAAGCAGGCACCAGAGTGGCTCCACTCAGCCTTGCCCTCAGAGCAGGGACAGGGCTAAGATGTGCCTAAACGCAGGCTGGTTACCTGCTGTTCCAGGGCCTCTCCTCCTCCCCACCTGTCTCCTCGTTCACTGCCCAGTCTACTGGGAATGGAGTTTCCCCTGCCTGGGGTTGGAGACTAATTCCATGTACTTGGGAAGGGCTCTGCATCTGGGAGCCGACAGCTTGAATGTCTTCTCAAGTGATCTCAGAGGCTCAGTTCTGCCCTCAGCACTATTGGGCAGGAAGCTAATCCAAGGGAGATATTATTTTTATTTATTTAATTTAATTTTTTTTTAAAGAGAGTGGGGGAGAGGGCAGAGGGAGACAGAGAGAGGGAGAGGGGGAGGGAGAGGGAGAGGGAGAGGGAGAGAGAGAGAGAGAGAGAGAGAGAATCCCAAGCAAGCTCTGTGCTCAGCCCAGAGCCTAACGGAGGGCCAGATCTCATGACAGTGAGCCCAAATCAAGAGTCGGATGCTTAACCCACTGAGCCACCCAGTGCCCCTATTTTTTATTTTTTAATTCCAAAGTAGGAAGTGGGAAAGCAGGTGGAAAGATGCTCTCGAGCCTGGAACTGGGTGGGGGCAGAAAAGGCTAGGTACTTAAGAATGTGCTGGATGTGGGGGCAATAAAGGGATTGTGGAAACATGAGGTCTCCATACATGCCACTGTGGAGGACCACCAGCACTGTGGAGTGGCCAAAAGGGAGAAGGATCAAAGCTAGTCTCCTGGTTCCTTCCCTCCTTCCCTTAATTCTGTGTATAAATTGAAATGTGATCTTCCCTCCTGGCCTACAGTGAGCAGGGAGGAGGTGCTGGGTGGGAGACAAGGGAAGAGTCTTGTCTATCGGGGATCCTAGCTTCTTGGAGGACCTATAAGAAACTGGGGCTTCTGGTAGCTTCTCCCTTCAGCTTTCTCTGCACCTGCTTTCTTGCCATCTTGTGTCGTTAGGGTCAGAGATTCCTGGGACTTTCTAAAATGTGTTCCTTTTATTTTCCCGCTGAGCACGCTACTCAGCTTGCTTTTCTATGTCCTCATTCAACCACCTTGCTCTCGCTGAGTGTGGCCATCGCTCTGTTCTCGTTCTTCCTCATGGTGCCAGAATTTCTTCCCTTCGGCACTTGTCCACGGTGGATCAGTGTAAGAGAAGAATGAACTGGGAAGAGGCCACATGCTGGAGTCTCTGAGATCTTTGAGCAAATCCCAGTACACCCCTTACCGTCTTCAAAGTTAGGGAGAAACCCTCAAGACCACCCTCATTTCTGACAGTGATCGCAGGCTTGGGCATCTTCAAGACCATGCTCAGGTTCAATAATTATCTAGTGGGACATACAGAACTCACTGGAAGCTAGAGTCCCCACAGTTATGCTTTATTGCAGCAAAAGGATACAGATTAAAGTCAGCCCAGAGGAGAGGTGCATGGGACAGCATTCAGGAGGGCTCCACTGCGGAGTTTCCAGTTGTCTGCCCCCCGAGATGTGTAGACAGCAGTACCTTCCAGGAAAGATGTCTGGCGATATGGACAGAGTGTTGCCAACCAAGGAAGCTCACCCAAGCCTTAGTGTTCAGAGTCTTTACCAAGACCAACCAAGCTACACCCATGTAGCTACACTTAGTTTCTAGCCTCTCTGGAGGCTGAGTTGATACATGCCCAAAGCCCCCACCACAAATCACATTGTTAGCATAGACTGTTGAGTGTGGCCTCAGGCCCCCAGGTAAAGACACTTTTATTAGCATATCCCAAGGGTCCAGAGATGACATCCCAGAAACCAAATGGCTAGGCTAGACTTCCCTTTGGGCAAGGTTAAGCTTTTGCCACATCTCATCTGTGTGATGTTGAAATTTTACTAACCTCCCTGGGCCTCTATTTCTTTATCAGCAAACTGGAGACAAGGACCACCAATCTTATTGGGCTTTTGTGAGGACTAAATGATATGACAGATGTAAAAGGAGAGCTGGTATATGAAAGGGTTTAACAAAAATTAGGTCCCTCCTGGTTTCCTCCAGGTTCTCATCTCCTAAATCGGCCCAGGGCATCATTCCCTCTTTCCTCTTCTTCCACCCCTTATACCAATTTGCTTTTATTTTTACCCCCAGAAAAGGGTACTACCCTACATGTTGTTACTAAGCTGTTCTTTTAAAAGGGTGTGTGTGTGTGTGTGTGTGTGTGTTACTTTTTAAAAATGGCTCCATACTTCTCCATTGCACCAGCATACTGGATCATTGCTGTCTGCGTGGGCTGCACAACATCCCGATGCACATGCATCTTTGTGACTTGTGTTAGTGTTTCTGCAGGCTGCATTCTTGCACCTCTACCCAAAATGCATGAAGCAGCATGTGCAGGAGGGTGGCTTGGAGGGCATAACAGACACTGCTGCGGCCCAGTCCTGTCCCTTGTCTTTCATCATCCCTGCCCGTGCCCAGTGTCCCACTGCATCTGAGATTCAGTGCGTGGGGGCTTTCTCTTGGCCTGAGTCCGGGGTTAGGCAAGGCTTGTGTCATTGCTTGGGAGCAGTGAGACGTTGGGGAATGTGAAAGTCATTGGTGACTTACCATTCACCATGAGAGAGGACACAGCGAGTGGGGTTTCAAGGCCAGGGTCAACAGAGTCCATGCCCGCTAGAGTTTCAGCCAGAACTCAAAAATACAAACCCAGGGAAGAAGAGGAAGCAGGAAGGCCAGATGAATGTCTGGAAAGAAAAAAGCAACCACTGTCTGCCCTTGGCACTGAGTAGCTTTGTTCCTGACACACTAGTAGAACAGCCTGCACCAGATCCAGGCCTGTCTCTGTCCCCAGAGTCCATCACCAGCAGGTGGTGTCCCTCCCCTGGTCAGGACAGGCTAGTGGCTGGGGACACTGAGGCCAAGGAAACACCTGCTTCTATCCTGTCTGGGCATCTGGCAGCCTTGGATGCCCATCAGGCCTGGACTTAATTTCTTTACACTAAGGCCATGAGATATGAGCTCCAGTTCCGTCTCAACCACCGAATCACTGCATGATTTCTATCTGCGTGATCTTCTTGCACGGACTTGGTTTTCTCAGCTGCTAAAAAAATGAAGCAAAGGAAGAGAAAGTTGGGCAGTAACTAACATTTGTGCAGAGCATTTAGTTTACAAAGTGCCTTATCTCCTTGGCGCTCACTTTATCCCCACTTTCCATAGGAGGAAATATGTCTTAGAGGGGTTAGGTGATCTGACCATGTTCACCCTGCTGGTCGGCCAGGACCTTCTTGGAAAATCCTATGTTTCTTCAACTGACCATACTGGAAGATTCTAACTTTGTAAGTCTAAGATTTTTAGGGCCTGCCCTAAAATAGCAAAACAGTTTTAAGTAGGAGCTTTCAGACACATCTGGGCTTTGAACCGTTACTTGGGCAGGTTACTTGGAGCTTTGGTTTTCTCCTCTCGAATCATAATAAGGCAATATTTATTAAGTATTTATTATATGACAAACACTGTGCTACATGAACTATTTTGCTTATCCTCACAACACCTCTATGAGGTAATATAATTATCCCTGTTTTACAGATGAAAGAAACTGAGGCTTGACGATATCAATAGCTGTGTAGTGGAATAGAGAAACCAAGAGAGACTGGAACTTGTCAGAAGGCTCTAGAGAGAATCTTCAGGTAGATAAAATTTATAGACTCTCTGAAAGTTCTGAACATATGGATATAGACAATTGATGGAGAATTTAGTGTTGAATTGTAACTGCTGTATGTAAGACAAGTAAACAAAACACGATAATTCTTAAGTCCAGAAAACATAAAAGTTTGCAGGAATGAAAAGGTGAGTTGTGAATAGGATTTGAGTAGTCATAATGAACACCTTTTTAAATTATTTTTTAAAAATGTTTATTTATTTTGAGAGAGAGAGAGAGAAAGAGAAAGCGTGAGCAGGGGAGGGGCAGAGAGAGAGGGAGAGAGAGCCGTGGGGCTCGAACTCACAAACCCTGAATCATGACTTGAGCTGAAAATCAAGAGTCAGATGCTTAACTGACTGAGCCACAAGTTCTTGGTTAGAGTTGGTTCTCAAACCAAGGAATAGTGATCCACTTTAACAACCCTAAAGTGCAGGCCTCCCTGGCAGCAAATACTTTCACCATCACAGGCCATGCTGAGAAAAAGCAGCTGACAGAAAAGCTCCCCAGTATCTCAAATGAGGCTTTAAGTATCTTTGGGCTGAAGCTCTGCCCAAACAATCTGTGGATGGAAAGGCACCACTTGCTACTGGAGAGGATGATGATGATGAAGGTCCAGATCTCGTGGAGAATTTGGATGAAGCTTCCAAGAATGAAGCACACTGAATGGAGTCAACTTCTGAAGAAGATAAAACTTGGAGAAGTTACTGGGAGCTGCTATTGTATATGATGGCTGCTTTTTACAAATTTTGTTCATGGATCTGATAAAATCTGGATCTCTAATATTTTTTAAGCCCAAGACCCTTGGACACTGCAGCTCTTTTCAGTTTTTGCTTATATACAATTCATTCTTCGCAGCTAATTAAGCTGAAGAAGCCCGGGAATAAAGTTTGAAACAACACTAATAAAGTTCTTTGCCTAGTTAAAAAAGAAAGAAAGAAAGAAAGAATTCTCATAGAATAATTCGACTCTGATTCAGCTACATGCTTGTATAGCTTTAATTATATATATTTTTTTTATAAAAAAAATTTTTTTACGTTTATTTATTTGTGAGACAGTGAGAGAGAGACAGAGCATGCGCGGGGGAGGGGCAGAGAAAGAGGGAGACACAGAAGCCGAAACAGGCTCCAGGCTCCGAGCTGTCAGCACAGAGCCCGACGCGGGGCTCGAACTCACGGACCGTGAGATCATGACCTGAGCTGAAGTTGGGCGCTGAACCGACTGAGCACCCAGGCGCCCAACTTTAATTATATTTTTTAAAGAAATGAAAGGGAAATCAGCAAATTGCCCAAGTTGACCCAGATCTGATGTGGTGGAGGTGGGGTCTGAACCCTAGCCAGCTACCTCCAGAGCTGATCCCACAGCCACTATGCAATACGGCCTATAAAATATCTACCTGCTAGCACTGTAAAAAGCAAGTGACTGATACATACAAGAAATTGAGTGCTTAGAAAAGGAAAATTATCTTCTTTCTCCCACTGAGCCAGCCATGTGGACACTTCCGGTAGGGAAGGTAAGGGGGGATCTTGTCCTAGGTGCAGGCCTGAGGGGCCCTGGTGCTTTGAAGCACCTTCCTCCAAGTTTCCTAAGTGCCCCTCCAGTGCCTGGGACCAACTGGGGTCAGTAGTGTCATCTGGATGGGGTGTCTCAGTTTCCAGATTCTCCCCTTCGGAGAGTTTTCCAACCCTGTACATTCTCTCCCTCGCCACACAGGGGTTGACCAGAAGCCCCAGGTTGGCCAGCCCCCCAGAAGCTCTGGCTGCCCCAGGTCATCCCAGGGCCTTGTGGTCAGGCCCAGCTCCAGGAGGTAGACTACTTCATTCACAGGATTACATGAGGCCAGTCTGCAGAAGAGTCCTGAGAAACAATTTTGAGTGAAATCAAATTGTGTGTATACACAGGGGCCCTGCAGAAACGTTTGCCCGGGGTCCCTGAGGCCCATGGGCAGCTACGCTTTGAGGCCCCGCCATTTGGACCTTCCTCCATTTCCCATTGTCTTTACCCAATAGCTCTGGTTGCAGATCTCAAAGCAGCCAACTGAAGAGTTCAACATGTTGTCGGTTACCTGGAGGATTCCATCTACCATTAGTGGTCACTCATCCTTTCTGCAAGCATTTATGGAGCACCTACTCTGTGCTAGGGCTGGGCAAGCATGGGGAACAGGATGACTTCCTGCTCTCCCACCTCCCACAAGCTGGAGAGGAGACAGGCAGGTAGGTGGGGACAGTACAGTGAAGGTAGTGACAGGGCAGGAGCCGTGGGAGCAGAAAAGGCAGTTGCATGTGGCCTCGAATGAGACCTCAGAGGGTGTCCGTGGAGGGAACTGTGGTTCAGGTTGGGGGACGGGACTGGAAGCTACCAAAACTAAGGTTTTATGATTCCTCAGTTCAGATCTGTCCACTGTTTCAGGTAATAGCTGCGCTCACGTCTCCGCCTGTGTCCGACACATTCTCCCTGTCGGCCCCATAAGGGACCCGAAGGGATCATCCAATCAACTTTCATTGTTCGGTGGAGGACAGTGAGGAAGTGCCCTGCCCTTGTGAGAGAATTAGTCACGGCAACGGGACGAACACTGAGATCTGGGCCTTCCAGTCATCGGACTTCTTCTACCCTATCTCAAGACTGGGACAGGGCCTGAGCCCCCAGAGGGCAGGACACAATCTCCTATTTTAAACGACCACGCAACCCCCGGAAGGAGTCACAACTTCTCACGTCCTCAATTCGGGATCCAACAATCTTCTATCAACTAACGTCCCTGGAGAGGCTACCACAAGCGAGTCTCCCTGGGAACACAGGCTCTCAGGCCCATTTCCGCCTCCAAGAAGTCACAGCCCGATGGTGGAGGGGGCATATACAGGACAAAACGTGATACCGTGGGGGCTTCAATTATGATCATTTTCAATGCCAGTGGGCATTTTTTTTTTTTTTTTTTTACCGGCACGGGCCCTGCGAATCGCTCCGCGACGCTCCAGGCGGGGCCCCGAGCATCTTGCCTCCTCCTCCGTCCAGGTCCCCGCTCGGCGCGCGAAGGGAGGGGCGCGAGGGCGCGCACGCAGGGTGTCGGGGGCGCGCCGGCCGTCCGGGGACGCGCACGGGCTGGTCTCTGCCCTAATGCGGCGGCTGGCGGCGAGAGGCGTGCAGGGGACGCGGGGGGAAGTGGCGGCGCCGGCGGCGGACAGCACCGACTGCGCCCGGGGCCGGCACCCGAGCCCTCGGAGGTAGGCGAGCGCGGATACCGGAGAGATGGGGGTGGGGGTAGAACGGGGGTCATGGAAAACCCAGCTAGCGACACACCCTCGTTCCCGCCCTCCTCTGTCCGTCTCCATCCCCCGACCTGTCCCCATCCCCCTCTGCTCACATTCCCCGTCCTTTCTCGTCCCCACACCGTCACCTGCCCTGAATCCATCCTGTTCTGTGGATATCTGCACCACCCCCGTTCAGCTCCCACCCCCCTGCCCCACCCCAACAGCCTTTCTGTCTCATTGGCGCCTCCCCTCCCACATTTCTGCATCCTCGACCTCTTTCCCTTCCCTTCCGTCCCTGCCTCATCCACAGCCCTGCCCTTATACCTGTTTACCTCCACACCCCACTTGGTATGACCCCATCCCGTCCATCTTTCCTACCCCTCGCATCAGCCCCTCTCCTTGGCCTCCCCTGTCTTTCGTTCCCACCCCGGACCCGCATCACTCCGGGTTCCTGTCTCTCATCTGCTTCCCTCAGTTTCTATCTTCCCCAGGTCCCCCTGCACACCCTGTCCCAGCCCTTTCCCAGCTGCCTCTTGGTTTCCTCCTGCACCATACATAGTCCCCTCTCAAGAACCCAGCTTCCCCCCTTGGCTGTTAGCTGGCCTGCCACCCATCACCTTTCTTTCTTGCCTTTCCTGGTGCTGTATGTAGCCCCACAGCTTGTACTGAGCCCCCATCACCTGCCTTGGGGCCCTCCTTCCTGCTTGGGGAGGCCTAGGGCTCTGAAGGCCCGATGTAGTCTCTGTTGCGGAATCCTCTTATAACCCCTTTCTGCATGTTTGACTCAATTCATGGCTTGGGGGTGAAGGATGCTGAGGGTTCGTAGGCCTCTTGTGTCCTCCTCAGCCACCCTCTTACCCCTGGCTGTTCAGGTTTGTTTCCTAGATGGACCTGGGGGGGTGAGGGGAGTGCTAAGCATAGGGAATCTAGGTTGGGCAAGAGGCAGGGTCCAAGGGAATGGCTGAGGGCCTCTTCCAAGTCTTGTTCTGAGCCCTGGGATGGAAAGGCCTGGATGAGGAGCCTCACTGGAGCATTGCAGAATTTTGGATTTTTAGAAAATTCTTCTCAGCCTCCAAGTCAGCACTTGGCATCAGGAGCTGTCATGAGTGTGGCCCATGGGCTGGGCTGAGAGAGGGCAGAGTGCTGAATCACCTAGACTCTGGTCCCCATGGCAGCCCCTCTCCTGCCCTGAGCCAGGTTCTGCTCCTGATTCCTTCCTTGGCATTTGGCACTGTGCTGTGTGTGTGTGTGTGTGTGTGTGTGTTGGACAGAGATGCCTCCTCCCTCAGTCTAGAGGAATGGATGACAAGTGCCCCTTTCCAGCCCGTCTGTCTCCCTGGGATGAGGCCTGGAATGTCTTATCTACCCTTGGAACTGTGGTGAGCCCTGCTGGGGCCCAAGCAATCTCCAGCAAGGGCAGACAGGCTTTTGAGACAGGTTGGGCAGGAGTTGAATTGTTTGTTTGGGGCTAGAGACGGGCAGGTTCAGAAGCCACTGAACTTGATGACATAAGGAGAAGCCCAGGGATAATGTATGGAGAGTGGAAGCCCCTGGGCATAGGGGCCATACCAGCTGTGGGAGTCAGGGGCAGGAGAAGAAGGAAGGCAGAGACCTATCCTCCCCTCTGGTTGGGGATGATTCGATCTGGTGGGATTGCACTGCAGGAAGAATGAAGGAATTGGAGGGGGGGGCGGGGGAGTGTCATTCTAACCTTTTGTTTTGACTGAGTTGACACTTCTTTGTGTGTGTGTTGGAAAACTGATGCTTTTCTTCTTTCTTTCTTTCTTTCTTCTTTCTTCTTCTTTCTTCTTTCTTCTCTTTGAGTTGGCACTCCTGGGGATTAATATCTCCCTCTTTGGATTCAGCTGGAAATATGTGTGTGCGTGTGTGTGTGCGTGTGTGTGTGTGTGTAGATACAGAGAAAGAATGAGAATAACACAAATAAGGAAAGACACTCGTTCACATTTAACTCTACAATTGTGGGTTGCCCCCCTGAAACAGGGAATGACAGCCCAGTTCCTGTCTTGGTTCCTGTCTTGGGGACATCAGCTAAATCCCCAAGGCTTAAACTGGAGGTGAGAGCGCATTGCTGTTGGGTTCTGTCCCCGTCGCCATAAGGATTCCCTCACTTTAGAAAACCAAGTGCTTGGACTTCAGCTCATGAGCAACAACTCTGTATGGGACTGAGGCACTGCCTGGCAAGGGAGGGGTGCATACAGCTAGGGATGGCTGTCCTCCACTTCGTCACCTTTCTGTGCCCCCTCCAATCATAGGGGGGCGGGGCAGGAAGCTTCCCTAGGCATTTCCAGGTCGGGGGAGGAGGCATCACCTGGAGCTGTTGTGGAGAGCTGATTGGATTCAGGTTCTGACGTTGAAATGCTTGATTGGGGCTCAGGTTAAGTGGGGGTGTGGGGGGTGGGGATGGGGATTCCGATAACAATGTACATACTTTCTAGTTTTGTGCAATGAATCTCACCCCTCATCCTTGTTTGGCATCGCAGAGGCTGCACAGAGATAAACTAAGGCACGTAGAAAGAGGAGCCGGCTCCCGGAGAGCTGGTAGCTAGCTCCCTGTGGGCTGAAGCAGATTGGCTTCCGGGGCTGCTGCTTTCAGGGGCACATTGAGCCAGTGGCTGATATCTGGGGTAGGGGAGTTCTGGCTTGGATATCTGAGGGGGAGGTGCAGAAGAGGGTCCTGTGTCTGCAGTGACTGAGGGACAGAATTCCAAGCCCCCATTACGCTGTCGTTGTTGTGACTTGTTCCCTTCCCTTCGTACCACTTTGCTCCAAGACCATCCAAGAACTGGGATGTGGGAGGATCATCACTTAGTCTTTAGGGGGGAAAAAATCCTTAGGAAACCAGAAGGGGAGAAGGCGAGAAGGTCAGTGCTCAGTTGGTTTGGCCTGGAGGCTGTGAGGAATGAGGGAAGTGAGAGGAATGTAAGGTCGACGAGGTACTTATTTATTAGCAAATACTAATGAACCTTGCAGTGTGCTGCTGTGCTCTGTGCGGGATTGTAGAGATGAAGAGTGAGACAGGTCTGATCAGTGTCGTGGAAAGAGAGACAAGCAAGCAGACAAATACCATAGATAAGCTTGAGCGAGAACATCTGGACAAGGATGTTGGACAGCGGATCTTTCACATCCAGTGGCATCAGCTTCCTCTCCTCCAGAACCATGAGGAGGCTGGATGATATTACATGGAATGGTAGGGTCAGGGCTGGCCCTGAAGTCGACTGTGAGGAGAAAAGGGTGGAGGAGGAGGTGAGATGAAAGATGTTAGCAGATCCCTGGCTTTAGGGGGAAGAGAGATGTCCTTGTGCAGCCGAACCTCACTGGGCCTCTGCTTTAGCCTGATGGGGGGCACCCAGAAGCACTCTGGGACAAGATCAAGGCTACTCAGCTCTCCCATGTCCATCTCCTAAGCCCTTGTGTTTTAGGGGCAAAGGGTGGTCTGGGTATGCTTAGAATGTTTAGAGGGAGTCAGAGGAAAAGAGGCCCAGTGTCTGCTCTCTGGAGCTCCTATCTGATGGGGACATAGCAAGTACGTTGTAAAAGTTGCATGGTCGGAAATAAGAGACAGTAGAAATACTGCAAGCTCTCATATGTGGGGAAGGGTTTTGGAGTTCTGGGGAGGTCAGAGTCAGTTTAGGAGTCACCAGAGAAGTCCGGGTGGGGGAGAGGAGGTTTTTGAAGTGATACTCTTGGGCACAGGTCACCATGAACATCATAGTTGAACTGGGAAGGAATGTAGGATAGACACCCTCAGCCTTATCTGTCTGAGGAGCCTCCTTCTTTCCCCCACACCTAATTTAGTTCATTTCATTAGTGTGTCCTGAGTCTTTGATATATCCCAGGAACTGTGCTAGGTGTTGGGTGTATAGGTTGAGTTGGAGAGACAGAAATGAAAACAAAATAAAATTCAGTACAAGAAATGTGTAACAGAGGTTGGATGAGTTCCTAGCATTGTAGGAGCATGGCTGAGGGGTCATGGTGGGCAGTAAGACCTGAGTGATTGTACCTTACTTTGGCCAGAGCATCTTGATGTCAAACTTTTGAGCATGTACTCAAATACCCACGTACAGCCTGCACCTACCTGCAAGGACAGATGTTGGATGCATATAGCCTGGTCCTTGGGACTGCAGTGGTGGGGGGTGGGGTCGGGTGGCCTTTGGGGAGCTAATGGCTATGCTGCGCACTTGACTAGGCAACTTCTAAAGCTTTGCTGACTTGGGGCGCCAGTCAGATTGTGCTAGCCAACTCAAGAACTCTTGAGCCACCCTCCTTTCCTTAGGTCTTGAGGCAAGCCAAGAAAAATACAAGTGTCATAATATAATAGCCATCGTTAGAGATTGCTTGCTATGTGCTAGGCACTCTATTGTGTGCATTATAGCATCATTTTTGTTTCATCTTCATAAGGTTTACCTACTAAAAGAAGTATCATTAGGATCCTGGTTTTACAGATAAGAAAGCAAGACTCGGAAAATGTTGTTATTTAAGATTGTAGAGCAGGGAATTGCAGAGCTAGAATTTAAACCTATTTGTTTGACATCAAAGCCCATGCACCTCTCCTATGTATTATGCTAAGCTCCCCCTACCCCTGCGGAAAAATAAAAAACTGGGGTGTTTTATTCCACTTGCCCAAGGCTCTCTAGGAAAATCTGTTAGAAAGGCTCAGTTAGCATGCACATTTGGGTACCTACTGTGTCCTTCTGAAGGATACAGAAACACGGTTTCTGCTTTCAAATAGGGAAAGCAGATGCCATAAATGGAAACCGATGACAACTCTTAGGAATAAGGCAAGACAGTATATATTGAAGTCTTCAGACTCTGGATGGTAAAACTTCAGAGGAAGGAGTGATCCCTCAGTCTGTCTGTTGGAGTCAGGGAGGTGATCAGCATAGTAGAAACTATCAGCCTTTGAGGTCAGACAGACTTACGTCCAAACCTTGTCTCTTCCATTTACTGGGTGAGGAGCTGCCGTTTCCCCATCTGGATCCTGGGGATATCAATATGAACCTTGCAGAGCTGTTACGAGGATTAAATATGATAAGGCAGCGAGGGCCCCAGCAGAGTACCTGGCTGGTAACAAACACTCATCAACTACTAGCTTGAACCTTAGAGAATTGGTAGAAGAGGAGAGTTTTCTAGATGAGGGAACCCACCAGCCTGTATAAACAAAAACTTGATGGGTTCAGGTTCTCTGGGAAAGAAGTGACCTGCCTCATCTGGCCTCTTCTCTCCAGGTCCTTGCAGTAAAATCTCATAGGAAAAGAACAGCATCATGAAAAGAGTGAGGGGCTTATGTTTTACTTCCGGCCCCATCATTAGCAGAGCTTACGTGTGTTTCTTTCTCTCTGGAAAACTGGAAGATTGCTCGAAGTCTCTTGTCCCGGAAGCTCATGTCTCTGGAATTTATGTCAGTGATTAATTTCTTGCCCTGCCCTTCTTCTCCCAATTGTCATGCCTTGAAAAAGTTAGAGGGCCTGGGTGTGGTGGGCTCATCCCCTTAGGCTGTTGTCAGCCCCTCCTCGCTCCTGCAGCTCCCTTCTCTGGGAAGCAGGTGCCTGAGCATCTGTCTTCTCCTCCTTCACCTGCTCCTCCACACTCCCAGGCTGGGCCAACCCCTCCTGAAAGGCCTCCCTGGCAGCCCCTCTCCCCGTCATTATGATGCTAATCGTGTTGTTAATTTTTCTGAGATGCAGAAAGAAAGCCCCAATCTGTTCTAATGAATTTAATTAGAGAGGGGCTTGGAGGGCTTCGGAACCTCTTACCAGGATCACAATAAACAGAGTTAACGAGATAAACAGCCTGGGATCAGCGGCTCAGGGGTAGGAAGGAAGATTTCCCACTCAGTCCCAGAGCGAGGAAAGTCCCCTGGCACCCAAAGTTGGAGGAAGGCTGTGTGAGCTATTGTCTGTCATGTGGACTTCCTTTTGGGCTGTTTCTGTTGGGCCCACCCAGTCCCATGTATGTAACTTCACACCTAGCTCTGCCCTTCAGTGGCAGATGAACCTCTGGAGAAAGTCCTGTCGTTGTCATCATTCTCACCCAATATTTGTTGGGCACCTGCTGTGTGTGTGTAGAGTACTGCGCCATCTTCTAGAGCAATGGGGAGGTTCAGGAGACCCTGTCTCCACCCTAAAGTAGAAAGGAGATGTATATTCAAATATAAGAAACATCTGCTGATTCCAGACAGTTGGCAGGAGATGATATTGGGCTTGGGTGATCTGGAAAAGTCCCTTGCAAGAGGAAGTACTTGAGGTCTTGAGATACCAAGACTTGAAGACTGAATAATCGGAGCTCCTGGAGTAAGAATAGGAATGTGCAGCGGATCTTTGAGTCAGGATGAATAAATGGCATGGCTTGGGCGGTAGGTGCATTGAATTCATTACTGAGGGCTATGTCTGGAGCAGTATACTGAGATGTAATTGTAGAGGACCCTGTGTGCTGGTGTCTTTAGCCTTCTAACCTGGTTGTATTGGAGTCTCCCTGCTTTCCTTCTCTGAAAACTTAGGATGGCCGGCTCGGGGAAGGGCCTGAAACAGGATGGTCTTTGTGCTGAGCTCGCTGTCCTGGATCGAGTTTAGGCTAATGGGGGTGGATTTACCAGATGCTAAGTTTTGTTCTCTGATCTTGTGATTTTTCTGGGATGAGAGTGAATGGCTGGCAGAACAATTCCAAGGACTTTTCCCGGTGAGAGTTCCCTCCTTCTTTACTGATGCTGGCCAATTTGCTCTGGCAATAGCATTTTTTGCAAGCAGTCAGTGGAATCTTCCAGTTCCGGGCTCAGTGAGTTTCAGAAGTTGTCTCTTTATATGACGAAGAGTTCCCTGAGAGTGTGTATGTGCGTGTGTGCCTGTGCTTGTGTGTGCATGTTGCCTATGTTAGTGAAATTTTCCCGGCTACCTTCAGATTGTGGTTTGATTTTTATTTTGCAACACAAAAGTTGTTAAACATTTCTGGGCCTTAATTTCTCCAGGTACAAAAGAGGATGAACCATCCTCATATCTTATTGTGTGTAGATCCATAAGCTGAATGCTTTGAGAATCAGATTTTAAACACCAGGAGGTATTATAATATCATTTTGTCAGGATGTATAATATTGAGGTGAAATTTTAAGCACTTCTCTGTCCCCCTTGGAACTTCTGCCTGTGAGACTAGCTGGAGTTTTATTTTGGGGCATCACCAAAGATTATGTCTTTTGTTCTTTTCCAGAGTCTGTCTGGGCTTATGCATAATTAGTGGTGAAGCTAATACTGCTGTCAGGTGTTGGTTGATCTATATGTGTGTGTTTGTATGAGAGACATTGTTATATTACCCATTGTGTGGTGTTTTTCCACACGGTGGTGGCAACATGTTCTCTGTGAAGGAAAATGCCTTTGAGGCCACAGGCAATTTTCCTATGCTGATGTAGGTGAGGACAGAAATTAGATCTCTTTCTGATCGTCATCACACACTGGGTGGAATTGAAGGCTTTGGGACACATGCTGGGAGTGGAACCAGAGTTCTCTGACTGACTCAAGCCCTGCTGTGCATTGTTTATATATATATATATATATATATATATATATATATATATAGCACCTGCAGTCAGTCTTCAAAGGCTCTACTGTTTGCATAGCACACTTCCAGATGGCTTCTTGTTTTGAAAGAATCCCTAATCTCATAGAATTTTAGAGATGGTTTAGTCCAAGATCATTATTTTACTGATCAAGAAACAGACTCAGAAGGGTTACATATTTTGCTTGTGGCTACATGGCTAGTTGCTGGCAGAGGTAGCTCTTCCATATACTGGACCACCAGGAACTTTAAAAACGACATATAAACCCAGTAATTTTGCAAGACAATAAGTAATTAAGCTCCCTAAGCATTGTCTAAACCAATAATGCTTTGGGATATCAGAGAAGAGAGAAAATTAATATAGACTAAGTCCTTTGGTAAGGTTTTGAAGAGAAGTGGAGGCTGGTTTGGGGCCCTAGTGATGGACCTAGATAAGTAGGATTTGAATAGGTAGAGGTAAGGAAATGGGCCTTTCTGGTGGGGGAAGGGGGCATAATCAGAGGTTTACAGGAGGAAAGCTTTGGTCAGGCATTGAACTGGCCAGGCTGGAGCAGTGGAAATTATAGCTGCAGGGATGGGCTGGGGCCAGACTGCAGAGAATCTTGACTCTGACTGAGTAGTTGGACTTTTTCTGGGAATTAGTGAGGAGTATTTGAAGCTTCTTGACTGAGTTTGCTCAATGTCTGGGGTGGTGTCTGGGAGGTTGTTCTTCTGAAGGGATGTTTGAGAAAAGGGGAATGCTGGAATTTTTCTTGGGTGCTGGCAGGGAGCTTGCTGCTGTCCAGGGTGCTGACCTGCCCTCTGAAAGATTTTTCTCCCCAGTGATGCCAGGTTAGAAGGTAAAGACAGAGAATGTTTAGAGTAACCCAAAGGGATCTAGAAAACAGTTCTGGCTAGGACTAGGTAGTGTGACTTCGCAGTCCTTGTAATGAAAGCAAAAGTATGGATTGGGGGAGCTAGTAACAGCCTTCTTAAAGAAAGACCATGTGTGTGCACATATGCATGCTAAAATGACCCAATTTGTAGCCTTGTAAATTTTGCTTTAGAGTCTTTGTATTTACATGAGAATCTCAGGACATTTTTCTTTCATTGTGAAAATGCACTCCCTCTACTCAACATCTCAGAGTACCTAAAACCTCTCCAGCAAACATGGAGAGAGCAACAGAAGTTCCCAGAGTACCCTACTCATTAGTTCAAATGAAACATTTAAATGCTTAATATTAGTGCTGTCCAGTAGAGCTTTCTGTAATGATAGAAATGTTCTATATCTGCCCTCTCCAACATGGTAGTCTAGACACATGTGGCTCATGAGCACTTGAAATGTGGCTAATGTGAGAACTGAATTTTTAATTTAATTTAATTTTAAAGGCCATGTGTGACTAGTGGGCTACTGTATTGGGCTGCACAGTTCTAGAGTCAGAACCTTTGAGGGGTGCCTGGGTGACTCAGTTGGTTGAACATCCAGCTCTTGATTTCGGCTCGGGTCATGATCTCACCATTCGTGAGACTGAGCCCCATATGAGACTCTGCACTGACAGTGTGGAGCCTGCTTGGGCTTCCTCTCTCTCTGCCTCTCTCTTTCTCTGTGTCTCTCAAAAATAAATAAATAAACATTAAAAAATAAAGAACCCTTGGGTGTCTTCAGCTCAGGGCATGATCTCATGGTTCGTGGGTTCAAGCCCCACATCGGGCTCTGCACTGACAGCATGGAGCCTGCTTTGGAACCCCCATCTCCCTCTTTCTCTGCTTCTCCCTCACTCATCTGTGCTCTCTCTTTCTCTCTCTCTCTCAAAGAAAATAAACATTAAAAAAATAACCCTTGTTACTGGTCTGTCATACCTAACCTTTTAGACATGGAGCAAAGTGGACTTTTGAATGTGGGTGAGTTTGATACATTGCTGGGAAAGCTCCATGCTAAATCTGACTGGAAGTCTGTTTCTGGCTAGAGTTTTTCCCTGGCTTTCTTATCATCACAGTGAGAACAACTATACATGATGTACTGTGGTTTTCCTGTTAAGAGCAGAGAGCATGTTCCTTATATTCTGGCTGGGGTCCCAGGGACCTTGTCCGAGACTTTTTGGAGCCTCGAATGGGCAAGCAATGCAGTATGTATGGCTGTGGGGTGAGGTGGCAAACAGATGATATACTGTTGTGTTGGATGTTTGTGGGCATCTAGCAGAGAGAAGTTTCTGGTCTTAATCCATCTCCCCTTCTAACTCTAGGCATCTTTACATCCTGTTTGTCTACTTTAGTGAACATGGCCCAGGATGGGGAGTATGGATGAGTGGTAGAGGGACCAGAGGGAAAAAATGCTTAAAAATGCCAATCAGTAAGTAAGTAAGAATAACCTGTCAGAAGACTGGAGTAGAAAATACCCATTGTTTTGGCACATGCTGGTGTCCATAGACGTGCCTAACCTTATAAACATGCTTCATTCCCTTGGGTCTCTGGTCTTAGGCTTAGCACGTATAAATCTGATTTCCTAAACCAGAGTGCATGCTTTTTGAAGACGTGCCTTAGAGTTTTCTTGTATTCTCCCACAGAATATCAATGTGCTGATAGTAATCCTTAATAAACGCCTGCTAGTGAGGAGTTCTTTGTTTTAGCCCGGAGCTATGGGCTTGACTCCTAGAAAATGTGTGCACATGAATACAAATAATTTATTGAGCCCCTGCTGGGCGTAAGTCTCTGTACTTGGTACGTGGGCAGCGACAAAGGAGGAGCAGGATGGTAGCCCTCAGTCTAATGAGAAAGCAAAGGCAGGCACGTGTGAAAACAACACACAGACACACAACTAATAGACAGAAACAAAGACAGAAGTGGTAGCAGGGATACGAAGCTGGGAGTGGGTTGCAGGATGCTGGCAGGGCCCAGATTTTGTGTGTGTCTTTGTCTGGCCTTCTCTCGAGGATTCCCTTCTTCATGAAGCGTAGCTGGTACCAGCCACCTCCATGCCTGCAGGGACAGTGCTGCCTTTATGGTTGGCAGGGCAGCTCGCTGTCTCACCGGGGCTGGGCTGAGGCGGTGCTGTCCTGAACTCGCCTCTTCCTTAAAGAGCCCTCAGGAAGGGGGAGAGTGACTGTGTGGAAGGGGAAGAAATTCCTTTTTCTTCTGGTCACTGAAATGGTGACAGTGTCTAGCTCTCAGACTTCCTTCTAGCCACAGAAAAGGGTTTGTTGGGACTCCCGCAGCTCTTGTACACGGAGCCCCATGATGCAGGCCCAGGTGCGGCTCTGGGGGAAACAAGAAAAGCAGAGCTTGGTGGCATGGCTCCCTACAGTCACTTGAGCCCCCTGCTTTACCCTCAAGGAGTGTGCACTGCCTGGCAGGGAGCAGGTGGGCTATATCTCCCAGCTGGGGCTGGGGCTGGGGCGGGAGGCACTTCTCTGGTTGACTCACTGGAAAGAGCCTGTGCTTTTGCATCCTCTGTGAGCACACAAGTCACCTGGGGTCTTGTTTAAGGGCAGAGGCAGAATGATTAGGTCTGGATTGGGCCCGAGTGTCTGCATTCCTTTCCAGCCCTCAGGTAATGCCAATACTGCCCGTCAGCAAACCACACTCTGATTGGCAGGGCCCTATATGTGGATTCTCAACCTGGAAACATGTTAGTCTTACGTGGGGAGATTTTCAGATATGCTGTGGTGGGGACCCACTCTACAGCCAAATAATTCATAATCTCTGAGAGTTGGATCAAGGCACCAGAATGTCTTAAAAGGCCCCTAAGTGATTCTGATATACAGCCGAGGCTGAGAACCATTGGTTTTCTGGATGGTTTTTTCCCTCCCTCTGATATGCTTTTCACCTGGCTGTGCCTTCCTTAGCCCAAGAGACTGTAAATGCCTCAAGGGCAGAGAATGTTACCAGTCAGCATGTGGGTGGTCAGCTCAGTTGGTTACAGCAGGATGTATCACCATATATCACTCTGGCCACGGTTCCCATGGATGTACCATCAGCCATGAGGGATCAAAGAATGTGGCTGGCTTAGAGCAGGCCATTTCTACTCTTGGAGTGACAAGTCAAAGTGGGCACCCAGTCCTGGAACCATGCCTGGAACCGAGTACACTTTCAGGAAATCTATACTGAATGGATGATTATTCCAGTGTGGAATGGCAGAAAGGGCACTAGATTAAGGATCTGAAGACCAAGGGGACTAGGACAAGTTATTTAACCTTCCTTAGCTTTGACTTTCTCAGTTGTAAAATGAGAATAATAATGCCTAGCTAACAAGGCTATTTAAATAGAAAATAATGTAGGAAAAAGGGCTCTGTAAACGCTAGTGTTATGCAGACAAGTGATTGTGTAAGAATTCATTTTTTAAAGTGGTGAAACTAAGCTACAGGTATTGGTTCCAGCTCTTGCTCTGACAGATCCTTTCAGGTCCCACCGTGTGTGCCTCTGTCTACAGAACAGCAAGGGAGCTCAGGGAAGTGCCATTGGCTGGTCACCCACTCTGGGTCAGGGACTGTGTTGGATGTTTGGCTTTTGTCATCTCATTGATTCATCACAGCCCTTGGACCAGGTGTTATGATCCCGATTACACTGAGAAAATGGGGGCTCCGAATGGGAACCAGCTTGCCCCAAGCGGGACAGCTCTGTATTGCAGAGCTGGGATTGGATCTGATTCCAGAGGCTCCTAATCCTGGCTCAGTACCCCCACAGGCAGCTCTGGGTTCCAGCACAGGCTGATGGTGCCTTGGTTTGAGGAGCTTCCTTGTCTGTGGGTCACTTGTTTTGAAGGGTGAGATAAGAGCCTGGGTATCCCAGAAACTCCAGTCTTCTATGAGGGAATGTTTTAGTCGATGGCACCGGAGCCTTCTGAGTCTTGGCCAACGCTGCACTGTAGAGTCACTGCTCGGAATCTGCCTCAGGGCCCGAGGCAGAGGCTGTGTGACATCTTCTCTTGTAGAAGAATCACCATCTGCCCTCATGGTCCCCGCCCTGCTTGATAGAGCCACCAAACCCAGCTCTCCTCTGCTTTGCCTGCCTAAGTTTACCTTTCATTCTGGTACTAAAAGAAAATGGAAACACAAAAGGGGGGACAACCCCATGAGCTTCTCCTATCCACAGGTGTAATGTCAACAGGATATTTTCATCACCTGTTGCTAGTGCTCCCATCCTGGGGCGGGGGGCGGGGGGACCCATCTCCTCCAATGGATCAGCACAGAGAGGAGGTCCCGTGCCTGCTGTCTTCCTGCTCACCTCTCTAGCTTCAGCTAGAAGTTGCCATCATAACAAGGATGCATCCTGGCAGAAGTCAGTCTGGCTAAGTTGTTCAAAAAAGAGGGGAGAGGGGGCTGATTCGCATGGTTCGACCAGCTACAGAGGGATCCACCTCCTCCAAGTGCTTGTCTGTGTATTCCTGGAAGCGTTCTTTAACTCAGGGGCATTATCAGGTATTGGCTGAGACTGATTCCATACTGGGAAAAAGAACTAGATAGGAAACCCAGCATGACTTCACAGGCACTACAAATATGCCATGGTGGGCTTTGGGTATAAATATCTCATGCTCCTCACTGAGATGCAACTTTCTGTTCATGTCTGGTCCACATTCATCCTCTTGCTGTGCTCTAATTTGGCTGATTTCTCTCTTATGTATTCCATGAAATTCTGTGCTGGGATGTTACTTTGCTGTATCAGGGCCAGTATTACAACACCCAAAACTTTCTTAAGCTTTGTGAATTGTCCAGAGTTTACTTTTAAGTACAGAGTGTATGTCCACTGTGTTGCTTCGATTTTTTCTGCTTAATCCTCATTTATTTTTTAAGCCATTTGGGCTTTTTCTCTCTCTTTTCTCTTTGAGTGTCCCCAGGGTTTTCTGTGTCTGAGAACCGTGCTTCCTGTCTATGGTTCTGCGTGGTCAGCACGCTGCCTGTTTGGTAGGAATAAAGATTCTCAGGTAGGCCTACGCTAAAAATGAATCCCCTGTCACCTGGAAGGCTGGCTACCAATGATGCCTTGTTGTAACACCATGAAATGCCCCCAACCAACTGCAGAGATCTGGGGTCTTTTCACTCAAAAGACTATGAAGGCTGTGTGCCTGGGCCTTACAGGAAGGTTCTAGAAAGCTGGTGTGAGAGCGAGTTCAGGGTCTAGATCAGGTGCTGGCCCCATTCTGAGTCAGATTGGGAAAACCCTGTCTGAACATATCCTCTGGGTTGTTTGTGTTCTTAAACCTTGAGAAATAAAGAGAGAGCTCGTAGATGGCACCCCAGGAAGTTGCAGCTGGGGCTTCTGAGAGCAAGAATGCCTTGCTTCTTAATGGGCTTGTGACATCATCCGGGGCCTGCCCAGATGCTGGCATGTCAGAGATAGACCAAAACGGGCCAAGGAGCACTCAGAGGTGGCTAAAGATACTCTGCTGGCTTGAGTATGTTTGCTCCTGATCAATTGTCTGCCTCCTCCCCTTCTTCCTTCCCCGGGTTTGTTTTTCCCAAATCCCATTGTGGAATGTCCAAGGGCATGCGTTTGCTCTTGGAAGGGGAAAATAGCACAAGAAATCAGGTTCTTTGTTCACTAGTTGTATGACCTTTGGCAAATGACTTAAATCTTCCCAACTTTTCATCTGTAAACTGGGGAGTTAAGTGGTGCTTTCCCTGCATGGAGTTGTTAGAATGAAATTAGATAATGCACCTTTGCCCAGCACCTGCCAAGTAAGAAGTGGCCCATGAAAGTGAGTTCTTGATACCTCCCCCTCCTTCCTTATAGTAGCTTCGCGCCCTGCCTTATTCTGGTAGCCCTAACGCCTTGCGTGAGCGATAGAAAATATTTCTGAACCTCAGAAAGGTGCTCAGTTGTGTGCCAGGTACCGTGAGAATTATAGGGAGAAGAAGCGGCAGTCTTTGCTGGTACCTTGGTATTCTAGTTGCAGTTTAGCAGAGGGAGTTCATTTACTCTATGGCAACCTGGACAATTTCGAGGAGGAGATTTGGAGCAGAACTTCGAAAGATGCATTTCTTACTCTTTCTCTGCTCCAGCAAGCTTGTTAGGGAGTGCCTCCAAAAGTGGAGTGGGGGGAGCAGAAATTGGGAAGAAATGGACTGTCTTGTTATCCTCAAGACCAAATTTCCTAATTTTCATGCTGGCCACACCCACAGGGCAAATGGGTAGCAGGGAGGAAGGGTGACTTTTCTGAGGCTCAGAGATGGTGAGGAAGCGAACACAAGATTAATCAGCAAAACAGAAGTAGATGTGAGATGCGTATCTGAGGCCTGGGAATGTGAGTTCATGTCTCATAATCCATTTTGGTCCCCTTGTCTTCCTCTGATCTAACTGTATCCTTATCATACCCCTGGCCACACCGACCAGGAATATATCATTTCCAGGTGAGGAAATCGAAGCAGAGAGTTGGGTGATCAGTTGAGGAAGAAGCATGAATCAGGGCAGAGTCAAGGCCATGTACCCACCTCCTGACTCTTGGCCTATGGATTCCTAGTCTAGCTTTCTCCTGGACTTCTCCTGTGACTCAGGTCTCAGCTGGTGTCTAGCATAAGGCAGCCCTGGATCCCTGGGTGGGGGATGGAGAGCAATCCATCCAACACAAGACCTCTTCCAGTTCAAGCAGCGTTGGTCCAGAATACCATGTGACCATCACTGTACCCTGCCAGCTCTGGCTGGGTTTCAAGTCCTAGTCTCAACAGCCACGGGACTTGGTGGCCAGGCCTGGGAAGAGCCCATTGTCTTCTTGCATCATCACTGGTTGTGTGGCTGCTGGCTAGCTTGCTTGTTCATTTTCTATTTGTTTTGTGCAGGCTGCTCTGAGCCCTATAGTCAGGCACAGCTGGGTAGCTGGCACCTGCTCAACCTTTGCCCCAGTCTATCATAGAATTTTCCATGGTACCAATGGAAGACCCCTGACTCTGTGTGTGTGTGTGTGTGTGTGTGTGTGTGTGTGTGTGAAAGAGAAGATGGGGAAAGGAAGGTGTAAAGCTTCCTGAAATAGTAAGAGACCTCTTTCTCCAGTGGCACCTGGTTCTGGGTTGAAAGAACCAGGACAGATATGTAGCTGTCTCTTAGGAGCCCCTGTGGTTTTCTTCTTGCAGACGTGTGTAAGTGGACCATGGCTAGCAGCCTGACCAGCAGCGGGAGGACAGGAGGTGTGCTGTGTTCGAAGCATGAGTGGCCCGTGACCTCTCCCATCCCTGGTTATTGTCATAGCCAGAACAGTAAAGAAGAGTGAGGCTAGGATAATGGCAGCTACCAGATAGAGCCGACTATATACTAGGCAACGTGCTGGGCTTTTACACTTCACTTCACTTATGACGTATTTTCAGTAGCCTTGTTTTATAGGAACGTGAAGCCCATGTACTTGAGCGGCTTTTTCCTGAGGTCTCTCAGCTAGTATACTGTGCAGTTAGGGCTTCAACTCAGATCCTTCTGATTCCAATCAGATTTCATCTGATAGAGCTCTTAACGTCCGCGCTGTCGTGAACACCGAGAGGATCCTTCCCAGCCACAAACTCCACGATAGCTCTGAGTAGAGACCCTATTCCCTCCTGCTGGAGTAAGAAATGCACAGGTATGAGAAGCTAATAGATTCCTGGGTTATGAGGAAGCCCTTTAGTATCTCATGAGATTCTTAGAAGTCTGAGCTTGGGGAGACTTTGGGACCTCGTTATGTCAGGTCCCTCATTTTTCATAGGAGGAAATGAAACCCAAGGAAGGGCCTCACTCAAAGCTGTGCAACAACCCAATGGCAAGCCAGGGGCAGAACCCAGCCTCCCAGCTGTTACCCAGGAATTTCTCACCACCTGTCTTCTTGTAGAATAACTTTGCTGCATGCCCCACCAGTCATTTACCCGAGATGACAGTGTGAGACAGTATGGAGGAAGGAGGGCCAGACCGAATTCTCTTTTTACCACGGGGGCTGCTGACTTGTTCTGGGCTGCAGAGGCAGGGGGCGTCCCAGCTGGCCCTTTCCCTGAGAATCCACCAGCCTCCTTTCCTTTATGTCTCCTCACCCACTGGTGCTCTTGGGCATTCCGGGGTTGTAGAGGTACTTGACTCCCTCCTGCCACTCCCCACTCCTTCTACCCTTCTTTCTAGAAAATCCTGCAAACCTGTAGGTTACGAGTGACTCCTTCTAGCCCCATGTTCGATGTACCTCCATTTCCACTTGAAGACAAGCCACTTATATTTTGCTTCTTTCCCTATAGACAGTAGCATGGGAGCACGGGGCGGGGGCAGTTTTCAGGATCGTCGTTTGTCCTGTTTTGAGGTTGAAGCTCAAGGATCTCTAGGGGCAGAGGAATTCAGCTGTTAGTCACAGGTAGGATGCTGATAACATAAATTCAAAGATGGGGTGGAGGGACAGTTTGGGTCTGGGGGACCCACCTCTGGCTCGCCTTTGTCTTCCCAAGAACGCACTGGACACAGTGATAATTTCCCCATTCCTAGAGGGACACCTGAGACTCGGAGGAAGAATTTATCCTGGAGAATTCATCCTCTCCTTGCCACCCGCTTTTGGCCAGGAACTAACACCTAACACTACCCCTTAGAAGGTCGCCAGGGACTCAGTGAGTTGGAGGCAATCCCCTTTGCCATTACTTTTTTTGGTAATTTTTATTAAGTAAAGCATATAGTAAAGTACACTTTACTATACTTTTTGTTCTTTTTTTTATAGAAATATATTGTCAAATTGGTTCCATACAACACCAGTGCTCATCCCAGCAGGTGCCCTCCTCAATGCCCATCACCCACTTTCCCTCCCTCCCACCCCCCATCAGCCCCTCAGTTTGTTCTCAGTTTTTAAGAGTCTCTTATGGTTTGGCTCTCTCCCTCTCTAACTTTCTTTTTCTTCCCCTCCCCATGGTCTTCTCTTAAGTTTCTCAGGATCCACATAAGAGTGAAACCGTATTGGTATCTGTCTTTGTATGACTTAGTTCACTTAGTGTAACAGTCTCCAGTTCCATCACATTGCTACAAAGGCCATATTTCATTCTTTCTCATTGCCACGTACAATTCCCTTGTGTGTATAAACCACAATTTCTTTATCCATTCGTCAGTTGATGGACTTTTTATTTCTCAAACATTAGTTTTCTGGTTATAAAGTAAAAGTTGTAAAATTGAAAACAAACAAAAACTCCGCAAACAAGAAAGCCTGATCATTTGGAAATGGCAACCATTAAGATTTTATGGGTGCGTTTTCAGTTAATCTTGTTCTGACTTGAGGGTGTTGCTAACGTTGGCTGTAGGGGTCGGGGAGGATACAGACAGGGGCTCACAGAGGGTCTGTGGCCCTCCTAGGATGTTTCACTGCTGCCAGGCTACAGACCCCCTTCTGATCCTTCACCTACAACTGAGAAACACTATCACTCTTGCCCTGACTGCTAATAAGCCAGATAATCAGTGATAACACCATGCAGGTCATTATTTATTGAACAGCCTGCATTGTTTAAAACACAAAAGTCCGGTCTGACACATTGGGATGAGAGTCCTGGAGTGCCTGGGGGCAGGCATGTCCCCAGGGAGACCAGTTGGCCGGGGGGGGGGGGGGGGAATGCTGTGTGTTTGCACACATTCTGAACTGGTGTCTGCCTCCAGCTGCTTCTTAGGCTTCTATTCTGGGCCTATAACGAGGCCTCGGAGGTGGCAGCCAGGGCTGGGAAGATACGGCCTTATTCCTGGCCACATATGTTGTCTGAGCCTCCCTACGGAGATCTGCTGGGCATGAATTCTTTGATGTGAAGCGCTCAGGGGAGCGTTTGGTGCTGCAAAAGCTCAGCAGGTGTTTGCTGTTGTCGTGCTCACCTCCTTGTGCTGGCTGGGCCAGAAACTGTCAGAGCTGCAACGGACCTTAAAGACGGGCTAGTCTGTGATGCTCAGACTTCAGCCTGCATCAGAGTCCCCTGGAGGGCTTGCTAGAACACAGGTGGCTGGGCCCCACTTCACGGTTTCTGAGTCGGGAGGTGTGGGGTGGGCCCAAGAATACGCATTTCTGACAATTCCCAGGTGATGCCACTCTTGCCGGTTCAGGGCCCACACCGGAGAACCGCTGACTCCAGTCACTTTTGTAAGCAGGGGCCTGCTACGGTCGAATGTGTACATCCCTGCAAAATTTGTATGTTGAAAATCTAATGCCTGAGGTGAGGCGTTAGAAGGCGAGGCCTCGGGAGGTGAGCAGGTCTGGGCAGAGCCCTCGTTCATGGGATAATTGCAATTACAAAGGAGACCCCAGAGGGCCAGGTCACCCCTTCCAGCAAGTGAGGACACAGTGAGAAGTCAGCAGTCTGCAGCCGAGAAGAAGGCCCTCGCGGAAGCTGATCACGCTGGCTACCTGATCTTGGACTCTCAGCCTCCAGAACCGTGAGAACAAATTTCTCTTGTTTCCAAGCCACCTAGTCTGGCGCTGAGTTATAGCAGCCCAAACGGGCTGGGACAGGGCCTGAGGGAAAATAACAATGGTCTTAATACTGTTTGGTTTCAGAGCTGGGATCATACCCAGGTCTCTGGATGCCCAGCCCAGTGCTCCAGACATATTGTCCATATCCTGGTCACCTGTTCTCGGGGATTTCCAGCAACTGCATGGTAAGGGACAGTTTTCCTGACAAGACTGAAACTGTCCCGACTTATGGAAAGCGGGGGACAAGAGCGGGCAGTGTACGACTTGGGACGGGGGGCACCGAGAACACAAACCCTGACCCTGCTACAACTGCATCCATATTCATCCGATAAACATTACTGTGTATCTCCGTGGGAAAGAGCTGGGCTTGGCACTGGGTGGGGTAACCCGTCTCGTCCTGTCTGGTCCCTTGACCTTGCCTTACCCTCGAATGGGCTCCGGTACACAGTGAGAGGAGGGCGCTCAGGCCCCGATACCAACCCTTGCTCTGTTCACATTGCCAGGTGACCTCCACCCAGCCTTTCTCTCCAGGCCTCAGTTTCTTCATTAGAAAATCCAGTGCGGCCCCAAGTGAGGTGATGGTAAACAAAACTCTCTCCCAGCCTGTGATTCTAAAGCTCTGTTGGGGGTTCTCCAGGGGCTGAAATGGCCGACTGCTCCAGAACTGATTAAAACTTTATTCCATTTTATCCCCTCTATAGTGAAACAGATTGGGGCTTTGAGCGTGTGAAGTGTGACGCGTTCAGGAGGGGTGTTGTTGCTAGTGCCAAACACAGCGCCGACTGACTGCAGGGGTGGGTTTGGCCTCTGGGTTTTAATTTGCTTTTCGTCTTAGCCATCTATTGTTTAGTTTATCCGTGATGAGCCATGAATGGAGATGGGAGACATATGGAACCTTACAGAGTTAATGAGGAGCACGATGATGATGATAAATAATCCTGCAAATTTGTCTGATCATTATGGTTACCAGATTGTATTCACCGGACCAGAGTTTTATATAGCACATCAAGATGTTTCCAGTATTCAAAAAAGTGATAATTATACTGGAAGTAGATTTTCATTCACTGAGAATAAACACTGTCTACACCGGTAACAGAGAAGTGCATGTAAATCAGTCTGAAGGCTTCTCTCTTTGAGAAAGAATTTAAAACTTACAGAGGACCAAGGGTAAGAATTTCCAACTTCAGGATGGGAGAGCAGCGTTTGTCTTTCAAAAAAAAAATTTTTTTAACATTATTATTGAGAGACAGAGAGACAGAGAATGAGTATGGGAGGGACAGAGAGAAGGGGAGACACAGAATCCGAAGCAGGCTCCAGGCTCTGAGTTGTCAGCACAGAGCCCGACGCGGGGCTCGAACTCACAGACCGCGAGATCATGCCCCGAGCGGAAGTCGGACGCTTTACCGACTGAGCCACCCAGGCGTGCCAGTGCTTGTCTATTTTTATACCTCAATATTTGATTAAATTATTTTAATGGAATTTGATCCCCCAGGGCTGACATAATATAATGCGACATCTACAAATGTGTTAACAAATCATGCTGCTTCTTCTCTAGTTAATCTGAACTAAATTGGACAATCTGTGCCACCTGCGAAATGAGGGGGAAAGTTGAATTTGTGCATGTGATAGCCATTAATAAAGATTGTATTAAAACTACATGTTATAAAATTTATAGTAATGGAAGCTTGGGTGGCTCGGTCATTTGAGCGTCCAACTCTTGATTTCGGCTCAGGTCGTGATCCCAGGGTCATGGGATTGAGGTCGTGGGATCGAGCCCTGCATCAGGAGCCTGCTTAGGATTCTCTCTCTCCCTCTGCTCCTCCCCTGCTCACGCTCACTTGCTTTCTCTCTCCCTCTCTCTCTAAAATTAAAAAAGAAAGAAAGGAACACATTATAATAACAAGCTGACCTAAAGTGGCATATTTTAAACTTCAGAACATGCAAAAATAACCAAATAATGTTAACATTTCCTTAGGGTGATTACAAGCTAAAGGATGGAAAGCATTAGCAAGAACAATCTCTGAGATTCCTTCTGGCTCTGACACACTAGGGTTCTAGAATAGCGCAGGCTCTGAAAACCATGATGAAGAACAGGAGAGTGTAATAATTTGGCTGAGGGTGGGGGACACAGTGTGCCCCCTTCCCTGCCCGCTGTTGTTGGAAATGGGATTAGACACGTTCTTTGAAAGTCCAGATGTCAGAACTGTAATCAGAGAGCAGCCTCTGTCCAGTTTACCCGAAAACTGTCTAACCATTAGAATCACCAGATCGTAGACTGGGAAGGGACGTTAGACATCACCTGGTCTCTTAGCACTGCCCCCGAACAGAAAGGGGAGTGAGAAGCCCCTTGAGGATTGAGTTCTGGGTTTTCGGGTGTGTTTAAGCTGAGGCCGGTTGACTTCATTGCTGGGGTGATGGCCTGCTCTGTTGGCCTCCATGACTGGGGCCTGCCAGGGAGGCTCAGAAACCAGGTCAGCCAGGTGGACCTTACACCCTTTTCTCTCTCGCCAGCTGCAAGTTGTCTTTGCTAAAGGTCAGTCCGTGGACAGATGAGCTTGGGGCCTGGTCCTAGGACTCCCAGGAACCCTGCTGTGGCACTGTGGGGACGCTCACTGGCCTTGTCTGGTGAGCTAGCTGGTGTGTCTTAAATGGCATCAGATTTGGTTACTGTTTGGGGGAGAGGAGGCAGCAGCCTTTGGAAGAGTCATGGATGGCCTGGTCTGGAGGAAGGGCCCTTGGACTGGGCTCGGGACAACACCTGAGACCTCACCCGGGCCAAAGCCTCCTCTGCACTGTCAGTGGACTCCTCCTCCGTGCCTCTTCCTTGCAGCCTGGCTCGCTGCTTATGACCACCTTAAACAGATGGGAGCAATGCACAGAAAGCCCAAACCCCAGAGCAATCTACAACCTACATTTGGTTTAGGAGCGATATTTATTTTTTACACAGATTAACCTTCCTGGTTTGTCTTTGTTGAGGCTGAAAACAAATGCTTTTATATACTCGGAGTTCACAGCAGAGGTAGGTAAGCCTGAAGGCACTCAGGCTCAGAAAATAAGCTGGCCTTGGTCCGAACATTTGCTGCAGATAATTGATTGCTTTTAGTTCCCCATAATCACATTAGCTTATATTTTTATGTTAATCCTTTTCAACTTTGGTCATTTCCTATGTGTGCATGTGTGTGCGTGTGTGTGCATGTCCCATTGTCCATTTACTCCATTTAGGCTGGACTCGCTCCTGGAGCCCTTGCCAAGACCTTCTTCTGCACCTGTCTATAAGCAGGGCTCAGGAACTGTCTCCCTTACTATTTTGGGGGTTGCAGTTAAGATGAAGCCAACGGAAGCATAGGGTGTGTAACCCTGAGCCACTTTTTTGTATTCTGTTCCTGTCTAGGGGAGACATTGGCTGTGTATGTGTGTATCCCGAATACAACTGTCGTACAGCCCATACCTCCTGGTATTGTGTCAAAACCCCGTGCCAGCCCTCCATATCTCACTGGCAAGTTGAGAGAAGTCTCTGATGCTCTGGCTTGCCCACTTGGAGAGTGCGAAGAGGGAAGGGAATCCCATGGCGAGGGTGTGAATGAGTTTCTCAGCTGGCTTTCTTGGGACACACCTCTCTGCTTGCTGCTCCCACGATGGGGTGAGGGGAGGTCTGCTAGGCATACTGATCTATGCTGGCAGTGGGGAGGTCACCTGAGGGACGGGGGAAGGGCTGGAGAGAAGTGGGCTGCAGGAGAGCTGATTGGCTTCTCTGCTCTTCCTATCTAGGGGCTCTGGGCAGGCTTCCTGACTGTCTCTCAAACCTAGACTAGATCATGAGCATAATCTTGCAGCTAGATTGTTCACTGACTGCCATTAGGCTGACCATTCCCTGCTCCCACCCTCTAGCCTTTCTGTCTGACCTCTTCATAGACTCAGCAAGAGCCAAATCCTTAGAGTTCTCTCGTTCATTCCTTTCCTTGGGCGGTGGGCTCATCCAGGGGACCTGTGAGTCGGGGCTTGTGTGTGGGCAGCCCACTTTCCTCCATTTTCCCACGCCAGGTCCCTTCATTTTGTGGCTGACATTTCACACAGCAGTTGAGTGCCGTCTTGGGGGAGGGGGCCAGCTCCACATGTGGGAGCTTGACCGAGACACTGGAGCCTGGTTGGGCTGCCGCCTCCCACCCTCCTCCTGACCTGGGAAATCCTCTAAGCTGACCTAATTACCTGCAGTGAGGGACAGCATACTGATTCCCAGCAGGCTTGCAGTTCGAGGAGGGAGGGCATCCTCGGACAGGGGGTGTATGCCACTCTGGGATTAACCTTCCGGTTGCTGTTCTTTAGGACAAGTGTCTCCTTTCACTCTGCCATCCTTAGGAGTGGTTCCAGGCCAGGCAGCCCTCCCCTCGACGCTCCTTCATCTCAGCCACACAAGGAGCCACAGTCCCAGTTTAGCACAGACCTGCCCGGCCCAGGGGCATTTCTGCACCTCTGTCTTGGCAGGGGATCATCGGGTGATGGTGTGTTTAGCCAGAAGCCCTGGTCTTTTCTCCGCCAGGGTCCCTCCCAACCCTGTCTGAGCAGGAGTCGTTCAGTCCCCTGATGAAGGTCCTTGGTGAGAAGCTCTTTTCCCAGTCCTCTCTGGGGCTGAGAGCTGCTCTTCCAGACCCACTGCCTTCTGAGAAGGAGTTCTAGAGGGTTGGCGTGCAAGGCACGTTCACCCAGCTCATCCAACAGCTGTCGAGCACGTGCATTACCGATAGTGTGTTACGTTATCCCATGCTTTACAGTGTGCAGCGTTCTTGTACCTGCAGGGCCTCCTATGTGCTTCCTTACAGCCCTGTGAGGACTCCGGGAGCCTGGATGAAGGCCTCTGGGACTCAGGCTCAGTGAGTGAGTGAGGAATAGAGCCCGGCGTGTCTTAAATGGCATCAGAATTTTAGTTACATGTTTGGGGGAGAGGAGGCAGCAGCCTTTGAAGGAGTCACGGATGGCCTGGTCTGGAGGAAGGGCCCTTGGACTTGGGCTCGGGACACACCTGAGACCTCACCCGGGCCAAAGCCTCCTCTGCACTGTCAGTGGACACCTTCTCCGTGCCTCTTCCTTGCAGCCTGGCTCACTGCTTATGACCACCTTAACAGATGGGAGCAATGCTACAGAAAGCCCAAACCCCAGATAATCTACAACCTACATTTGGTTTAGGAGCGACCTGTTGGATGTCCTCCTGACTCCAGCAATGGGCTGTCCTAGCTCCGCATTAGCAGCGGACAGATAAAGCATGTGTAGGAGACTGAGCCCCTTCCTCAAGTTTATAATTTCATTGTAGGAGTAAGATCTACACCTGCAGAAAAAGACTCAGGAACGCTATTCTGTGCTCGGACATAACTGAGCATAACTGGGAATCGCTGGGCAGTAATGGGATTAGGAGGGAGAAAGGCCATTATTGACTGGAGTCCTTGGGGAAGACTTTGTGGAAGAGGCAGGCTTTGAGGGGGGCCTTAAAAGATCAATATTTTGACATATGGAGAAGAAGGAGAGAGATTTTTAGGAATAAGGAGGCTTGGGGAGGAGGCTTCGAACTGCAGGGTGAGGTGTCTCTGTGGAGTCAGGTAGCCGGAGTGATACCTGACTGTGGAGAGTTGAATTCCAGGCTCTGAATCAAACCTAGTTACACTCAAAACTGGAAGGAAAGAGGCCAGAGCTGCTCAGGAGAGTGCTTAGCAGAGAGACACAGTTCTAACCCGGCCTTGCTTGGAAGCACGCTATCTCCCTGGCCCTCCAGCCTTCGCTGCCCGGGGCCCCAGCCCGACTGCCGTGAGGCCTGGAGCCTCCACTTGCTGATACGACTGGCCACTCGGCAGCTACTATGGGACCGGCCAGTGAGGCAGCCGGAATGGAAACCGTGCGTATCTGGGACTGGCCGTGAACGAATCTTCAGGGGGGAGGAGTAGAAGGAGAGTATTTGCTAAAGACCACTTCTGTTGGGCCTTTCATGTATGTTTGTCTTGTTCACCTTCACAAGGACACGACGAGGACACTGTAATTACTATTTTCTGTTTGCATGGGGGGAAACAGAAGCTCAGAGGGATGAAAGTATCTTGCCCTTCTCCACACCGCCGATAAATGGCTCTGGTCTGTTTGACGACAATAGGCTGACACTCTGGCTCCCTGCTTGTAATAAAAGTGAAAAGTGGTGGCCTTTCTCCTCAAGGACTTCTAGTCCATTTGGAAGAATCAGTTAAAAGTCAGAGTGTTGGACAACAGAGGCGAGAAAAAGTGAACATAGAGACAGAAAATGTTAGCAGCGGGGAGTCAGGGTGGGAGAGCTACCTTGAGCTGGTGCAGACAGAGCTCCACAGACAAAGCTGGGCTTCAAGGACATCAGTGCGGGCTGCTAGACAAGGAGGAGACCAGTCCTGGCAGGGATGGTCACAGAAGTGCCAAGGAGAGATGAGGAGAGTGTGTGTGTGTGTGTGTGTGTGTGTGTGTGTGTGTGTGTTTGTATGTAAATGTCTGTCAAACATACACAAAGGTAGAGAGCCTGGAATGATCTCCCATACACCTAATGCTTAACTTAAAAAATGATTCAGGTGCAATTTGCATGTCATAAGATTAACCATTGAAAAATTTGTTAATATGTATTTATTTTTGAGACAGAGAGAGACAGAGTGCCAGCAGGGGAGGGGCAGAGAGAGAGGGAGACACAGCGTCCGAAGCAGGCTCCAGGTTCCGAGCTGTCAGCACAGAGCCCCACGCAGGGCTCGAACTCACAAACCGCGAGATCATGGCCCGAGCCGAAGTCGGCCGCTTAACTGACCGAGCCACCCAGGTGCCCCTAAGATTAACCATTTTAAAGTGAACAATTCAGTGACGTTTGGTAGTACACAGTGTTGTGCCGCCACCATCTCTCTCTAGTTTCAATACTTTTTCATCACCCCAGACCCCATATCCATCAAACCCTCGCTCCCCCTTTCCCCTTCCCCGACCCCCTGGCAACCATTGATCTGCTGTGTGTATGCATTTGCCTGTTCTGGGCATTTCGTGTTAAAGAACTCATACACTGTGGAGCCTTTTGTGTCTGGCTTCTTTCACTTGGTTTTCACTAATCCATGTTGTAGCAGGTGTCAGGACTTCGTTCCTTTTTGCGGCTGAATAATATTCTGTTGTATGGAGGTACCACAATTTGTTTCATCCGTTCATCCACTGATGGACTTTGGGGTTGTTTCCACCTTTTGGCTCTTGTGCATAGTGCTACTGCGAACATGTGTGCGTGTACTTAATTTGAGTTACCTGTTTTCCGTCTTTCTGGGTATATCCTTAGGAGTGGAATTGCAGGGTCACATGGTATCTCTGTTTCAATTGTGGAGGAAGACTGTAGGAACACCCCCTGTAGCTGCACCCCTTACATTCCCACCAGTGAGGCACTAGGGTTCCCGTTTCTCCTCCTCCTCCCCCAGTGCTTATCTTGTGACTGAAAGATCCCCCCCCTCACAGTTTTACATACCGGACTGACTACAGCAGGTGCTTTCTGTTACTCAAAACAGGCCCTGAAGTCCACCCACCTTGGGCCAGCAGCCTTAGCTGCTTCGAGCCCTTCCCATTCCATGGCTCACACTGGTTCTACCTTCATTCAGCCGCGGGTTCCCTTAGGGTAGGGGTTGGACCCTGAGAGGTTGGATGAGTCTGCTCTGGTCATCCTGAGTGGAGGAAGCCGGGACAGCTGCAGTGTCCTGCCCGACCTGCCCTGGCTTCCCAGCTCCAGGTCTGCTGGCTGGTTTGTGGGTGGGCTGTCCTCCCTCTCACATGCCCTGTCCACCAGCTCCAGACCCCTGAAGCCCATTGTGTGAACACAGGTGATCTCAGAGTTCTCCGGCCCCTTTGGGCACCCCCAAACCGACAGCTGGCTTTAAGCGGGTCCTTCTTGGGGTGGCGATTAATTGGTTGGCTAGGGCTGCCATAACAAAGTGCCACAGACTGGGGCCTGAAACAACGGAGATCTATTTCCTCACAGTTCTGGAGGCTGGAAGTCAGAGGTCAAAGTATCAGCAGGGTTGGTTTCTTCTGAAGCTCCTCTCCTCGGCTTGTAGATGGCTATCCTCTCCCCGTGTCCTCCCACGGTCCTCCCTCTATGCATCTGTGTCCAAATCTTCTCTGCTTATAAGGACACCAGTCGTGTTGGATTCGGGCCAACCCTAGTGACCTCACTTACCTTAATTACCTCCTTAATATACCCTGTCTCCAAACTCAGCCACATTCTGAGGCACTGGGAGTTAGGGCTTTCATGTATGAGTTGGGGGGTGGGCACGGTTCTGCCCATAGCGGGGGTAGGGCAGCAAGGGTGCATGATGGCGAGGGAGGCAGAGAGGCTGGGAGGAGATGGGGGGCTGCGGGGGCACTTGTGGTTCTTCTGGGCTCCTGTTTGGTTTCAGAGAGACCAGCTTTCAGGCACATGCAGAACAGGTGGAGGAGGGGAGAGAAATGGTGGCAGCGAAGAGGGCACTGGGGGCTTCGGGGAGGCGGGAAAGCAGTGTCCACAATCAATAATTTATTCCTGGATGCCACGCAGGAGGGCGTCGTCATGGCAACGGGCGGGCTGGTCGGCCTGACAGTTGCCTCTCAGAGCTGCCTCCCCTCCCTCGGCTCGTCTCTCCCTCCCCCTCGCTTTTCTTGTGTGTCTCGGGAGCTTTTTTGTGGACTGGAGGCTGCCCGCGCCTGGGATGACACCATTGTGCCCGCCCTCGGCGTCGGGACTCTGGGCTCTCGACAGCGGTCCTTCCCCAGCCCTGTGTGGCCCTGGACAGATGACGAGGGCCGTAGCCTGACTCCCTCGAAGGGTCTCCCTCGCTTCCCAGCCACCAGGCCTCTTGCCTCAGTGCAAGCGCTCTAAGTGCTACTGCTCGGAGCCTGTTTTATGCCGCCTCTCGACCTCTGCTAACAGGTTGAATGCATTGCCTTCTCACCACCCTCGCCGCGCTAGGTGCCTGCTTCCCCAGAGAGATGCGCCCAAGCAGGGCAGCCGGACAGGGCCTTCCCCAGCCTTACCACCCCCACCCCCCCGCCCCCGGGTGAGTCATTCTTGGCTCTGCCATCTTTGGCTACAGCAGTTGATCCTTCTTTCCTTCCTTACTTCTGGCCTCGGTGGACAGGAAGATGCCAGGAGCACGCCGCTGGCCAGAAAGTCTGCCCTCCCCACCATAAGCCCCAAGGTGCCACATAGTAGGTGCACCGTGCATACGTGTGCTTTGTTGTGTAATGAATGAAAGAGAGGTCTGAAGGAGGCCCCGGGGAGTCAGGAGCAGGCCCTCACACCATGCAGGCTCCCTCTGGGGGCTGTCCCCGTCTTTCCCAGGGACTGAGTCTTACGTCCACCAGCTGCACGGAGCCTCAGTGATTGAGACCGTTGAATTTTTAAAGTTATTTTTCATACGCATTACAATTCACCGTTCCCCTGATTCACTGGCTGTCATGACTAATAAGGGATCTTGGTCTGTAATAACCATTTAAGACTTAATGTTATTAGTCTTGTAATTGCTGCCAAGAGTCTTCTCTGTCTCCGAATTTGTAAATCCTCATGCACAGAGATTAGGAAAACATACCCCTAAGCTGGAGGCTGCCAAGGGGGCTGGGTGGTTGGAGACCAGCCTCAGCTGCCCGGCTGGGGTGTGAGTTTCCTGATAAAGCCTCAAGCCAGAGCTACAGACGTGCCTGGGGAGCATCTGTGAGCCTTCTTGGGGAGTTGGGGAAGGCGGGGTGGCGCCCTGCGGAGGAGTGTGGCCCGGGTTGCCCACATGACAAGCAGCTGCTGGTGGAGAGAAGCCTTATCTCCAGGGAAAGGACACTCCTTCCCTGCCCCCTCCCCAGCCCAGAGGCTCACAGCCCTGATGGCCTGGATGAGATGGCAGTGGTGTCCTAATCAGATGGTCATGATGCTGTAGGCAGAGATTAGAGTCGACAGGAAAACCGGCTGTATTAGAAATGTCCTTCGCCGGCTCTATGTCGGGAACTGTCCCTGCCTCTTCGCACGGGGCATCTTTTTCCACACATGGCTCTCTCGAGTCCTCATTGGGAAGGGGTTGTCACGGGGTTGATAGTACTGCTGTGGTGAAGGGCCAGGGCACATGGCTGATTGTCCCTGGTTTGTGGGCCAGTGTCCCTGCACCTCTCTTTCTGTTCTTCTACCTGGAAAGGTCTCAACACTGTTGCCTGAGCGCACTCCCAACCAGGGCCGGCACCCCTGCCCTCCGCCTACCACCCCACTTTCCTGCCAGGGATTAGCATGGAAACTGCCTGCAGCTTTTTTCTTTTTCTTTTTTTTTTTTTTTGTAATAAAATACGCATAGCATAAAAATTTGCCATTTTAATCATTTTAAAGTGTACAATTCAGTGGTATTTAATACATTCACCGTGCCATGCATCATCATCACTGTCTGGTTCCAGAGCACTTATATCACCCCCAAAGGAAACCCCCCACCAATTAAGCAGTCACTCCCCATTCTCCCTCCCCCTCCCCCCCCCACAGCCCCGAGCAACCACTAACCTATTCTGTTCTAACTCTACCAACTTGCCTTTTCTGGACATTTCATATAAATGGAGTCATATAATGGGTGGTCTTTCCGTGTGTCCATCATCTGCTGATGGACGTTTGGGTTGTTTCTTGTGAAGAGTGCTGTTATGAACATTTGCGGACAAGTTGTTGGTCGAACACGTGTTTTCATTTCTTTTAAATTTTTTTTTAACATTTATTTATTTTTGAGACAGAGGGAGACAGAGCATGAGCAGGGGAGGGTCAGAGAGGGAGGGAGACACAGAATCCGAAACAGGCTCCAGGCTCTGAGCTGTCAGCCCAGAGCCTGACGCGGGGCTCGAACTCACAGACCGCGAGATCATGACCTGAGCCGAAGTCGGACGCCCAACCGACTGAGCCACCCAGGCGCCCCTGTTTTCATTTCTTTTAAGTGTAGACCTAGGATTGGGATTTCTGGGTCTCGTGATAACTCAATGTCTAACTTACAGAGGAACTGCCAGACTTCGCCCCCTTCTTGGCACATGCCAGACTTGAACTTCCTTTGAGAGAGGGGGCCGTCCTCCCTATGCCCACTCTAGGCTATGGCCTTTAGCAGCTACTTTTGGAAACTTTCTAGTTCCTAACCCCTGGTCAAGACACAGTGACATGAGTGGACACAACAAAGGAATCTAGTGGTGGCAACTGTCTTTAATGATGTTACCAGATCTTGTGACCCATGCATGTGCTGCCCTCCAAAGCCACACCATTTGGGGGCTGTACATTTGCTCCTGTCATGGAGCCAGTGCTCAGAAAACCTTGTTTCATCCTCCCCGGGCATAGTCTTCAGAGATCTTTCCTTGATAATCATTCTTTGCTTTTAACATGAAACAGTATTCCCATCTGCATCACGCACCATCCTTTTCATTCATGGCCTGATCTTTCAACTTAAGAAAAATAAAAGCAAATCTATCCTCATAGGATAGAAATTTGCCACCATGGGGGCCCATCAAAAGAATATGCTATAGGCTTTGAAAGCGCTTCCAAAAGAGAAGCTTCAGAAATGTTCTAAGCATGGGCGGGAGCATTATTGGAATATGGATGTAGCCTCCCGAGGGGATGTCTTTGAAAGAGGCGGTGCTCATTTAAATGTATGAATTCTGGTGTGTTCATTTAAATGATCAGTCAGAAGGCTTTATGGGCATACAATAAAAAGATGACGTGAATGGTTATTGACTTATGTACACCTCCAGGAAATCAAAGAAAGATACGCATTTTAGGAGTTTTAAGAAGATGAAGTTCAAATTATAGCCTGGGAGTGTGGTGGGATGGTTAACATAAAATGGTAATGCCAAGCTGCTGGGGAAGAGAAAGGTCAGTGGGGGAACCCAAAGGCTTAGAATGGCATCCCCATCTTCCTAAGGGTTAGAAGACAAGTTTTTACCGCCATCAGTGTGGCTAGGAGGGGGCCATTCTCCATCTCTGGGGACAGTGAGGAGAAGGGAGGCTGGCGAGAAGTATAGGTGAACTAGTGTCTTTGGTGAGTTGAGTTTTAAAATTTTTAAATAGCCATGTCTCTTGCTGTGACCTGCACAACCTAGGGCTTCCCTTTGAAGGTTAAATAGTGTAGCCAGCTTTGGAAGTCTGGCAAAGAAGCTTTGGGCAAAGTCCCTAGGCCAATGTCCTGGGACTCTTTGACCTACTGGGTTGTGGTGTTTTTCCTCCTCATTCAAAAAGGTGGAGTCAGCAGTGAAAGGAGTGGAACTGAAGACATCTGAGAGAGGCCTGGAGGGAAGGTGGGCGGTCAGGGCAGCCTAGTCTGGCTCTTAGATTTCAGAGACAGGTTGGAGGTTAGTGTCATTGTCCCCACTTTACAACTGGGCCCCAGAAGTGGATAAGATCAGTGGAATTTCAGAGCCAAGAGTAGATCCCCTCTCACTCCAAGGTTTGAAGAATATCCCCTCTGGGAAAATAGCACTTCTGAAACCTATTTCACATCTTTGTCTCATTTATCTCCACAATCACTTATTTGGGGTGAGATATTGATGAATTTGACACCAAAGCAGAGCAAGATGCTGCAGTGATTTTCAAAAAATATTTCATTGCAGTAAATAAATAAATATGTAAATAAATTGAACTGAATATGTATACACACACACACACACACACACAACCTGCCATTTGAACAATTTTAAGTGTACAATTCAGTGGTATTTAGTGTTTTCACCATGCTTTCCAAACATCACCACTCTCGATTTCCATACTTTTCCATCACCCCAAGTAGAAACTCTGTCGCCATTAAGCACAACCCTTCATTACCTGTTCCCCAGCCCCAGGTAACGTCTAATTTGCTTTCTGTCTGTATGAATTTGATGATGCTGGATACCTCCTATAAATGGAATCATATGAGCTTTGTCCCTTTGTGTCTGGATTATTTCACTTAGCATGATGTTTTCAGGATTCACCAATATTGTGGAGCGTGTACCACGCCATTCCTTTTATGGCCGAGTACTATTCTATTGTATGGATGTACCATATTTTGTTTACCCACTCATCCATCCGTGGACACTTGTGTTGTTTTCACCCTTTGCCTATTGTGAATAATGCGGTGATGAACACTGGTCTGTAAGCGTGTGTTTGAGTCCCTGTTTTCCATTCTTTGGGGTGCATATCTAGGAGTAGAATTACTGGCTCATACGGTAATTTTATGTTTAGCTTTTTAAGGAACTGCCAGACTTGCCTCCTGGCTATTTGTATATCTTCTTTGGAGCAATGTTTACTCAAGTCTTTTGCCCGTTTTTAAGTTGGGTTGTTAGTCTTTTCGTTGTTGAGTTTTAGGAAGTCTTGACCAGATGTATGATTTGCGAATATTTTCTTCCATTCTGCAGGTTGTCTTTCCATTGTCTTGATAATGTCCATTGATGCACAGGTTTAAATTTTGATGAAGTCCAATTTATCTGTTTTTTCTCTTGTTGCTTGACCTTTTGGTGTCACATGTAAGAATCTGTTATCAAACCCAAGGTCATGTAGATTTATCTCTTTTTTTCTTCTAAGAGTTTCATGGTTTTAGCGCTTATATTTAGGGGTCCAACTTCATTCTTCCACATGTAGACATCCAGCTCCCCCAGCACCATTTGTTAAAGAAACTGTCCTTTCCCCATTGAGCGGACCAGGCACTCTTGTCAAAAACCAGTTGGTCATAGATGTATGGGACTCTCGATTCTATTCCATTGGTCTGTGTGTCTGTCCTTATGCCAGGACCACACTGATGTGACGGCTATCGTTTTATAGTAAGTTTTGCAATCAGGAAATATGAGTCTGTGATTTGTTGTTCTTTTTCAGGGTAGTTCTGGCTATTCAGGGACTCTTGCAATTCTGTATATATTTCAGTATAATCACTTTTGAATATATGTTTTCATGGCTATAAGTACTGATTTCTGTTGGGTGAATACCCAGAGATGCTGCTGTGCAATAGGATGTAAATATGTTCAGCTTTAACGCCCAGTGTCTATTTTACAGAGTAATCATGACAATATATTCTTGTACCAGCAATCCCTGGGAATTCCAGCTGTACATCTTTTATCAACATTTGGCAATGTCAGTTCTTCTGTAAGATTTTAGCCTTTCTGGTGGGTTGCCCCCAGATTATGAGTCACACATTGCTGCATTTTTCAAGGACCGTATAGGCATACCCATCTTTGTTCAGGTGCTCCTTCTGCTGGCACCAAGTGTTGGAAAGTGCTGCTTGCTTCCTGCCCCAGCAGCAGCAGCAGCAGCAGCGGCAGCCAGCCGCCTCAGCTCCAGAGCCCGGAGATCTGGCTGGTGGGCTGCATCTTTCCAGCACCAAAGCTCAGCCTACATGAGAGAACATTGGAATTTGGAATGTGCGTGTAGAATTGCCAAAGGAAAATTGGTAACTGGACTCTGTCCTGGCTGCAGCAGTCAGCCGTATGAATGCCAGTGTGGATGAAGCTTCTGGAGCTGTGCCTAGTTCCTGAGAGAGATCAGTTCTTAGGTAACTGCCTCCCAAGAATGAAGAAGCTAGCAGAGCTGTTCCATCTGACCTTCGGCATTGGCTCCTAGAAGAGGCTCCTTCAGATGCAGCCTGAGTCCAAGGAGGGTAAATGGCTGTTCCCATCCCTGCAGGCTCTCAGACCGGGGCTTGTGTTTACCCAGTTTACCCAGGGCAGTGATGGCTCTCTCCTTTTTCAGCTTGCCGGGTAGCCAAACTCAAGTCATATATTTCAATAAACATTTACTGCAGGCCTCTGTGTACCAGATGTGGAACCGGGCACCTTGGGAACTGCAAAGGTCAGGATGAAGCCCTATGTGTTGTTCATCGTCCAACAGGGGAGGAAATACTTGCACGTATCATTGTAATAAAGGAGGGCAAGACCTGTGCCTAGTGAGGGGTATACATAATGTGCTTTGGAAACCAGAGACTGAAATGTTCTTGTCCAGCCAAAGGGCTGAACTGGCTTCCTGGAGGAGGTGGCATTGACAGTGGACCTTAGAGGATGAGTAGGATTTTGTTGAGCAGAAATGAAAAGAGGGAACTCCAGGAAAAGAAACATAAAAAGCAGAGGTAGAGGTGGGCTCTTCCAGGCATTTGGAGAAAAGCAAGTGTAGTCGGATTACTGGATGCTGACAAGGAGTTTCCTAGATATCAGCCTGGGGGAGGTGAATTTTATTCTGCAGAAACAGGGAGCCCCTGCAGGGTTTGCCTGGGGATGAGTCATTCAGTGTCGTTCCTGACCAGAGAACATTCTGGTGATGCAGGGAGACCACGGGATTGCCCCATCCTCTTCTGCTTCTGCACACACATGCACACACATGTGCAGAAACACAGATACAGTTCACACATCAAAGGAGACATACACACTTACAAACATACATATAGGAACCAGGACAAACACATGCAAGAGACCCACACACACACACACACACACACACACACACACACACTCACATTCACATAGACAGAAGATACTATCCTGAAAACTGAAGGACACCTGCATTCAACACCACGTACGTGTCCTGGAACACCTGTAGATACACCAACACAGGTACCCACACATATCAAACCACACTAATAATATAAGTCACACATACAAGACACACACTATGGGACAGACATACACATATACCCACCAAGCCAAGCAGGTAGACTTACCCATACCGTGAAACACTTTTAGTTACACATACACAGCCAAGCAGACTGCTCACACTCACTGGGCCACACACTTGGGAACTGAAGTGTTCAGGCTCAGGGAACTGAAGAGGTTCCCAGGGGCGCAGAGGTTATGTGCTTCCCCGCGGACTCCCAAACGCATGCTCAAAGGCACAAGCACAGACACAGCCACGAAGCAGTCACACCACAGCAGAGGCAGACACAGACTCAAGTGGGTGCGGGCTCGGGCCGTGCTGCTGTGGGGGTTCCTCACTGTGTCCTCCCAGCTCACTGCTGAATGGCTTCCTTCTGGACGGCCACTGCCAGCCCCATGTGATCCTGGGGTCTCAGTGCCGGGCGGGCCCAGAGAGGGGCTCTCCCGCTGGGATTTCCACAGCTCCTCTGACAGGGGCCACCCACAGTGCTGCTCAGATCCTTCAGACGAAATACTTCACGACTGCAAATTTCCTGTTGTGATGGAATTCACTTTCCATCCCAGGAAGTGATCATGAGGCACCCAGAGAGGAAACTAGACCCTTAGCCGGCACAGTCAGTCAGCAGTCAGCTAACGACTGCAGTTTGAGGGCCCCAGGCTCACCCAGCCTGTCCCTGTAGGCAGTCCCTTGGCCACACTCTGGCAAGGTCAGCCGTCCCCCAGATCATTTTATTGCTGATCTCTTCTGGTGTGGAAGAGCGGGCGGACTGGGCTTGGCACACGTGTCCTCTCAGGGGAGGGCAGCGGGTGGCAGGGGGGTGAGCCTGCGGGGCGTGGGGGTGGGGAGCCCCGCCTGGGACCTGGGATGGGATGGAGCTCTCCTGCAGGCACACCAGCTGTTTCCACGGCCCCAGCCGTCCTGTCCTGGTGTGGGCTGTCCTCTGCGAATGTGACCCACATTCAGGCCAGCCAGCCCGAGCAGCTCCCCCGGCTCCCTACTGCCTTCCTTTCTTCTGGCTACCACCCCCTTCCTGCTCCCCATTCTGCACTAGGCCGGGGGGGGGGGCGGGGGGTCGCCTTCGGTTGAGAAGGGGGTTGTGACACAGCTGGCTCTGAGCGATTGGCCAGTATGGCTGCCTCCAAAGAAGCCTCCAGAAACCAGGAGAACTCCAAAGCAATGGGACAGCCCTACCCGCTGGGCACCCCCCATATGGATGCTTGCCTGATCCTCAGAATCTAACCTTTTGTTCCTCTTCAATGTGGGACAAATCTGGTCTCTCCCTTAACCCCGTCTACCCTGCTGATATGGAAAATGGGCTCCCTCTGCCCCCCCCCCCAGCCTGGCCCCCCAGTTCTGGCTCTGAACCTAAGGGCCAACACCTTCCACTCTGGTTGTGTCTTTCTCAGCTCCCCTTCCCACATTCTTACAAACTCCACTAGCCCGAGTTCATTATAAGGATGAGAAATGGCTCAACAGTAGCCCCCCCGGGAAAAGGCCAGTCTGGGGCCAAGCTGTGGGGCAGGAGGGAGCTGGGTCCAGGGGGCTACACTGTTGACTTAAAGCTCAGTATGAGGCAATAATGGGACTCGATGGTCAGAGAGGCACTCACTGCAAGGTGAGCTTCCCCAGAGGAACGGCAGCATCTGGAACCAGGGCTGTCTTGTGTGCGGGCGATTGCACCATACTGTTAAGATACCTTTGCCTATTAATGAAAGTAGCTTGTGTTCTTTGCAGAAAATTTAGAAAATATAAACAAGTGCAAAGGAAGAAATGCAAATTATCCATCATTTCGCCACCCAAAGAGCCGTTCTTACTGTGTTTTTGCAAACTGCTCTTTTCACTTAATAGTCTTTCATATCATTAAAATAGTATTCTGCATTGAGGAGGGCACTTGTTGGGAGGAGCACTGGGTGTCGTATGTAAGCGATGAATCACGGGAACCTACCCCCAAAACCACTGCATGTTAGCCAACTTGACAGTAAATTATATGAAAAAATAAAATAAAATAGTATTCAACATTATCTCATCATTTTAATAACTATGTAATATTTCATGGCTTATGATAGTACTAAGAATCCAACTTTCTTTTTTTTTTTGGTATTTGTCATATGTGTCCTGAACTATCATTCATCGAATTTTGTTACTTGAGATTGATACTATCATTACCCCAATTATACAAATAAAAAGAGTGAGGCACAGAGAGGCTAACTAACTTGTCCAAGGTAACACAGCCAGTAAATGGCAAAGCCAGATTTTGAACCCAGGCCTCTGGCTCTAGAACCCTTATTGTCACATGCTACTTCCTGCCAAACCATGGACATGACATAGTTTATCATTTCCCCTGGTGATGGCTGTTGACACGGTTTCTGACCTTTTACCATTATAAACAATATTCTGATCAACATTTGTGTGACTCACTTTTATATTCTAGTTATCCATGATTATTTACCGAAGATCCACTCTCAGAGGTAGAATTTATGAAACAAGGCATAAACATTTTTAGACTTTTAGATCCATTTCCAGATTTCCCTCCAGAAGAATGTTAGCAAGGTACACTCTTACCATCAGGATGGGGGGGCTGGCCTTTACACTTTAAGAGAAAGCCTGAGAGATGCCTGGGTGGCTCAGTCAATTAAACGTATGACTTTGGCTCAGGTCATGATCTCACGGTCTGTGAGTTCCAGCCCCGCGTCGGGCTCTGTGCTGACAGCTCAGAGCCTGGAGCCTCCTTCGGATTCTGTGTCTCCCTCTCTTTCTGCTCCTCCCCCACTCATACTCTGTCTGTTTCTGTCTCTCAAAAATAAATAAACGTAAAAAATTTTTTTTAAAAAGAGAAAGGCTGGCCGTCAGAAGTGTGGCATCACAAGAGGAACAGGACAGTGCAGGGATGGAAGCAGCTGCATGGGGGGCAGCTGGCAGGACTGGAGATGTGCGGTCTGGACAAGACTTGGAGTGTTGGATGGAAGGTACATGGCTGCAGTCAAATGTAGTGATGGGCTGTTGAGCAGAAGAGAGAGAAGTTTGTCCTGAGGCCCTAGAGCAGAAGTGGACGAGTGGGCTGATGTTGACCTTGAGAGAGCCCTGGTCCTCTGTGGGGCCTTGGATGGGCGGGGTGGGTGTTGAATAAATGTTACATGACCTGCTGTCATCCCGGCTTGGGTTGGGGTAGGGCATGCATATGGGGGGGGGGGGCGATACCACCCACAAAACATTACATCTCCTCGTCTTAACTGGGGGGTCTGCTCCTCCTCCCACCCCTGCCTCGGGGAGCCTGGCCCAGCCTGGTACCTCTCTCGGTCTATCCCTTCAGAGCCTGAGCAGCACAGCCTGGCTTGTGCCATGGGCCACATAACTCCTCCATTATGCATGAGGGGGACCCGGCGGGGAGCGAATGAGCAAGCCGTGGTGGGGGCAGGGGGCTGAGTGGTTATTAATAAACGAGTGTATTGTGTGGGATTCCATTCACAGCACTTTCAGAGGACGCGGTGGGCTTGAGATAATAAAGCCCTGTTTCTGCCACGGAGGGCTGGGGAGGTGGCAAGTGGGAGGTGGCAAGGAGCAGGGAAACCAGGAATTATTTTGATTCCACCCAGGGCAGGGCTGCTGCGTTTGCTCTGAGACCAGCACCCAGGGGGATGGTCCAGCTGGGATTCTGCTCAGGCCTCCGTCTGCCCACTGGAATGGCCTGGGGTGTAAGAAACGCCTAGCTTTCCATCCCCACCTGTCCCCATGGAGGGAGACTGAGACGACACTGGATGAACCGGAGCTCGACTCGTTCAGGAGACAGGTGGGGTAGTCCGTTCCACCCTGCTCCTGGCCCCCTGCCCCACCCCGTTCCTCCTTCCGGGTGAGTCCTTCTGCTGCGCCCTTCAAAGACTCCAGAGTGGCCTGTGCTAGGACGGTTCCTCATTTCCTGACGATGCTGGAGTTGTGTTTGTGTGCAAGGTCTTCGTGCGAGAAGCAGACCGGCCTGGTGTTAGCATGTGAAACGTGAAGCGAGCAGGCCAGAAGGGGGAGAAGCGATAATGAGGGATCAGCTGCAGTTTCAGGGCAGAGCGGCAAGGGACAAGGCTGCGCAGGGGAGCTTCGGCCGGAGGAGTGACGGGTGTCTGGGAAGGTGAGGTGCTGGAGAGCATTTGGCGGAGGGGGGACTCGGGCTGTGCCTCTGATTGCAAAGCCCGTATTACCTCTGTGACCTGTCCCTCTGGGTTAGCCTTCCTGAGCCCCTCCCTTTCTCTCCCCCAGCCCTTGGTTCTGGGCCCCACCATCCCAAAACAGCCCTCTCCCTCCGGCCGAGCCTGTCCGTCTCAGTCTTGGCGTCTCTGGATCTCAGCCCAGGAACGCAGAAGCTGCTGGTTGGGAAGGAGGGAGAGCAAGCGGTTTTGCTTTCCGCCAGCTTCTAGGGATGCCGAGCAGGTTCTGATTCAGGGAATCCTGGTCTCCCTTCACTTAGAGTTGAGCCAAAACAAGAGGGAAGCAGGGCCCGGGCAGACGTGGGTCACCCGACTCTGTCAGGAGCTAATGGTGCTCCCTTTGGCTTTTGTAAGTGGCTCTGGCCCGGAGCTCTCCTGATTTAGGAAACATTTCCTTCTCAAACCAACTCGAAGGACTGCGTGCTAGTTTGGTTGGGAGTTGGGAGGGAGAAGGAGGCCGGTGGCAGGGACTGTCTCTCTTGGCCTCCTCATGGATACATGGCTCCTTGGGGCAGGGCTCGGACTCAGTGACTTGAACTTTTTGTTTGAATTGAGGATTCTGTGACCTTTCTTAACCCAGGAAGGTTTGAGGCTGCATTAGAGCCAGAATGGGCTGATTCTAGGCTGTTGGAGGCTCAAACCGGAAAGGGAAAATCTCCCCAAAGGCAGGCCAGACCTTTCCCTAGGGCAGTGTCAGGGTCTCCGAGCTGTGCAGGCCCCTCCCTTACCCGAGTGCACAAAGCAAACAATGCAGGCTTCCTTGAGCGCACTGTATCCCTGGATGGCCTGCCCTGATCCTGGTCGCAGGGCTGTGGGGTGAGGAGGTGGCCCTGCAGGGAATTGTAGCTCCAACTTGGGCTCTCCACGCCTGCAGACACTGTGGACAGTCACTTCCCTTCCCCTCCCACAGTCTGAAGAGGCGGTGACTATTTTTAGAAGCATCTGCGTGCTCCTAGGAGCACTGTTCTGTGATTTATGTGCCAGCCTGGATGCTGTTGTACTAAGAGAGGGCACCAGAGCTGGAGACACCTCTGGAGGTCAGGAGTGGGAGTGTGCACGGTCAACCCAACTACAGTCCGCCCGGCTGGGCACCTGGCCTGGAGGAATGACCTGGCGTCTTCCACCAAGATTTTGGGGGGTTCCTACTGACTGTTTTATGGTTGTCAGTTGCTGTAGGAGGTTCCTGGACGATGCAGGAACAGGGACAAGGACCTTCCTCAGAGAGGCAGGCAGGCTGAGTCGTGCCATGGCGACTCCCGTCTTGAGAAGACATACCCGCTGTGTACCAGGAGGGGTAGGCAAGGTGGCCTTTCCCAGGGATGGGAAAGCCATTGGCAACTGTAACTGTAACAGGCGACTACTCCCTGAGAACTTATCCTGGGACAGGCACTTCTCCGAGTACTTGACATCTGTTGTCTCCTGCAACCTCCCAACAAACAATCTGTGCTGCTGTCCTTTTAGAATTGAGGAAACCGAGACCCAGAGAAGTTAAGCATGTTGCCCAGTGTCCCGTTGTCCATGACCAAGCCAGTGGTCCATCCCGGCTCAAGCCCCTGCTCTCTTGAGCCCTTGGGCTGGGCTGCCTCCCAGTAGAAGGCAGCCACATGCTTTGTTTTGGAAAACACAAGACGGACTGAGATCAAATGCAAAAAAAAAAAAGGACTTCCCAATAGCAGAGGGGTCGTGTGGAATCTTCCTTGGAGATCTTTGAGGAGCATCTAGCACTTCAGGAGGGGGCCATCCTGCAGCCTGGACTCTGAATTGATGACCACGCCAGGGATTTTCTGTCAGGGGCCTGTCCATGAGAGATGCTGGACCACGCATCAGTAGCATAGGGTGTGACCAGTCAGCAGCCTCCGGGCACGCCAAGCACCCAGCTGGGATTTGGCACCTGGAAAAAGGGCTGGCAGGGGGGAGGTTGCTGAGCATTCACCAGGTAGGGAGAGGAAGCCAAGAGATGCCAAGAGAGGCGTCTCTGGAGCAGCCTGTTGGTTAATAGGCTTTTCATTTTGGTCTTTAGGTCAGACGTGCCTCGTTCACCCAGAAAGAAATCCATGGCTTTGCTAGGGCTCTGTTCCTGGAACCACACCCCTTCCATAGGATGTAAGCATCTGTAGTTCACGTGTGTTTAGGGACCACTGCTGGGTGCTCTCCGAGCTGAGGTAGAATTGACGAGCCATCTGGATGGGATGGGGGCTCCTTCAGCCAGGCACCTGCAGGGCCACTCACCCCATTTCTTGCCCTCTGTCACCCTGATCTGTACCATGGGGGCAGCCTCAGAGAAGGACGTGCGGGGGTGGGAGTTCTGTCTCTTCTCCCTTGATTTGTGCAGTGAGGAGCGAGTGCACCAGCACCTGGAGGTGGTGTGTGGGAGTGGTCAGACACATGGGTTCCAGTGTCGGGCTTCCTGGGCTCCTGTCCAAGTTCTACCCCTGGCGGGTTGACCTCCCAGTTTCCTCGTCTGTCAAGTGTGACATTAATAGCACCTGTTTCTTGGACTCTGTGAAGGTAAATGAACTAATCTGTGAAGTCATTTAGCACAGGAGGAGGGAGGAAGACCCCTCTATCCAGGGCCGTACAGCCATTTCGGTCTCTCTCCCACCCAGCCCCCCACTGTCTTACACCGGGTCCCGGGCCTGCATGGGGGAGGTGGCCTCACCAAGCGCTAGGAGTTCTGCTCCTCACCTTGACTCGGCTTAAATAACCCAGCGGTCCTCTGGCTGCGTCCCGCTGCCGTTCCCTTTAGCTGGAGGAGCCAGTGCTAGGCCCGTGCTCAGGGTCCAGGACCCCTGCTCCCTGGTCTGCCTTCATCGCCATTTATTTTGGGTCTACAGAGATAAGAGTCCACTTCTGGTTTATTCCCTGTTTCTGACTTCGCACGTCTTCCCCACAGCTCGGCCGTTACCAGCGGTTTCGGGGGCCTGGGATTGAATCATGGTTTTATTCTGCCCTCCCTTCTGCCCCGTGATGGGCTCTCCAGGGCCCTGCCTCCAAGCCCTGCACATCCAGCCCACCGTCCCACATCCACCTTCTTCTCTCCGCCTCTTCGGCCCCTTGTCCTGATTGCATCTGCCCCAGACCCTTTCCTTTCTCTGCCAGCACCCTTCTCCTTTTCCCACCTCTCCCCTGTCCCTGGGCTGAACATCGCCCAGTTTCTACTTCTCAGGGATTCAGGGACACTTTGCACGCCTAAAGCAAACATCTGTTGGTATTTAAAAGTTCTTAAGGACCCACATTCTCATCTCCGGGCGAATGCTGCATACTGTTCCTCTGGCATAGGAAGCTTAAAGCAGGGCCCTGTGATAGAGTCGGCCCCACATTGATGATCATTTTTGAAAAGGAGAGGTAACTTTCCACTTGGCTCCAGACTGAGCAGGGTCAGAATGAGGGAGTTAAGTGAGGAGGGTGATACAATGCTTTCCGGCTGCCCCAGTCACTGCCCTGTGCTTTTGATGTATCTCCTCATGCAGTCTCATGGACAACCTGGTGAGTCAGATACCGCAATCCCCATTCTACCTGTAGAAGGGAAAACAGAGAGGTTAAGTGACTTGCCTTAGGTCACACAGTGATTAAGTGGGAGAGCCGGGATTTGAGTGTGGTTCTGTTTTTCCTAGAACCACGTATCCTCAAGAGGAAGGTGGGTTGGACAGGACATGTTAATGTATGAGGACACATCTGAATTTTGACTACCCTGGAGCTGGATTTCTGACTCTGAACAAATCCAAGTGTCCTCCTCATGTCCCTTCCTCCTAACTCCCATTCCCTGGTTGTGGACCTCTGAAGAGAAAAGGGGAGACCCCCCCCACCTTGAACCACTGTCTATCAGCCTCCAGGGTGGGCCAGCAATGCGGCCACACTGCTGAAGCCATCAGCTTCCCACAAACCACACATGCTGGAAAACACTGTGTTTTGCTGGGAGAAGAGGAATAAAAAACAGAATAAGGAATCTGGAAGTGCCTGAATAATACAGTATTAGAAAGTTAAAGTGCTTTTCCTCCCTAAAAACAGTCTGTGAGGGAACATTCTGCAAACTGTTTGCAGATGCGCCAGAGGCCTGAGGGCCAGAAACCTGCACAAGCCATAGCAGTAACTGCCTCCAATCTCCAGGCTCTGGGCTGTTCTCAGGGCTCTCTCCCTCCCCATGCCCCTCAGCTCCCCTGCTGGGGGCTCTTTGTAGAGGAAGACGTTGTAAGTGACATGGTAATGGGCCTAAACATACCCCAAGAGCCAATGGTAGGTGCCAGCTGCCCTGTCCCCCCACCCCACCCCAACAAATCTCTACCCAAGACAGGATGTGATTAACCAGTTCTGAGGAGCGTTTGGAACTCAACTTTCAGCAGCCTGAGGAGAGGTCTGATGGGGTCTTTGTTTGCCTGAATGTGAAATTCTGGGGTTGGTGGGGAGAGGTGGAGGGAGGAGGGGTCTTCAGGCCCTTTAGACTCAGCGTAGAATCATAGAATCGCCTGGTAAATGCACGGTCATTTGGGATGCATTGTCTTCCTGCGTAAGCCTTTAAGATCTGCCTTCTAAATTACTACTAAAGCATGTGACTCTTGTACCCGAGCTCTTAGGGTTTTTAATTTTTTCACTCTTAAATTCAACTGTATTGGGGTATAATTTGCATTCAATAAAATGTACTCATTGTAAGGGTATAGTCAGATGAGATTGACATATGCATATACCCATGTAACCACCATTCCAATCAAGTTATAGAATATTTCATCACCCCTGAAAATGCCCTCATCCCATCTGCAGGCAGTCTCCCCCCCAGCTGCTGGCCCCAGGCAACCACAGAGCAGCTTTCTGTCACTATAGATTGATTTGCCTGTTCTGGATATCCATGTGTGTGCAATATGGTCTTTGTTGCTGCTAGGGATAGATAAGCCTCAGGGGAGAATAAGTTATTTGAGACTCCTGCACAGGCGTGGCCCCTGCCAGGGGATCTCCCATTTCTGCCCCCTCTCTGTCCCTCTTGAGCCCTTTAGCCCACTGCTGCCTTGGGTCTGTGGCAGGAGAAAGATCACTCTCTTCTCTCTACTTTGGCACTGACTCCAGGGAAATGGTAGGGAGAGGAGGTTTGGGGGAATTCTGGGCTGTGGATGCAGAACTCAAGAGGTGGGGGATGACTTTCGACCATGAGAAATGGATGTGGGGTTCTAAGAGGGAAAGCCTGGGTAATGTGGCGGTAGACAGGCAACTGAGCTGGCCTCTCTCCTGCCACAGGCTTTGTTACCACTGTCGCTGCCGTTCTTTGCATCTAGGTGGGTATGAAAGCTTCTCCCCTGAAACTCAGGGGTTCTTTTAAATGAATTGAGAGTCAAGGAAGGAGAGGAAACAGACTTCAGGTCCAGCCTGTGTGTGTCTTGCCTGGCAAGGATGTGTTGGAGGACAAATAAGGAGCCTGGCTTGTTGGCTGTCTTGGGGACGGGGGCTGACCACACCGCACCCTTCTCCTTGTGCTCAGGTCTGCAGCTTCTCCTCTCCTGGGGCAGGAGGGAAGGGTAGCACATGACACTGATTCTTACATAGTGGCAAGACCCAGTGCCAACCTGATAGAGAAGGACACAGTGCTAAGGATTTGCTGCAATTTGCATAACCCTTCTGGGATCCCATCATCTCTGCAAGTGAGCATATTTTAAGGATATTTTAAGGGTGCTTTTATCTCTTGGGAAAAAGGGATAAAAACTAAAGCCAAGATGCTGTCGTTATGGTATTTTTTCTTTTCTTCTTATTCTTATCATCATCATCGTCATCATCATCATCATCATCATCATTATTTCTCTGTGGTAAAATACACTGTTGGGGAGGAAGAAATTTTTCCATGTCCGTCAAGATTCTTCTAGCTGAAATGAGAATTAAATTGAGATGAAAGAGAGTAACAGGAGAACATCAAATTTAATTTCATACATATAGGGAATCCACACAGACGTGAAAATCCAAAGACAGTCAGGCAAATATATAAGGAGAAGGGGTAGGGGTCTGGGACTTCAAAGGGAAGGAATGCAATTCACAGGAAGATGAAAAAAGAGTTTGGTAAACTAATGTTTGCTGTGCCACTCAGAAACAATGGGACATGGAAGACTTTGATCAATCAGGCCTTACTAAGTTCCTCCCTGTCTCCCCTATCTAGTTTATATCATAACGTAGTTATCTGTGGTGATAGAGCTTCTCCTGGAACGTCTTTGTTTCTTCAAGGAGAGAAAAGAAACTAAATTCTTTTAGGCAGTTGTGTATATGTAGGAGGCAGAGATCAATGTTTCTTCCAGAGTCTTCTGGGTCTTGATTGTTTTCAGCTTAAGAACCTTTTTATAATCTGCATGCCAAAGTTTACCATTGTCAACATTTTTGGTTGTACAGTTCAGTGGCATTAGATACATTTTCATCGTTGTGCAACCATCACCGCCATCCATCTCCAGAACTTATCATCTTCCCAAACTGAAATTCCATACCCATTAACTCCCCATGCCCCACTCCTCCTGGCACCTGGCAGCCATCATTCTACTTTCTGTGTCTAGGAATCCCACTGCTCTAGGTATGTCATATAAGTAGGATCATGTAGTGTTTGCGTGCCTGCCTTGGATCACTCAGCATAATGTCTTCCAGATTCATCCATGTTGTAGCAAGTGTCAGAATTCCATTCCTTTTTAAAGCAGAATAACATTTCATTGTATAGGTAGACCACATTTTGTTTATCCATTCATCTGTCAATGGACATCTGAGTTGTTTCTGCCTGTTGGCTGTTGTGAATAATGCTGCTATTATGAACGTTTGTATACAAATATCGGTTTGAGTCATTATGGTATTTAAATGCTCAGCAGCCCCTCCTAGCAGCTCTCCTGCTTAAATTCACTGCTGCCCAAGGCCCAGAGTGGTGTGCATTCATGCTCCCCTAGCCTGGCACCCTGTCTCCTCTAAGTTGGTGCCTGTGGCAAATGGTACCCTTCAAATACTTCAGTGTTTGATGGGTAGTGGGCACTTAGGTTTTCCAGGCAATGGAATTTTGAGTTCTTTTTTCTAGAAGCTTTCTTTTTCAGTGTGTTTTAGTTACTCTCGGCCCCTTCCAGACTTTGGGAGTTTGAGTCCGTTAAGCTTCTTAATATAAGAATACAGTAGAACATCTTTGTTTTTTCAAGGAGAGAAAAGAAACTAAACTTTGTCAAGTATCTATTGTGTGCTATCAGATACCTGTGCTATTAGGCACCATTCAAGGTGCTACCAAAGTACTGCTTGCTTTATATCCTTTTATAGGGCTGTCCTGTGAGATAGGTCACAACCGGAGTTTTAAGGGTAAGGAAGCTGAGGAGAGGCTCTGAGAAGTTAAGTCACTTGCCCAGGCTCACTGAGGCCAACACTCTTTCTATACACCACCTAAATACCTCCCTGGTCTTTCAGATAAAAATGAGCCACAGAAATTTCCTGGACGTTTTCTTTACAATGGAAATCCAAGCCTGAAGTTTCCCCTATGATTTGGAAAGAGCAGTCCTTTAGGCTTCCTTGCCCTAGTTTTGGTAAAATATGGAATTATTAATTAAGGTTTTGGGTTGTTTTTCAGAATATACAAAAGTCAAGAACACTATCATGAATCCCCATATACCCATCTCCCAGCTTCAATAATTATGGACACTTGGCCTGTCTTGTTTCATCAATTAGGTTCTTCTTTTTGATCCGTGGGGTCCTCCCAAGTGGTATGGCAGCAGTTGGTGTTTTCTGGAAGAGAGGAGGGGACTCGGCAGGTCTGGGAATCGCAGAGCTAAATCTCTTCCCAGCTGGAAGAGTGTTAATTGCCACCGGTTGGAATCCCCTCTGATGGTTCATTATTCAGCTGGCCACTGAACACCGTCCAGGAGGCAGGGGGAGGAAGGCACATCTTTTGAGAGGCCTGGCGGGACCTGGCAGGGTGGTATGCAGAGAGGCTTCCCTTTCTTAGAGCATTTTCCTCCTACTGTTTGATTTTATTGGAATTCTCCTGAGCGGCAAGAGAGAAGGTTATGTGAGGATAACTGGCCCCTTAGGAGAACAATGCTAAGCCAAAGCTGTCTTGCGGTGGAACAGGGACTGGTGGGAAATAAGCCTAGAGCCTCTTCAACTAGATTTATTCAGCAAACATTTTCCCTTTTTATTTAATGAACATCCACAGTGCTCCAGGCACCGTGCTAGATGCAGCAGACCCAACCAGGAAACCTTGGTATCTGCTCTCAAAAAGTTTGTGGTCCACAAAAATAAGGACTGGTAACAACCAACACTTGTATGTGCCAGATGCTGCCAAAGTACTTTATGTACATTGTCTCACTTAGACCCCCCACTCCACCCCAAGCAATCTGTAAGATGGGTACAATCACGTCCGTTTTACGGATGAGGAAAGCGGGGCTTCATGCTGCCCTGTCTGTGCACCATGAGTATAGGCAGGGGAAGACCCAAGGTCAGGAGAGGGCCGAGGGGGCCGGGACCGTCTCTTAGACTGCAGGAATGTGCTTCTGTAAAACCCCACCAGATGTGCTTCCTCATAGGATTGAGGGCAGCCAAATGGCACGTTTTCCCTCTGGACTTTATAGAGGACCGTGGGATTGATTTTTATTTCAAAGACAGGGCAGTTCTTTGGGAGGAGGGGAGGAGTGAAGACTGGAACGTGAGAAAGAGTTCTTTCCTGAGGCTGTGGCAAGGGATGAAGAGTTTGAGTTTTATTTAAAAAGGTTTGGTGTCTTTCAAGCTGGTGGGACTGAAAGAGGTAGTTTTAAGGAGAGGAGAGGAGCAGTTTCGGATCTGGGCTGACCCTGCCCAGCGATCAGGTGATTTGGGGTTCTCGGGGCGAGTGGGGCCCCCGGTCACAGGAGCAGCTGGTGGTGCCATCCCTGTCCTTCTGGGGTGAGGCCGGCTCTGTGTGCCCAGTTTCTGCATGGAAGCCTGCTTTGTGAGTTTGAACGTATTTTCTATGATTAGCTTGGCTAGTGTCTCTAGCAGGGGGCAGTAAATGATTTATTTAACAATTTTTTAAGTTTATTTTTTTATTTAGAGAGAGAGAGCAGGGGAGAGGCGGGGGGGGGGCGGCGGGGGGAGAGAGAATCCCAAGCAGGCTCCACACTGTCAGCACAGAACCCGGACGTGGGGCTCGAACCCACAAACCTTGAGATCATGACCTTAACCGAAATCCGGAGTCAGACGCTTAACTGACTGAGCTACCCAGGCACCCTAGTTAATGTTTTATTTTAAAAGACAACCTATGAACCTCTTTCCACTCACCCCAGGCAGCTCTTCAGCCCTGCCCACGTGTAAGCCATAACCTGCAGGGTTAAGGTAAACTTAGAAGGCTCTGTCTGCCTGCCCGAAAAGAGATGTGAGGGCTGGGCTCTCCTTAAAGAAACTGAGAGAAAAGAGAAGTGTTTATTATTAGCAGTCTGATTTTTTTATTTTAATTTTTTAATTTATTTTCAAAACTAAAGACAGATTTTTCTACGGTGAGATCAGGTGTGAGGCACCATCTGGACCAGAAGCAGGAGGAAGGAACGTTTCAAGTTCCTTCCGGTTATGTCATTTTGGTCTTGTTCCCTCGTGGTCCCCACCCTGGGTTCCCAGGTCATTGAAAAGCAAGACTGAGGCAGGATCAGCCTCATATAGAACCCCAGAGAAAATCCTGTCTTCAGATCAATGCATCGTGTCCATTTGGACCTTGGTGACAGAGAGAGGGGACATGAAAATGGATGAAGACACCTCTTTCAGGAATGGAGGGCGTCCCAAACTGGCAAGACAAACGTGTCTGTCCTTTCAGAACAGGCCAGCACAGAGGGCGGCCGCCTGCCCGTCCGGGGGGACTGCAACTCATAGCTGATGGTTGCTATGGATACGGGCCACTGGGGCTCCCCTGGGGCAGTGCAGAGTTGGAGGCATGGAGCTGTTTGTTGCAGTGCTGTGAGGCCTGGTGTCTGCTCTGTCCCCACTGTGGAGCCACGGTGTGAGGGACGGGGGGGACCAGCCTCGCCTGAGTGGTGCCTGGGCCTCGAGGACCCCAGGTGGCCCGCCCTGGGAGGGGCGGGTGTACCTGAGGTAGGCCACACCTGTGCGGAGTCACTGGGCTTTAGGTGACACATGGGAGACCTGTCCATTGGTGCGGGATGCTCAGTCCTCTCCTTTTCCTCCTGATTTTGGAGGCCTGGCAGAGCTAACGCTCATAGCCCCCCAGACCCGGGAGCACATTTCTGGATTGGAGGTGCTACCCAGTGGAGCGTCACTGCGAGTGGGGCTCTATGCTGGAGGCTGCAGGGAAGGCATTAACAGGTAGGAGGAGCGTAGTTTGTGCCATCTGGGCACTCCTGGTATGAGGGGAGAGACACTGCCCCTGCCCTCCGTGAGCTTCCCGTTTGGTGGGGACAACCAGAGGTACACGAAGGACTCAGGGGAGTGGACAGAGACAGGGGTGAAGAAACCTGTCACTTCACACTTGCCATGAAGTCAGACGCCTCGCAGGTGTCCTGGGTGCGTACGGGGGCCCTTCCTGCCCCTCGGGACTCCCTACGGCCGCCCCTCCCCGAGGCTCCCCCCACTTCTGCCACGCTGGGCCCTGGGGTCTTCCTGAGACCCTGGCTGGCTCGTGCAGCGGAGCCCTTCCTTGCTATTGCCTTGTTTGGGGCCTGTCTTCTCCATCACCTCCCAGCTCCCTCCCTGTGCCACCTTATTTACTCAGACCTCTGCTGTGGTGTCATTTCCCGACCCCCCTGTGGCAAGCAGCCCCTCCGGGCTTCCCACATCCCTCACTTAGCCTCTCTGCCTGCTTTACTTCTCTTCACCGCACTTGTGCTGTCTACTAGTCTGCTGTTTCATTGCCTGCCTCCCCCGCTGGACAGTCAACTCCTCCAGTGCAGGGACAATGCCTTGTTTAGCACTGGGTCCCATGGCTAAGAGTATCACCTGGCACCTGGGAGGTACTCAATAAATATTGGATGAATGAGTGACAAACTGGGTAGCTCAGGGTTCGCACTGAATTTTCTGAGAATGTTGACAACCGCTTTTATATTATTCTACCACTTGTAAAGATAAAACTTCTCGCGATTCTAATTTGTGATTGAAAGACATCTTCTTAAAATTAGATTTTGGTTTCCTAAGACAGTATCTCTCACATGGGGTATAGACACCCCAGGAGTTACTTAGATATAATCATGGGAGTTGGGGGATTTTTGTTACCTTTGGAGGACCCGTGTGTAGTTCCTGGAAATCACGTACGTACAGCTTGTGGGGTAGGGAGCATTAGAGGTGCCCTCGGGAGAACTTTCTGGAAAGTAGACCTTGAGCAGCAAGTTGAAAGAACGGGGCAGGTCTTTTTTTTTTTTTTTTTTAAGTTTATTTATTTTGAGAGAGAGAGAGATCATGTGAGTCGGGGAAGGGTCAGAGAGAGAGAGAGAGAGAGAGAGAGAGAATCCCAAGCAGGCTCTGTGCTGACAGGGTAGAGCCCGATGCAGGCCTTGATCTCACAAACTGTGAGATCATGACCTGAACTGAAATCAAAAGTCAGACATTTAGCTGGCTGAGCCGCCAGGTGCCCCGACAGGGGCAGGTCCTTGTACAAGACAGAAAGGCATTGACTTGCTTTCAGGGTCTGGTTTATCATGGTAGGAGGCCATATGGGGCCAGCCCCCACGGGCCATTGGATCCCAGCATATCTACTTATCTGATGTGGAGTCTCCGCTTGGACAGAGCCAGGTGAACCAGCTTTCGTGCCCCGAAAGCCTGGATTTGAGTGACAGCCGTGCAGGGCTGGGACTGCACTGGAGCGATGACCCGTAAACCCTGCTCTCTGGCCCCCTCCCCATCACTTACGTCTCACTGAAGTCTTGTTGGCATGACGGCCCCCCAGAGAGCACCGCCCCACCCCCCACCGTGGCCTGTGCAGCTGGGGTGTGGAGTCTGTGCAAGAGTCAGCTGGCAGGTGGAAGATGACCCGGCCCTCGGACGACAGTCCCGGGCTCACCAGCTTGCGGTCCTTTGTTTAACTGGGAATCAACCAGGCCAGAGGTCAGCATTTTCCTTGGAAGACTGTCAGAGCCTGCCTGTGGTTCAGGGGGAGCAGGGTCAAGTTCCCAGGGAGTGTGCCAGCATAAGGCCCTATCTCTGGAATCAGCTCTCCACTGTCTGCAGCCTGGTCACCGAACTGTAGACCTGAGCCTTTGGGACGCCCTTTACAGACCACGCAGTGACCTCCTTGCTGTAGGGATGAGGTGCCTGAGGCCCAGAGTTACCGGAGAGCTGGGACCCGGACTCGCTCAGTGCTGTTTCTGCCGCCTCCTGTTTGTGTCGTGGGCCCAGGTGGCTGTGAGATATGTGCCACGGGGTCTCAGCACCTTGGTTTCTACACTGCGTGCAGAAGTATCAAGGTTTGCCTTGGGAGGTTAAACATATCCCGCTGTCTGCTGGAGTGACACTTGTTCTCCTTGGACACGTGGCTGTGATGTGGCTTCCTCACCCCATTGGGAGCGGTGGAAGGCATGGACACAGGACGCCCAGCCGTGGAGGTGAAGTGTGTGTAGAGCGTGGCCCTGAAATGGAGGGGAGGGGTCCGTGCCCGGCAGGGCTCTACCCTTCTCTGTCCGCCAGCTTCCCTTCCACCTGCCCTAAGTGCTTCCAGGGTCATTCATCGTGGTGCTGGTTCCTGAAATCACCCTCTGGGTTTTCAGGTCCCTTCCTCCTGCCCCGTCCCCAGCCTGGAGGATGGGATTGTGTGGAGGCAAGCAGAAGGGTGCTGGGGCAGGGAGGATGCCTGACGTAGAAGATGTTGAAGGCCTGTTCTACCTCCTTAATTTGGGACCTTGAGGAGGGAGTGAGTGATGTCTGAGTGTGAAGAGCTCTGGTCTGGGAGCCCAGGAGACAGACTGGCACCCAAGCCCCTCCCCCTAACCTCGAACAGGCTACTTAACCCTTCTGAGCCTCAGTTTCCTTATCTAAAAAGTAGAGTTAAAAGCACCTCGCACACCATGCTGTGATGACGACTCACTGAGATACTGAGATATCAGTAGAGTACTTATCCGTGTGCCCAGCCCCTAGTAGGTATTCGTGATAACATAACTCAGCATCGTGGTCCTCACCACATGATGGCTGAGTGCCTGCACTGTGCCCAACACAGTGCTGGATGTTATAGAAAATAGAAGGAATTGGGGCGCCTGGGTGGCTCAGTCAGTTGAGTGTCCAACTTCCGCTCAGGTCATGATCTGACCGTTCAGGAGTTCAAGTCCCGCATTGGGCCCACTGTTGTCAGCACAGAGCCAGCTTAGGATCCTCTGTCCCCCTCTCTCTGTCCTTCCCCCACTTGTGCTCTCTCTCTCTCTCAAAAATGCATAAATATTTTAAAAAAGAAAATAAACAGAACCACACACACCAGCCATTGGGCATTGGTCTCACTAGAAAGAGAAGGATACGTAAAAGAGAGGACCACGCAAAACATAGACATAAATCTAAAATGGGGAGATTTCGACTAAATAGGGGTGTTGGGGAGAAACCTGTCAGGGAAGAAGGTGACTTTAAAGGTCTTTTGAGGCGCTGAGGGCGGGATTAGGAGAAAGCTTGATATATATATGCAAAGTAATATTCCACTTTTAGTATCTCTCCCCACCCTTTTCTCCCTAAGTGAACACTTGAGAATAACACAGTGGGCTTCAAGGAGGAAGTCCACGGCCGGGCGGCCAGTAGTCCGGGGAATGTTCACAGTCACCTTGCCCTCCTGGGGGCAGAGACCACTGGAGCCTCCTTCTCAAAGACGAGAGCGTCTGCGTGGCCCAACAGAGGAAGAATCTTCCACCCGCTCCGCTCTCACTGGACTCTGTGGGATGCTAGGAATATTTTTCAACCCACCGAAGGAGAAAGAACTGACCAGGGCTGGTGCCAAAATATTCAGTAAATTCAAAAGAGTCTTTTGTTCCATGAAGAAAGAGGCTGGCCTGGAGCCTCCTCTTCTGATTTGACATCACAGCCTGGTGGGCCGGGCCTACCATTCTTGTCCCGCCCCGATTTTACCGGTGGGTTCAAAGGCAGTTAGCCTGTCCAGGATTCTCTAGGAAAGCTCACATCTGGTTCCACCTGTTTGTGTGACAGCTGTAGGCAAATCCTTGGGCCCCTCTGGCCTTAGCGGCTTCACCTGTGAAACGGCCTCCGCTGGCCCCGCTCTCTGACGGGCGTGTTCTGACCGGGGGGTCCCCAGCTCCAGCTCTCAGCTCTGAGCTTGGAGAACGTGAGCGTCGCCCCTTCCCAGATGGGCACTCCGGGATGCCAAACGTGCAATTCTGCCATTATCCGAAACACGTTTGAGCTCTGCTTTGGAATTTGCCTTGGAGCTGGGGCACATACTTTCAATATCCTCAATGTAGGGCCAGTCTTCTTCCTTCTAGAGGAAGCTGATTTCCTCATCGGGACAGTAAGTCATGTAGTGTACGTATGTCATGCCAATAAGGATATGATCGAACTGAATGCAGATACTTTTAGTTCCAAACAAAGGAGGCTGATTTTGTTGTGCTTTAAGTGGACTCGGAAGTCAGTTCCAAGTAAAGTGGTTTTTGTTTTTTTTTTTTTAATTTTTAGTGTTTGTTTATTTTTGAGGGAGAGAGAGACAGAGCACAAGCAGGTGAGGGGCAGAGAAAGAAGGAGACACAGAATCCAAAGCAGGCTCCAGGCTCTGAGCTGTCAACACAGAGCCCGACGCGGGGCTCGAACTCACGGACCCGAGATCATGACCTGAGCTGAAGTCGGCCGCTTAACCGACTGAGCCACCCAGGCGCCCCAATATACTCCATTTTTAATATACTCCCCTGGCCTAACTAAAGGGGTTTTGGTGATCGAATCCAACACCCTTGTTGTACAGATTGATGAAAAACTGAGGTACGGGGAGAAGTGCCTCCCTTGCCAGGGGCTCTGTAACTAGTCTAGTTACACAGCTGACAGTGGGATCCAGGCATCCTATATGCCCTGTCTGGTGCTTCTCAAACTAGACTTTCCTGGTTGGAGACTGGTTAACATGACCATCGGCTTTGAGGACTTTGCAGAACCTTCTTAATTTCAAATGATCTGGCCTGTCATCCCCTTTAGTACCACCAAGTCATGAGTTTTCATCTCACCACAGAAATAGCTTTTGTCTAGTTTGCCTTCTTTATTGTGATAAAACCTACACAACCTGTAATCGTGCAGTTCTTTAATGTGAAGTACATACACATCGTGCGGCCATCAACACCATCCATCTCCAGAACTTTTTCGCCTTCCCAACCCGAAACTCTGTCCCCATTAAAGAGTAACTCCCCAGATCCGCTCCCCCCCCCCGCCCCCCAGTAACCACGGTTCTACTTCCTATCTCTGAATTTAACTACTCCAGGCGCCTCAGAGAAGTGGAATCATACAGTATTTATCCTCTTATGACTGGCTCATTTCATTTAGTGTAACGTCTTCAAGGTTCCTCCGTGTTGTACCACATATCAGAATTCCTTAGCTTTTAGATTTTATTATTTATTTATTCTTTAGTATGTATGTATGTATTTATTTATTTGAGAGACAGGGCTCAAATGAGTGAAGGGCAGAAAGAAGGGGCAGAGAGAGAGAGAGAGAGTCCCAAAAGGGGCAGAGAGGGAGAGAAAGGGAGAGAGAGGAAGCAGGGCTCACCCAATGCGGGGCTCAAACTCATGAGCCACGAGATCATCATCTGAGCTGAAGTTGGATGCTTAACCGACAGAGCCACCCAGGCGCCCCTCTGTCCTATTTATTTATTTATTTATTTATTTATTTATGTATTTATTTTTAAAAATTTTTTTACATTTATTTTTGATAGAGACAGAGCACAAGCAGGTGAGAGGCAGAGAAAGAGGGAGACACAGAATCCAAAGCAGGCTCCAGGCTCCGAGCTGTCAGCACAGAGCCCAACGCAGGGCTTGAACTCACAAACTGCGAGATCATGACCTGAGCTGAAGTCGGATGCTTAACCGACGGAGCCACCCAGGTGCCCCTTTGCCCTTTTTAAAACTGAATAACATTCAGGGTTCCTGGGTGGCTCTGTTGGGTAAGTGTTCAGCTCTTGATTTTAGCTCAGGTAATGATCTCATGGTCATGGGGTTGAACCCCAGGCTCAGTGCTACAGTGCAGAGCCTGCTTGGGATTCCCTCTCCCTCTGTCTCTCTCTCTCGAAACAAACAAACAAACAAACAAACAAACAAACAAACTTAAAAGAGTACTGAACAATATTCTGTCGTATGTACGTACCTCATTTTGTCTATCCATTCGTCTGTTGACGGACACTTGGGCTGCCTCCACTTTTTGATTATTGTGAATAATACTGCCATGAACTTGGGCGTGCAAATATCTGTTTGAGTCCCTGCCTTCAGTTCTTTTGGGTATATACCCAGGAGTGGAGTTGCTGGATCAAACAGCAATTCTGTGTTTGATTTTCTGAGGAACCTACTTTGCTTATGCTTCTGGGAGCTTAAGGATCTGCTGTGGACAAATTTGTGGCTCACAGAGTCTGAATAGTCCTCGGCTCTCACCCCTGTGTTGTTGGCATTGGGAGGTGATGGGCTGCCCTGAGGCCTGGGGACAGAGCAACCCTGTTATTCACAATTTACTGCCAGAGGCTGCAGGTAGCCTTTCAGTTCTCTCTCTTCTACTCCTGGACTCTGCTCTGATGTCACTGTCACCAGTGTCCGTTCGTGTTTGTCTTTGGGCGTTTATCTGTTTGTATTCCAGTTCACCAAAGCTCACCAGCCTCAGACCATTCCCACTGCATTGCAGAACGAAGGTGGGAACGAATGGGTCCAACCCTATCACACTGCCCCGTCCATTCTCTGGCTGGAATAGGACTGTCCTCTCTGGAAGGCAGCATGCCAGGGGATAGGGGAGAAAGACCTCACACACAGTAGAGATGAAGAAATACTTACAGAATTAATGGATGAGTGTGACAGACGGGCTGGAATGCCGTCAGGCAGGGTTCTCAGGCTGGGCGTTTTGCACAAAATAGCAACTACTTGGCTTGGTTTTTGCCACCACTCAACTGTGTCTGGGGTTACACCACCTCCGGGGAGCCTCATGCTGCCCTGGAAATAGAGAGGGCAGTTGGGAAGTCTAGTGCCTTCTGCTTCTGAATAGGTGCCAGCTTGAGGGTTGGAGAACGCGTCTTCCTCGGGATCCCCCCTCATCTGGGGGATCTAGAGCAGAGACTCCTGTAATCAGCAGGGCGCTGGGGGCTGAAGAAGAAGGAACAGGCTCCAGACTTGTCAACTTGGTTCTGGCCCAAGTCTGCAAAAACCCAAATGTCTCTTCAGCTGACTCGAGAGGATGTTGTGAAACTTCAAAACCAAAATCACTGTATTTCTAAGTTGAAGGAAAATCAAGACTACACAGCATTCTCTTCCTGGTTGATTGGCAGAATCCTTTTATCAATGAAGCAATAGCAAACAAGCAAAGTGGATTCCTAAAAGTGGGTCAATTTCTCACTTCCACTGTGCCCAGTTCACTTACGGAGTGACTAGGTCACTTAAAAATGTTTTTTAAAGCAACAAGACGCCCATTATTGATGTCATCAGAAATTACTCTTTTGGTCTAGTTCTCGTGCCCCATTATCCAAATTAACAGAGAGAAAATGAAGCAGATCTGGTAGTTAACCCATGGAATCCTTATTGGCCAAGAATAGCTTCCTTTTTATTGATTTTGTATGGAATTTGATGGTTAACAGTTCACTTTTACTGACCTGTCTCTACACATTGGCAACCGGCTTGTCAGATCCAGGGACCTTATGTTTCTCTTCCTCCAGGCCATTTTCTTGGAAGGAGGTAATCCAGACATCCACCCCCAAGTGTCTAGTACCCTTGTTTCCTTCCCTCAGGTGGGAATGGGGGCTTGTAAGAGTGCCCAGGTCCCACAACAATCAACCAGGGAAGGTAAATATACTGGGTGGTTATTGGTGATATCTGTCTGGCTGCTGGGAGCCATCATCGGGTCTTCAGAGGACAAATTGGTCTGTTAACGTCAATGCTTGATGCTAATTGTAACCAGACCCCAACTTATCTCAGCATCTTGCTGCTGCTTTAAAAAGGCACTTCCCCTCCGGGAGCTGAGTACTCTTTCCTGCTGCTCTGTGTGTAAAAATGAGAGAATGTTTATTTCCTGTAGGCTGTTGCAGAATCTTCAGATGAGACCAGCAGAGTCTCTGTGGGCCTCCCCCATCTCTGAGAGCTGTCTGTATACATCTGCTTAGGGAGAGGCAGAGCACACAGGCAAATGTGGCTGATTCTCTGGGCAGTAGACCTCCGAGAAGAGTTGTTCAGTGCTTTAAATCCCCTCAGACAGAGGCCGTGAGATACCTGCCTGGTAACATCCCTCCCTTCCCCCATCCATTAATTCAGGTGCTGTTTGTTGAGCATTCAGGTACTTGTGCTGGAGCAGCCCGGCAGTCATAGCTGTGTGACACCTGGCGTGTGACATCTCAGAGCCTCCAGAGTGCTTGAGGAGACCAGACTGCTCTGCATGAAAATATAGGCAGCAATACAGGGCAGGCCTTGGGCAGACAACCCCATCATGTTCTAGGTGAATAAAGGGAGCATGTGAATCTCAAACTCTTGCTCCTGACTAGACATGATGTAATACCAGGAGTGGGGGAGAAGTGAAGCGTTTTAAATATCATAAGTAAAAGTACTTACAAGATGGTGTCTGTATCTTTGGAAAGTGGGCGGGCCTTTTCCAAGACGTGAATATAGGGAGAATGGCAGTGCATCTGCATCCCCTGGTGCCATGGTAGTGGGCCAGGCCATCTTGGGCAAGCATAGTGGGGTGGGCAGAGAAGGTATTACCTCAGCTGAGAGCCAAAGAATGTTGGGTCCCCACTGAAGCAGCTAGACATAAGGTGCCTTGAGTCATACCTCAGGGTAGAACATAAAGATCTCCTCCCAGACAAGATTCTTGATAACTTGGCATTTTAGCCGGGAATCCCTAGAACCCAGAGCCTAAGGCAAGGGCTTATGTGCTACAACCTCGTTAGGGAGCATAATCTCAGAGAACAGAAGTAAAGGAAAAAGTGAGAGATGCAGGGAAAGAGGGTGAGGACGTGAGGATACATTATTGATCTGATCACCTCTCTGGATCAAGCCCAACCAGTGGCTCAGTCTTTCAGGTCTGTAAAAACTGACTGCTCCTCAAGACAGTCTATCGGGAGAGGAAGGGCTACCCTCTGCCAATGGTGGAAGGCTTGTCTCTGCCTCTGCCTTTCTGGGTGGCACATGGGTGGGCTCCCTGAGTGGCCTTGCATTGTCTCACTCCCCAGTGCCAGTAAGAAGCCCTAGGGATGGAAGCAAGAGTCATAGGAAATGGGAATTAGTCTAGGCACTGTTGGTGGTACCCATGTGAAGTGGGTAGCTCTCACAAAGCCGGTCACTACAGTAGTGTCTGGGACTGGAAGAAAAGGCCAACGGCCCTGGAAATAGATGTGGCTGAGAGCTACTTGACCACATACCTGCACACCATTGTGGACAGGAGGCAAGAAAGATTTTCTTTTGATAGTGGCAAAAGTGTGGGGTGTAGAATGGGGTGGGAGGTTGGGGCAGGGGTAGCTCAGAAGCATTATTAGTTTCCCTATGGGAGATGGATATGAAGACCAGAGACGCCCAGGTAAACAGCTACAGCTGCCACTTACTCTGCCGTGGCCAGACCTCTGGTCGGACTCACCCAGTCCACGGGGAAACCATTTTCTTCTGCAGTCCTGGCCTCCATGGAGCCCTGCACCTGACCTAGCCAAGGGAAAGAGATTCTGTACGGTCTTCTGTTACTACTGAGCCCCAGCATGTGCCTTGTATTGGTATAGGCTTGTCATACTTTTTTTTATTTGAGTAAATAATTGAACCCCATCGTAATATAAGCATAAGAAGGTATATAAGCATATAAGGTATATAAGCATAAGAAGGTAGCTCGAGGTTGGTAAAAATGGAAAGATTTTGAATAAAGTGAATTCTCTGACACCTACTACCTGGGAAAGTTGCTTTTGCTCAGCTACAGTGGCCTTCTCTACCCTCTTGAATAGTTAACTCCTTGCTTCCTTGAACTCTTATGACTGGGTTGTTCAGTAAAAGTAGCAGCATTGCTTGCTACTGTGTCAGTTAGCTACTGCTGTGTAACAAGCCATCCCCAAACTTAAAACAACAACCATAGCATTTGTTCTCAGTTCTGTGGGTCAGCAATTTCAGCCAGGCTCAATTAGGACATTCTTCTGATGGTCATGCCGGGAGTCACTCATGTGGCTACAGTCACTTGGTGGCCCATATGGAGTTGGATGATCTAATATAGCCTCACTCGTCTGGCATGTGCTGCTGTCAGCTGATTGGTCCAGGGCTGTGCTGTTCGAGACGGTAGCAACTAGCTACAAGAGGCTCATTGAGCACTTGAATGTGGCTGGCCTCTTCTGAGATGTGCTATAAATGTAAACTACGCACACAGTGGATTTTGAAGACTTCATAACTATGTCTAACGTAAACCATCTCATTTAATAATATTTATATATTGACTACATGTTGAAATAATATTTTGAATATTGGGTTAAATAAAGTATGTTAAAATTAATTTTACTTGTTTCTATTCAACTGTTTTTTAGTTTTTTAATACAACTATTAGAAAATTAAAAATTACGTATCTGGCTTGTGTTATTATATTTCTCTGAGACAGCATTGCACCGTATGAAAGAAATATGTAGTTGCATTACACATGGATTCATGACACACATTTTAGTTTACACATATAACTAATGAAGTAGATATATGTTCCTGCCTTTCCCCTCTTGCTCAGCTACAGTCAGCCTTCTTTACCCTCTGGAATAGTTAACCTCTTCCTTCCTTGAACTTCTGGTGGAGGAAGGATCCAGAATCACTTAAGCTTGGGGAGCCTGGGCTGTGAGGCAGAGTCTTGTTTTGCAAAACCTCTCTTTTGGGAAGAAGGGAAACAAAAGCCCAGAGAGGTAAATGACTTTGTAAGCACCGGAACCCAGGATTCCTGCCATCCAGCCCTGTCTAAGTTGCTCATGCCCTTCAGTGACACTTGGTTGAGTCCCAGCCTTCTCCATGGACCATCTGCTTCTCCAGCTTAGGTGCTTTCCTCTTTCTAGACACCCCAGAGCTCTTCCCTAACCCAATCACATGTCATGCCTTCATGCCACAGGCAGCCCAACATTTTATACTCAGGCCCAAGCACTGGGAGCAGATGCAGTAGCTCAGAGTCCTGCAGTGTGATGTCCTGCCGTAATCAGCTGATGTTCACTCACCTGACCTGCCCAGATGGGACAAGGCTGGGAGCAGGGCCCCCAAAGCAACCTGGAACCAAGAATGAAAAGTAGAGACCATGTGATTACTGACCGTCAGTGAGCTGGCTGGGCTACAGCGCATCCGCCTAGCCTTTCGACCCAAATGCTCTGAGGTCCTAAGGGAGCCTGCAGCTTCCATGGCTACAGCAAAGCAAAACCGTGGCCTACACCTTGCCAGAAGCTCAAAGACTAACGTTGTTAGGCAGCAGGAAAACAATGATCACGTTTTGTAGTGATCTGGTTGAGACTTGAATTAAAGCACAGCAGGAAACATGAATAGGAAGGGACAGAGTAATTAGATGCTTAGGAGTTAAAATTGATAGAAATTGGGTGTGGGAGTCTGATTCTCAAGTCTAGCCAGGAGAACCTGTTGGATGAGGTGTTGTTTACTGGTAATGTGACTATAAGGAAGAGGGGGAGGTTAGTAGAGAAGATCATAGGTCTGGTTTAATTATGTTGGTTTTTTTTCTAACCTTTATTTATCTTCAGAGAGAGAGAGAGAGAGAGAGAGAGAGAGAGAGAGAAAGCGCTCAGGCATGCAAGCGGGGTAGGGGCAGGGAGAGAGAGAACCCCAAGCAGGATCCGTACTCAGCACGGAGCCTGACGTAGGGTTCAATCTCACTACTGTGAGATCATGACCTGAGCCAGTATCAAGAGTTGGATGCTTAACCAGCTGAGCCACTCAGGTGCCCTTATGTTGTTTTTAAGGTACCTATGGGAGATCCAAGTGGAGAAGATCAGTAAATAACTAGAAATATGGACTTAATTGTGGGAGAGAAGGAAGGACATGAGAAGATCAGTACATAACTAGAAATTAATCTTGGGGGAGAAGGAAGAACATGGGAAATCAGTAAAGGAATCATTACTGAGTAGCAGCAGGAGGTTGAAACCATTGGTGGAGATAAGATTCTTGAGGGGGGCTGTGGAGACTAAGAAGACAATATCACCAAGAGTCAGACCCTGGGAAATGGGCGTGTTTCAAGTGCAGGGAAAGGAAACAGAACCTTTGAAGAGGACCAAGAAGTGATCTAGCAGTAGGGCCTGGGACTTAACCTACAATTGCTAACGAAAGGGAGAAAGAGAGATTCCTGGAATGTAGTGAGCTATGTGTTGTTCATTTTTTTAATTCCCCAAAGGGCTTTTAGAAGACACACAATTAATGTTTGTGAAATTAAATTGAGTTGCATGCACTGATTTGAGCTGAATTGACTTTACTACTTCCTAGGCTGCTCCAGCAGTTTTAGGCTTTTCCCCTGCTCTGTCCAGCTTCTCCCCCCTTCCTTTCTCTTGTTCACTAAGTCCAGGAGACAGCAAGAACTTTGTTGCCCAATTAAACATTTCAAGGTCTTAGGGAAAGCTAAAGATTATCTCACCAATTACCATTCGCCTGCCTTCAGGTGGTTGTGATCAGAATGCCCAGATAGCAGAGGCTTAGGTAAAAGGACACGGGATGACCTCCCCTAATAAATAGTCTGGAGGTAGGTGGTTTCACAATTTGGAGCAGGACTTTGGTTGTCAATGACCCGTGCTTTTTTTTTTTTTTTTTTTTCCACTTTGGTATCTTTACTTTGTCAACTCTCAGTTCCTACATTTATCACCTCATGGTTTTGAGATGGCTGCCATAATTCCAAGCAGCATGTCCTAAAATAGTCAAGTTCTTGGTAGGAATAAAATGTCAGGCCTCTGCTGTATCTTTGACAGAGATAAAAATCTTCATCAGAAGTTTCCCCAGCTGACTTCCTCTTATGCCTCATCAGCCAACTTGGCCATATGTCCATCCCTAAACCCAACTACTAGCAAAGGGGAACGGTATTACCATGTGTGGCTTAACCAAATCATGGCTCATCCCTTGGAGCTGGAGGAAGATCCACCTTCCCTGGGCATGGTACCACCAGAAAAAAAAAATGGTGCCCCATAAACTAGAGAAGAAGGAGGGAATGGCTGTTGGAAGGAAATCAGTGGTGTCTTCCTTACTCATATTTTGGTCCTTGTGACTTAGGTTTAGAAACATTCAGTTCAGGGGCGCCTGGGTGGCTCAGTCGGTTGAGTGAACGACTTTGGCTCAGGTCATGATCTCGCGGTCCGTGAGTTCGAGCCCCGCATCAGGCTCTGTGCTGACAGCTGAGAGCCTGGAGCCTGTTTCAGATTCTGTGTCTCCCTCTCTCTGACCCTCCCCCATTCATGCTCTGTCTCTCTCTGTCTCAAAAATAAATAAACGTTAAAAAAAAAAAGAAACATTCAGTTCAACATTTATTGAGTACTTATGTATCAAGAACAGTTATCTCACCACTGAGGCAGATAACAGGTCAGATTTTTTTTTTTTAATTTTTTTTTTCAACGTTTATTTATTTTTGGGACAGAGAGAGACAGAGCATGAACGGGGGAGGGGCAGAGAGAGAGGGAGACACAGAATCGGAAACAGGCTCCAGGCTCTGAGCCATCAGCCCAGAGCCCGCAGGTCAGATTTTAAAATCTGAGCCAACCCTCCTGCCTACCACCTGTTGTTGGACTCTGTTACTCCTTGGAGGACTTTTCTGCTTGGGATACTGAACCAGCCCTCTGGTTTCTGCTCTGAGTTCTAAACTGATAGTGGAACCAGTTCCCTCACCATCTTGGTTGGTGCAGCTACCCCCGACTTAGAAAATCCTGTATTCCTATCATCTTTGTTGTGTTTGTGATGGACCTTGTCTTCTGTACTCCTGGTCTCCCACTCAGCCCCTCCTTTTTAAAATCTCCTACCGCCTGTCCTCTTGTCTCTGATCAGTCTCCCTTGGTCTAGTTTCCATCTGTCAACCTCGATGATGACGTGCTCACTCTCCTTTTTCCTACCACTACTCCAGAAGTACCTGCTTACCTCTGCTGACTGCGTGCAATTTGGATGCAATCTCTGACTCGGAAAGTTCCAGAGAGTCCCCATTGCCTGTGACATGAAGTCTGAATCTGATAAAAGGATAGATACCCAGCCAGCAACAGCAGTGTTGTTGCCTCTGTACAGGGTACTTGGGTGAGGCGTTCCTTAATGTCATGTGCATTGTTTGAGACTTTTACTGCAAGAATGTATTCCGTGTGACTTGCATAATTAAAAAACAAAACAAAAAAACCTCTAGCCCAGCATTTTGAGCTTTCCACATTCTTTCCAGCTCCTCTCCCACTACTCTTCTACGTGAACTTTCCTCTCCATTCAGATTGGCATCCTTCAAGCCCTGGAGACCAGCCTTGAACTGTTGCTCAAGACACAACCCATTACCAAATGACCTGTGCCTTTTCCTCTTGACTTAATCCATCTCTGCCCCTTTCTCCAGCGTCCAAGACTTAGACTGACTAACACCTTGCCCAACAGCCTCATCCCATCTCCTGTCAGCCCCCACCCCTGCCCATAAACCTCCTGCAGTTTCTTCTTCCTCTGCACTCTCGGTGTGCTTTTGCTATTGTACATTGGGACTCCGAACACTGCTGCCCCTGTATCTTTGCTCTTTGGGTGCTGCCTGATGGCGCATCCACTCTCACTGCCTTTATTCATTCATCCTGAGTTTTGCTGGTGACACTGAATGTGGCTGGAGTGGCTGAGACAGAATGTCAGCTGATGGTAGTGGGCTTTAAGATGTCTTCCTAAATGGACTGACAATGAACAGAAACACTTGCATTGTTCATTTGGCTTTTAGATGTTTACTTCCAGGTTATACCTCTGATATTGTAGCCTCGAGGCATTGCTTAAATGCTACATTGTTACTCATTACTTCCTATATATTTTATCCACCCCCTAACAGGATTGTAAAGCATAAAGGGCAATGTCATATCTTATTTATTTTTATTTACTGCCCCCCTCCAAGTCTCTTTCTCAGTAAATACTAGTTGTTTTGGTTTTAATTCAATTTCCTTACAACATTTTCTTCACAGCTGTATTTTCAAACTAGCATTCACAGACCTACTCATTTTTTAAATATTTAAGATGCCACATTTTAATCTGAGGGTTGATGTTTCCAACCCCCTTTACGTAGCTGACCCCTCGAACCCCATAATTACCTACTTGTAGGTTCAGAGCCTTGGAGAGCCTTCTCTGGGTTTCCACTTTCCTCCCTAATCCGTAGGAGGTTGAGAATGAAGGGAATTGGTTCTGCAAACGAGATAAGTTGCCGGGAAATGGCCTGATGCACTGGTTTCCTTGAGATTTTTGTGTTGTGTAGAAGCTTCTGAACTGCACACAGCTCTGCCCACTCCCTGGCCTGAAGGAGGCAGCAAGGAGTGGGCCAAAAGGAACAAAATGGAGGCGGGGGAGCCGGGGTGGGGTCATTGGAAAAGCTGAATGCAGAGAACTGAGGCTTATTGCCTGAAGTTGCAGCAGAGTTGGTGGTAGGGGAGCATCGCTCCCCCCGCTGGGACTGCTGCTCCGTGGGTTTAGTAATTGTATTCTGAGAAGCATTTAGACTGGCATTTAGTCAGGCCTAGAATGTGAATTCTTGCAGGGGAGGCAGCCAGCACAATCCTGCTTTGTTCCAGTTCTTTGAGGACTAAGGAAATAATTTTTAAAACAATACCCTCCTTCCTGGGCTGTCACTTGCTTGTTTGCTCTGGGGATTTCTCAGTAACTCTTTGGTATCTGTTTGTGTTTAAACTCTGTGCTCCCAACCACAAGTAGGAATTGGTAGAAGGGAGGGTTTGGGTTTATATGAAAGGCTGACGATGCATTCATTGTGCCGTTCTACGTATGTTGGATGCTCTTAAAGGGCCATGGACCAGGGTCTCTCTTTCCTTTGCTCCTTTAGGCATCCATTCAACACTTTGCAGGCCTTGGTTTTGTGTCCAGGACCCTTGTAGGAATCCTTGCATGTGGGGGTGGAAGAAGAAGTAAAGGACATACTATAGTCAGTACCCGATATTATTATAAATGGCTGATATTATTTATTGAATTTCTTTTACTCTGACCAGAAACTGGGCTAGAAACATTATAGGTGTTGCTGAGTGCAATCGTCAAGCATTTCTTGAGTGCTTCTTATCCAGGCACTATGCCAAGGCCTGGGGAGGGGCCTTAGTCTAGCAGGAAAGACCGGTTGCATTAAACAAGTGTGTGTGGGTGCTTTGCCACACTCTCAAGGGTGCTCCTCCCAGCTGCATCAGATCACCTGGAGCTTGTTGGGAGAATGTAGCCCCCCCCCCCCCCCCGCCCACCAAGATATGCTGCATTTTAACAAGATCAGTGGGTGATACATTTGTGTGTGTAAAGATGTTTGAGAGGCACTGCCAGCAGTCCGGGATTTAGCTTGCTCTGGGAGAGCAAATCAAAGAAGGCTCTCTGAGGAAGTGACTTTTTAAAACAATTTTTGAAAGAGAGAAAGAGAGACGGAGTAAGCTCATGGGAAGGGCAGAAAGAGAGGGAGACATGAATCCGAAGCAGGGAGACACGAATCCGAAGCTGTGCTGACAGCTCAGAGCCCGACGCGGGGCTCGAACTCACAGACCTCGAGATCAGGACCTGAGCCAAAGCCGGATGCTTAACCGACTGAGCCAACCACGCGCCCTAGGAGGTGACTTTTAAGCTAAGAAATGATGAGGACCCAGCAGAAAAGAAGACAACAGGTGGAAGGTGAGGTGGAGCACATCTCAGGCAGAGGGAGCAGCCTATGCGTGCTGGGGTGTGAAGCACAGTATATCAGAGCTGAGGGGTAGACACGGGCCAGCTGGGGGAAAGCCTTGTAAACCAGTGTAAAGAATTTAAATCCAGAGTGAGTGAATCGAAGAGAAATACTGTCCCCAATTTATAGATGAGGAAATAAACCAGAGCTCAGACAGGTTCAGTAATTGGCCCAAGACCACACAGCTGGTAGCTCATTGGGAAACTAATAACAGCTGGAATTTATATCTGGGTCTCTAATTCCAAAGCCCGTTTTCTGATCCCCTCCATGATTTTGTCTTCTCAGGTCATTAAGAAGATGAAATGTAATATAATTTTAAAGGCATCTCTGTAGTATTTAAGATTGAATGATCTTATAATAAAATGGCTCCCATAAAACAAGATGATTATATTCGGAATAAAATAAGAAAACTCATGAAGTCAGAAAAGATATAAATGCCATTTGAGCACAGATTTGTTTTCCCTCCTTTAGGACGGAGGGAGACACGGTATAAGTTTCTTAGGAGATACAGTACAAACGGAGACGCCATGCATCATACAGATAACTCTTGTTATCTGAACAAATAGATGGTTCTTTCAAAAAGAACCTTTTTATTTTTCCTGTCATTAGACTGTGAGAGGAAGCTTGAATTGGTGAATTGTGAGAGTGAAGTGCAATATGACTAAACTAGGGTTATTTCCTTCCCTTGTGCTGCTAGGCTGAGCAAGCCCTAGCATCCCTCCTTTCTGTCTGCTCATGGTGGGGGCATCAGTGCCCATGTGGCCAGAAGGCAGGAGGGGAAAGAGAGACCACACACAGTCTGTGTGCTCCACAATCCAGATATGTGAGGTTTGTCATTGGCACCAGCTCAGAGGATCTCTTCCCAGGAGACCCACCAGGTCTCAAGTGGCTCGCTTATTTCTAAGAGGTCACATTGACCAATCCAGCCACTGCCGGTGAAGAATGAAAGCAGACCCCTGTCCTTGGTGTAGGGGAGGTTAAAAGAGGAAGTAGGAGCCCTGGGGCTCAGGGGCTTCCAAAGCTATTGGGAGGTATGACCTTTAACTTTGGGGCACTTCCAGTCTAATGGGAAAGGCACAGTCCCTGACTTCAGAGAGCTGCAAGCGTGCTGGGGGAGGCACAGCTCCTGTCTTCATGAAGTCCAGACTGAAGGGGAGAAACACACCTGCCCCAGGGAGCCTCCAGGCTGATGGGAGACACAGAAGGCAGCACAATCATCAAAGTTTCCAAAGCTGTAAAAAAAAAAACCAAAAAACAAAAAAAACACCACAGCACTCCTGATTCCACGCTGCCATCAGGACTTTGGAAGATGACAGTTTGCTTCTTCTTGCTTTTTCCTGGCCAGCTACAAAAGCAACACGTGCTCATCACATCTGCAAAAGTAGAAGTCAATGAAGACAGTAATGTCCCAGATCATGCTCCTCTTAATTAAATGGGTTCTCTCTGCCCAGGGTTTATTTTAGGCTGTTACTTGCAATCCTGGCAGGAGAGAAGGAGGTAACTCCTGAAGCTGAGACAGGTAGCTGGGCCACACTCAGGCCATCGCTCCCCCCCCCCCCACCCGAACACCAACTTTGCTCACAGTTCACACTCCCCTGCATTGCCACGGCCCATGGCACCAGTAGTGGGTGACACATTTGCCAGTTCCCACCTCTAGAGAACAGCTGTGCCTTCCAGCTTATGCTCTAGAACACTGTCTAGCGTGTGGCATATTTTCCTGGTCTTGGCAAAAAGGGGATCCTTCTGTCTCCTTGCCCTTCCTCCCCAACACCTCCCTTGGAGACCATGACTGCTGACAGCAGGCAAGAAAGAAGAAGAGCTTGAGGTTTACTGAACAAGATGTTGGGTTAAACAGGAGGTTCTTGCTTTTGTCCCAGAAATGACTTCCATATCTCCTTGAGCATCAAGTTCTCCTCCATTCCTGTTCTCTGCTACCAGGACCACTATGTTCCCATTGGTATTAAACTAGGGAAGCATGGTGGACAGACAAGACCACATGAACTGAAATCATGAGACCCAGGTTCAATTACTAGCTCTCCTACTCCAAGGATGACCTTGGACAAGGTCATTCTATTTGCCCTCAGATAAAGGATTTTTAATAATCATGTGAGCTTCAGGTTTCTTGCCTGTAAGGTGGAAATGATAATGACGATACTTTCCATGCTGGGTAGTTATGAAGACCCGTTGAAGTGAATATGTTGAAGTGCTTTGAAACTTTTAAAGCATTATAATTTTTTAATGCTTATTTATTTTTGAGAGAGAGAGGGAGACCCAGAATCGGAAGCAGGCTCCAGGCTCTGGGCTGTCAGCACAGAGCCCAACGCAGGGCTTAAACTCGAGAACTGTGAGATCATGACCTGAGCTGAGGCCAGACCCTTAATCGACTGAGCCACCTGGGTGTCCCGAAATTTTTAAAGTATTTAATCACCAGTGAAGGGAAAATGGATACCCTTCCCTTTTCTCCTCACATTGTTGTGGTGTTGATAATATTAAAAAAATATGTATATATATCTGAAAACAAAAAAGTTCATTAAAGTATAAAAGATAGAGGTATCCAAAATAAATATTGAGTTTACTCGGACCCAAGAGCCTGAGCAGTAGGAACAGCTAATTGACGATCAATTTTGTGCCAGGGCTGAGGGGGAGGAAGGATAGATAGGGAGCCAGGTCTCAGACTCAGAGAAACTCAGAGTTTAGTAGGCGAGAGAAGAGTAAGAATGTGGCAGTAATACATAATATTAACTGCTGTGTTTCATATTCTAAGTGCTGGGGAGGTTCAAAGGAATCTGGGAAGTCTGCATAGAAGAAACACTTTTTACTTTAGCTCCATGTATAAATACATTAATTTGTTGAACAAATATTTTTGGACCCCTTCTATGGGCTGGGCACGGTTCTGGAAGTCAGAGATAAAGCAGGAAGTAGATACAATCCCTGCATGTCAAGGAGCTTACATTTTAATGAGGAAAGACAGGCGATAAACAAGGGAAAGAAATATGTGGTGTATTAGGAGGTAGCAAGTATGAATGAGTTATAAAATAAAGCAGGTATAAGGGGGATAGGGAGTGTTGGGGCAAAATGGTCTTCAGTTTTAGATAGTGTGACTAGGCAGTCACTTACTGAGAAAAAGGCAATGGAACAAAGAAGTGAGGTAGAAAAAGAAGATGGCAGGCAAGAATGGTGGTATGGACCAGGGGAAAAGAAGGAGAGGGATAGGCAATAGGATTTGCTGACAGCTCAGGTGTGAGGTGAGAGGGAGGGAAAGGAGTCACAGATGATGCTAAAGTTTTATCATGAATACCTGGAAGAAGGGTAATCATTAACTCGAATGACATGTTGTCGGGGAAAGAGAGATGCCAGGTAGGCAGTTAGATATGTGGGTCCAAAGTTCAGTGGAAGGATTCCAGGCTAGAGGCTTGAAATTGGGAGTTTCCAGCGTATAGACAGTATTTAATGCTATGAGACTCCATGAGGTCACCAAGGCAGAGAGCTTAAGTAAAGAAGGGAAGAGATCCTAGGACATAGCCCTCTAACAGAAGTTGGGAAGAAGAGGAGGAACCAGCACCAGAGACTGATTAATAGGGATACACTGATAAGGACATTGATAATAAAGAAGCAGTAAGGAGGAGATTGTGGAGATTGTATTGTTCCAGATTGTGTTGTTCTCAATGCCAAGGGCAAGAAGTGTTTCCAGAAAGACAGAGTGACCACTTGTGTTAGGTCAAGAAAGATGAGAACTAGGGACTTATTTGCCATTGGACTTAAACTGTTGAGGTGACCTTGATAAGACCTTGAGTGAGTGGGGTGGGGATGGGGGTTGGAATCTTGATTGGACTGGGTTTCAGAGAAATTTGGAGAAGAGAAATTGGAGGACCTAAAAGTGGGCAGGTCTTGTAAGGAGTTATCCTGTAAAGGGAAGAGAAACAGGGCAGTTGCCAGAGAGGAGCGTGGGGACAAGGGAAGGCTCTTGAGATTGGGAGAAATCACAGCAAAGTTTGTAAGCTGGTGGGAAAGATCCAGTGAGCAAGGAAAATTCGATGAGGCAGGAGAAAGAGAAGAATTGCTGCAGCTTTGTCGCCAAGTAGGTGAGAGGGGATGGGGTCCCAAGCCCAGATAGTTCACCCCCAGGAGCAGGAGAGAGGCTGGAACATAGGAGCACAGAAGCAGGGAGGCCATCAGTGGGGGGCTGGCACTGGTGAAAGTTCCCTTTGTTGCTTCTGTTTTCTATCAAAGAATAAACATGGCCATCAGCCAAGGACAAAAGGATGGGAAAGCATTTTTTTATTTAAAAAATACAGTGGCGGGGGGGTGCCTGGGTGGCTCAGTTGGTTGAGTGTCCAACTCTTGATTTTGGCTCTGGTCGTGATCCCAAGGTTGTGAGATCAGGCCCCGAGTCAGCTCTGTGCTGTGCGTGCAGCCCGCTTAAGATTCTCTCTCTCTCTCTCTCTCTCTCTCTCTCTCTCTCTCTCTGTCTCTCTCTCTGCTCCTCCCTTGCATGTGTGCTTTCTCTCTCTCAAAAAAAGAAAAAAAAAAACCCAAAAATTAAAGTGTAAGGGGGAAAAAAATACAAAATTGACGGATTTAAAAGAGACATAAAACACATATGAACTAATGTTATCAGTTAGGACCTTAGGACCTTATTTGAATTTGGATTCAAACAAACAGCAAAAAACAAAAACAAAAAACCAAGATCCTTGTGAGGCCATTGGAAATCTGGGCACTGAATGGATATTTGAAATTATCGCTAATTTTGGAGTTGTGATGTTAGCGAGGTTCTGTTTCATAAAAGCGTCACCTCTTAGAGATAGATGCTGAAGTGTTATAGATGAAATTATGCAATGACAGGATTTGCCTCAAAATAATCCAGTGGAGACATGGGGCAGGGTATGCAGATGATGTGTGGTTGGCCTGGGGTCAGTAATTGTTGAGGTTGGCTGTGTGTACATGGAGCTTCGTTATACTTCATAATGAAAATTAAGACAAAAGAAAAAGAACGGGGAGGGAGAAGTGGGGGTTCAAGAAGAAAGGGGAAGGTACGAATTGCCATTTGGAGGGCAGATGAGGGGGCAATCCATTTGATTATCAGATGCCCACTGGAGATTAGAGAACGTGAATCCAAACTGAGGCCAGACAGCGTGGAGGTGTGTATTTCCTCGGCCACGTCCATCGTGTGGGTGTAGGCACAGAATAGGTGGAGAGCTGGATTTAACCAGTGTTGTGGGTTTAGCCAACTAAATACAAGGAATCGAGAATATCACTGGCCCATCATGTTGATAAAGTCTTGGAGGATCGGGGTGGTGTCTTTGCTTTTGTGAACTTACAGCTAATTTGACTAGCTGATTCTGCAGTCCACCCACAGGTTTTGACTAAATTGAATACTTCATCGCAAGTACTTAAGAGTTATTTATTTGTAAGTGCTAAGGAGAGGGGGGTAGATTTATTGCCAAGTGGATATGGAGTTCCAGTTTGGGAAGATAAAAAATTCTTTGGTTGGCTGATGGTGATGGTTGCTTAACGGTGTGAATGTACTTAATTCTACAAACGTACACTTAAAATGGTTAGAATGGTAAATTTTTTGTATTGTATATTTTACCACAATCTTTTTAAAAGAGATTTTACCAGGTTACATCTATGAGAAATAAGGTGGCAATAGAAATTTGCCTTGTGTCCAATTGCCTTGTGTCCCACGCTCCTCCCCCTTGGCCCTAAGTACAGAGCGATCTTGGTTTGAGCGTTCTTTCTCTCCCCGTGTGCTTGTGGCTGGACAGGTATGACATTAATGCCTCTGTTGACAGTGACTTCTGCGTCATAGCCCCCTATCCATTTGTTAGCTTGTTCTGTGGAGGATGTAATTGAGGGCTGGTTGGGAATGAAAGCGTCGTCTAAAATCACAGGTGTTTCCCACATCCGTGATTCATCCTTTGTAGGGTGCTCCCCTTGGCTCCTCCTGTCTGTTTCCCAAGACTGTTTGTTCCATCTGAAGCAGAAGTTCTCTTTCACTGGATCATTTCTTTGTAGGTCCTAGTCATGGGACTGGGGGTCCAGCTGCTATGGCTTACCTGCCTTATCTTTCTTAGGAAGAGATGTGTCATAAAGCAAAATATTACTCTGGGAAGGTCATGTTATCAGTACAAATTTGTCTCTGATTAATTGTATATTTTAAAGCCAAGACATATTGCATATGTAAACCAATTATGACCACTCTCCTTTTTTTCCCCTTGGGAATAACAACAAGGATTCTGAGATAATCACAAAGAGGTGTGTTGTTTGTTCACCCTTGCGTCTTCCACATGGCCATTCACAAAGCGGTGGTTGAAATTTTGTTGTATTGCTGTGAAGTAGATTTCAGCATGGCATCAAAGAGCATGGGCCTTGGGGACACTGACATGGTTTGGAGTTTTGGCTGTGCCACTCACCAATCGAGAACCCCTAGATGAGGCATTTCACATCACCAGGCTTCAGGTTTCTAATGTGTAGAATACTAATAATGCCTTTCTTAGAGGAATGTTTTAAGGACTAAGAGGGATGGTTGCTCTAGGAGTGAATGTTCTTAACTTTCCCTTGTCTCTGCTGCCTTTTGTTGCCAAACATAACTGCAAAAGGGTTAGAATATAGATGGCCGTGTGACCTTAGAGAGAGCACTGAAACATCTCCGAGCTTCATTCACATTTCTCACGTATCTCTGTATTACTTTTCTCACCACATTGGACGATGGACTTCAGTGAGAGATTTCTGAGATCCCTTTCATTGTAGATAATCTAAGATTCCTTTGACCCATCAGAACAAACTTTCTTTTATTTTGGACCTCAGGTGTGCAGCCTTGGGTTAGCCATAATCTTTGGTTCAGGACTCACTCTTATCATCAGTCCTGCATGTCCTGCTGGGTTTTTTTCTTTTATTCCTGTTCTTTCCCTCCCCTCCCCTCCCCTCCATCACCTTTTCTTCTCTCCTTCCCAACTTTCTCCCTGTCCATCCATCCGTTTATTTATCTATATAGTAAGTACCTGTAAACCTATACCAACAACAAAAGATAGAACTTTCATGATTAGCAAATATCTAAGCTTCAGATTCCACTACCACCACCACCAACCCATCTTCTCTACCTCCCTACTACCAGAAGTAATCATGACTTAACAAATTTTTTACATTTTTAATTGTGATAAAATATTCATGACAGAACACTTGCCATCTTAACCATTTTTAAGTGTACCGCTCAGTAGTGTTAAGTACACTCCCTTTGTTGTGAAACTGATCTCCAGAACTCTGTTCATCTTGCAAAGCTGGAACTTCATACCCATTAAACAACTACACCCTATTCCCCCTCGTCCAGCCCTGAACAACCACCATTCCTACTTCCGTCTCCATGAATCTGACCACACGAGGTACCTCATCGAAGTGGGGTCATTCAGTAGTTGTCCTTTTGTGACTGGCTTATTTCACTCAGCATAATGTCCTCAAAGGTTATCCATGTTGTAGCCCATGTTAGAATTTCCTCCTTTTTGTGGCTGAGTAATATTCCGTTGTATTGGTATGCCACATTTTGTGTATCCACTCATCCATCCCTGGACACGTGGATTACTTCCACGTTTTGGCTGTTGTGAATAATGCTGGGATGAATATAGACGTACAAATACCTCTTTGAGACACTGCTTCCAGTTTTTTTGGATATACACCCAGAAATGGGATTGCTGAATCATATGGTAACTCTATTTTTAGTTTTTTTAAGAACTGCCGTGCTGTTTTCTATAGAGGGTGCCCCATTTTACATTCCCACCAGCAATGTGGAAGGGTTCCAGTTTTCCACATCCTCACCAACACTTGCTATTTTCCGTTTTGTTTTTTGTTGTTTAATAGTAGCCATCCTAATGGGTGTGAAGTGGTATCTCATTGTAGTTTTGATTTCTATTTCCCTAATGATTCGTGAGGTTGAGCCTCTTTTCATATGCTTGTTGGCCACTTGTATATCTTTGGAGAAATGTCTACTCAAGTCTTCTTCCCATTTAAAAGAAAATTAATGTTTATTTATTTTTGAGAAAGAGAGAGACAGAGTATGAACTGCGGAGGGGCAGAGAGAAGAGGGAGATGCAGAATCCGAAGCAGGCTCCAGGCTCTGAGCTGTCGGCACAGAGCCAGATGCGGGGCTTGAATCCACAAACCGTGAGATCATGACCTGAGCCGAAGTTGGATGCTCAACCAACTGACCCACCCAGGCGCCCCCCTTTGCCCATTGTTGAGTCAGGTTGTTTGTTTGGTTGTTGAATGATAGTAATTGCTATCTTGAATCCTGTTTTTTTTCTTTTCCTCTTTGCTTATTATATAGTTTTACTGCATAGCACTCTTATTTCGCCTGCTGCATAATATTTCATTGTTTGATTCTACTGCAGTTTAATTGTCCATTTCTCCATTGATGAGCTTTTGGGCTCTTGCTAGGTTTCTGCTATGATGAATAGGGCTGCCAGGAACATTTCTGTGCATGTATAAGAGTGTCTTGTGGGTACACAGTTAGGAGTAGGTTTGCTAAATCATAGTTGGTAAATGTTCAATTTTAGGAGGTAATGTAAAACGTTTCCCAAAGCGGTTGTATCCTTAGCAATGTATAAGCAATCTTCAACGTCTTTCAACACTTGATATGGTTAGACTTAGTAATTTTTGCTAATTGACGGAGCATAAATTGGTATCTCATTATGGTCTTGATTTGCATTTCCCAGATCACCAATATGTTTATTAGCCACATATATTCCAGTTTGTCTCCTGCCTTAATTCTGTTGGTTTGCTATTCTCTTATTTGCTTACAGAAGCTCTTTATATATATTCTTGATGGTAATCTTTTGTCAGGTGTGTGCATACCCAGTATCTTCGCCTGGGTCTTGTCTTTTCATGTACCTTAAAATTTTTTCCAAGTGAAGTTTATTAAGGTATAACTTACGTAGAATAAAATTCAACCGTGTTAGGTGTAGAGCCTTATGAATTTTGCAGACAGGTATAGTTATGTAATAACCGTCCTCATCCGGATATAGAGCCTCTCCATCATTCCAAGAAGTTCTCATGTACACCTTTTTGGTTAATCCTCTCCCCACTGACCCCAGTCCTTATTATGTCCCTCCAGTTTGCATTTTCTTTTCTTTTTTTCTGTTTTATTTTTTTAACGTTTATTTATTTTTTTAAATTTTTTTTTTTTAAGTTTATTTATTTTTGAAACAGAGAGAGACAGAGCATGAACGGGGGAGGGTCAGAGAGAGAGGGAGACACAGAATCGGAAGCAGGCTCCAGGCTCTGAGCTGTCAGCACAGAGCCGGATGCGGGGCTCGAACTCACAGACCGCGAGATCGTGACCTGAGCTGAAGTCGGACGCTTAACCGACTGAGCCACCCAGGCGCCCCAACGTTTATTTATTTTTGAGACAGAGACAGAGTGCAAGTGGGGGAGGGGCAGAGAGAGAGGGAGGCACAGAATGTGAAACAGGCTCCAGGCTCCGAGCTGTCAGCACAGAGCCCGACGAACTCACGGACCGTGAGATCATGACCTGAGCCGAAGTCGGACACTTAACCGACCAAGCCACCCAGGCGCCCCCAGTCTGCATTTTCTAGAATATCACACAAATGAAACATACAGTATGTAGCCTTTTGAGACTGACTTCTTTTACTTAACACATTGCATTTGAGATGGCTCTAACTCGCTACATGTATCAGTAGATCATGTCTGTTTATTGATAAGTACTACTCTGTTGCATTATATACCACAGTTTATTTATCCCCTCACCCGTTGACAGATATTTGGCTTGTGTCTAGTTTTTGGCAATTCTGAATAAATTTACTATAAATATCCACATGTATGTTTTTATGTAGACATATATTTTTATTCCTCTTGGATAAATACCTAAGAGTGGGATTACTTGTTCATATATTAGCTGTGTGTTTAACTTTCTAAACAACCGCCAAACTGTTTTCTAAAGTGATGTACCATTTTTTATTCCCATCAGCAATATGCAAGTTCCATTTGCTTCGCATCCTCACCAGGACTTGGTATTATGAACTTTTTTTGTTTACTGAGCTCTTCTGACAGATATAAAATGGTATCTCGTTGTGGTTTTAGTTTGCATTTCCCTGTTGACTAAAGATGATGAGTATCTCTCTGCGTGTGGATTTGCCAAAAATACATCTTCGTTGGCGGAAGTGTCTGTTTAGACCCTTTGCCTGTTTTTATTGGCTTATTTGTTTTCTAATTATTCAGTTGAGAATTCTTTGCATATTGTGTGACCAGCCCTTTATCAGATTTGTGTTTTTTAAACATTTTTTTTTCCAACTTGTGGTTTGTCCTTTATTCTCCTACCAGTGTCTTTCCAATGGCCGTGCAGGGCCACCTAGCCCTCCTGGTCATTTTTCCTGCTGACTCAGGGGCAGGCATAGCTGCAGAGACGCACTTGAGGCTGAATTCTCCACCACCACCAGCAATCACCTGGGGGACCTTCTAAAGAAACTGATTCTCCACATTGTTTGCTGTTGTGTTTGGACTGGTCTAATTTTGCTGGATCTGTGGGTGCAAGCGCTCACATCTATCTTGAACTTTCCAGAGCAAATGCCCATCTTCCTTAGTTAGAGAACCTCTTTTGGCTTCAGAACACAGGTCCAGCTGTACTGAAATAACAGTGTCCGATTTTAGCTGGATTTTTTTGCACCTTTGGAATGTGAGATCCACTCACTGAAGCAAGTTATCAAGGAAAGTTAGCGAATCTCTTTTCTTGGAAATGTCATTGTTGAACACTCATGATGCTCAGCCCTGGGCAATTTATTTTGAGGAGAAATAACTTTTAAATACATCTGGGAAAGTGTTTTGAGTTTTTAGAAATACTGTCAAAATTCTGTAATCCATGCAAGCCCATAAGAGAATATGTTAAAAAAATTATTTCTGTCCAGTTTGTATTAATTTATGTGGTAGTAGGTTTTTCTTCCTAATTTGTTTTTGCATTGACTAACATCAAATTTAATCTGCCAAGAGAAAGAAACGAAGTATTAAAATTGGAAAGAAAGAGATGTTATGATTGCTTGTAGATGATACAATTATTTATACAGAATACAAAGAGAATCAAAAACTATTTTTTAAGTTTATTTATTTAGTGTGTGTGTGTGTGTGTGTGAGAGAGAGAGAGAGAGAGAGAGCGAGCATGAGCAGGGGAGGGGCAGAGAGAGAGAGAGAGAGAGAGAGAGAGAGATCCCAAACAGGCTCCGAGCTGCCAGGGCAGAGCTTGACGTGGAGCTTGAACCCACAAACTGTGAGATCATGACCTGAGCCAAAACCAAGAGTCAGACGCTTAACTGATTGAGCTACCAAGGCGCCCTCAACTGAAAGCTACTTTTAATTAAACTTTTTATTTTGAAACAATTATAGATTCATTGGCAGTTGTAGCAAATCGTACAAATAGATCCCTCATATACTTTGCTCAGCTCCCCCCAGTAGTTTACAAAACTGTAGCACAACCTAACAGCCAGGTTACTGATAATATATGGTCAAGATCAAAACTATTTCCATCACAGCAAGGATCCCTCTTGTTGACATTTTAAAGCCACACCCATCTCCTCCCAACACAACCTACCTTCCTTAACCTGTGGCAACCACTAATCTATTCTCCATTTCTATAATTTTTGTCATTTCCAGAATGTTATATAAATGGAATCACAATATTGTGATTGCCTTCTTTCATCCAGCATAATTATCTGGAGATTTATCTAAGTTACCACACGTATCAATAATTCTTCCCTTTTTGTTGCTGTGTAGTATTCCACTGTACTATACCACAGTTTAACCATTCACCCATTGAAGGATACCTGTGTTGTTTCCATATGGGGTATTATGAATAAAACTGCTATATGCATTGCTGTACAGGTTTTTGTGTGAGCATAAATTCTTTATTTCCTGGGGATAAATGCCCGGAAGTGAACTTGCTGCGTCATCTTATAGTTACGTCTAATTTCTTAAGAAACTGCCAAACTATATTGTAACTCAGATGTACCATTTTACGTTTCCATCAGCAATATATGAGGGATCTAGTTTTTCCACATTTTACCAGTGTTTGGTGTTGCCATCATTTTTTTATTTTAGCCATTCTGATAGGTCTGTAGTGATGGCTCATTTCCCCCTCCTTTTCATTGTGTGCTTCATTTGCATTCCACTAGTGGCTAGTGATGTTGAACTCCTTTGCAAGTGCTTATTTGCCATCTGAGTATCTACTTCAGTGAAATGTCTCTTGGCCATGTTCCAATTGGATTGTTTGCATCTTTGCTGCTGAGTTTTGGAAGTTCTTTATATATTCTAGAACTAGTTTTTTGTCATATGTGTGATTTCTCCCACTCTTAATCCTCTTTTGCAGAGCAAAGTTTTTAATTTTGGTGAAGTCCTAATTATCGTCTTTTTTACTTTATGGATCATGTTTTTGGCATCAAACCTAAGAACTGTTTGTGTATCCCTAGATCTCAAAGATTTTCTCCTGCTTTAATTCTACAAGTTTTACAGGTTTGCATTTTACATTTAAGTCCACCATCCATTTTGAGTCAATTTTGTGTAAGGACTTGGGATGAGATTCTTTTTTTTTCTTTCTTTTTTCTTTTTTTGTCCTATGGACGTCCAGTTACTCCAGCACCATTTGTTGAAAAGGCTGTCTTTCCCTCCATTCCCCTATTGCTTTTGCATCTTTGACAAAAAGCAGTTGAGCACATTTGTGTGGGTCTACTTCTGGGTTCTCTATTTTGTTCCATTGATCCATGTGGCTGTTCCTTTAGCAGTAGTGCTGGATTTATATAATGAGTCTTTCAGTTGGGTGGATGGGTCCCTCCCATGTGTTTCTTCTTTTTCGAGATTGTGTTAGCTATTCTAGTCCCTTTGTATTTCCATATACATTTTATAACAATCTGTCTGTATCTACTAAAAATCTTGCTGGGATTTTGATAGAGATCGCATTGAGCCGGTATACCAATTTGGGAAGAATTCACATATTTATCGTGTTGAGTCTTATAATCCATGAGCATCCTGTCCTGTCTCTCTGTTTAGATTTTGATTTTTTTGGTAAGTGTAGCGTAGTTTTCTGCATACAAATATTGTACATGTTTTGTTCATTTTATACCTAAGTATTTCATTCTTTGAGGGACTGTAAATGGTATTGTATTTTTAATTTTCCTATATGTTCATTGCTTGTATGTAGAATACAGTTGGTTTTTAAAAAAAATTTTTTTTTAACGTTTATTTATTTTTGAGACAGAGAGAGACAGAGCCTGAATGGGGGAGGGTCAGAGAGAGAGGGAGACACAGAATCAGAAACAGGCTCCAGACTCTGAGAGGTCAGCACAGAGCGCGACGCGGGGCTCGAACTCACGGACGATGAGATCATGACCTGAGCTGAAGTCGGACACTTAACCGACTGAGCCACCCAGGCGCCCCTACAGTTGGTTTTTAAATGGTTGGTTTGTATCCCAAAATGTTGATGATTCCATTTGTTAGTTCCAAATGGTTTGTTGTTGTTGTTTGCTTTGTTTTTTGTAGATTCCTTGGGGTTTTCTACATAGACCATTGTGTTGTCTGCACATAGAAATAGTTTTATTTCGTCCTTTCTGCCCTGTGTTCCCTTGACTGTCTTTTCTTGCTTTATTCCACTTGCTAGACCTTCAGGTGCTATGTTGAATAAGAGTGGTGAAAGTGGACATCTTTGCTTTGTCTCCAGTGTTAGGAGGAAAGCATTCCGTCTTTCACCATTAAGTATAATGTTAGCTGTGGATGTTTTGTAGATTTTTAAAAATCAAGTTGAGGAATTTTCTCTCAATTTTTTTTCTGAGAGTTTTTTTTAAATCATGATGGGTGGTGAATTTTGTCAAATGCTTTTCCTGCATTGATTGATAGGATCATGTGATTTTTCTTCCTTAACTTGTTAATATGGTGCATTACTTTGACTGATTTTAGAATATTAAACCAGCCTTGCATCCCTGGAATGAACTACCTGGTCATAGTTACAATTCTTTTTATACAATGCTGAATTCTATTTGCTAATATATATTTTTTAATTTCTTTGATTTTTTTTTTTTTATTTTGGGACAGAGAGAGAGAGAGAGAGAGAGATAGTGGGGGAGGAGCAGAGAGAGAGAGGGAGACACAGAATCTGAAGCAGGCTCCAGGCTGCTGTCAGCTCCAAGCTGTCAGCATAGAGCCCGATGTGGGGCTTGAACTCATGAGCTGTGAGATCATGACCTGAGCCAAAGTCAGATACTCAACCGACCGAGCCACCCAGGTGCCCCTATTTGCTAACATTTTTAAAGGATTTTTGTATCTATATTCATGAGAGGTATTACTGATCTTTAATTTTCTTTTCTTTTTTCCTGTCTTTGTCTGATTTTGGTATCAGAGTAATATAGCTTCATAAAATGAATTGGGAAGTGTTGTCTCCTATAGTATGGAAGAGATTTTCTAAAACTGGTGTTGATTCTTCTTTAAAAGTTTGTTAGAATATTTCAGTGAAGCAGTCTAAGCCTGAAAATTTCTTTTTTGAGAGTTTTTAACTTGTGAATTCAACTTCTTTAATTATTATAAAGCCATTTAATTATCTGTTACATATTGGGAGTTGTGGTTGTTTGCATTTTCAAGGAATTGGTCCATTTCTACTGTTTTTCAATTTATTTGTGTAGAGTTGTTGATAGTGTTTGTTTATTTTCCTTTTGATGTTTGGAAGGTCTTTAATGACCTCTCCTTTTTCATTTCTGATATTGGCAATTGTGTCATCTTTTTTTTCTCTTCTTCAGTTTTGTTAGAGGTTTGTCAATTGTATTGATCTTTTCAAAGAACTAACTCATGTTAAAAAAAAAAAAAAGAACCAGCTGATGTCATTGATTTTCTATATTGGTTTTGCTTTCTAGTTCATTGATTTCTGTTTTTTCTTCCTTCCTTCCTTCCGCTTACTTTGGGTTTCTTTGGTCCTCTCTACTTTCTTGATGTGGGAACTTCCATTATTGACTTGAAACTTTTTTTCTTCTCTAATGTCTGTATTTAGTGCACAAATAAAGTCAGGATAAAAATAATGATGTGGACAATTTCAAGCTCCTCTTACAGATAAAGAGGTAATTTTCCTAGTAAGTAAAAAGTTCCCTCAAATTGCTAAGAATAAACCAACTGCCTGGTAGAGAAATGGGCAAAGAATGGGAACAATTAAAGAAAAGGAGGGGCACCTTGGTGGCTCAGTCGGTTAAGCGTCCAACTCTTGGCTTTGGCTTGGGTCATGATCTCACAGTTCATGGGTTTGAGCTCTGTGTTGGGCTCTGTGCTGATGGCGTGGAGCCTGCTTGGGATTCCCTCTCCCTCTCTCTCTTCCTGCCCCTGCTCACCCCCGAAATAAATAAATATTAAAAAAGTAAAAATAAAGAAAAGGAAAATACTCAACCTCACTCATAATAAGAGAACCACAAAAGAGACACCAATCTCGGTGCATTAGATTGTCAAAGACCAAAAAACAACCTAGTAATACGCCATATTGGAGAAGTGGGAAACAGAAACTCAAATATTGCTGGTGGGAGTGTTTGTCTCAGCCTTCATGGAGAACAGTTTGGCCACATTTTCTTTGACCCAGAAATTCCGCATCCAAGAACTTATCCCAAAAATATTCTTGCAAGTGTGAGAAATCACATATATCCAAGGATCTGTATTGCAGCAATTTTTTGCATCCAATGATCACAAATATCCTAACTGTCTGAGAGTAAAGGATGGAGCAAATAATTAGGATATGTTCATACAATAGGATACTATGCCACTGCTAAAAGCAGTTTTACATGAGCTAATACAGAAAGATATATAAGATGTTTTCTAACTGAGAAAAACAAGGTAGATGAAAAATATGTATCATATGTTGTAATTTTTTAAAAAAGGTATAGCTATGCATATACCAACAGCCTCTGGAAGGATACACAAGAAACTGGTAACAGTGGATGGCCAGGGGGAGGGGCTGAGTAGAACTTGGGAGGCTGGGGATTGGGGTTCGGAGGGGAATTTACTTATATATACTCATATACTTATATATATTTTATTATATACTCTTTTGTATCTTATGAGTTTCATATCATGTGAAGGGATTACATATTCAAAAAAAAAGTAAAATAATTTTTTAAATGCTTAGCTTAGGGACGTCTGGATGGCTCATTTGGTTAAGCATCCTACTCTTGGTTTCGGCTCAGGTCATGATCAGAAATAGTGACAGAGACAGAATAAGTCTTTATTCCCTGTGCACAGACTAAATATCCAGGGGGAGAAGGGGCATGAACCAAGACTCAGGGAAATTTCGATTTTATATGTCTTCGGAAATACACACTTACACAATTATAGGATTCTAAGGCAAGAAAGTGTTGGAGATTCCCCAGACCCACTTTTATTTTGTGACTGAGGGCAGGACAATCTGAGAATAAACATTTGTTAAGAAGAAATCTGTAAACACTCCCCAGGCAGACATTAAGGTAGGAATACCAGGAGATAACAGTTTGGGAGCTGGCAGACATTCCTTCTGGTCATCAGTTGGACGTACTCTGCCTTCTCCTTGTCGCTGGGGAACACATTCCACTGCCCACTGTGGCCCCCCTGTAATGCCGGCCTCATTCAGATGAACCCAGAAGGTGTCTGGCCTTCTGGAATCTGGAGGCAGTGCCCAGCAACCTGGGAGTGGTCCCCACCCATCTGTGACCGAGAGCCACTGTTGCAGCCTGTTGGACATCAAGTGTCTTTGTTGATCATGGTTCCTCCCCAGAGCATCAGGTGTCCGTCCTGGAAACTTCCTACCCCTGGGTCAGGTGGAGGGTCTTCATCATGGATTCCAAGGCTCCCTTCTCACTTAACCCTGAAGTTCTGTGAGCAATGATGATAAATAAAAACATTGGTGGTGATTATAACCTCCTCATCTTTAAGGTTATCTGTCTGTCTGTCTGTCTTTATATCTGTCTATCTCTCTTTAAATCACAGCTCTCATTTGATACTCGCAGCAGTGTGATACTCGTAAGGCCAATGTGATCCCTAATTTTCAAATAACAGTAAAATATTTGTACAAGGATTTGGTTCTCAAGTGCTTTCCTATACATTATCTCATAGCAGCCCTCCCAGTGCCCTTATGCAGGCAAGGGAAGTTTTTTTTGTTTTTTGTTTTTTGTTTTTTTTTTTTAATTTTTTTTTTCAACATTTATTTATTTTTGGGACAGAGAGAGACAGAGCATGAACGGGGGAGGGGCAGAGAGAGAGGGAGACACAGAATCGGAAACAGGCTCCAGGCTCCGAGCCATCAGCCCAGAGCCCGACGCGGGGCTCGAACTCCCGGACCGCGAGATCGTGACCTGGCTGAAGTCGGACGCTTAACCGACTGCGCCACCCAGGTGCCCCAAGGGAAGTTTTATTAACCCAGATATACAAATGGGGATATTAAAGAGGCAGGTGTGGGATAGTGGGCCTTTGGGATACGAACATGTGGGTTTGAATACTGACTCAATGGGCTTATTACACCTATTTCCTCCAGTGTAAAATGGGGATAATAATATTTGCATCCTTTGTCATCAGACTGGATTGTTGTTAGGATTAAATGACTATAGTTCCAAAGGATTTCAAGAATTAGCGTTCGAACGATTTCTTGTTTCTCAATCTAACATTTAAAATTTATTTTTATTTTGGGGTGCCTGGGTGGCTTAGTCAGTTAAGCTTCTGACTTCAGCTCAGGTCATGACCTCACAGTTCATGGGATCTAGCCCCACGTGGGGCTCTGTGCTGACAGCTCAAAGCCTGGAGCCTGCTTCACATTCTGTGTCTCCCTCTCTCTCTGCCCCTCCCCCCGACTTGCACTCTGTTTCTCTCTCTCTATCTCAAAAACAAATAAAAACATTTTTTAAAAAATTAACAAAAATTGTTTTTTTTTGAAAATGTTTTGCAAAGGAGGAGAGAGATTAATATAACGAACCTTATGTACTCACCATTATCTGCAACAGTCACCAGTACAAGGCCAGTCTTGTCTCAGCTATACCTCTATCCACCCTTTCTTCTTTTGCTTTATTGACCTGTTTTCAAAATAATGAAGTATTTCCCTAACATCCTCAAGATGGGTTGTGTGGAGTTTTAAAAGTTATTCTTAGGGATTCATAACATATTTGTTATGTTTCAATCTATTGCAGATATGATCCTATTCAGCTTGACTAAGGAAACCTTATTCTAGTTGACTTTTGAGTCCTTTTGGCATGATTCTTGTAGTCTGTGACACTGCATTTGCTTTTTTTGGTTTGACGAGACGTTCTAGACTCATCTTGTACGTTTACTGCCTCAGATGTTTCTTCAAAGAAGCCTGATTTCTTTGTGGGGGGGATAGTATTTAGAGTTCCTAAACAGATCACCAGGGGTGCTCAATCTTACTGGGATGATCCTTGTTTCTAGGTATTACAGTGAACAAGGCTAGGGAGTATGTGGGGTGTGTGTGTGTGTGTGTGTGTGTGTGTGTGTGTATACACATATGTACAGATAAAACATATGAAGTTCATATTGATACTCCAGTTCACAGTCAGGGCTGCAGACTTTTTACTTGATCTCTCAATCTTACATCTGTATCACCTTTCAAGAAGAAAACCTTTTTTCTCAGCAATATCAGTATCAGTATATTGCAATATCAATATATCAGTATATTGCTGAGAAATCAGTATTCATTTGACCTATCCCACGATATATTACAAAAGTCTCAGAGTAACAGTAACATCAGTAATATGATTATTGAAAACAGTTTAGGGTTGGGATGGCACAGGAAAGAGGCAGTTCTTTTTATTCTTAGCCGTGTCTTTCCAAGGATATAGAGTCAAATTACTGTGTTTTAGTTTCTGTGTGTGTAGGGCCAACCAACTGGACACATAAACTCATTTGTGGATTTTATTTTAATTTTAGGCATTTCTTTTAGAAACAGTAATTGTGCTTTTGTAAGTGTGTCAGGTATTTACGTGTTCCAAAGTAAATCCACAAAATAAGGTCTATTCAAAGCCCAGTTTCTGTCCCTGTCCTGTCCACTTCAGTCCCCCGCCCCTACCCGGTAGGTCTTTTAATTTTTATTTTACGCTTTATCCTTTTATTATCTTTTTAAAAAAATAAGTGAATACATATTTACCTGTGCATTCCTGCCCCTTTCTTGAATAAATTATACCATATTAAGCACACTTTTTCCTATCATGTTTTTCTTCACTTACTAGTAGAGATCACAACATAGGTATACAGAATATATTTCAAATGGATTTCTAGAACTGGGATTGCAGGTCAAAGATTGACTAAGTGCATGTGTAGTCTGATAGATGTTGCCACATTCCCTTCTACAAAGGTGGATTTTATCATTTCCTGCAGACACATTTTTAATGTTAAAGGAAGTGATTAAGTGAGATGTGTCATCTGCACCGAGAAAGGTTAAATGGTTGCCCAGAGGGACTGGCACTGGGCTTGAACTTGCAAATTCTAACCAATGGCCTGGTGGTCTGACTCACTCTACAGTACCTTCTCCCCACTTTACAGATGAAGAAAATGAGACACATGCAGGGAGATGATCCACCCTAAATGTCATAACAAACTAGAACTTCAGATTCATGTCCCCTGACCCTAAAATTAGCTCTCACTTCTATATGCTATAGATTTATTTATGGTGAGCTCAGTTTGGTTACCTGTAGGTGGGGAAGAAAAACACAGTAGTTCTCCTAAGTTAAGACAATTAATGAGATAATTATGGGTAAATTCCCCCATAGGTACAAGAGAAATTCTCCAAGATACAGCTTAACTCCTTTAGGTGTTGGGGAATCCGCAATTAGATCTCCATGTCAGGGCACTCACTAATAACGATCTTAGGAATGAGAGAGACCACCAAAGTCTGACACGTTTAGGCACCTTGCAGAATCGCTGTCATTTCTTGCACAGCACCTTGAATCTCTTTAAACAAAGATGTCATTGTGCTATGCAAAACTTTCCAAATGGTTGTGGACAAAGATGTAATTTCCCAGCTTGTTAGCTGCAAACCACGAAGCCTTTTCTCTTTCTTTCCTAGAGTGACCCTGGGGCTCTTCTTTGTGCTTGCTTTGTGACAGGTTGATTGACTTATGTGCAATTTGGGACCCTGGAGTTTTCCTTCCTGCTGTGGGCTGGAAGAGAGCCTCTGGTTTTGCAAGAAGGAGGCTGAATGAGGCAGAGACGGTGAGTGTGTGAGCCCTCGGGCTGGTGCACAAGACTGAGAGGTGGGGGTGGGGGGAGATTCTTGCCTCCTGCCCCTTCTCTCTGGTGAGCCAAGGTTCTTTGGCCCCCAGAGTCTTGTGAAAGGACATACCCTTCCTTCTCCCTAGAGTCGGCCACAGAGCCAGACCTCCAGGCTCTCCTTTGCAAGGAGGCTGGCACTGGGGAAGCATTTACTCCTTTTGTCCAGCAGATGCAGTCAGCGACATTAGTCTTGTCATTGTCCCAACTGTCCACCTGAATTGAAAGATTGGGAAACAGCTTTGTGACCCCCAACCCTCCCCCTTAGCCTGGCCTCTACAACCTGGGAGCCTCCTGAATGACAGCTTCAGCATATGGGGGGCAGTCTGGGAACCCCTCCTCTGGGCGGGGAATTGGGACCTGGCAGATGGACAGCTGTCCACGGCGCAGTAAGCCAACCCGCGGCCGACATCACTGACGCAGACCCTGTATGCACGGCCTGCATTGTTCCATTCTCGGCTAGAATTTCCAGCTGCCCCACGGCTCCTGTTTTAGTCTCAGGCTGGGGTGTCAGGGGAAGAAATGCGGGAAGAGAGGGCTACAGTTTTAACCGAGGAGTTATTGGTGACAGATCACAAGCTAGCAACCCAGAGGTCTGAACAGGGAAAGGTTTCCTCATTCTTGGCTTTGGGCACCTCTGCCTCATGGCATTTTGTCTTTCTCCAGCCCTCTTTCCAGACGTCTTCTGTTCTCCCAGGAGTTGGAGATGGGGCTAGAGCAGAGCGGGGAGGGGAATGCAGGGAGGGGGTCAAAAGGTGGGAGCAGAGCATTGCTGACATGGATTCCAGATCTGGACACAATCCAGCTCCACTTGCTCGGTGACTTTAGGAACGTTTCTAACTGCTCTAGGCCTGAGTTTATACAATGGGGACGGTAATGAACGTCTTGTAAAGATTAAGTGTATAAAGAGCCCTGCGCAATGCCTAGCATGTAACAGGTGTTCAGTAAATGAAAGTTACTATTATTTATCCTATCAACAGAGCTCAGATATGCTTGTCTTATCAAAGTAGTTTCTGTGTGGGCCTTTCGGGGGCCACAACTGGCTTCCGACACTGTCAGGTTTCAGGGACCGCTTGGGAATTCCAAATGACCGCGGGGCTTTTCAATGGATCGTTGTTACTAAGTATCGAACTTGAAGGTACTGCTTGACACTGGGGGTGGGGGAGGTGCCATTCTTTTGTTTTAGTGTATTTGGAGGACCCTGATTGCAAAAGTGGTATATACCAAGCTATTTTCATGAGCATGTAGAGATAGGTAACACAGCATGGGAACAGACCCCCAGGTTTGCGACAGAACCCGGAGGTCGTCTGTTGTGTTACCGTGCCCCCTCTCTGCATGCACTCTCCCCCCTGTGCCCCCCAAAGCCCGTCACCACCCTCCCTGGGCACCGTAGGTGGCCCCCCCAGACCCCCGCCTGAGGAGCCCCTCCCTTGTCAGGTGATAGCAACTTCACAGAGCCACAGCACATCTGGCTAGCAGCCCCAGTCTCGCCCTAAGGCGTGCTGCCTGATGCCGAGCAAACCTGTGCTAGCTCGAATGTCAGAACACTTCCAATCTGATCAGCAATCCCTAACACTGGTTCCAAGCTTTCTTTTTATAGTGTGTCCGTTTCATTATGCCATTCAACTTTCATGACAAGTCAGTGGTGCGAGCAAGGCTGGTGTCCTCATGCCATTTGGTTGATGAGTAAACTGAGGCTCAAGAAGTTATTTCTCCAGGGTCCACAAAATTTATTAGCAGCCGAGCCCATTCTAGAATTTAGTTGCCCAGAATTACGGGCTGTTTCTGGCCGTGACACCGCACTGCGGCCTCCAGGCAGAGGCACCTGCACAGCACGAGGGGTCAAAGGGTCAAAGGACTTTCAGCCGCATAGAGAAACCTTTAAAAAAAGAAAAGAAAAGAAAAGAGTGCAGAGAATACATGCGAGCAGGCACATATGGCTGTTGAGGGAACAATAAGTTCTGAGAACAGGAGAGCTGGTCCAGCTTTTTTAGAGGGTGACGATAATCGTCATTATAATAATCAGCGCTCTGAGTACTCCCCATATGCACCGGGCACTGTGCTGTGTACTTGACGTGCATTTTCCATTTTATCCTCACAACAAACCTACGAAATAGGGCCTATTATCATTCACATTTTATCAGTGACAGAAATACAGGAAGTTTAAGGCCTGTACCCAAAGCTAAATGTCTAAGAAAGTGCCAGCACTTTGAATTTGAATCTAGGCAGTCCAGCCGTGGGACCCACACAGCTGGGTTTGGGGTGGCCTGTTCCAAGTGTTCCCGGAAACTCTGGGTAGCCTCTTCTCAGCCCGCCTCCAGCCAGGTTCCAGGTGGGAATCTGTTTGCGGAAGCCTCATGGGGCAAGTCCTCTGTTTCTGGGTCTTCCTTCCCTCTGGCTCTTCCCCTTTTGTTCTGAGGCCACTGCCATCTGGAGCTGCCCCAGGCATCTGCTGTCAGCACACTCCTCCCTCCCCACGTGAGGCACCTTCCCCACTCAGACTCTTCGCTCCCCTCCCTCCTCTCCCCCACCCCGCGCTCCACCTCCGGGTCCCCACCAGGCACTCAGAACGGACACCTGCCCTCTGACGCAAGACAGAGAAACCCCTCGGTTCTCCAGGCCTTCAGTTTCCCAGATGGGTCCATTCGGTTAATTGCACTCACACTCCTAAGCCCTTCTGCCCGAGCCTCCTCTCTCCAGAAACACGGTAACAGGCCACCTCGGACAGCATGGGCTCAGGACACCATGTGGGGTGATTGAGAGGGGCCATGGGTCTTCGTTAGGAACTTTTTTGCCCCAAGACCAATCCCAGGCCCCTGAGGCAGTGCCCATGCTTAGCCCCCTTCTCCTGGGGGCGCTGAGATCTACAGGCTAGGTGTGGAGATGTGGTAGCAGCAGTGAGGTAGGTCAAAGTTATTCCCCTAATAGCCGTCTACACCATTTCTGCCGAAACGATGCATTCTCTTCTCCATTCCTCAGCCTTTTCTGCTGCCCCACTAAACCCACCTTTTCAGCAGAAGCTGGGCTGTTGAGTTGGAGACACCAAGTCGCTTCTGAGTTTCTATTTCTAATAAGAGGACCACATCTGTAGCAAAGGGAGCCCCTTCTACGTGCTGATGCACGCGCTTCTCAGGGCACAAGACACAAAGCTTTCCTCTGCACCGCTGGAGCCGATCTTTGGTGTAAGCATTGTAGCTGCCAGCACTTTGCACCAGACTCGCAGACACGTGGTGCATCTTCCAACGCAGGCAACAACCTTCCCTTGTCTGTGCCACCTCCCTCCTCCAGGCTCCTGCATTTTCACACCCCCGGCCTGCAGGAGCCTGCCGGGGTGGCAGTTGGATCCGGACTGATGTCTGTCTGGGATGTAAATGGAGGGGGCTGGAGGGAGACAGGGGGGACAGATGCCACTCCCTCCTGCTGTCTTAGCCCTTTCCTCCCTGTGCCCCTTTAGCAGCCCAACAGGAATTTTTAAAACGCAGCTGGGTGTGCGCTGTCCTTGGAATCTCAGCTGCTACACCCATATGGATAGCGGGTTGGAAGTTACCTCCGTAGAACTGACATGGCTCCCTCTCTGGGGCTGACTCTAGCCAGGTGCAATTGCCACCGTTGGCCATGGGGCATTGGTGGATGAAGCTCGTATGAATAAGGGGTAGGAAGGGCTTGGGATCAGGAGACCCCAGCAGAGGCAGGAAAGAAAGGGGCCCACCGCTGCTTTGGCTAGCCTGGGATCTTGCAGGAGCCTCCTTTGCCCTCTGGTCTGAAGCAGACGACTACTGGGCACATCACCATATGTTAGCTTTAAGACTGATATTAACTCCTTGGCCACAGAGCCAAGGCTAGTTGCACAGGCATTGTTGTGCATTTCATACATCTACAAAGTAGACTTCTGTATTCCAAAGCCCAGCCTGCCCAAAGCTATGTAGCAATGCAATACACCGGCCATAACTTGGGAAAAAGGGAGAAAGGACCAGTGACTTTTGAATGCTGGGTTTGTGCCAGGCCTTGGTTTAGATGCTATACATATAACTTAGCCCGTTAATTGATTTAAAATGAATTAACTCACAACAGTTCATTGAATTAATAATCACTGAGGGGAGCCTGGGTGGCTCAGTCGGTTGAGCGTCTGACCTTGGCTCACTTCCTGATCTCGTGGTTTGTGGGTTTGAGCCCTGCATCAGGCTCTGAGCTATCAGCACTGAGCCTGCTGCAGATTCTCTGTATCCCTCTCTCCGTCCCTCCCCTGCTCTCACTCTGTCTCTCTCTCTCTCTCTCTCAACAATAACCAAACATTAAAAAAATTAAAAAAGAAATAATCATGGAAACAACCTTTTATGAAGTGTATTCATCCCACTCTTAAAGACAAGAAAACTTAGGCTCTAAGAGAGAGTAAACACATTGCTGAAGACCATGCAGGAGAGGGCACCTGGGTGGCTAAGCCTAACGTGAAGAGTCCACCTCTGGATTTTGGCTCGGGTCATGATCTCACGGACCACGGGATCAAGCCCCACGTTAGGCTTCTGTGCTTACAGCAAGGAGCCTGCTTGGGATTCTCTCTCTCCCTCTCTCTCTGCCCCTCCCCTGCTTGTGCGCACTCTCACTGTCTCTCTGTCTCTCTCAAAATAAATAAATAACCTTAAAAAAGATCACGCAGCCTGTGGACAGCCGAGGTGGCACTGAAGCCCAGGTGTGTGGCTCCAAGTTCATGCCCTTTCCACGTGCCAGAGGAATTCTCTTGAAGCCCCATCTCTGAATTCATGTCTAGTGCGTTTTCCCTGGTCTGCATGGTTTCCAAGCTAGTTCATTGTTCCTTGTTCACCTCTATTGATTAAGCCCAGCCCTGTTCTGTTTTGCGCTGGAGTTTATTCCTGTGAAGGATGCAGGAAAGACCTAGAAGCCACCGCCCTCGCCCTCAGAAAGCTCACAGTCTGATTAAGGGACTGAAGGTCCTCCCTCTTTCCTGCACCCCAAACAAGCTTCTCCTATAATCTTGTCCCTCTTTTCTTCCTGCTTGAGTTCAGTCTGTGGTTTTCAAATGGCTTCAGAACCTTGGTCTGTTGAAACCAGGCTTAGAATCCCACAAATAGAGGGCGGGGTAAGCAGCTTAACATGACTGACATTGGGAGCAGATGGGTCCAGATGGTAGGTCCTCGTGTGGACAGTGGCCTGGGCTTCAAATGGAACACCCCACTCAAGGAGCCTGGGAACCCACTGCTCAGAGCCTGGGGTAGGAAGCTACATTTGAAAGGAAGATGGCTGAGGTTTTGCACAGCTGTCTTCCCTTAGGAAAGCTTCTGAAAGGGATGGGGTTTCCTACCTGTTCTCTCCGCGACATTCCCTCTGTACAACATTTTGCAGTTTTCTATGGAGTTAGGAACAAAACTGTGACTCCCGAAGGTGGCATACAAAAACTTAGCCCTCTGTCTTTTGTTTGAAATCAATATCCATGATGTTAAAATTCTCAATCCCCAAGCCAAATTCTTCCTTAAACTTTTCAACTGACAAATGTTACAGTTTTCTTCATAAACCTCGTAAATTTTGACAAACGTGTTTGATCCCATTAAGAAACTTAGTTCATTAAATCCCTTTGAACATTTGAAACTGTGTTTGTCAATTTTATCATTAACTTTCCTTTTTGAAATATCACAGTTTTGTAGCAAGAGCCTTCCCAGTCCTTATATAATTCTTTTTTTCTTTATTTTTTAAAGTATTTTATTTTCTTCTTTTAATGTTTATTTATTTTTGAGAGGGAGAGAGAGAGCGTGGAGGAGGGGATCCGTGTTAGATGCACAGGATCCAAAGCAGGCTCTGTGCTGACAGCAGAGAGTCTGATGCAGGGCTCGAACTCACCAACCGTGAAATCACGGCCTGAGTCAAAGTCGGGTGCTCTGGGGTGCCTGGGTGGCGCAGTCGGTTAAGCGTCCGACTTCAGCCAGGTCACGATCTCGCGGTCCGTGAGTTCGAGCCCTGCGTCAGGCTGTGGGCTGATGGCTCGGGGCCTGGAGCTTGTTTCCGATTCTGTGTCTCCCTCTCTCTCTGCCCCTCCCCCGTTCATGCTCTGTCTCTCTCTGTCCCAAAAATAAATAAATAAATAAATAAATAAATTAAAAAAAAAAAAAAACAAAGTCGGGTGCTCAACCGACTGAGCCACCCAGGTACCCCTGTAATTCTTTTCTCTCACTGATAGTTTAAATAACAGCTCTATTGAGATATATTTCCTATACCATACAATTTGCCTATTTAAAGTATACAGCTCAATGATTTGTAATATATTCACAGAGTTGAGCACTCATCACCAAAATTAGCTTTAGAACATTTTCATTGCCTTTGCCCTCCAACCCCCACAAAACCCCTACCCATTAGGGATGCCTCCCCCTCCCTCCACTCTGGTCCTTCTCTAGCCCTGGACAATACTAATCTACTTTCTACCTCTATGGATATACCGACTCTGGACTTTTTATATTCATGGGATTATACAATGTGTAGTCTTCTGCGACTGGCATCTTTCACTCATTATGATGTCCTCGAGGTGCATCCATATTGCAACATGCCTCGGTGCCTCGTTCCTTTTTATGGCTGAACAATACCGCGTTGTATGGATGTGCCACATTTTATGTAGCCACCCGTTGGGTGAGGGACATTTGAATCATTCCACTTTCTGGCCATTATCAATTATGCTACTGTGAACATTCCTGTACACATTTCATGTGGATGTGTGTCTTCAGTACTCTCTGGTCCATACCCAGGAGTGGCGTTACTGGGTCACATGACAACTCTGTGACTCACCTCTGTGACCCTGGGTCTTGTCATACTAAATGCAAGCCTCCTTCTCTGACCTTTTACCTTCAGTGTTCACCTTTTCTCCTTCCTGGGTCCCTCCTTCTTACCTTACCCAAATCTTGGGCCCCACCCTTGGAGACCTGTCACAGAGGATTATGATCACTTCCCCTCCAGCCTTGCACTGAGCCACTTTCCTTTAATGGCAGGCCCCAGGGAGGCAGCTGCTGCCATCCTGGATGTCTTCCCCACCCACTCGGAGAGGGGGTGGGAACCTCCCCATCCTCTCTCTCCAGCTGTGAAGAAAGATGTGTGTCTAATTGCTGCGAAACTTTCTCCCTGAGGGTAAAAAGACAGGGAGCCAGACAGTGAGAAGCTAGGATGCTGAGTGGTAGGGAGGTGGGGGCTCCTTCCTCCTTCCTGGAGGTGCCAGGATTCCTCTCCAAGGGGGTCCTCCGAGGCCATCTTTCCTGGTGTCAGTTTGGTTTATGCTGACGGCTCTGAGGTGGAGGCAATCCGCACACCCTACGTGTTAACTTCTGTTTCCTTTATAGGTAGTCTTTATACCGAAGGAGACTGGTCAGAGCTCAGTTAACCACACGCAGGGCCAGTGAGTGGAGCCTGAATCATAGGAAGTCACAAATAGCCACAAACCTTATTCAAGCCAGCATGTTAGGTCCGCCAGCCCTCAGCTACGCTGGCGACGCTGGAGGGACTGTTCCATTCCATGCGTGTTTCCTAGTCCTGCTTCTCAGAGGACGAACCAAGAAGCGATAACAATAAGGGGGAGAAAACGCACAGCCCCCGAGAACTTCAGACAGCTGGCTGGATTATAGTACTGGCAGGTTCTTCCCAGTGTGACCAGCAACCGCTGGCCCATATGGGAGCTGTCAGCAGGGCTGGGCTCTGGACCAGGCCACCTGTATACTTTGGGCTTCCTTGGCAGGCCAGGCTGAGATGTGCCAGGCTCCAGTTGGCCTGGAGTCAAAGAGCTGAGACGATACAGCAACCCCTCTTCCTCCAAGTGTCAGGCTCTATGTACGAGGATGTTCACTGTGGCATTGTTGTGATGGGAAAACAAAAATAAGGAAGAGCAACCTAGAAAAGTCTTTTACGAGTAGATGGTCAAAGGCTATGGGGTGGACGCTCACGGTGCAGTTACGAAAGAGAACACCACAGGTCTCCGTGTCCAAGCCCCATGGTGTTAGTGACCCAGCCACTTATGCCATGACAGGCAGATGTCAGCGCCTCCCCACCCTGGAAGGAGCTACACTCTCTTGGTAGGTGCAGCTTCTTTGGGGGCCCCGGCCTGCCCGGAGGCGTATGAGTACCAGGGTGCCCTGTTAGTGCTGTGTGCCCCTACGGAGCCTGGTGCGAAGACTGGGTATTCAGCAGACATTCACGGTGGTCACCTTGAGGGAAAGGCCTCTTCCCCCTTTCTTCTCTCCCATTCCCTCCCTCTCTCCCTCGCTCCCGATTTAATAAATAGCCAAGTGGTTCAGGTTTCAATCTACAGATCAGTTCTGGGTGTTGAGCAGGAAACAGCTGTTTTCATCCAAATCCCTAACCTTAAACCCAGGTGTCGCCCTCGGCCCCCTCCCCAGGCAGGAATCAAGGGCCACCTGATACTGTTGTTCCCCCCACCCCCCATTCCCCCTGAGCCCTGTGGCCTCTGTGAACTTAGCTGAGGCAGGGAGAGGAGGGGCCGGGTCTGCTGGGCGCCCCTGTCACTGTCACCAAGTGGATCACTATCAACGGTTAAACACACAGCCCCTCACTCCTCCCAGATCTCTCCCCCTGACAATGAAAGGGAGCCAAGGCTGAGACAGCCACCGAGCAGATGGAGACCACCCCCCTCCAACCCTGGGAAGGGAGGTGGGAGAAGGGGGGGAGTCGAATCCCATATACTAGGCTTTCTTGGCTATTGGAAAATCCCACAAGACAACTGGTTCAACCCCACACGGCTGTGGCTGCGAGGAAACTGGGTCTCTCTCCCCCTGGGCGTGGGGAGAGGCCAGCATCTAGAAGCAGGCTGGTGAGTGCTTTCTTAGGCTGTCAAGCCCCGGTGCCCTAGAGGGTTCGGTGTAGTTACAGACAGCCCTTCGGAGCGGGAGGTGGGAGGATTGTGTGGGCAGATGCTTTCTTCTAGATGCTGAGACATGCGGTCATTCCGTGGGGGTGAGGAGGGGGACGTGGGGAGATGTAATCGTTTGGCAGGTGCTCCCAGAAGCGGCAGCCAGGGAGCTCCTCCCTGCTGCTTCCCCTTCAACTCTTGTCTTCCTCCAGAGATCCCTCTGTCTCCTACTTGCTTGGCGCTCTGGCTCTTTGGGACAGGCTGATGATCGTCAGCAGGGGGCATTTCCAGTTTCCTAGGAAACCCACCCCCTGGCCTTTAGATGCCTGTGAGTGGAGGGAGCGGAGCAGGCTCGGGTCACCATCTGTTGAATCGTTTATTCCTTGGCAGGAGAGAGATGGAAGGGAGGTGGCGGTCGGGATCAGAGGGCAGGAGGGGGGACGGCGAGGAGGGTCCCCTGTAGCACCCACAGCAGTCCCTCCGCTGCAGGTGGACCTCAGAACCCTGGCAACTGTGCTGACGCCCTCAGGGCTGAGGGGGCAGCTAGGCTGGGAGTGGAAGGGACAGCAGTTTTGCGACTAGTGCCTGGCACAGCTGAGCCCCTAGATTCTGAGGGCCTGTCTGTGGGGTAGAGAAAACAGCGTAGCCCTGACAGATCGGACAGAAAGCTCTGAGAACGGGGAGGGGGAAGATTTCAGAAAAAAGGAGATGAGAGTGTGGACTGAGAGGATGCTGGTGAGATGCTCTTCTTGGGTTACTGTGGTTATTTTCGTTATCAGACTTATATCTTAATAATGGTTTCATCCTGTGTGATATTCGCCAAGGATCTGTCATATGTGGATTTGCCGATGGGATAACTATCAGTAATAGGATGTATCTGGTCAGCTACTCATCCCACACGTATTTTTTGTACTGTCTTACTATGGAGGGAGGTAAGACATGGGCTCTGAGCTCAAGAAGCTGAGAGTTCGGGGGCACCTGGGTGGCTCAGTCAGTTAAGTGTCTGACTTCGGCTCAGGTCATGGATCTCGCGGTCTTTGAGTTCGAGCCCCGCGTCGGGATCTGTGCTGACGGCTCGGAGCCTGGAGCCTGTTTCCGATTCTGTGTCTCCCTCTCTCTCTGCCCCTCCCCCGCTCGTGCTCTGTCTCTGTCTCAAAAATAAATAAAAACATTAAAAAAAAAAAAAAGAAGCTGAGAGTTCGATGCAGGAGACAGACATGGGAATCCCGTGGGCAGGAAGAAATGACTGCTGGAACAGAGTTTGGTGGCGCATTGGGAAACACAAGGGAAATGCAGCCTATTTTCAGGGCGAAAGCAGGGCTGGTGTCAGGGAGGGGTTGTCGCTCGGGGCCTTGGTAAAGAAGGGGATCTGCACTGGAGAGAAGTGAGGGAGTAGCATTCTGGCCTGGGTGAAGTGGGAGCAAAGGTCAAGGTCGCCGAAGGTGCCTGTTTGGCTGGAGCAGAGGCTGCGATTAGCGTGAGAGCTGCCCAAGGAGCGCAGATTGTGTCTCTTAGGCCGGCTCCTCGACCAGTTTTCCTGCCGAGAACAGACAGGATAGAGGGTGAGCATGGGCAGGATGCTGGCTCTTTGTTCTTCAAGTAAGAAGGCGGTAGGTGAGCAGGAATGTGGTTATTATCATAGCGATAACCCGAGACACTGGTTTATATTTATGTACAAGTCAGCTGTGACTGTTATGCGTTTGTATGGGGAGCAAATGAGCTGAGAAATACCTTAGCTCTGAGTCTGGAGTCCCAGCTAAGAAGGGCTGCCTACCTGTCTGCGTGAGCCCTCCGGCCCAGTGCGGGACACCTCTGAGCTCTTTCGGGCCCCACATGCCTGGCCCTGCCCCAGTCCTTACTTCGATGTGCCTTTATTTCCTCTTGTGTTTCAGCTCCTCTCTCTGACTGCTGAAGAGGTTGCTTCCGGACAGCTATAGTTAATAAGCCTGCTGCCTTTTTTTTTTTTTTTTTTTTAATCTGATGCACAATGGTGGAGTTTTATGTAGGCTCTGTTGGGCTTTTATTATCTCTGCTCCCTCACAACATCCTGTGGCAGTGATGTTTGAATGTGTTCCTTAGCTGGTGTGGGTAGTATTGTTCTCGTCATTTTATTATTTATTCCAGGCACTAATTGCTAGCATGTGGCCTCATAGCACTCATCTGTCGGTACGTCCCAAGGCATTAATCAGGAGCCCAGCCTCCAAGTACCTGCAGGACTGCTCTGTTCATGGCTCGGAGGCATCCAACTGAACATATTCGGTTCCAAGCTCATGTTCTCCTTGTGCCCGACCACGAACAGATTCATTCCCTGTTCTGTATTTCTGATACCAATCCTTAGCATTATCCTAATCCAGTTTCCCGACCTAGGAACCTTCATGCCGTCCTTCTTCTCACCACCCACTACTGGTCAGTCATCAGCTCCTGGTGACCCTAACTCAGAAAATATCCTCAAATCTCAGTGGTCCTTGGCCACTATGAAGCCATCCGCCTGTTGCACGCACTCTCTCACACTGGGTGCAGAGGCATCTGGAACCTGGGAGAAGATGAGTGGAGTGGCAGGCAAAGGAGGTGTGGTCTGAGGAACCTCACCCTGGGGAGGAACCTTGGGTCCCAGAGGCGACAGATGCTATAGGGCAGAGAGTGGCCTGGGACTGAGCCCAGACCAGCCCCCTGATGGGCAGGTCACAAGCCCTCTCTCGGACCTGAGTTTACCCACTATTCAAAGAAAAGTCTTGCGTGGGTCGGAGTCAGCTTGAGGTCACCAGGAAGGAACACGATAAGCATAGTGAGAGCAGCTTAATTGGTGTGGTGTCTCACGTTCCTATGCTTTATCCGTCTGCTTTTCCAACCACAACCACTGGAAGCAGCCAAAGCAGGAATATCTATTTCCATTGTTGAAATTTTTTTTAAAAGCTCGGAAAACAAGTAATTTATTAAAAAAAAAAAGTAAGTGGCAGGATTGAGGACTTTACTTGGGTCTTCTACTCCGTAAATATTCCCTTCCAGGCATACACCTGACACAAGAATGATCAGGGCATGGGCTAAGCCTCAAAAATGCCACAAAGAGGAGAGACGAGTTAAGCTAGTGGTGAGCAAACTGAGACACCCCCCCCCCCCGCCCCCGGCCAATTCCAGCCCGCTGCCTGTTTTTGTAAATAAAGTTTTATTGGAACATAGCTATGCCCATTCGCTCACTTATTGGCCATGGTGGCTCTCTCACTACAATAGTAAAGTTCAGCAGTTGTGACAGAGGCTGTATGTCTCATAAAGCTGAAAATACCTACGATCTGGACCTTTACAGAGAAAGTCTCCGACCCTTAATTTAAAGTTTTACCAGTGTGCTAAGTGCCCCAGAGAGGCAGGTGCAAGGTGGAGTAGAAATGGAGGCAAGCAGCGGGGCGGGGGTGGGGGGTGGGGGAGCACAAGGAATTATTCACGAAGCAGAAGATGCCTGAGTGGTGCGATGTTGCAGACTGAGTAGGAATTAATCACCTGACAAGGAGGGAAGGCCTTTCCAGCCACCGAGGATGGCACATGTAAAATGTGGAGATTGTAAATGGTGTGTCAGTTACGGGGCATTTAGCATTTGGATGGGGTCTGAGAGTCCTGCAGGAGTCTGATCTCCTGGAGCCTTGCTGCTCGCAAGAGTTTGGGTGTGACCCTATAGATTGATGGGGCGATATGGAAGGGTTTTCAGCCGAGCACTGACAGCCTCAGACAGGGGTTTAGAAAAATGACTGTAATAGCAACATGGGGAATGACCTGGAAAGATACCAGCTGGGGGGGGTTACTGCAGTAGTCCACGAGACATGACATAGATCAAAGGTAAGAGGGTGGGAGCACGGGAAAGGGAAAGGGGGTGAGAGACACCGAGAGGGCCTCGGTGCCTCGTGTGAGGTGTAAGCAGCGGTGGGATTTCAGGGTGATTCCCAGGTGTCTGGCTTGGGCAAGTTGGGTGGGGGCCATCAACAGAGACAGGGAAGAGAGACAGAGGAGCAGGACCCCAGTGGAAACACGACGAACCCGTGGCAGAAGGAGAGGCTCTGGCAAGGTGATCACTGCCGCTGCGGAGGTTTGAAGGGCCAGAGAGAAGAGGAGGCCAGAAGTGGTGGTTCAGAGGCCAAGGAGAAAAGAATGTGAGGAGGGATGGATGGAGTGGTTGACGGAAGCCGATGCCGCCTCCAAGAGGTCTGGCGAGATAAAGACTAAGGACGCTAGAGTCGGCCGTCGGGAGGCCAACGGGAGGTCTGGAGGGAGCGTTCCAGAGTCTGGTTGGAGGAGGGAAAGAGAACTCAGGAAATAGAAGCAGAAGCCACAGTCCACTCTCAACGTTTATTTATTTTTGGGACAGAGAGAGACAGAGCATGAACAGGGGAGGGGCAGAGAGAGAGGGAGACACAGAATCGGAAACAGGCTCCAGGCTCTGAGCCATCAGCCCAGAGCCTGACGCGGGGCTCGAACTCACGGACTGCGAGATCGTGACCTGGCTGAAGTCGGACGCTTAACCGACTGCGCCACCCAGGCGCCCCACCACAGTCCACTCTCTAAACAAACTTTCATGAGAAGAGAGAGAAGGAAAAAAAACAAATCAGGTATATGTAGGGAGGCTGTGGGATCCAGAGAATAATCTTTTGTTTTTGTTAGGAGAGAAACTTGAAGGTGTTTCTCTGCTGAGGCCCGGAGAAGAGTTGGGAGATTCAGGAGCATGTGGAGCGGACAGCGGATGGTCAAGGGCGGGTCTCTGCGGAGGGGTGGGCCTGGGTCCAGCAGGGGCCGGCAGGAGGAGGGAGGGCCCCTTTTTACGCAGAAAGTGGAGGCCATGGGAAGCGTAGGCATCCAGCCAACGTCCCACGGGCATTTCTGACCGTGACAGCGCGCTGTCAGCTGCACGTGGTAGAATACTCGACTCCAGCCGGCTTCAAAATTAAAGGGAATTTGTAATATAAATATATATGCAGTTGGAAGATCCACAGTTAGGGCTTGCTTCAGGGAATGCTCCGTCAGCGACACCAACGGTGGCATGAAGAATCAGGTCTTTCCCCTCTGCCTTCTGCGGTGTTAGATTATCCTCGTGTTACACACGGAGACACCCCCCACTCCCCCCTGGGGGACTGGGGATTGTGAAGCAGTCCCAGGAAGCCCCCTGAGCCCGGAGAGCACCGCAGACCTCAACGCAAAAGATGCGAGCCTTGGGACACCTGACGGCTTGCCACGTCCTTCCTCCCAGCCGCGCCTGGCTGTTGCGCCCACGCATTGTCGCCGATGGGTTCGGGGTTTTCTGCATTTGGAGAGTCAGACTGCTGCACAAGGATTTCCAGTTCTTTGTTTTACTGACGGAGTCCTTTCTTCAAATAAAACCTCATGCAAAACCCAACATCAACAAACAGGGACTTTGAAGCAGCCCCGGTGAGAGTGGAGTGGGGGTGGGGGCCGAAGTCCCACTTGTTCCTCCCTCTCCAAATGCTCTCCTCCCTTGGAGAAGGTCCCCGGCACTTCCAAAGGAACCACCAGGCTCCTCTGACCCAATGCAAAAACCTGGCACTAAAAGGTTCGTGAGAAATCTTTCAGCCCTACCCTCCTTACCCTGAATACTTGGTGTGAAACCCCGGGGTGGCCGTGAGGCTGGCTGCATTGGGTGGTTTCATTGAAACAGTGGTGAAGTTTCTGGGTTGGAAAGTGAAGAGGCTGGCCTCACCCCGGAGGGTCTCCCTGCCTCCACTGCCACCTGTCTACGTGCCGCCCTCCAAAGAGCAGCCAGGGTGGCCTTTGAGAACAGCTCTCATCAGGTCACCCACCACTTAGAACCCTGCAGTAGCGTCCTGGCGTGTTTAGAATGGAATTTAAATTCCTTACTTTCATCTTCAGAGCTGGCCACACTGGTTTATTTCACCTACCCATCTACTTCCTGCCACAGGGTCTTTGCACAAGCGGTTCCCCTGGCCCCGGATGTTTTCCTGACCCACCTTTATAAAGTTGGCTCCTCCTTGCCATTTAGATCTCCGTCAAATGTCACCTTCTCACAAGAGGCCTTCTTTGACCATTCACTGCCCTTTACCACATCAGCCTATTGGGGTTTCTTTTCTTCTTCTTTTTCTTTATTTATTGACTTGATTTTTTTTTTTAGAGAACTTTTAGATTTACAGCAAAATCAAGCTGGGAGGTATCGAGATTTCCCGTAAACCCCCTACCCCCACACACGCACAGCCTCCCTCATTAGCACCACCCCCCACCGGAGAGGTGCAGTTGTAACAACTGATGAACTCACCCTGACACATCCTAATCACCCACAGTCCGTAGTTGACATGAGGGTTCACTCCCAGTGCTGTCCTTCTGTGGGTTTAGACAAATGTGTAATGACATGGGCCCAGCATCATAGTCTCATACAGAGGAGTTTGATGCCCTGAAAATCCTCCGTGCTCCATCTGTTCATTCCTTCTCCCCCCCCACCACCCACCTCTGGCGACCACTGATCTTTTTACCACCTCCATAGCTTTGCCTTTTCCAGAATGTCACCTAGGGACATAGAATCATACTGTACGCAGCCTTTCCATGGCTTCTTTCACTTAGCGATACGCATTTAAGCTTCCTCCGTGTCTTCTCGTGGCTTGATAGCTCATTTCTTTTTAGCACTGAATAGTACTCCGTCGTGTGGATGCACCACAGTTTAGGTATCCGTTCACCTACTGAACGATGAAGGGCATGTAGGTCGCCTCCATATGTGCAGGTCGGATTGTGTTTTCTTCACTGGACCTACTGCGACCTGATTTGTTTTTGTTCACTGCCGATTTCCTGTCTCCCTCACTGGAAAGAAGGCTCCACCAGAGCAAAGAAACCTTATCTCTCGTCCTTGTGTTATATTCTCTAAAGCAGCACCTGCTGCCAGATCTGGTAAATGAATGAGTGGCCTGCCGACACCACCCAACAGTCCCGGGGGGGGGTTCTGCTCTCGGAGACGTGGAACTGGCAGCTGAGCCACGTTTCAGCCCCGCCAGTCTTTCCTCCCATCATCACAGATGTGTTGTGACCACTGGCACAGCCCCGCCCAGAACGGGGCTGCGGGAATGTGGGGGGCTCCCGGTGATGACAGCTTGTGGGAGCCATGGGCCTCTCAACCGTCTGCCGGGGACAGCTTGTGGTGCCAACCCCAGGGGCTCCCCAGTCTGGGGAAAGAAAGCAAACCAGGATCCAGAAAGAAGGAAAAATTGGAAAGCACACTGATTGCGGGTGGATAATTATTACTAGTAGCCGCTGTTACCAGTAACGTCACGTAGGTAACCAGGATGCTTCCTTCATCCTGCGAACTCAAAGCCCGCCCCGGGGCAGCAGCTAACCCATACTGAGCGTCCCTCTGGGCCCTGTGCTTTGCCAAGGGCTTTTAATAGGAATTGTGTATTAAGTCATCCCAGAAGCCCTCTGGAATAGTCCTGTGTGAGTTTTTCAGATGAGAAATACAGAGGTCTGAAGGTTCAGTACTTGCCCGTGACCCCCACCCCCTCAAACTCAAGACAGTCATGCTGCACAGCCCATGCTCTCGAACTTGACCAAGAGGCTGTCGTGTCCAGCAGTCTGCGCCAATGGCTGACCATCACCCGACTCCCACACCCTTCCTGGGCCCCGTCTCAGACATTGTGAATCTGAATCTCCCACAAGGCTTGCAAATGTAAAGTTCCGGAAACTTTAAAGCTTCAGTTCAGGGAGGTTACCTAAGTGAAGGAAGCATCCCACATAAGATAACAGAATTTCTAAGGGCATTCAAATTCAAAAAAAAAAAAACCACACAGTTTTTTAAATCTGCAAGCCCGATTTGGCCCCTGCCTAGAAGTTTGAGGGTCCAGGGATCTGTGTATTTAAATAGTGCCGAGGAGTTTCTGAGAAGTATCCAGTTCCTTCCCGTGTGGGTACATTGTCAGCACAGCACCTGGCCAAATGCTGCTTGGATTCTTTATGAAACAGTGAGCTCAGTACTTCACCAGGCAGAACATTTCATGTTTGGGTAACTCTGTTCCCTCTCTCTTTTCTTCTCTTTTCACACAGGGGTTGCAGGGCAGGGGGAGGATTTCAGAAGTGCAAGCATCGTATTAATCGTCTTCCGCAGCGGATAGTACACCATCAGCCCACACAAGATTTCTCTTGTGGTTTTGTTTTTGTTCTTTTCCTCACTCTCTCCCCCTGCAATAGCCCTCCCTTTTATGTATTTTACATCCTTACGATCCACCTCTAACCTGTTTGATTTGATGTAAAAGGATCTTTCGGACACATTGTATCGATAGTGTGTGTGGGTAGAGTGTTTACTTTCATGGATGGTACTGTAGGATGGCTACATTTATCAGATTATTCTTCCTTACATCTCAGAGCAGCAGCTGCCTCTCTGGAACCTTCTCCCATTCCATTCTAGTTTTTTCCCTCGTGGAGCTAAACGGAAAAATTCCACACCTTCTCCCAGCATTCCAAGACAGTCATCACGGCCCCTCTTCTGCAGCCCCCATCTGCTGTCTCACCAGATATGGGATTTTCCCTATTTCTCCCCAGGATGCTCTGTAGTTAGATGGCATTCTCCACCCACCTCCACACCCGCCCCTGGGTGATGTCATTCTCTACCCCTAATGGGAGAGGAACCTGAGATACTTTGTAACTGGGCCACACAGCAAGATAGCGTAAGAAATAAGATTTGATCAGAAGCAGGCACTTACCTGCCTTCAGTTAGACATCCCTGCCCTTGGCCTTTCCTACCTGGTTATCGGGATAGGAAAACTGTAACCCTTGGTGATGTGGGGGTACCTGCAGGCAGGACATCTCCCTCCTCACTCTGCATTGACTTCTTTGAGTGCAACCCTAGAATCCACATGCCCGGACACCAGTTAACACTCCTGTTCCTTAGACATGGGTGGAGAGTCCTTCAGAATGTACGGGAAGGATTACAAGCTGTGTGCCTCTCCTCCAGGCTGAGCGGACCAGGCTCAGGGAGGTGAAGGTGCCTATATGCCCATGTGGAATAACCCACCTCCTCCTCTTCTGCCGTTTATCTTTATGAGCACATTAAAGACACCGATATTTACATTTCTTTGTTATTGAGGTAAAATTAGCATATCATAAAGTGAACCAATTTGTAGTGAACAATTCAGTGGCATTTAGGACATTCACAGTATGTACAGCCATCACCTCAATCGAGTCGTTCTTATTATACTCCAGTGGAATCCCTTCCTCGTCCCGACATTATCATCACCCCGAAAGGAAACCCCATACCCGTTACTTCCCATTCCCCCTTCCCCTCTGCCTCTGGTAAGCACCAACCCGTGTTCTGTCTGTATGGACTTACCTATTTTGGATCTTCAATATAAATGAGATGATTCTGTATGTGACCTTTTGTGTCTTGCTCCTCTCAGCGAGCATAACCATCTCAGGTTTCGTCACGTTGTAGCAGGTGTCAGTACCTGCCTTCTGTGGCCAAGTGATAGTTCGTGGAATGTACGTACTGCAATTTTGCTTACGTATTCATCTGTTGATGGACATTTGGGCTGTTTCTACTTTCTGGCTGTTATGAATGATGCTACTATGAACATGTGCACACAGGGACTTGTTTGAGTACTGGTCTTTAACTCTTTGGGGCATATACCTAGAAGTAGAAATATGGGGTCAGGTGATAAATCTGTGTTTACTTTTTTAAAGAAACTACATTTTTTAAATTAATTAATTAATTAATTTTTAAATGTTTTATTTATTTTTGAGAGAGAGAGAGAGGGCACACAAGCAAGGGAGGGGCAGAAAAAGAGGGGGACAGAGGATCCGAAGCAGGTTCCACACTGAGAGCAGTGAGCCTGATGCAGGGCTCGAGATATGAGATCATGATCTGAGCCGAAGTCAGACGCTCAACCAACTGAGCCACCCAGACACCGACATTTATTTATTTTTGTATTTAAAATGTTTTTGTTTTGGGGGTGCCTGGGTGGCTTAGTTGGTTGGGCGTCCGACTTCGGCTCAGGTCATGATCTCACGGTTCGTGGGTTCAAGCCCCACATCGGGCTCTGTGCTCACAGCTCAGAGCTTGGAGCCTGCTTTGGATTCTGTGTCTCCCTCTCTCTCTGCCTCTCCCCGCTCACCTTCTGTCTCTCTCTCTCAAAAATAAATAAACATTAAAAAGAAAGATGCATTGACTTTATATTAAAATGTTTTTGTTTTTGTTTTGAGAGAGAGAGAGCGTGCATGAACACATGAGCAGGGGAGGGGCAAGGGCAGGAGGGACAGAGGATCCAGAGCATTTCTTTTTTAAATAGCAACTTTACTCTGGAACTTTCCTGCATATGGAGAGATGGGAAATTGGGTGAGGAGTCGGGAGATCTGGGTTCTTTTCCTGGCTTTGCCTCTAACCAGCTGTGTGACCTTGAGCAAATCACTTCCCCTCGATGGGGCTCTTGTTTTCTCATTTGAAAAGTAAGGGGATTTCATAAAGCAAAATGATCTTAAAAGTCTCTTACTCTTTTAAGATTTTACTGGGAAAAAATGGGTTCCAGAGAGAAGAGGGAGAGAGAATTATCAAACAGCTACCAGATTATCTCTAAGAACTTTGTCTACCGTGTTTTAAAATTGTGAGTTAAAAGCACCCCAAATAATTGGGCTTTTTTTTTTTTTTTCCTGCCAGTGTGTTTCTAGTTAGTGAATAGCTCTGGCTTCTTATGCCCATCAAGATTCTCAGAACAAGATACCCTTCTCCTGCCCATCACTTCCTGTTGCTGGGCAGCTCCTGAACAAAACATGGCAGTCATGAAGCCAAGACGGGAGCTGACCCATCCCCACTGTCCTACGTGAAGGAATGCTGAGCCTCACCCCATGCTGGTTCTCTCAGTACAGGGTGTTAGCTGGATAGCCTGAGTCTGGTCTTTGGAGATGTACGACCCAAGGAGGGGAGTTAGCAGACCCTTCCTGTGTCTGTATAAAGACCGTCTTTGGAGGAAGAACCAAAGACGTCCTGTGACGCCGTCCAGCCAGGAGATTTTCCTCCTTGGGAGATTTCTACTCCCCTGACCCTCTTCTAGCTGATTGATCTCTGGCCCAAGTGCAGTGCCTAGGGAGGGAGGGAGTTTTTTCCTCCACTGGAGGGGAGCCTCCACAGTATACCATCCAGGTCCAAAGCATGTGTTCCCCTGAGCCGCCTGCTGGTTTTCTGGGGAGACCCGAGTTTAAACAACAAAAACAAAACAAAAACATGTGATCCAAGTGGTTTATTTCATTCAGTCAGCCATTTATTTGCTCATTTTTCATCCATCCATCACATATTTTTGAGTGCCTGCCATATTAGATTCTAGGAATAAACAAAATGAGGCACCTTCCCTATGGAGCCTTCCTTTTTTAATAGAGGGTACAGATGAGTGGCTTTTGGAAAGAACACAATGAATACGAAGTGACAAGTGCTATATAATAGGAGGCCACAAATGGTGTTCAGGAGTACGGACGAGGGAAGTCACACTTGGCAAAAATCGTGAGAGGGCAGATTCAAAGCATGTTCTAGACAGAAGCTAATCTGTGTAGAAGTCACAGAGCATGACACATGATGGGACCTAGGAGATGACCAGTACTTGCTGGAACACAGAGGGAGGGTGATGAGAGGGGAGGTTGGAGAGGGGACTCCATTAGGGAGGATTTCACTGTCGGGCATCTGTGAGCTAGTGAGTTGACTGGGGCCTGGCATATTTGTATCTACACTTTAGAAAATGACACCTCTGGTGATGGGTGAAGAATGAGTCAGAGGGGTAAGAGTAGAAGTGGGGAGGGACACCCGGCTGCCTCATTTGGTAGAGCATGCGACTCTTGACCTCGGGGTTATAAGTTCGAGCCCCACGTTGGGTGTAGAGATTACTCAAAAACAAAATCTTAAAAACAAAGAAAAAAAAAGAGTGGAGGTGGGGAGACCACTCAGGAAGCTGCTGTGGTAGCTGCCATGAAATGATGGTGACCGAAACCAAGGTGGAAGCAGCGGGAAGGAAGTAGATGGGGTCCAGAAACACGTGAGGTTGGGGGCTGCTGCTGGGCCCAGCGTCCAGGACAGAAACTGCTGAAATCTGAATCAGAATCCTTTAGCCCGCCCCACATCCTGGCACAGGGGAGGGTCCTCATCCCCCGGGTCTTCAGAAGCATAACCTTGTCTCCCAGAAGCAAGCCTTGGAGCCCTGCTCCTGTGCCCGACAGCCTCAGTCGGGACAGACGGGAGCTGGTGACGGTGTACAGGTGAGAGAAGAATCCTGGGGGACCTGCCTCCAGCCATCCTCTTTGACTTGGCCCCCATGGCAGAACAGCAAACTGGACCAAGTTTTAAGATCCCATATTCTAGGGGCGCCTGGGTGGCGCAGTCGGTTGGGCGTCCGACTTCAGCCAGGTCACGATCTCGCGGTCCGTGGGTTCGAGCCCCGCGTCGGGCTCTGGGCTGATGGCTCAGAGCCTGGAGCCTGTTTCGATTCTGTGTCTCCCTCTCTCTCTGCCCCTCCCCCGTTTATGCTCTGTCTCTCTCTGTCCCAAAAATAAATGTTGAAAAAAAAAATTAAAAAAAAAAAAAAAAAAGATCCCATATTCTGGAAACAGTGGCAGTCTTAAAGCACTGTATCTCATTCTTTTTTTTTTTCCAAGTATAGTTAACATACAGTGTTATATTAGTTTCAGATGCACAATATAATGACAACAGTTCTACACATGACTCTGTGCTCATCACGATAAGTGTACTCTTATCCCCTTTATCTATTTCATTCACCCCCCACCCACCTTCCGTAGCCATTCTTGCTTTTCTCTCTCAGGAGGAGGGCAAAAGGGTTTATCTCTTAAGGACTCCTCCCAGGCCCCTTGGGCAGCCATTTTTAATCCTTCCCCTTGCAGGCCTTAGAATGATTTCTTGTGCTTGAGGATGTGAGCATTGGGCGGTCATAATGTCGCTCATTCTACCAACCCCCTGGAAGCCCCTTCTTCTGGGTCATAGTCTCAGCACTGCCATTATCTCTAAAGGGACAACATCAGGGCCACCATACCTTTGTGCACAAAATATGTGCAGAAATTCATTTAAAAAAAAGTCCCAATGAGCAACCAGCTTCCACCTGTCTAACCCCTAACCCTCAGTGTAGCTGCCTTCACTCTGCCCCTGGATCAGAGGACATCAGTGTGATCTTTTCTCTGTGCCCTACCCCAGACCAACTCAAACCCAGGCCCGTACAACACATAGGGTTCCTAGAAGCTCTGAGATTCGTGTGTTTCTCACTGGCCTAGTGCATGGCATCTTCTAGGTGCTAGACCAGTGGGACAGTGTTTGTTTCCAGGATTATTCCAAGCGGAGTTGCCCTTCCTTCTAGAACAGTGGTTCTCAACCGGGAGTGGTTTTGTCCTCCAGGGGACAGTTGGCAATGTCTAGAGACATTTTCGATTGGAGGCAGGAGTGGGTTCTGCTGGCATCTAGTGGATAGAGGCCAGGGATGCTGCGAAACGTCCTGCAATAATACCCAAGGCAGTTTCCCACACAGAGAATTGTGGGTCCCACATGTCCATCAAGGTTAAGAAATCCTATTCTAGAACACTGGTCTGTGACCAACAGGACCCTGGAGTCCTTCAGGCCCCGGAGGATTGCTAGAACAGACCACAAGTTCAAGAAAAACTCACTTGGCATTGTATTTCTTTCCACAGCTGAACTCTGTCCGAGAGGCCCAGTTAGAGCTGCTGGAGGCAGCAAGACCCCGCGGGCCGGGGAGCAGGGAGCGGGGCCCAGTACTGAGGATGGCCAGGCAGCAGCAGCCGCCGCCCTGGGTCCACGCAGCCTTCCTGCTCTGCCTCCTCAGCCTCAGCGGGGCCATCGAGATTCCTATGGATCGTGAGTCCTGCCCCATCCTCTTTGATTCTCCTGATTTGGGGCAGAGGAGTTGGGAGGGGATGGGAGGTCGGTGGGGAGTGAAGACCAACTTTGGAAGAGGTTGGGGAGAGGGGAAGTGATTCTGGCTGCAGAGCTGGGTTTCCCTGCAAAGAATTGACGGAAGCAGATCCGTGTTTGGGAATGTGAGACGAATTGCGCGGCACGATCTCTGAGGACTGTGGCTGAGCTGATGTTGGGGCTGCCTGGAGCCTGCCGAGCAGGACTGGAGGTGGCAGATTTGAAAGTCAGTGTGTCACTCAGGAGTTCTTCCCTCCACTCTCCTCCCTCCGATCTCTGCAGTCTTGACTTGCCCATCAAAGTGGAGTTTCCAAGGACCAAGTGCAATGGATAGTTCTTATTTGCCTTCCTAATGTCTGAGCTGGCTCCTAGGTCCTCGTGGCTGGACCAATCAGGAGGGACGGCCTGGGGAGGGTTGGGAAGGGAATTATTTCGCAGAAGCCTGGGGCTAAATGAAACATTAGAATAGAGCTCCATTTTAATGCCAGGGTCCAAAACCCAGGCGCTGATTCCTTCTGTTTGTTTTTGCCTCTCCCGTGGCGAAGTTGGAAAGTAAAATCTGTATCATTCTGTCTCCCATGGTGGGGGCATTATTTGGCCATCAGAATCATAAAAGAAGGGGTTTGGGATGCTGACAGCCATGTCTCTTGCAGCCATATCTGTTGCTACGTTCGTAAGTGGCTCATTGACTGGCAACCATGCTCCATGGCCCTGCATTTAGCTGCGTGCTCCCTTTGCCGCAATTCTGACACCTCCACCAGAATGTCTTGGCATTCCAGTGCTCTGATGTGGGCATACCACCTCTGTCCCCTGTGCCCTGCTTCCAGAAATAGATGGGATCCACATGACGCCGATGCTGACTTGGGCTCTGTCCAGGTGACAGATGTCTGGGGAGGGCTGGGAGAGGGATACAGCCTCCAAGAAGTGCCCACTGAGCTCTCCAAAGCCAGACCCTGGGGCCGGGAGTCAGCATAGCTTGGAGAAGAATTACACATACTTCAGCGCCCCCCGCCCCACTCAACCCTACAAATAATAACTGCCCAGAGGAGTGGCCACTTCTGGGTAAGAGAAGGCCAGCAGAAACTATAAGGACCCAGAAACAAGACGGGCAAGGCCCCGTTGCCTTCCCAATAGCCCCAAGTGCATGTATGTGTGTGTGCATGCACGTGTGTGTGTGCGTGTGTGTGTGTGCTCACTGAAGGGGAGGGGGTCATGAAATGAACTGTTCCCGTGGAGACCATCTCCACTGATAGCTCAAGGAAGAGTCTCTCATTAACAATCCCAGGCAGACAGTCTAATAAGGAGCACGATAAGGCCAAGTCCCTGGAGAGCAGAGGGATACAGAGGAAATTGGGTTATCAAAGAAGTGGTGAAGGCTCATTTCTCTTCTGCTGCTTCTCCTCACTCATTCACTTGCCACTTTGATCCCTGGGGCTAGTGGGTGAGGGGTTCCTTCAAGAAGAACTTATAAATAGATGGCTTTGACATCTTTGTTAGGAATCTGGATTTCTAAAGCTCTACCGGAGCCATGGGCAGGTGAGCTAGCAGTCAGTCTCTCCAGAGTACTGCGTGTGGGGCAAAGAGCCACAAGTGCCCTGACCTCCCCCACCACCATCTCCCCACCTCAGTGTCTGTGAGGAGGGCCTAGAGTGTCCCCTACTTCCGGAAATGCATTGAAGGAAACATAGACCTCTCCTTGCTCTGGGTCACACAGCAAATGGGTGATGGATTCATGAATAGATCCCAGGTCTCTTTAAGATGTACAACTTGATGACCAGGTTGGCACTCGATATGCCCCACCCCTCCCTCTGCTAATCCCACCTTCTTTTAGTTCTTGGAACTCACCAGAGTAGCAGCTGCCACATGTCTGGCTGAAAGCTAAGTGCTTTAGAAGCATCTCCTCTGAGTCTCATCTTTCGCTGACAGGTTAGAAAACCGAGGTGCAGAGAAATAAAGCCGTTCTCTCCAGCTCATAAGTGGCAGGGCCAGCACATGACTACAGCACCTCTCTGAATGAGGAGGTGAGGTCTTTTGTGACACCAGGCCTCGTGCCCCGGGCCGCCGCACAACAGGAAACTCATGATGCCTGCCCGAAGCATGCCTCCTATGCACTATACCTCCCTGCCGGCTGCAGGCTCAGTGGCCCTGGTGACATGTCCAGAATCAGCCTCCAGAAGATGAATGCGAGACAAGAGAAGGCCAGCCCTTCAGAGGGGACCCGGTTGCCCAGGGAAGAGGTCCTCTTCAGCCAGGTTTTCCCCTCTTGCTGGGCCCAGCATAACAGGTGCCCCCCAAGTTACCTGAGCCCACCCTTCCTTCTTAACCCTAGGCCGTGGCCTGGTGGGAGGGGCTGGGGAAAGACCATACGTTCTTACTCCTCTCCCCCCAGAGTCATTGAGGTATTTATTGACATACAACATATGTAAGTTTAAGGTGTACAACTTGATGATTTGCTACACGTATATATTACACAGTGATTACCCCATGGGTTAGTTTACACGTCCATAATTACCTTTCGTGTGTATGGGGTGGCAACTTGGAAGATCTGCTCTCTCAACAACTCTCAGGTGTATGATATAGTTCTGTTAAACTACAGTTGCAGGCCGTACGTTAGGTCCCCAGAACATACCCATCTTAGAGCTGGAACTTTGTGTGCCTTGACCAGCATCTCCCCACTTTCCCGCCCCCCTTCCCAGCCCTTGGCAACGACCATTCTACTTTGTTTCTTTGAGTGTGAAGTCTTTAGATTCTGCATAGAGTGAGAACATACCGGATCTGTCTTTCTCTGACTTAATTTCACTCAGCGTAAGGTCCTCAGGGCCTATCCGTGTTGTCACAAAAGGTAAGAGAGAGATGCCTACACCCCACGTTCACTGCAACGTTATTCATAAGAGCCCAGATGTGGGAGAGGTGAAGGCCAGGCACTCTTCTGGGAGAGGCTGCGGGGGCTCTGGCTAGAGGCTGCCCTGTCAGGGGTGCCCTTCGCTCGCTTGCCCCTTCAGGGGGCATTATCTGTGCCTTGAGGACCGGGGCACTGCTTCTGCTCTGGGGAGTTTGGGCCCAGCAGGCTTCCTGGAATAGCCCCCGGCGGCTACACAATCCCTCATTGAAGCCCCGGCCTCCAGCTCCCGCCGCTGTGCCAGCAGAGTCACACGCACCCGCCTCACCCCCCTCACCAGCCCCAAGGAGAACAGCGTGACCTTTGAAGAAAGCAAAGGGTCGCCTCATCAACAAGAGCGGGTTTGCCAAAAAGTGAGTCTGCTGGCAGCTCGCCCCTCTGTCCCCCTCCCCACGTCAAGGGACTGGGCATTTTTCTCCTAGGAGCCCACAGAGGAGACGGCGGCGTGGGAGGAACATTTCTTCCTCACTGTCATCCCAAATAGTGCTGCAGGACGACCTCAATAACACACGCACACACACACACACACACACACACACACACTCCATCCTCCAGGGATGGGTTGGGTGCCAGGGACTGTAGATACCAGCCAGGGAAAGAGAAGAAGTGCACAGATAAAGGAACCTTGCAGACGGGGCAGGCACCTGCCTTACCCCCTGCAGAGCTCATTGGAAGACTTTTCCTCCCCCTTGGAAGGCAGAAGAGCAAACTCATTTTCCACTTGACATCACCAGCAAGTTCTATAGATGGAGAGAAGGGCAGGTGGTGTAACAGAGGGTTTGGGGGGGGGGGGAGTGTCACAGGACTAAGTAGGCTGCCCTTGTCCCCAGGCACGCGGTCCTCACGGTCGTCTCCCTATGGTGGCTTATCCTCTGGTTTGGTTGTGTCTCTGTAATAAATTCCTTGGTGGCACAATGGTGGTTGCAGATGTCATTACCTCCTTAGGGAATTAGACTCTCAAGAGGCCCCTGGCCTGATTTCAGTGTGGGGCTGGGGACAGCATCCAGCCAGCTCTGAGGGTCTCCACTCCCCCTAAGACCTCCCTCCTTACTCTCCTTTGTCCAGAATGTCAAGGAGGAGAGAGTGTTGGGGCCCCACTTGGCCCACCCGCCTCTCTGGTGAAGGACGGATCTGTGAAAGGAGCTTTGGACCAGACTACAGGAGAACTGGTCCTTATTTCAGTTCTGCAGCAAATTTGCTACGTGCCCTTAACTGAATGACTTCCCTTCTAAGAATCTGAGATTCCCTGGATAATGTCTAGGGCTCTTTCCATTGAGCCAGCCTTTGATTTTATTTTTTTTTTTAATTTTTTTTTTCAACGTTTATTTATTTTTTGGGACAGGGAGAGACAGAGCATGAACAGGGGAGGGGCAGAGAGAGAGGGAGACACAGAATCTGAAACAGGCTCCAGGCTCTGAGCCATCAGCCCAGAGCCTGACGCGGGGCTCGAACTCACGGACCGCGAGATCGTGACCTGGCTGAAGTCGGACGCTTAACCGACTGCGCCACCCAGGCGCCCCCAGCCTTTGATTTTATAAAAGAGAGGCTTGAAGGCCATGTGGGCAAAGCAAAACCCCTGCCAGGACAAGGACAGAGCCCTCCACTGTGTGTGAGGACCCAAGAGACATCAACTGTGTCTTGAGATGAAGAAACCTCAAGCCTGGGCTAGTGGTCAAAGGGCTTACTTCTCCTGAAAATGGCCCGTTCTCCCTTCCTCCTCCTCCATGCCCAACCACACTGGCTTCCCAGAACTATCTTTCTTGGGCCCGTGGCAGGAAGATCTTATATGGGTGAAGATGCCATCATGGGGAGTTCCCGGGAGCACGTGTTCAGAAACCACAGATTTCTGCTTTTCCCCGGACTTTTCATTCCTTTTTGTTTCCCGCCGAGGCTGCACCCAGGCAAATGGCAAAGCAGATAAAATATTTCAGTGCCCCAGCAGACACACAACCCTGGCCCACTTGAAAGAATTGTTTTGAACCTTTTTGTGGGTCTTACTCAAGACTTTCATGTACCAACAGTGTGGATCGCAGGGGACACGTTCCTGCCACACTCCACCTTTCCTCTCCCGTGTCTGTCTTCTCTCTCGTGACTCTTCCGGCACCTCTCGGTCCTGCCTTAGCCCTGCCTGCTCCACACCGCCCTTCTCTGGGCCCCTGGACTCCTCTTCCACAACTCACTGTGGCTGAGTCAAAGCTTCGAGGTCACCTTGGCTCCCCCGCAGCCTTTGCTTCCCGGGGAAGCACCCACTCTGAAGAAGTCAGCCCACAGCACCAACACATATCTGATATCCGCACCAGCGTGAGATACGCACGGCCTGTTACTTCACGATAGAACCATAAAGAAGGGACATCTTACGAAGTTACAGAAACACATGTTCTCCTTTCTGCGAATTTTAACCAAGACCTCCTCCCCAGGAAGCACATGACCATCGAAGATCCTGCCGTTCGAAGCGGGGTACACAGACCACCAGCTTGTCAGAAACGCGGGGTCTGCTAAATCAGAATCTGCATTTTAACCAGACCCGCCCTCCCCCCCCCTCCCCCGCCAGCCGGGGTGATTCATACACTTGTCAGGGTTTGAGAAGCCCGACCTCAAACATGCACACACCTGTACACGAGCACCCCCACATCTCAGGTGTGCAGACCTTTGCTACCTGCCTCTTCATCCTTTTCATAAAAAGCACAGAAAGGAGTGGTGGGCTCTGTTTCATCCCTGCACTTGTTCGGAAGAGGGATTTCCGAAGGGCAGCGTATTTCTGCCATGAGCAGAGCCGCGGTGATTCATCGGCCCCTAGAATTTTCCAAAGGATAGGCAAGAAGGTGCTTGCATGTGGGACAGAGAAGAAGGTGCAGCGGAAGGAGCGAGGCCTGTGGACCGCGTGGGCTTTGCCTCATAGCCCTGGCTCAGATCTGCTGCTGCCAGGCTTCTCAGCCTCAGCCTCGCCTGGGCACCATTGGCCAGGGGGCCCGCTTTCCTCAATGGCGTCCAGAGAGGGTGGACGGCACCTTTAGAGCCCAGCCTCTTTCCAGCAGCATCGTCCCGTTCGATAGTTGGGCTTTCCCGGCAACACCACTTGATCAGAAGCCGGTCTTTCTGCTCAACTGCGTGGTTTGAGCTCCCCGGGGAAATGTCGCCTCCGTGAAGCGCTCGCCGAGTCCGTCCCCACCTCTGGGTGGCTCTCCCACCGAGCGCTACAGCCCTACTCTCCCGGCAGGCTGGGGCGTGAGGACCCCTGGGCGAGTAGTCGTGTACGATAACCTATAACCGCTGTCTTCTTTTCTCCCCCTCACAATGCTAACCCATCGGAACTAACAGCAAGCATTCAGAATGAGCGTAAGTCCCCCGGGCGCCTCTGTGCACCTGTGCCTCTGGGAGGTAGGAGGGCAGCAGGGAGGGTGGGAGAAGGCCAAGTGAGGAGATGGGGGGGGGATCAGCCGCCTCTCCACCCTGCCTGCTGGGGGTTTCTTGACACCAGGGCCCTGTAGTGCGGTCCCTTATCACATGGGGACGGCAGCCATCCACCCGGAGATTCCTGTTGCTGGGAAGGGCAGAGGAGCAGGTGGGTTAAGAAGGGCCTCCGCTCCCCACCCTCAGGTAGCTGGCAAGGAGCACCTCGGAGAACACTGGAGGTGGGGACCAAGCGTGAGAGGAGCTGGTTCTTTGGGCCCAGGCCCTGGGAACTTGAACCTGTGAGCTCCAGCCTCACCACAGTTCGGCCGTCTGTTGACCCTCCAGGGCTCAGAACCATCATGGCTACTAGGCTCTGGAATGTGACCTGCGCTGGGTTCCTTTATTCATTCGACAAACATATATCAAGAACTCTTGTGCACAAGGCATCATACTGAGTGTTGGGATAGAAAAATGGGTAAAACAAGTTTCTCGTAGGGATCCCATGAGATCTTCGAGGGTTTCTTCTTAGGCTCAGTCTTTGGCATAACCCCCTTTCCTGCGGCCCCATTTAAGGAGCTGGGTCCCCAAAAGGAGGCACTGCCCGCCCCCCGTTTGCCTGCTTGTCCTGTGGCTCCTGAAGATGTTAATTTCAGCCATTCCCCGAACCCGGAGCCCCCGGCAGGTCCCCGCAACCCTGACCGCTCCCTGTTTGTGCCGTTGCAGTGTCCCAGCCCCCGACCATCACCAAGCAGTCAGTGAAGGACCACATCGTGGATCCCCGTGATAACATCTTGATTGAGTGTGAAGCAAAGGGGAACCCGGCCCCCAGGTGAGTGCGCTGGCAGGTAAATCCAAGGGGCCCCGCAAAGAGGGCACTGAGACCACACCCCTGCCCTTCAGAGAAGAACCCCCGTCCTCCTGAAGAGGACATGAAACAGAAGCACGGAGATATTACGCCCCTTTGCCAAGGTCTCCCAGATTGAAAAAGGCAGGGCTTAGATTTAAACCCAGGCCTCTGACTTCACTGCCCCACCCCCTACCCCCGCCCCCAGGCCAGGTTTGTCTCCAGCAGACAGAAAACCCTGGAGATTCGGAGATGTTCTGCTATTGGTCCCCCGTCTTCAAAGCAGCCTCCACAGGCTGGACTGTTCCAGAGCCTCGTGCCTGATTTGGACCAAACATGACAGGACCCCGTGCAGGTGTCTGTCAGGGGAAATGAGGCAGGACAGAGCCTTGGGTATATGGCAACCTTCTTCTGCCCACCCCCCACCTGGTCTGCATGAGCCTGAGAACGAGCAAGTCCTCTCTCTCACCCAGGGTGGAAGGAACAGGGTCACCCTGCAGGGTCAGGCAGGGCATAGATGGCCTTACTTCTGAAGTTTGGTCTTTGCCCCCCACGGTTCCTTTGCAGTAACAGTGATTCTGAGACACTGAGCAGCCACTCCTACTTCTTTTAAGGTTATGTTCTGGACAGCTGTGCACACACCCCCACCCCCCAGAAGGAGAGGGAGATTCTAGTGTCTTCCCCTCTGGGCTCAGTTTTGTGAGGGCTGCTTGTTCTTTCAAAGCTGGCCCTCCTGGGCTAGAAGGTGCGGCCACTGCTGTCTTCTGCACCCACCAGCAGGAGCAGGGATAACCCGGGCCATTGCTCTTTGGCTTTGGCTTTAGAGTTGGTTATCGAATGAGACAGGAGAGGCAGAGCCAGCTCCCCGATGTGCTTGGCCTGGGTGAAATATTACAAAAAATCAAACTCCCTGCCTAGGGACACCTGGGTGGCTCAGTCGGTTAAGCGTCTGACTCTTGCTTTTGGCTCAGGTCACTTTCTCATGGTTCATGGGATCAAGCTCCGGGGGAGTCAGGCCCCGAGTGGACGGTGTGGAGCCTGCTTGGGATTGCCTCCTTCTCCCTCTCTCTCTGCCTCTCCGCCCCTCCCCGCCCCCCGCCACTTTCACACACGCCCTCTCTCTTTCTGTCTCAAAAAGAAATAAATATTTTTTAAAAATAATAATAAAATAAATAAAAACTAAAAGTCCCTGCCTGCTCCCGCAAAGAACATTGTCCCCTGGTGGCTATGTGGGTATCTACCACTTCCAGCCATGACTCCCAGCCTTGGCTGGGTAAGAGCACTAATGTCAGGGACATGCCCCCCACACGGTCATCTGACTGCCACCTAGGACTCTGCATTTTATCAGGCTTCCCGGTCAGTTCTGCCGCTCAACCCAGGGTGGGACCCACTGGTATGGAGGTGCGGTTATGGGACAGGGTCAGGGACCAGAGCCCCGAGGCTCTCACCTGAAGCCCGGAGCCCACCCTGTTTCTCTTTGTGGTCCTGCCTCTCCCCTCCGCGCCCCCTCCCCCACCCCCATCATACACAGCTTCCACTGGACTCGCAACAGCAGGTTCTTCAACATCGCCAAGGACCCCCGGGTGTCAATGAGGAGGAGATCCGGGACCCTGGTGATCGACTTCCGCAGTGGGGGGCGGCCCGAGGAATATGAGGGGGAATACCAGTGCTTTGCCCGGAACAAATTTGGCACGGCCCTGTCCAATAGGATCCGCCTGCAGGTGTCCAGTGAGTAGCATGGGCAGAGGGGGGACCGGCATGCCCTGCTTCTGGGGGAATGGGGGGGAGCGTGGAGGGTCATTCCAGAAAGGCCGCCCTGCCCTTGGCTGCCTTGGTGCCCTGCAAGTCCTGCTTGCTGTTTGCCTCTGAGGAGGAGCGCACTTCCCCCTACTCAGAAAGATTCCTGGGAGAGGAGGCTACCAAACCAGTCTTGAGCAACTTCACCTGCCCTCTGGGCAAGGGAGGAGAGGAAGGAGAGGAGCCTTTGAAGCTGTGCATTTATTTAGACAAATGGCCTCTATTCTCTCGCTGTACCTCGCCTAGACCCACGGGGGCTCTCTCCCCACTCCCTTGTTCTCCCATCTCCCTTTGTCCTTCTCCCCCTTGCATTTCTGCCTCTAACCTGCTCCTTGCCTCGGCCCCAGCCATCCCCCTCATTTCACCCGCCTCTGTCTGACTCTCCCCAGAATCTCCCCTGTGGCCCAAGGAAAACCTAGACCCTGTCGTGGTTCAAGAAGGTGCTCCCTTGACCCTCCAGTGCAACCCCCCACCCGGACTTCCGTCCCCAGTCATCTTCTGGATGAGCAGCTGTAAGTCTTGGGGGGCGTTTGATTTCTACTTTAATCTTAAGGAGGGGGGTGGGTGTGTGAAATGGGAAGGGCTTGCCCAAGGCTGGAAGGCCTTCACTTGTGAGAAGCCGGTGTAAAGGGGCCACGTGGCTGAGAACATGGTGTGAGAGGCCGCTCAGGCTAATTTCCTAGCCTGACTGCTGATAGCCGTGTGATCTTGAGCAAGTTGCTTAACATCTCTGGGCCTCAGTTTCCTCTTCTGGAAGAAATAGGGCTAACCGCTGTCCTTCTTTAATAGGACCATTGTTAGGATAAATGAGGTCATACAGCCAAAATGCTTATAACAGAGCCACATGCACAGTAAAGTGCTCAGTAATATTTGTGATGATGGCGAGTTGACAGAAAGCCTCCTGGTTCAATCTCTGGTCGGTCTGGATTTACTGGGACACAGCCAGGCACAGGGATGTAACCTTTGATAAAGGAGCGATAGGGAGACGGTGTTTGCAGAGGGACAGCGTATCGTCGAGAGCTTGTTCGGTTCTGTTTTGGACTGAGACTCTTCACCACTCTGGACCTGTTTCTTCCCACATTTTCAACCAAAATAAGTGGGGGCGTGAGTTATAAAGGCGACTGGAGCTCCGCTGTCTGTGTCTTCCCGGCTTCCCCTCCGCCTCCTTCCATACCTGCTCCCCTGTCTATCCATCCATCGCTCAATGTATAGATCTGCCTGCCTGCCTGCTTATCATGCATCGTCCGTCCATCCCCGAGTTTTTAGCGGCCTGCTTCTGAAAGAGGCTGCCTGTCGAGGAGGCAGAGTTGCGCGTTGTTTTGCAGACAGAGGGCTTTGCCCTCATTCATTCTCTCGCTACGTCACCATGGTGCATACGCCTGGGGAAGGCTGCCCGGCCACGGGCTGGAGGGTTGGTTAGTTAGCTAACAGCTCAGACCCTCTCATCCCCTGCATCACTCCCGTCACCAGCTTATGTCCATGCTGCCTCCCGAGCAGATCTCGTGACCCTTGCTGGCATCTCTCCAACACAGGCCACCATCCGCATTTCCCTGGGTTGCCATAATCAGCCATAACTGGCCCCCTTGGTCTTCCCAAAAATGAATCTGATAGTTTCATTTGTATGCTCCGAGCCCTTCACTGTCTCCTCCATCACCTCGGACAAAGTCCAGAATTCTTTCCCTTCCCTCTGCCTCCCCAGCCTTTCTCCTACCCCTTGCCCCAGCTGTGTGTGCTCACCTTTAGCACACACTGTTTCTGCTGCTTAGAAACCTCTTAGGGCCCTGTCTCTTCTGTGTGGTAAGTGTCATGCGGCCTCCAAACCCCAGATGAGGGCACCCTGGAAGGAACTGGGTGCTACTCTTCTCAGCTCATCCCCTTCTTACCAGGGGCTTCCCACTCACCACCCTGCACTGTGATGATTTGTTTATCTGCTGCACCTTCTGCTAGCTTCGGCTCTCTTTCACCAATACCTGGCACAGTGCCTGGCACACAGTAGGCCTACAGTAAATCTTGGGTAAATGATTTGCAGAACCGACCAGCCCATCGTTGAAGGGTTGGCATCATTAACTTTGAGACTTATGAAGTAGCGTCTTAAGGGGCTCCTGGGCAGCTCAGTTAGTTGAGTTTCTCGCTCTTGATTTTGTCTCGGGTCCTGGTCTCACGGTTCATGAGATTGAGCCCCTAGTCAGGCTCCGCACCGACAGGGATTCTGTCTCCCTGTCTCTCTGTCCCCCTCCTGCTCGTGTGTGCTCTCTCTCTCAAAATAAATAAACTTAAAAAAAAAAAAAGAAAAGAAATAGTGACTTAATAAACAATTGTGGGGGGGGGTAGGAAGGAGTTAGCTATGAATAGTCGGCCTTATGAGTGTACTTTTACAAACCGAATCACCTGGAAACTTGGTCGTTTGAATTTACGTCTAATGCTTCAAAAATCATAGATAATGTAGTCAGCCTCCTCAGCCACTCCCAGGATGTCACTAATTCTAAAAAGCACCATTTTCATATTTTAACCATCACGGAAATTAGGAAGCACCCTAAAATTGATGGTGCATATCATTGATTAGTATGTATCTTGCGATTATAATTGGTAGTGCTGGTGGGAGTAAGAGCTTCAAATAGAAAACAAGTGAATTTGACTCTTGATTTGGGAAGCAAATCCCTCCCTCTGGCTCGGGGCCAGAGTTTCTCTGGCATGAACAGGAGGTGGAAACGTATGGCCATAGAGCATGGGTGTGGTGGGCAGACCGGTGTGAATCTGAATCCTGCCCTTCCGTCACTGCTTTTGCAACGCAGGACACATTAAATCCACCAGGACACATTAAATCCACCGCTCTCTTATCTGTAAAATGCGAATAAGCCTTGCCTCAGAGTTGAGAGGATTAGACCAAATAACGTTGAATTCCTGACCCACCGGGCGCCCTGTTGGTCCTCGATTGCCAGAACTATCATGATTGTATTACTGTTACCATTACTGCTAACCTCCCTCTGTACCTCTGCTTCCTAATAGCCATGGAGCCCATCACCCAAGACAAGCGCGTCTCCCAGGGCCACAACGGAGACCTGTATTTCTCTAACGTGATGTTGCAGGATATGCAGACAGACTACAGCTGCAACGCCCGCTTCCACTTTACCCACACCATCCAGCAGAAGAACGCGTTCACCCTCAAGGTCCTCACCAGTAAGTGCAGGTCCCTGCCAGGGGCCAGGAGCCAGGGGCACAAGCCCACTGAACTCATGGAGCCCCAGGCCCCTGGGTCTGGGGGAAGCCTTGTCCCTGAGACTGACCAGGGAATCTTCCCGGCTCATTGTGCCTCAGCCACTTGAGCCACTTGAAACGACATCTCTTCATTCTGAAGCCTTGGGGTAAACTTGGTCCCGCTCTAAGTCAGTGCCTCTCAAGCTTCGGTGTCGGCCCGAGTCACCTGGCCAACTGGGCAACCATCCCAGGCTCAGCCCTAACCTGCCTCCACGGTCCCGGCCTCCCTGTTCCCCATTAGCTCTCTAGGTGCCCTGGACACACAGCGGCATCGGAGAAGCACTGCTTCGAGTGGCCATCTGGCATCTCTCTCGTGCACTCAGCTTGAGTATTTCTTTTATGTCTAGCCGTTGTATGGTCGTCTGTACTTCTAGAATAAAGCCATAGTACAGAATAGCCAAATTAGTAGGGACACCGCCACGAATTGTGCGTGATTCTGTAACACGTGTACGCTGGACCGCATGGAATGACTGCGTTCGCAAGTTGCAGACTTATGTTCTGGTTTTGTTTGTTGCCGTTTTTATTTCCTGACGCCGTTTGGCTGGTGCCAAGGGGAGTCGGCATTTCCCGATCCGCTCAGCACCGGTGGCCCTCCTGGAGGAGGAAACCTAGTCAGTTCACAGAGATACTTCTTGCCGGGGAGCCGCCGGCCTGGAGCTCTGGCTTCAAGTCCTCAGCCTGCTTTAGGGCATTGGGTTCAAAGTGGCCGTGGTAGTTTGCAGCGTGGGTTTGTAACAGGCCTTCTCGAGAGGAGACCTCAGTCTGTCTGACTCAGCTGTGAATGCCGTTTTCCACACCGTGGACGGTGGTGGTTTTGGGGGAGGCCAGGCAAATGGCATCACATAGGCACCGGCAGCTGCCGCAGGTGGGTGAAAATAGCCTGAACCCCGGAGCCCACACACCTCCCAGAAGGGCGCGGGGAGAGGCCAGGGGAGCTCACTCCTCACTCACGACAGCTGGGGGCCTGGCCCCCTCGTACTGTCGTCTTTCCTCAGCGGTCCCTGCCGGTGATGGAAGCAGGGGGTACTGAGAGCCCCCAGCCCCACACTCCGTGTCCACCGGGCATCGGGGTGGACCCCCAAGGAACAGCTTTCTTCCTGCTCCCCTTCTCCTGTATGGAAGTTTTTTCCCTTCTTTTTTTTTTTTTTTTTCTCTTCGTTTTCTTCTCTTTGCTTTCTCACTCTCTTCCTCCGTCCTTCTTCCTTTCTTCTTTTCTCCTCCCTCATCTTCTTTCTCTCTGGACCCCATTTAACCCTCCTCCAGCCCATCTCCCCCACTTCTGTAGCTCCCGACGCACTGTTCTAAAGTTGGTGTCAGGCTGCCCATAATTTGCTAACCAATAGGATGGCCAGAAACCCCAGGAAAAGCCCCACGTGCTCCTGGCAGGATGACCCAGCTTCATTCTGCTTGCTGCCCCTCGCTGGCTTTCTTATTCCGGACCCAGGCCCAGAGGGGACCCTTAGAGAAGAAAGTTGGGCTGCCTGAAGTGTCTCAGTGCACGTCAGGAGCAATCAGCTGCCAGCTGGCTGAGCTGAGGAGGACAGTGTGGTCTGCCCAGGACCTCGGAGTGGCCTCTGGAGCCAGGATGCAGCTGGCAGTGCTGGGCAGTGAGGGCAAGATGCTCACTGAGCCAGTCCCCGGACGGCCTTCGGTGCCGTCACCTGGATTCCTTTCCGCTTGCCCGGTGCGATGCTGAAAGTCAGCCTCCTGTTGGGGGAGTGAGTCAGGTGACCTTCTGTGGTCCTCAGTGTCATGTGGGGTACACGCAGGGCAATGGAAATGGTAAAGCGTCTTCCTCTGTGGAATGAGGCAGCTAGAGATTCTCAACATTTAGAAGTTCGACTTTCCAGAAACATCCTTTTCTCTACCAGAGGAAGAAAAGGATATTTATTTCTGCTTCATTTTGGGGTCCCCTTCGCCACTGAAAACTCTTTCCTCCGAATGCCGAGAACCCCCCAGGTGATGAGAACAGAACCCCGTCTGCTTCTTGGAGTTCTCCCAGGGGCAGTTTTGGCTGGGAGCAAGTTCTGGGCATCTGAGCCAGCCCAGAATTGGGCACAGTTGCTTAAAATAGCACAGTTGTGCTCTCTCTGCTTTCCTGCCTGGAAAGGACATAGGCTCTTTCTTGTACCTCCAGAACCAGGTCTGGGGGTGGGAGGAAAATAGCCATGCTAGGACAGCTTCAAAGTCTCTTCTCACCATGCCCCTCCACCACCGCCTGCCCCGTGGGGGAAGAAACCAATCTCATCATGCCTGATTTTGCACTGCCTACGTAAAAGGAAGGGGGAAAAGGTATCTGATACAAAACACTGGGTGATCTGAAATCATTTTTCAAATTTGTTTTGGGTTGCGGTCAAAGACAAACAGCAGAGTCGGGCTCACAAAGATGTGCGTGTCCTACTTTGCCCACACCGAAACAGGTCCCTTTGGGTGCCTTCTGCCACACTAAGAGGTGACCGTGGTGAAGGAGGAGGCTTCTCTGCTGAGGCAGACAGTGAAGCACTAAGCCTGCTTCCTTCTAATGTCACTTCTAATCTAAGTGACACTCTTAGGAGTCAGAAAGCCTCCCTGAATTTCTCAGCTGTGCTGCAGAATCCACAAACTGTGAGGTTAGTTCCAAGCTCGGAGCACTTCTCTGCAAAGAGGTGGGTTCTGTTTCACCTTGGTCGCATGGGAGCCTAGGAGCATGAAGCCAGGGCCCTTTTAGCTGTGTGCCCCTGTCGTCCCAAGCCAGAGGAGGACCGTCCCCTCCCAAGGCAGCCTCAGCCCCTCCTCCCCTCTGCCACCCTGCCTCTTCATTCCGCGACAGGCTGGATCCCACCCTTAGCTCCAGGTGACCCCAAGCCGACTCTCCAGACTGGCTCGGACTTTTCAACATGCCCCATCTTAAGGGATAGTTCTGAATAATGCACATCTCCCCTAGTGGATGTTAAGCAGATTTGGGAAGCGATGCAATACGGTCCCAGCGAAGACTGTTCACAGCCTCTACAATCGGTTGTAACACGGTTTGATCTGTCTTCAAATATGCAAATATTCTGGCACAGCGCCTTGCCTCCCTCGGGCGGTTGGACTCTGTCCCTGGCTTCTCAGGGCTGTCTGCTTGGCTTCCAGTCGGCTGTACCCCCCACCCCACCCCCTGTTGGTACCATCAAAACTTGAACCCAGTAGCTGGACGGGGATGGCGGCAGAATGAAAAGCACAGCCTTGGCATGCTTCAGTGCCCTGTTCCAAAATGTCTTTCACGGAGGATTAAATGCCCAAGGGTCTTAATTACCTAACGTCGGAACCAAAGCCGCCGACCTCCTGCTGAAGGGATGACTTCAGCCCCAGCCAGTCTAGGAGCTCTGAATCTCTAGCTTGGTCAGCGGGTTTCTCCCATCCAAGTGTAAAACTCCTAGCCCATACCCTCTCTCTCCTGTCCCAGGCTCCCTTTCTCTTCCGAAAATCTGAACCGCAGCCTGGCTCTCTCTGCCTCCCTGGAGTAGAAGGAGGCCTTCTGCCAGCAGTGACATCTCAGAGACCAGGGTGGTGCCCGCTGGTCAGGTGGGCTGGGGAGGCCGGGTGCTTCTCGCTGGCAGCCCGTGATCACCAGGAGCTGCCAAGGGCCCCTGCATCCCTCTCTCTCTGTCTCACTCTCTCTCTCTCTGTTGATGAACTGTATCTCTTGGACTGTCTTCTCTCACTGAGCTCCCACCACTGCACCTTACCTTCTCAAGGAGGGCTCTGCGCTACCCCCCTCCCCCCAAGAGCTGGCCTGATCCAGAGTCCTGGGCACTGAGGATTTTGATGGGAAGTTGTTCAAAAGACCGCTGCGGGATTCCACTAATCCTTATCTCATTTGATTGGAAACATAGGATCAAGCCATTAAAGGTCAAGCCTAATTTCTTTCATTAAAAAGAAACTTATCTTATTATTGCCTTCTTTTGCAGGATTTAACCTTTTCTTCCCTTTTTTGGGCTGTTTTATGTTGCTTGTTCTTCACCAGGCACATTTCCTTTTCAAATTTGCCGTGTCTTTCCTTTGCAAAAAAAAAAAAAAAAAACACCGGTTGTTTTCGTGGCTTTGCGTTTCTGTTGTTCTCTCCCCGTTTATGCCTCCATGAGCTCTCCGTGGCCTCCTGTTTGCTCACCTTCTTTTGTTTATTGCAGACAACCCCTATAATGACTCGTCCTTAAGAAACCACCCTGACATATACAGTGGTGAGTCGCCGCGGTAACCTTGGGAGTAACCTTGCCTGTCCTAACCCCAGTTTGCCTAACTCGACTGATACCGTGTCATTAACTCACGCCGGGTGGCAGGGCTGACAGTTGGTCAGACCAGGGTAGGACTTCAGAAGACCTTTTGGGAGGACTCAGTAGAATCTTAGGAATCAGTGGCGGATGGATGGAGAGCATCTGAGGACAGATGCGTCCGCACGCACGTTGAGGAGGAGATGGAAGTCTGGTTCCTCCTAGTGGTTTACAGTACACAGAAAGCTTTGTGGTGCATTTAGTTAACTCCTACGCGTCTGGATGTGAATTGCCTGCTCTGCAATCTAGCCTTAGTTACTGGGGGTGCCGTGTCACAGGCTCCGTGTGTCTTTAAAATCCATCTGGCAAATATGAGTGAGAGTTCACTGCTGAGTTCTCTTTTAAGGTAAGTATAAAGTAAGACGGACCATCCGTGGCCCTCTTGCCTGGGTCTCTTCTCTCCTCCAGCAGTGTGCACAAATGGGTGGGTGCCCACCCACCCACACACTTGCAAGTCATGGGACACTTTCCATGAGGCATATTTCTGACGTAGCCCACAACTGGTTGCTCAAGCTGATTAGTAGCGTCATTAGCTATTTCCACACCTGAGCCCCCACCCCCCACCATGGCTCAAGAATGTCTTGTTTCCCTTGAGCAGCTAGAGGAAACATCATTTACTGGCTTTGGTGAGGCAGCTGGCCCCCATCATCCGTTATGCCTTGGAAGCTGAGGCTGTAGGTCCCCAGGGGGGTCATTGTGGGCTCAAATAGATAGGAAGTGTCTGCATTGTGATGTGCTAATATAAACAATGATTGGGGTCTGGAGTGGGGGGTGGGAAGGGGGAGTGTGAGCCGGGGAGAGAGGCAAAGGCTCTAACTTGGCATCAAACAGGTAGAACCACACTGAGATTCTGCCAAAGAGATTTACTGCCCAAGGAAGCGGGGGGACCTTTGTTGGATTCTGGGCATTGTTTGTTTTCAAAATAATGGGGCCAACTACCGTGGTGTCAAGAGCCCCGGAGCACGGGTGTGGAATGTGCCTTTCTCTAAATTGGATTTCAGATAATCTATTATGGAAGGATTCTCGAAGCTAGAGTGTATCAGAGCCAGAAGGTCCCTTAGAGACCATCTGGTCCAAACTGCTTGCTTTGTGTAAGATAAACTATTCAGGGAGGCATTGTTTTATCAATGGGATAAGTTTGACTGATTCCAGCCACTTAAATTTTGTGGCTAGTGGTAGAAGTGATTACAGGTGAATGAGTGGGAGTTGTAAGAACCATCCAGGGCTATGAAACGAAACAAAGCTCGCAAGAACTCACAATGGAGATGGACCGCCTTCTCCTCAATCCAAGGTAGAATGAATGGGGTTGACCCAAGGATGAAGCCAGCTGGAAGAGGTGTAAAGTCAAAGTGAGGCACATGGTGAACAAAGGACAGCTAGGTTGAATGCTTCTAAAAAGAAATAGAAAGTGAAAAGGAAGGAAGATGAAGTCCTTCCTGAGTGCAGAGTTGGACAAAGAGACAATGCAATGAAAAATGCCCAGTGCATCTGTCTGCTTGGCCCCCCATAACGGCATTTTGTTCTAGTGATTTCTACAATGGTTTGGTATCCTCTGAACATACGCCAAATGTCCAATGACCTGCTCGGTGGCAGGGGGAAGCTGGTCTGAGATTGTAGCTTGCCACTTGGAATTCACCCAGGCAAGAGAAGAGTATGCGCTCGAAGGTAGACAGCCTTCCTTGAATTAAACACAGGCTCCGGGAGGTACCACTGAGTGACCTCAGGCAAGTCATTTAATCTCCTCATCTGTAAAATGGGTATGTTACAGGCCCCAGAGAATTGTCATGAATGTTAAACAGGGTAACGTGCGTATGGTTCCCAGCACGGGTGTCAGACACATCAATGATTAGTACGCGTTAGCACATTACTGGTACTGAAGGGAATGGTTTAGTGTTGACTCAAGTTAAGATGGACACAGAGAACCTGAAGAGAAGCCAAGGGAAGAAAGGCTAGCCCAAGTGTGGGAAGAAAGTACTATGGAGGGAGGAACTTGAAGGCAGACTAGAAGAACAAAAGCTATTCAGATCTTCAGCTGTGCTGAGAACTGAATAAAAAAAAGCTTCAACTGGGGTGCCTGGGTGGCTCAGTCCGTTAAGCATCCGATTCTTGATCTCAGCTCAGGTCTTGATCTCATAGTTGTGAGTTCAAGCCCTCGCTTTGGGCTCAGCACTGGGCTCTGTGCTGGGCACGAAGCCTGCTTTAAAAAAAAAAAAACAAAAAAAAAAAAAAAAAAAAACTCCAACTATCGCATAAGGGATTTGGGTTATACTTATGGAAGAGATTTCCTGGCAGTGGAAGGTATCAAATGTTACTAGATAAAGAGATTTTTTTTTGTCTTCTGGGATTGTTTGGTCAGCTGTTCCTGGGGCCAGAGAGATGGATGAGATACCATGGATCCAACCTCATGAGTCCTTAATTCCGAGAATTGAAAGCAGCGAATGTGAGATCCAGCTGCCCCTAAAAGCTGTTTCTGGCAGAGGTTCTTAGATACATCCGATGCATTGAACTCTCTTCTGCTAACCCACAGTACTTGACGGAGGGGGGCAACTCAGGTTGTCAGCAGTCTTGACCTTTCCTCTCACAGGAGTTGACCAAAACATTTTTTCATTGGCCCTTTAAAGCCAAGGTGGCCGAGGCAGTATCATCTCTTGAGGTGTCCCCCCTGGGCCAGATTCCCCTAGAAACCCACGAGCCTGTTCTTGAACCACAGCCTGGGAGAGCAGGAAAGGATGGACTGTCCTTGGGCTAGAGGTCAGAGGGGCCCATGTGGGAAACTCTTCCTGAATCCACCGACATGAGCTTTGGCATCTGGGTTCTGAGTTTGATCAGGTATTCGATCTGACCCCAGCCCCGAAGAACAGGGAGAATAAGAGAAGCATCGTCTGAATCCCCACCTCAATGAGGGTGGGTGAGATCCTATGACACCCTAGGAGACAGTCATCCTCTACCATTTAGGGTCCTATAGAGTAATCACTTTTGTCTTGGAGACTCTTCCTGAGTCTGCTTCTCCAGGGAAAGAAATTAGCCATCTTCCCTTGGGAGCAGTGGCCCCAAAGCCCCCAGCTGGCTTATCCTTCATAAATTATCATTTACCCTATCATAAATTGGCACCTGCTGCAGCTGACCAGTTTTTCATAACCTCTTCTTTGGGTCCAGCCTTCTAACCCTTCATGATACCATGTGTCACCCTGACTCCTCTTCAAGCCTTCCGTGGCCTTAAGAATCCAGTTGAGTTGCCTTTGGAGCCTCTTCATTCCCAGCTCAGCTTCTCTTCCATGTTGGGCTTGAGTTTATTTAATGGCCACTGAGGAGGGATGGCCTCTTAGCTAAGACAATGGGAACAATGTTTAAGGAAAACATAGTGGAAGAGGTTCATCAGGGCAGCTCGCTAAGACAAAAATGTCTTTCTCCCTCACCTCTTTTGCCCTTGGATTTCAGTTTTCTTTGGTTTGAGTAAGAAAGATACTCCCAAAGCTGGCTGTCAGAAGCAGGGACAGATGGGATATCCATCTTTAAAGAGGTGATACAGTATAGTGTCAGAGCACACACTTTGGTGCCAAATGGTCCAGAATCCAAAACACAACTAACTTGTGACCTTGCCAAGTCTGTGGACTCCATTGAGCCTCAGTTCCCTCTGGTGCAAATGGAGGTGGTCCCCCCCCAGGTTTGTTGTGAGGATGAACATGACTATGACTATGACGTCTAGAGAGAGCTGTTAGCCCGGGCTTGGCCCGTCATGAATGCTCACCAAATGGTGGCCCTGATTATTGCCTCTGACTTTTAGAATGTTCTTCCCTATATTTTTTGAACCTTGGCTTGTTTCCCAGTAGCTTCTCCTCCTTTGGGATAATTCTGTGGTTGCTAGCCCACATCCTACGAACGGGAGTATTGCTATAACCTTTTTATAGTCACAGCTCCCAGCATTGTCAAGGTCCCCACAGCGAGACTGTTCATTTCTCCTCCGTCCCATACTTACTGCTTTGCTGGCCAAGTGTGCTTGTGGTGCTGCGTGCTATGGTGTGAATTAAATGTCCACAGGGTCTCGGGCTGGTTTCTGCAGATTTTGTCCCTGCGTGGAAGGAGTATGCCAACTGAGCTGACTCTCCCACGTAGTCCGGGGGTTCCCCGCACTCAACAGACTCACCAACCTCACACCAGAGCCACCTGCCCTGAAAGCTCCTTCTCCTCATAGTTCCCTTGACCTTGTGTTGTCTTGACTGTTTGGGTGATTCCACCATAATGGGTGGGGGGAAGCTGCTGCTTTGTATCAGGCTTCCTTGGGACTGAGAGCTGGCTGTCACAAGAGTTACAGACGGTAACCAATTAACCCCATAATGGATTAACCCGTTCAGTAGCCACTGTTGTATATGTGTGTGCCGGTGGGACAAATGAGGACCTCTGCAGAAAGAGAGATAACACGCGGGGTAAACTGTTGCCTTCTTGTCTGTTCCCTTCTCCCCTTGAATCCATTCATCCCGCAAACACCGACTGAACGCTCACTGTGTGCCAGCCGCCTAACTAACTCTCATCATTCCTTCCCCTGACAAAAGCATAAAATAGACACCAGCTCTAGGAAATGCACTCCCCGATGGCTAATGGAGAGAAGCTGAGGGCCTCTAAGACGGGAGCCCTGCTGACCCAGCCGGGCACCAGCCTGTCCAACAAGCTCCTTTAGGAGACACCGGTGTCACGGAGACAGGGTTCCCCCGCCACTCTGTCCTCGCTGCCAGCGCCCGTTCACAGCCCCCCGCCGGGAAGATGCCCTTGTTCCCCTTCCAGGCATCTCTGAGGGCTCCCGGCCCCTGGCAGCTCTGCCTGCCTTCTTCCTGTCACCTCTCCAGCTGAGTCTAAGACCCCCTACACCTCTGGGCAGGGGTGCCTCCTCCAGCTTCCCTTTGCTTTGGGGCTCCTGGTGGGAAAAGCCTTGCTCTCCTCCCTTCCGTCTTACTGGGCACAGAGCTCCCGGGGAGAGGTGAGGCGCAGGTAAGGTGGGGTCCGCTGTGCTGGGGGTGTGCCCAGACTTGCACGACCCCGTCCACAGCCAAACGGCCATCCTGGCCGTGTCGATCTCCGCGAGCCACCGGGCCTTCCAAACCCACGTGCACGTCACTGATGGCTGCTCCCACCTAGTTGAATTGTAGATCACCTCCTCCATCTTGGCTGCCACTCCCCACTCCCCCTCCCCCAGTCTCTCACATCCAATTAACACCCTCCTCCCAGCCCCCTTCCAGAGTCATTAGCGAAGAGGCAGAATGGTCTTGGCCCCAGAGTGATTTCCTGTCATCTCTGCTCATTCATTCTCTCCATGTCTTTGCTAAGCCATTAATAATGCTTCCTGCATCTCTGACTGTTCATCTGGGTCTCTGTGGCTTCATCCCAGCTCCTTGTCTCCAGGGTCGCAAAGAGCAGGTTGTCTGTCCTGTGGCCCAATACAGGTCTTCTCGTTCATCCGCTGCTGCTGAGACGGCCTCCCGGTGGTGGCCACCGCATTGGCCTCTGGGGTCCCAACACAAGATGCTCCAGGAATAAACTGCTCACTGCCCGGGCAGCCCCCTCCTCCTTTCCCGGGAAGGAGGGGTTTTCCTAACAAGGGAGGAAGCCGGGCTCCTCTTGCCAGAGCCTTTCAGAACTTAGATGTGCTCACACACATGTGCCAGTGGGGCCGAGGAGCCCCGCGCTTCCTAACACACCTCTCTTAATGATGCCCCGGCCCCGGGGGGGGGGGGGGGTTCAGCTGGGAGGGTACGGGGCTTGGTGCCTCTGAGGGTAAGGGAGTAAGCAGGGGGCGTGATGACACTTCTTTCTAGCCTGACCGCTTTGGCCTAGCTGGGTCCACCCTCTGGGCAGGAGGCTCATGAGAGCTCCTTCTATCCTGTTTCAGCCCGAGGAGTTGCAGAAAGGACCCCCAGCTTCATGTACCCCCAGGGCACGGCGAGCAGTCAGATGGTACTGCGTGGCATGGACCTCGTGCTGGAGTGCATCGCCTCCGGGGTGTACGTACAGCTCGCACCCCCACCTCTGGCCACCCTCCGGGAAGACGCGGTGGGGGTTTGGGCACGCTCTGTTCTTGCCACGGTTTGGGGGACAAAACATCGTCCTCTCCATCCCGTTCTGGCTGTTTCCTTCATGGGTAATGGGGAAGGGAGATGGGTAGGCATCCTGGACGTGTGTTAGAACCTCACGTGACTTTACGTAAGTCCCTCAGTGCTCTGCGGCCGAGCGTCCCCTGTCTATGGGAGAGGTCGGCTCTCATAGGACACGCGTCCTTCTGGGCCCAAGTCCACTTTAAGGTCACCTGGGTGTCCCAGACTCTGTAGAAGAACAGCAGGGCCGCAGCTGGTGATGAGTCCGTGTTTCCCGCTTGGTCCCTCTCCCAGCCCAACACCAGATATTGCGTGGTACAAGAAAGGTGGGGACCTCCCATCAGACAAGGCCAAGTTTGAGAACTTTAACAAGGCTCTGCGCATCACCAACGTCTCCGAGGAGGACTCTGGAGAGTATTTCTGCCTGGCCTCCAACAAGATGGGCAGCATCCGGCACACGATCTCGGTGAGAGTAAAGGGTACGTTGTGTGTATTTCTCATTATGCTGATTTTGCCAGCCCTACATGCCACGACCACCCTTCCCTCTGGGGGGCGGGCCGGGTGAGCAGGGGAGACCCAGCAACACTGGTTCGTGGTAAGTGACCTGCCAGGGACGGTATCACCCCATGGATGTGAGAGAGAGAGAGAGAGAGAGAGAGAGAGAGAGAGAGTGTGTGTGTGCACGGTGGGTACTAAGGGAAAGAGACCCACCCTGACCATCACCCACCTCTCTGTTGTGCCCAGGGCTCCCTCCACAAGAATGTACCTCCATGGTCCATTTGGATTTCACCCAGAGCCTTGTCTTTATTTACTTTTGCATTTTAATTCACGGCGTGTCGTTTTGGCCCTGTGCTGTCTGTGTACTTGTGTGTGGTTCTTTTTACAAATGGGGAATTATCACGACCCAAATTGTTTTTTAAAAAAATCACTTCCCTCTCCCCCGAGCGCGGATGGCCCCCCTGAGCTATCGCGGGCAGTAAAGCACGTGCCTTTCTGGGTCCCCGCCACAGGTGGTGGGGTGCACCAGTCGCCTCTCAGCCCGGGGCCGAAAGGACGGTGAGGACGGTGAGGTCTGATGCCAATAGTACAAGAACTTCCGTAGCATGCGGTCAGCTGATCCTGTGACTTTAGTCTCAGCACGACACTCGGACCGAGGGTTCTTGACCTTGTTGGGGGCATCAAGATCTTTGACAATCCGATGCAAAGGACCTTCTCAGAAAAAAGTCCACATGTCCACAATTAGAAGGGCTAGCCAGCTCTGCCCTACCAGAGCCCAGTGTCTAAAAGAATAAATACGAGGTCTTCTCTAAATGGTCAGATCTTGCAGCGATAGCCATAGAAACCCAGAGGGGCCAGCCCCGTGCACACTTGACCACCTTCCCTGGCTCGAGCCCTTGGGTGCACATCATGAACACCTGTGGGGCTCTAAAAGCATTTGCTGCCCAAGCCTCCTCCCCTGAGGATTCTGACTCAATAGGTCTCCGACAGGCCCCAGTGTCCGTGTTTGTTAAAAGCTCTTCAGAGGATTCTAACGAGCGGCCCCAGTTTAGAACTATTGTTCTGCGAACTCAAAATAGACCGGGTGGCATCTGTGGCTCCAAGCCAGCCAAAGGCAGGCTGGACTGAGTCATCCCATGAGGATGAGCCCTGGGCAGGTGGTGAGGGCCTGGAGCTGGCACCCAGGGGCTCCTGCCTTCCTAGAGGGAGCCGGTCTGGTGTCTTTGGCCTGCCCCATGCCGTCTAACCCCCCTGCCTGCACTGTGTTTGTCTTCCAGCTGCTCCCTACTGGCTGGACGAACCCAAGAACCTTATCCTGGCTCCTGGCGAGGACGGGAGACTGGTGTGTCGAGCCAATGGGAACCCCAAGCCCACCGTCCAGTGGATGGTAAACGGGGAACCTTTGCAATGTAAGTAACGAGCCGTGGTCTCACCCGACTCCGCTGTCTCTCCTGTCTCTGCTGAGGCCCCAGATCCCCATCCCTCTGGGCCAGCCCCAGTGGTCCCAGAAGTGAAGTCAAAGAACAGCCCCTTGGCTGCTGCTTCTGGAGCGTCCCATCCCTGTGGACATCTCAAGAGACAGGAAATCTGCCTCACCTTTGTGCGAGAGGACAGGAAACCTGTCGGTAGTTCCCCAGACCCCGCTCTCTGCTGAGGGCGAAATGAGAAGCAGGTTGGATGTGAGGAAGAACCTCCCCATGACAGCAGAGACGCGCCAGCACAGTTAATGAGTATGCCCAGATTTGGGGAAATTGCATCCTGCCCGATGGCTGGAGTAGGTGATTCCAGGGCCCCTTCCAGATGGGGCTGTTGGTCGAGTTTTCCCGTCATATTCTCGCCAGTTGCGTTCACGTTAGAAAATGTCCTTGTGGATCTCCGTGAGAGTGCAACATGCCCGCACCGTCCGGTGCTGAGCACATACCTTCCCCCTCCCCGCCCCGGTCAGTGCCCTTCCACTGCTGAGCACATAGCTTCCCCCACCCTTCGGTGTCCTTCCACTGGGCACAAGCAGAGACACGGACGCCGCCTGCCCTCTGCTGTTGTGTCCTGACAGCACTTTGGGAACAGGGCAGACAAAGGCACCAGACTTCACAGCACCATTAAATAAATGCAGAGCCCAGGACTTGCAACTGAGCCTTGGCCCTGGAAAGGTCACCGGTCACTTAAGGGGAGTGACTGAGAGGAAAGTGGGCTCCATGAGAATTGCCAGGGAAGGAGGCATTGAAGTTGCTGGCGTTGACTTCTTTGTGCCTTTTTGCTGAGTGGGGACTTGGGGACGGGTGATAAGGATGCTGACCGTGTCTTCATTTACCTCCTGCTGATTCCCCAGTTCCGGGCTGACACTTGCTATCTGTGGAGTGGCGCCTGAGGGGCCAGACCTGGGGTGGCCCTCAGCCCACTGTTGCTGTGGGTCTGAGCGATGCTGGATGGGTTCACAGACCATCCAAGCCAAGGCACCCGGTCCAGCCCAGGAATCTTAGAGCAGAAAGTCACCTTCTAGCGAAAGATGGGAAGTGGAAATTCTTTACACTTCTAGAAAACTATTCATACAGCTCATTATCGTTCTCTTTTTTTAATTTTTTAAATTTTTTAAATGTTTTTTAATTTATTTTTGAGACAGAGAGAGACAGAGCATGAACAGGGGAGGGACAGAGAGAGAGCGAGACACAGAATCTGAAGCAGGCTCCAGGCTCTGAGCTGTCAGCACAGAGCCTGATGCGGGGCTCAAACTCACAGACCGCGAGATCATGACCTGAGCTGAAGTCGGATGCTTAACCGACTGAGCCACCTAGGCGCCCCCCCCTTTTTTAAAATGTTTATTATCATTCTCTTAATAAGCTCCTCAGAGTGGGATGGGAGTAATTCTCCCCCGTTTGACAGAGAAGGGAAATGAGGCCCAGAAAGATTTATTAGTCTGTCCCAGTCCCAGACTGACATGTGAGCAGGACTGAGACCCCACAGCCACTCCTCGGCCCCGGCCGTCTGCATCACAAGCCAGCCGTACTAGAAGAACCGTGGGAGCAAATGTTCTCTCTCGGTTTAGGATACGTTTCTTGCGAAGATCAGGAAGCTTTGGCAAACCTAGGGACTCATTCAGTTTCAACAGACATTGGCTTATGGGTTTAACTCTGAATGTTTGAAGAATGCTCTGCTCAGAGGATGGGAAGGTGGTAGGTCCCATCCGGTTGTACTTTCCTTTGTCCTTTTCAAAACACTTGGGTGTGCACACATTGGATTAAAATAATAACGACCATCATAATCTGTGTGTGCCAGGCCTCTGCTGATGAGTTTATGCATGCATAACATCTCAGGTCGCCCTCCTGAGAGCCCCGCAGGGTGACCTATCATCCCCATCCCCCACACAAGGATGCTGGAGCTTACAGCAACTGAATAAAGCGGGCAGGTGATGCGGTTAGAATTCAAACCCCTTTCTGTTGCCGCGGCTTATGCTGTCAACCACGTCTGCCCAGCTGCTGAATAGGAGGAGCAGGGATTCACAGTCCCATGGGACAGACTGAGGGACAAACCCCGGTAGGTTTGATGATGGGCCCAAAGTCACACAGCTAGGCAGCAGTCGAGCCGGAAGCCGGGACTTCTGGTGCTTCTTCCACAGCACCCCGGTCGTCCTAGGGGGCCCTGGCCAGAGCCCCAAGTGCCCTCCACCCTGCCCCTCCTGTTGCTCACGTGGACCGTCTTTCCTATCTGAAGCGGCACCACCCAACCCAAACCGCGAGGTGGCCGGGGACACCATCATCTTCCGGGACACCCAGATCAGCAGCAGGGCTGTGTACCAGTGCAACACGTCCAACGAGCACGGCTACCTGCTGGCCAACGCCTTCGTCAGTGTGCTGGGTGAGTGCACCCCTCCGCTCGCCCTCAGTGCAGCCTCCCTGGGTGTTCTTCTCCAGAGGTCAGCCAGGCTGGGTGGGGCAAGAGAGCGGCGGGATGGGGGAAGCATGGACACTGAAGATGAATTTTCTGGGGAGGATGAGGGACTTCGGACCCAGGGATCTGGATGTGTGGACAATTAGTTCCCTGTTAGAAGTCGATTTGGGGCCCTTTCCCCCTCCAGATGACGGGGAGGGACCTGTCTCACCCCTTCCACTATCCAGGCCAGTTCTGCATGCGTTCTCAGTGTCCTGGGGGTAGGAAATGGTTCTGAATCCGTTGGTGTCCCTCCCAGAGCAGGGAGAGGGCAGAGGCGACCGGGAGATGCCTTGGGGTTGTGGAGAGGGAGTTATAGAACCTGCTGGATAATCTGGGGAGGCCCTTTGCAAAAGCCGGACTAGATGTAGCGTAGGCTGAGGGTAGATGGGTGACCCTCCTCCTTCCTCACCCAGCCCTGAGAGGCTTCTTAAAGGAGGAGGTTTGACAGGGGAAGGGATGTTGGGGATTGGAGAGCTGCTATGCCACCGAGGCACCTAGAAGAACTGGGGGGCTGGTAGCTGGAAAAGCTGACCTCCCCAGCCAAGACCCATTCTCCGGGACTTGCAGACGTGCCCCCTCGGATGCTGTCACCCCGGAACCAGCTCATTAGGGTGATCCTGTACAACCGGACACGGCTGGACTGCCCGTTCTTTGGGTCTCCCATCCCCACACTCCGATGGTAAGTTCTAGGAGACCAGGCGTCCCCCCTGGAGTCCTGTCTTATGGTGCCCATTCCCATCAGGTCCACATTAGGTATTCAGTAAGACCTGGGAACCTTAAAGGGTGGAAGCCAGGAGGAAGTTGGCAGATCACTGAGGTCAGCCCCCTCGTTTATTTTTTATTTAGTTAGTTTTAGAGACAGAGAGAGGGAGAGAGGGAGAGTGGGGGAGGAGCAAAGGGAGAGAGAAAGAAAATCCCAAGCAGGCTCTGCTGATAGCACAGAGCCCGATGCAAGGCTCAAACTCATGAACCATGAGATCATGACCTGAGCCGAAATCAAGAGTCGGACACTTGGGGCGCCTGGGTGGCTCAGTCGGTTAGGCGTCCGACTTCGGCTCAGATCATGATTTTTATGATCCGTGAGTTCAAGCCCCGCATCGGGCTCTGTGCTGACAGCTCGGAGCCTGGAGCCTGCTTCCGATTCTGTGTCTCCCTCTCTCTCTGCCCCTCTCCCACTCACGCTCTGTCTCTGTCTCTCAAAAATAAATAAACGTTAAAAAAAAATAAAAGTTGGACACTTAACCGACTGAGCCACCCAGGTGCCCTCCTTCATTGTGCAGAGAAGAAAACCGAGGGCTAGAGACTTGCCAGGGTCGCCCAGTGGTTGGAGGTGGACCCTGTGGGGCTCAGGCTCCAGGCTGCCCACACAGCCTCTCCAGAGGTTGCCACCCCACTCCCTTGGGCCAGTCCTCTCAGTATGCTTCATGTTGTGCTGCTCTGTTGTGAGGTTTAAGAACGGGCAAGGCAGCAACCTGGATGGTGGCAACTACCATGTCTATGAGAACGGCAGCCTGGAAATCAAGATGATCCGCAAAGAGGACCAAGGCATCTACACCTGCGTCGCCACCAACATCCTGGGCAAAGCTGAAAACCAGGTCCGCCTGGAGGTCAAAGGTAAAGGAGAGGGTTGGTAGGCAGAGGGCGGCGTGGGGGCAGGCGAGGAAGCCATCGTCGCAGAGCGATTCCCGTGCGCTGTTCCCTTTGAAAATGCACCACACGTAATGTCTGATCCCTGATGGGACCCTCCCTGTGCGTCTGTGTGTCCTCGAGGGTTTCCAGCTGGCCTGGGTGCTGGGAACACCGAGCCATTCTCGGCCTGGTCCATGTGGAATTAAAGAGGGAAGCCCGAGACCCCACCAACACCCCCACTACACCCCAGAAAGTGCATCATCTATTCCCAAGCCAGATAGAAAGGACTTGGGGATTGTTTACTACTTGGAATCACTCATTCATATAACTGAATGTGACCTTCTTCCACTTTCCGTGGTCGGTCTAACCTTGAGGTCACACGCGTCACACGGTGAGGCCACGTGGGGTGCTGGGCAGAGGCCATGCCAGTGACGACCTCCCTCGGCTTCTCCACAGACCCCACCAGGATCTACCGGATGCCCGAGGACCAGGTCGCCAAAAGGGGCACCACGGTGCAGCTGGAGTGTCGGGTGAAGCACGACCCCTCCCTGAAGCTCACGGTCTCCTGGCTGAAGGATGACGAGCCCCTTTACATCGGAAACAGGTTTCCACTCCTTCCCTCTCTCTCCCTACCACGAGTCTGGGACCGTTTCCTTCCCCCTTGCTCTTGGCGACGCACTGAGGAACCCAGGGACAGGGAACCTGTGTCGTGCGTGCAGAGGGGCGTGGCAGCATTAGTGACTCCCCAACCCCGGGTCCCTCTCTCCCTCTCCCCCCCCAGCTCTCTGCCTGTCCCCTCCTCTTCCCTCTCCCTCTCCTCCTTTTCCCACTCCTTTCTCTCTTCCCTCCTCTCTTCCACTCTCTCCTCCCCCCTTTTCCTCCTCCCTATGCTCTCCTCCTCCCTGCAAGTCTCGGCAAGGCTGGTGGCAACGTCCTCAGACCTGCTTGCAGTGCCCCTGTTCTCCAGCAGAGGGCAGGGCAAGCCCGAGTCGCCGGCCACCAGAGTGCCGGTGGGGCATCCGAGCCCATAGGCAACTTGGACTCTTACCAGACCATCCCAGCCTCCCGCGTCCAGATTTAAGTGATGTAGGGGGAGGGGAAGCATTGAAAGTGTCTAAAAGTCCCCACGGGGTCTCTAATGTGCAGTCCATGTTGGGAATGGCTGGTCCAAGCCTTCCTCCACGGGGCTCTTTGTTGTACCCTCTAACATCCCCAGGGGTGTTTGTGCAGAGCCCTGAGGTCGCGCATGGGGAACAGCGGTTTCCACGATCATCTCGCTTCTCCAGGGGTGTACCCTGCAGACAGGCGCAGGCATCCGTGCACTCAGTGGATACTCAGAGCTCCACCAGCCCGCCCTGCTCCGTGGTGCCCACCTCCCTCAGCAGGAGAGAGCTCAGAGGAGCCCAGGGCGCCTGGCCTGAGCCTGGGTGCGAGACTGGCCTGGGCTGAAGTGAGAGCCAGAAGTAGGGGAAGAGGAGGGATACCAGCCCCGCCTGTTGCGGCGTGGACCTAACTGTGTCCTAATTTGGGAGGGGAGTGCAGCACAGGAAAGACACAGACGTTATGGCCACTGGGGCATTCGAGCGCAAGGAACGTGGGTCAGGGCTTCCGCTTCACCCACTTCCCCTTCCCCCTCCGTCAGGCACCTAAGGGCGCCAGGTGACAGTGAGGACCGTGCCTCTCTCGCAGCATTGAGAGGGGGGCCTCCTGTCGCCTGGGAGGAGCTGTGGCTGCCCAGGCCGGCCTGTGATGCTCCCCTCTCTGACTTGCCACCCCCCGCTCCAGGGAGAAAGCAGACAGTGCCCGGGACTCCCCCCAGCCCCCACTGTCTGCCCGCTCGCCCTCCTCCCGACCCCTCCCTGGTGCCCTTGCAGGATGAAGAAGGAGGACGACTCCCTGACCATCTTTGGTGTGGCTGAGCGAGACCAGGGGAGTTACACGTGCGTTGCCAGCACTGAGCTGGACCAAGACTTGGCCAAGGCCTACCTTACTGTGCTAGGTAACTGCCACCACTCACACGCACTCTGACCTCCCCCCGCCACCCCTTCCCGAGGCCAGAGAAGCTGTGGGCCTTGGACGGCTCCCAGGGCCCTGCCTGTGGTCAGCGGGCTGGTCAGGCACGGTGGTCTCCCGCCATTTGATCTGAGGGTTAGGAAGCTGCTCCTTTCAGAACGTGCTGGGCTGGACACCGTACCTCCTGAGTGGAACCATTAACTCGCCCAAATCCTCAGCTGAAGGGTTCCTGAGCGAGAGAGGGAAGGTAGACAGGGGGTTCTTCTCGTGATCATTTTTACCAACTTCACAGCTGCCTCTCTACCGCTACGCCAGTGAAAACAGTCCATCGTCGAAGCGAGACTGAATTTTGACTTTATTCTGGGAACACCCTCTGCCAGCCTCCCTCCCCCTCCCACCTCTGGTTTCTTGAGGGGATTTCACAAGATGCGGTGCACTTAGAAAAATGATTCCATCACGTCCTGCCCTGTGTCCGGGCCAGACTGTAAATACTAGGCCATCCTAACCCCAGAGGAAGGTAGCCTTTCCCATCCAGGGAGGCACATCCCCTGGTGTCGCCTCATCACCTCTGTCCTCTTTCTGGGCGTCCCTTTGCCCCTGCTGTTGGTCCACCCTGTCTCTTCTGCGGTGGTGGTACACAGCTGCCGGGGACGGTGGTTCTAGGCACACGGTGGCACTGGGATGGGAACGAGACGAGTCCCCCTGCCCCCACGCCAGCCGTGGAGGAAACAAGACGACCTCTATAAGACATGGGGGGGGGGTGTCTCCGTGGAAGGGCAGGTGAAGCTGTGCCTTGAACACCTCAGCCCGGGGCAGCTGTTCAAGCCTCGGCCGCCTATTCCCATCCTTCTGGAACACCTGTAACCCTGGATAACCTGCTAACCTGGATAACCCGTCTTACCTTTGCAGCTGATCAGGCCACTCCAACTAACCGTTTGGCTGCCCTGCCCAAAGGTAATTCGTACTAATCACGGGACCCTCGCCAGAACCTTCTCTAGGTAGCGGGGAGGGTGGAGCCCGAGGAGGAAGGTGCTACAGGACAGGCTGTGCGGTGCGTAGGCAAGTGGGTAACGCTCCCCACTCCCCAGGGTCCCGCCCGCACCTCCCAGCCCCGCCGCAGCCCTACTCCGGGCTTCCCACGCTTTTCGCAGGTGAGGCTGCCGTTCCACCCCATCCCCTACTTGCGGCCACGCTCACCGCTTCCTGGCGGTGGCCCGTTCTGTCCCCACAGCTTTGGCCGCAGAAGCGTGTAGGCTGCTGTCGGGAAGGCCCACCCGCTTCAAGTTCTCCGTAGGCCCATCTCGTTCGCGGCCTCTCCACATCGGCTGCTATGTACCTATTCACACTCTGCATTTACACATGTGCACACAAACACGAACGTGGGCTCGGGTGACTCACCTTCCGGATCCTCCCAGCAACCAGCCAAAATCTAGAAATAACTGGGTCGAGGAGCCAGGGTGGGGAAACGGCATGCGTACCACACCGGTCAGGGGTGAGGTAGCTTTACCCCCCGGGCCAGGATGGCCCTCACACCCACTGAGGAAATCCGGTGAGACTGGAGCCCCCAAAGGTGCCTCCCCCACCCCTGTTTGGATGTTTGCGGGGCGCTTCTGTCCTGCTGTCCACCACTGAAACTTCTAGACTAAGTCCCTGTCTCCTCCCTGGCCCGGTCCTCTGCCTTTGTCCCTCCCCTGCGCCTAACTGGTCTGCCTCACTCAGCACTCCAGACACCCTCCCAGACCCCTGCCCCCTCAAAGCCTTGGCAGAGTAGAAGGTAATTATCCAGAGAAAAGGAGACAAAACCCCACACTTCCTCACCAGCTTTCCTAAGGGTCACAAGCATGGGTCTCGTGAAAAGGGCAGCATTTTCCAAACACTTGCACCCAAGAGTATCCGCAGAAATGGGATAGGTCGGTCCCAGTTCTCTCTGTGCCCTACATCCTTTGATGCTTTTGGGGTGGGGGTGGAATTTGGAGTCTCCTCTTTGTTCTACCTCGGCCCCCTGAGGGAATGGGGCAGGCCAGGGTTGATTCCTGCTGGCGGTGACCACAGCCCATCAGGGACCCGTCATAGGACAGTGTCCAGGGCTGGGGCCCGCACAAGGACGGGACGCCTCTAACTGGGGAGTCCTGCGTGCTGTGTTCTTCCTCTACTGCCAGGACGGCCGGACCGACCCCGGGACCTGGAGCTCACCGACCTGGCCGAGAGGAGCGTGAGGCTGACGTGGATCCCAGGGGACGATAACAACAGCCCCATCACAGGTCAGCCAGGGGCCCCGCGCTCCGATCCAAAAGCGAGGGAGGGATGGCAGCCTGGTCTCTGGTAGCAGCCGGAGGCTTTGACCGGGTCTCTGGTCCTGCTTCTGTCCCACTTGACACGTGCCCTGGGCTGTTCCCAGAGCACACGGAGGCCTCGGTTCCCCTTTCGCTGTCTTGGGAGGACTCTGCGCGTGCCTTTGCCCACCCAAGGGAGATGATAAAGACTAGCGGAAACCACGAGGGAGTACGTGGCAGAAGAACTCTGCTAGCTCAGCTCCCAAACAGCGCCGTCTTCCTTGCCCCCTCAGACTACGTCGTCCAGTTCGAAGAGGACCAGTTCCAGCCGGGGGTCTGGCATGACCATTCCAAGTTCCCGGGCAGCGTCAACTCCGCCGTCCTCCAGCTGTCCCCATACGTCAACTACCAGTTCCGGGTCATTGCCATCAACGAGGTGGGCAGCAGCCACCCCAGCCTCCCCTCCGAGCGCTACCGAACCAGCGGGGCGCGTGAGTACCCGAGGGCAGACGGACCAGGCGCTGAAACCAGGTGCCCTGAGGTCAAACGGAGTTCCCCCAGTTTCTGGCCGCAGGAACGAACGTGGGCGGGTTATTTGACGTCTCCGAGGTTCGACCTCTTCATCGGGGGAATAGCGGCACCTCCTCCCTCACGGGGCTTTCGTTTGAAAATGCGGTTTGGGTACTTCCCATGATGCCTGGCATCTAGTGAGCACACAGCAAATGTTGGCTGTGATGTCTTATTATTACTAACATCCTTAATAATTCTTGGTGATCTGCCTTAAAGGGAAGTGCAAGGGCAGAGATTTGCAGTAGAAATACGTAATCCGGTCTTATGTCAGATTTCTTTTCCTATCCCACTTGGGGTCGTGTTTAGATTTCTGAAAACACACCAGCTCGTTGAGCATGGGGCTGCTCCCCCAAAATGTTAAATGCCGGGGATAAACCAGTCTGGTATTAAACTTAGTAGATAATCCACGAAGGGGATAATCCACATTGAGTTAGCTGTCTGGACCATCCAAAGTATGGAAAGCCTTATGATAAATGCCGTCTGGCGAGGGATTAAAATTCAAAAGAAATTAGCGCTGCTTGTAGGGGCAGGGGGTTAAGTCTTAGCTAGGAAGGCACGTCATACACATGAGAAAACAGCGGAGCGAGTTCAGTTGCCTGTGGGATAGAGCGTGGAGAGATGCTGAGAAAAGACAGAACACAGAAGGGACGGGTCGGGTGGGAGGGAGAGAGTTTGGTGGCTCACTGTGCTCTGGTGAAGCGAATTGGACTTGAACTTTGCATCCATTTGGGTTCCAGCCCCTGAGTCCAATCCTGCCGACGTGAAGGGAGAAGGGACCAGAAAGAACAACATGGAGATCACGTGGACGGTAAGGGTCCCTCCCAGTCCCCCGTCTTGATGGGCCTGCTCTCTTGGCCTTGAGCACCTGGAAGCCCTTGCTCTCGACACCCCTGAGAACCCAAGGCCACTCTCTGCACCGGACATCCAGAAAGCAAACAGGAGCACATCTAAAAGCAAGATTTAAGACAGGAGGAAGGAGCAGGGGTGACCAAGGAACATAGACAGCTCGTCTGGCAAAATCAGAGACAGTACCAGCAGACATAAAATGGACTACTCTCTAGGAGAAGGAGGGGTTTAGGTTGGATTCTAGAAAAGATTTAGCCTAAACGTGTATACCTAGCTTTGGCGTGCTCTGGGGCCCTCCCACTGGAGCTGGTTGGGGGTAGAAGGAAGACCAGTACCCGAGGTTCTTTCAGTGCAGGCTTCCTTTTGGTCCAGGAATGAACTAGATGAAATAAAAGCTTCCCTCCAGGCCAGGGTTGAAAAAAATCCCATCTTCATTTTGGCTCACCGACTATATTTTCCAAACCAAAATTGGGATACGTGGTCTCCAAATGACTTTTGCTGCAAACCACTTCCAAGTCTGCGAGGTGCACGTTCAGCCATTGAAATATTAACATTTCTGTGCTGCCACCATGAGTAACAGAAGCAGGGAGATACAGTGTTGGGGATGATGGCCATCCCCATCGTTCTGAGGGCTCGGCCTCACAGCAGCCCTGGCAGCTGGGCTGAGCCCAGATTCAAGACACTGGGCTCATCTTCAGGACCTTGCAAGGACTGGCTCTTGGTCTACAGCTCTGTAGTGTGGGCTCCCAGGGGACCGATTCCTAGACCATGCCCTCAGGGAACAGAGAAGAGTGTTGCACCCACCGTTAGCTGCTGGGAACGACAGGATAGTCACACATGGATTTGGTAGAACCCAAGTCAGTTCTGGAATTTTGAGTTCAGTGGCAGCAGGCATGCTGTGGCTAAACCACAACTCATCCCTCTCTGACTTTAGAGAGTATCATGTTGTTTCCTTGTTTTGTTCTTACCGATCCGTCACAGGAGAGTCCTGTTGAAACTACAACGTTGGCTCCCTGTGCACATGCAGATGCGGGTGGCTCTGGGAGTCAGAGTGACTAGGTCTTGGGCAAAGCCTGTCACAGAAAATCTACATGCAGCTGAATTCATAGGGCTCTGGCTTTCGGGGACTCAGTGTGGGGGTGGCACACCCTCCCAGGGCTGCGAGGGAGCCAGTGCTGTGCAGATGGGGGCAGCGTGCCTGGTACAGAAGGAGAGCGCAGGCTGTGGGCGGGTCTGGGCTCCACCCTCACCTTCAATTTCTCCCCGCTCAGCCCATGAATGCCACCTCTGCCTTTGGCCCCAATCTGCGCTACATCGTCAAGTGGCGGCGGAGAGAAACCCGAGAGACGTGGAACAACGTCACAGTGTGGGGCTCCCGCTACGTGGTGGGGCAGACGCCTGTCTACGTACCCTATGAGATCCGGGTCCAGGCTGAAAATGACTTTGGGAAGGGCCCTGAGCCAGACACTGTCATCGGCTACTCCGGGGAAGATTGTGAGTACCCTCCCTCATCCGCTAGCAAGGACCCTCCCAGCCTGGCTGCGCAAGGCCAGCCTCACAGACCAGGAACCTCAGGGTGGGTCATAGGGCCTTCCGAGAACATCCTGGGAGGACCTTCGGTTCCCCGGAAAGAGAAATCCCCTATGTTGGGCAACAGGCCCCTTGTAAATGTCAGGAGCAGAAATGTCATCACACAAATGCTAGTTAGAATTCTTGAACATCATCACGTGGTCCAATGCTCCCATTTTATGGATGTGAACCCTGAGGCCTTGCGAGGCAACAACCTTGCCATCATTACACAATAGCAGATGTCAAGCTGGAAAATAGAAGCCAGGCCTTCGAATCTACCTTACTGCCAAGACTTGCTAGTGCCAAGACTTTGGGACTCTCCCTCCCAAAGAGCCATCATTAGACTCCTCCGCAGGAAGCAGGGCCCCAGGCCAGACTCCTTCTTGGCTCCCCAGGGGAGACCTCAAGAAATGCAGACGGTCTCCAGAGGCTTAGTCTGGAATGATCCAGACCAGCCACCTGCTGGCATCCCCAGTGTTACTCTTAACCTTCGGAATTGGCTTACAAAGACAAGTTCTTTGGAGGCTAGCCTCAGTGAACCAACAAGTTTCTGGGCATGTACGTGGAAGTATATGCCCGGCGTTTAAGACAGCAGTGGCCTCCTTGTCCACAGCACGTCAATTCAGTAGGCTGCTGAGCAAAGCAGGGGGGTTGGTGGCGCCCCTCCCAGTCAGGGCGATCCATGCCCTCGTGGGTCTGCGTCTGATCCCAGAAAAGATCACGTAGGTGGACGGGGTGACCAGAAGGAAGGAAAGAGGAGAGTCCTGGGGAGTTGCAAGGGCCAATACTGGGGTCAAGAGTCGAGCCAGCGTTGTGTGTCGCAGTCAGATGGAAAGAAGTGAGGGTTGGGCCCCGGGCCCCACTTTCCTGGACCCACTTGGGAATGAGTGGAGGGTATCAGCAGGCTCTCTGTCCATCCTGCTCCTCGTCTTTGTGGTGGCAGACACTTCCAGACAGGACACTGGCAGGAACTACTGGCTGGTGAGTATGGACTAAGCAGTGTCTAGTCGTGAACTTCATGGACCTGCCCACAGTTTCCATTGCACCTGCCCACCCCCGAGGGCTGTGCTCTGCTGGAGGAGGTGCGGGGGGCAGGGGGGGGGCAGAACAGCTTTGGCAGCAAAGTGCAGAAAATGGAGGCAAGAATCAGTCATGAGGGAGGGGTGGGTCTTCTTCTTCAGGTAGTCAAGGGTCAGAATCCCGTCCTGAACTAGGTTAGGGCATCTTCGTCTATGGGTGATGTCTCCTGCAGGGTCCTGGTAGGAAACAAATGCCACTCAAAGGGGACTGTCTCTAATGTGAGGACAGGGTTCAGGAACCACGCTGCCCGCTGGGCTAGCAACAGCGGAACCCCAGTATAACACTCTGAGCCTTGAAGGGTCAGGGGACAGGTGAGTCCCCACAACCAGGACGGCCCTTGGATAGAAAAGTACACCACCTTCAACCTGGGCCCCGCAGAGAGGCAGGCAGGGGACTAGGTACCCACCTTCCCTCTCCTCCTGCCCTGGGGTCTCCTATTGAGCTCTCCTATTGAACAAACCCTTTCAGAAGCCTGGGAACAAGGGGACCAGCTGACACGGTCCGGAGGGGGTAGCCTGCTGGGACACAGAGCAGGGTGGGGAAGGGTAGCACATGGGATGAAGGGGCAAATGGGGGCTCCCAGCATCTGAGAGTAGCAAATAATTGCCTTCGAAACATGTAAGCAGATCCCTCCCACCAAGATGGCCACCCTTTTGCCCTGGCCTTTCCCCCACTCCCGCAAGTGCAGTCATAGCCCCTGCCCTCATGGAGTACCCAGTGTCTAGAGTGGGGTGGAGGCACAGGCCGGCAGAGAACAAGTCCGAGGGGACCGTGGAGTCCAGGGGCCAGCCCCGCTTGTATAACCAGTTCTCTGTCCCAACACATTGCAGATCCCAGGGCTGCGCCCACTGACGTTAAAATCCGAGTCCTGAACAGCACAGCCATCAGCCTTCAGTGGAACCGCGTCTATCCCGACACGGTGCAGGGCCAACTCAGAGAGTACCGAGTGAGGAAACCCGCTCTCAGCCCCGCCTAACCACCCAGCTTGCTAACCAGGGCAAGGGGGTAGCAGACGCGGGCCATGAGATCCTTGGAAGGGGTCCTAGGGATAGTTTTTAGATCCAGAGTTGATTCACGAAGATGATGTCTAGTGTTAGCGGTTCAAAAATACACCCGGGAAAAAATTACCAGGTGTGGCCTGCAAGAAATGTGCTGACGGTTCTGCTCGGCAGAAAATCACGGGAAGGGTGGTGGGTCGGGGTTGGCCCTGCGTAGCACGTCACGCTTCTCGTACATGTGTGAGCAGGCACACATGTATCTTAGGAGCAGTGTTGAGGCACCCCTGAGCTACACTCCTCCCCTCTCCGAATGGCCCCCGCTGGGCTGCTTGCCTCACCCAGTCTGCTTTCATGGAACCCCAGCTAACAGGGAGAGCCACCAAAGACCTTCCCTGTTGTCTCAGCCAACTCGGGATTATCCAGCGTATGGATTATGAAGGCCCTCGGCTTCTCCTGGTCTCCCTGCCTGTGAGCAATTTCTGCTCACTGGTCTCTCCTCTTAGAAAGGGTAGGCCGAGGTGCGGAAACGGGAGAGAAGACCCAGGCTCTGCCAGGCTCTCCCTTACTTTATTTAAAAGTTGCCCGGGAAGTGAAGGAGGCTGTAGGCATGGGACAGTTCACGTTCTGTGACTTAGAGGTCATTGAGAGTTGGCTGATGGACAACTGGGGGCAGAATGGAGAGAACCAGTCTCTTTTGCGGACATGAATTTGGTAGGTAGGGGAAAGAGGCAAGAGGATATATACACTTGAATGAGCTCTTCCCCAGCATTTGACTTGCACTCTTTACCTACTTGCCTGGAGGCTTTCTTGGCTAAGCTCCCATTGGGCCCCCTTCTTAAGTGTGGATTTCCTCCTTCCTTTGCCATTGGAGGCCCAGGTGACGCTGGTGTGGCAGCCTGACCTGGGCCTTCTTACCTACTGCTAACTGTTCCTTGTGTCCCAAACTCTCTCGACTCTACTTATAACACTTACCACCTTCTGAAGGCCATCCCGTCCAAGCTCTTAACAGCCTGGCATCCCCTGACTTGGACATGTGTCTATCCCATTCTAAAGGTCTTCAAACAATATTAAAAGAAAACGTTTGACTTCAAAGGATTAAATCAGCTCTCGTATTCAGACTTCTGGGGGTAACCTGTTACTTCTCAACTTCTTCCTGCCAATCTAAACCATACTAATCCAACTCAAGGTGATGTGGTCTTTGAGCACAGAAGAGAGCTTTCCATGCCGGGACCCTGGGCTCATATTTGTGGTTCCGGCATGGACTCCCTGAGCAACTTGTTCCCAGCTTGGAAATAAGTCTCATGATGGACCATCGCCATCAGTAACTTTGGCCAACCTGCCTAACCCAGAGAGGCGATGTGGCTCGGAAAACGATTGAACCCGAAACACCCATTTCTTGTTTCGCATCAACTCTTACTCGCTAGTGGCTGATGAACAGGGCTTCTAAGGCCGCTCCCCCAGCCGTAGGGGGACTGATGAGGGCATTCGGGATTCGGAGCCCGTGGCAAGCAAAGGGAAGACCGGTCACTACCATCGGCACTAACAACTAACCCGCTCCACCTGACCGTCCCCTCACCGGCCTGCCTCTGTCCCGAAGGCCTACTACTGGAGGGAGAGCAGCTTGTTGAAGAACCTGTGGGTGTCTCAGAAGAGGCAGCAAGCCAGCTTCCCCGGTGACCGCCCCCGTGGCGTGGTGTCCCGCCTCTTCCCCTACAGTAACTACAAGCTGGAGATGGTTGTGGTCAATGGGAGAGGCGATGGGCCTCGCAGTGAAACCAAGGAGTTCACCACCCCGGAAGGAGGTAGGTGTGACCCACAGCTCTTCGGGGTGGGGCAGGACCAGGGTAGCACGTCCAGGCGGGCCTGGAGCAGCCCCCAAGTGACTTGGCCGGACATTACAAGGCGACCTCTGCACGACCCCGAGAAGCTGATGTCCCGCGAGCCGAGCGGCTCCTGCCATTCCCACAGCACGCCAGCACCTCCAGGGTGGCCTGCCCTGACAGGACATCGTGGCTCAAGAGAAGACCTGTGCTGTCTGCTGACCGCATTCCAGGCAGGCTGGTAGACTGACCCCCGCAAAGGTGCTGGGGGAGCCTGGGCTACCCCCGCCTCCAGAGGCCGAAGCACGGTCACCCTGACCGCCGGAAGCACCCAGGACCTTCAGAGCTCTCTCGGCACTGTAAATCCAGAAGCTTCCATCGGGATAGCTGGTCTGCGTGCAGAGTGGCCCCGCAGGGGGCGCCCTGATGCTGATTCACGGTCCGCCTGCTCCTGGGAGGCAGATGCCTGCGAAGCTTATCGGCTGGGCATTTGCTTTGCCCTCTTCCATTTCTCCCCCTCCCTTTGAACTGCTTTCCCCCCATTTTTCTTCTCTTCCTCCTTCTTCGTTCTTCTCTCTTGTTTTCTTTATTCCTATCTGTCCCAGCCCCTCATTTTCTCTTCATCTTCGGCCTCTCCCCGTCCCTCCCGCTCCTGGTGCCCTGCCCGTGGATCCCATCTTGGGTTTCTTTCTCCTCACCCCTGCACCCCGCATTCCCGGCTCGGAGCCTGGCTGCTGCTGGCACCCAGCGGTGAGCATCCTTGTCTGAAGCCTAGGAACCACAGCCTCTGTGCCAAACAGCTGTGGTTGGTCCCCTGCCAGCTGGAAGGTATCTTTGCAGGAGCAGAGCCTAACGTGTGCCGGATCCACAGTAGTTGCTAAAGGAAAACTCGACTGACTTCTTCCCCGTTTAAACCGAGTCTGAGCCATGCTTGTCCTAAACTGGGGGAAGCAGCATCCTGGATGGGGCGGTGGGCTTTGGCCCCCTTGTGGTTCCGATGGGTTCCGGCGTGACAGTTATCCCGCCTGGGGGTTGCCCAGAGGTCAACACCTTCATGCTTGTGCTTTGTTTTTGTGTGCTTCCTCATCCTGCCTCCCCCCTCCCCCTCATCTCCCCTGCCCTCTCCTCCTTCCCCAAGTACCCAGTGCCCCCAGGCGTTTCCGAGTCCGGCAGCCCAACCTGGAGACAATCAACCTGGAATGGGATCACCCAGAACACCCCAATGGGATCCTGATCGGATATACTCTCAAATATGTGGCCTGTACGTTCCGCCCTTTTTTTCTCTTAATCTGGGAATCGGAAACCCCATTCTCACCAACTCACGAAGGAATCGCGGCAGGAAGCCTATGGGTGCAAAGGGCACTGCAGAGGGATAGAGGCACCTGGGAGAAGTTCCCCCATGGGATTAGGAGAGGCAGGCGAGACCGAGGGAGCTCCTGGTCTAATGAGGGGTGCAAGTCGGCCCCTCAGGGATCTTAGGGTCTCCAACACCCAGCAGTAAGTCTAGGAGAGACAGTTTTGACCTCCTCCGATGGGGCAGACTACACGCAAGGGAATCCACACGACCCTTGGGGACACCAAACAAGGTGTCATTTATGTTAAGGCAGCTGTATATAGAGCGACTCTGTCAAGAGCCCGAGTAGGGAAGACCTGACCTTAAGAGCTCAGTGTCACCATGCAAGGACAGGGGTGTCATTACATTTGAAAAGCTGTAAGCCTTCTAAAGTAGGTGATGTTGTACCGCATTGGGAAGCTCAGAGGGCCAGGTGTGGTGCGGTTGACAATTTTAGTAGCCAACTGTGTGCTTCTGTGCGGTTCTGAATCGATCTCTGGACCTGACCGTCCCCCTTTGAGGTATAGTGAATAGGCCTTTTACAGAGGAGGCATTAATGATCAAAAGCTCTAGTGGTTGTGCCCTAGTTCTGTTTGAAAGGAAGAAAGGAACTCAAGTTTTGTCCTTGTTGAAAAGGCCTGGGGATTATAAACTAAATCTTTCAGCATCAGCCACATAACTTTGCAGTGAGCTGGAGATAATGAGATCAGTGAAAAAGCATTAACCCTGGTGTGTCATCGGAGGGAGAGACGGAGGGGTCTCGCCCAGCGCTCTGCCCTTAAACCCAAATCCCCTACCCCCCGGGTCATTAAGGTTTCGGGGCAGGTCCCACATGTGCCCTCTCCAGCAGAGTCGGGAAGGCTTTCTCCTCCCAGCTACAGATTGTACAACCCACCACGGTCAATGTTGCTGAAGTTCAATTCCACTTACCTATCTCTCCCCAGTTAATGGAACCAAATTAGGAAAGCAGATAGTGGAAAACTTCTCTCCCAATCAGACCAAGTTCACGATGCAAAGAGCAGACCCCGTGTCGCGCTACCGCTTTACCCTCAGTGCCAGGACACAGGTGGGCTCTGGGGAAGCAGCCACAGAGGAGTCACCAGCACCCCCGAACGAAGGTAGGTGCATTACGGCGGCCTTGGGGATGAAAGGTCCCAGCTAATTCAGATGCCTAGAGAAACACCCTGACCTGACGGCCTCCTGGGATGGAAAGAAAACAGGGCAGCGGGTCCTCCAGCCCCCAGTAGGATACAAGAGAGCCCGTCTCATATACTGAGAGGTAGGTGCTGGCGAGGTATCTGGAAAACTCACATCTTTTTAGATGGTTGCAGTCAGACCTGATCCCAACTCTGTCTTGATTTTCTCAGCTACTTAACATCTATCACCTTGCCTTCTCTGGGGGAATAAGGAAGAGGGCCTGCTTGCAGCCTGAGCCGAGTGAGTTGTCAGGTCGTGGGGAGGGGGTGGGGGGCGTTGGGAGACAGCCACTGGCCAAGCCAGCTTCTTGAGGAGCTCTCAGCTCCTGGCTCCTGGCGTCTTCCAGCGGCAGAGTGCGCCTGCCTAAGACGTCCACTAGAGGGGGCTCCAGGCCCACCTGTGCCCGTGCCGGCTCCCGGAACCTCAGGGATGCTAAGGCTGCAGAAACCTTGATGTGGCAGACCCTCTCCAGAAGGAGGGGACCCCCTGCCTCTCCAGAGGCACAGCGGGGTATTCAACAGCCATTTCCTGAGCACACGAGGTGTGAGACACTGTGCCAAAAACTACCGCCTAGGAGGGGAGACAGCCACAAGGATACCTGATTGCTGTTCAACGTGAGAAATGTTACGTTCAGATGAGGAAAGTCGGTGGCTGTGCAGAGGAGGGGTGAGTCCTGCAAGGCAACACTTCACAGGAGAGGCAGTGAAGCAGACAACAGGTTACCCTGTCTAGTGCTTACCCCAGCAGGCTGAGGTCCGACGGCCTGCCCCTGGCCCAGATGGGACCTCCTGAGTACCCTCCTCCCACCCCAGCAGAGCCTCTGCTTCCGTCGCTGGCCCAGGCCTGCTGCCTTGCCCTGGGCCCTCACTTTAGCTTCCCAGCAGCCCTGCATTCCTCCCCAGCCCCGCCCCCAGGGCCAGCAGGCCAGTGCTGAGGCAGGCAGGAGAGGGGACAGACAAGCTGGAGAAAGGCTGACAATCCTTCCTGTGTCCCTCTGTGGTCTTGTAAACCAGGAGTGAGCCACCCTATAAGTCCCCCTCCTCGTGTGCTCGTCAAACCCTCTGGGCACTCAGGCAGTTTACTCGGGCTGGGGGACTTTGGGCAAGTGGCTGATGTAGTCTTCTTCGCAAAGGCCTGGCCAGACGGGAGAGTGCACTTTCCTGATTGCTTAATTCTATAACGAGAGACATAAAGAGAGCCTCTTGTAACCTCCCCGTTTCCAGCCCAATGCAGAGCATCAGATAAACAAAGCCCCATTGTCCAGCCCTAGCGACCACCACAGGATAAGTTCTGCAGCCCCAGGGGACAAGAGGACAAAGAGAGACTTTCTTCTCAATTTAGGGATTTGCAGTAAATTCAGGAATTCCTTTTAGGGCTCTCAATCCACAGTCGGGTTTCTTATTTCATAAAATACAGCTGTTGGGAAAAAACTAGGATAGCAGACCCTCAGGACAGGAGCCGGGCCTGAGGGCCACAATCTGTGACGGTTCCCCGGCCTTCCAAGGCTGAGACGGTGTGGGGGAGGGTTCACAAAATAGGCTCGCCCCTCCTCCATCCACCCCAACACTATACACCATCATCCCCCAAAGATCTACAGGAACCATCCTTTCTACGGGGGTTGGTGGCCTGCTATGCCACCTACACCTTATGCCCTCAATTCTTGGCATCGTGGAAGGGCCACCCAGCCTGCCTCATAAAGATCAGCCGAGCCAGGGAAGGATGCACCCTGGAGGAAAGAGCAGGGAACAAACCACTCTAGACTGTCCCTGCGGCCACCTCCTAGATGATAGTCTTGGCGTGGAGGTGGAATCAGAGTGTATTAGAAAGGTCTCCCAGATCCCGGTGGAAAATTTCTGTAGGAACATACCAGGCCCCAGGGAAGTTGAACATGAGCCCTGGACACCAGTTGGCATCCTCGGGGCAGTAGCCAGCACCTGGCCACACTGTCTGGGTCAGGTTTGAGCCAGACGCTCCTCTGCTTGCTTGTCCCGTGGTTTCACCTGTGCTCTGTTTTGTCTTCCCTCTCTCATCCTTTCTCCCTCTCTCTGGCCATCTTGGGCGCTGTGTTCTGAAGCTACTCCAACCGCAGGTACCGTACCAGCAGCAGAGGTAATGGGCATGGCATGGGACGGTGCAGGCGGAGCCCAGCCCAGCCAGGGTGGAGAAGGAGGGAGAGGCTCGGGATGAAGGCATGCTCCACGCTCACCCTTTCAGTGGTTGGGAAGCCAGACCGGCAAGGAGGATGTGTGTGGGGGAGGGGTCGGAGGAGGTCAAACACCCCCTCTTCCCTTCACTTACTCGTGGCCTTCTGAGATGGCTCAGGAAGGGCCCCCCACACACACACACACAGGCTCCAGACCCAGTCTCTGCACCTGCAGGTCTCTTAGAAGCTGAGTGATTACTTCCCCTGACCCGCCTGGGCCCTCCCCTAGGCTTGACATCTCAGAACGCAGAGAGAGGGTCCACAGCCCTTGGGTGGCCAGCTGTGCCCCTCGAAGGAATGCTGCACCATGAATGAGAGCAGCTGGCCCCAGTCTGCTGGTCAGGCTGCCATCCCCTGAAAGGGTGACCTACGGGTGAGCACGCTGTGCATGCCGACCACGCATGCTGCATGGGGGCCCGGCACCAGCCCTGCCATCTACCATGGGTTCTGGTCAGCGACGACAAGTGAGCTTGTCCTTGGATAGGGCCAGGTGCTCCAGGACCTGGCGTCTTAGCGGGCACCACGGGCTGATTGTTTCCTCGCCCCTTAGAAACCCAGCTTCTCAGATTCTTCAGCATTAAGAACAGCCTCCACTCTCAGGGTCCGGGAGGTAAAGGCACAGCAGAAGGGAGGAGTGGGCAGGCAGGTCCCGGCTTAGGAAATGACCTGCTAACCACATGGCTCCTCTCAAGCCCTCATGTTGTGGGTTCGAGGACACCAGGGGGCGCGTCACCACCACAGAAGGCCTGTCCTCAAGCTGGAGAAGCTAGGCAGGGGACCCCAGGGTTCCTTCCCCCCCCCGCCCTCCTCAGAAGCTGAGGACAAGGCTCACCCTGGCAGAGCAAAGGCTGTGGGGCAGGGGTCACTAGAGCCTCCTTAGGCTCTTAAGGGGAGGATGGAGAAGCAGGTGAGGAATCTGAGGGTTGGCTTATGGAGGGTTACCTAGTTTGCTTGCCTCCCACCCTTGACTCATTTATCCCCCACCCCCGTTTTAGGTTGATTCTATTTCTGTTGCACAGCCGCTTCCTTCCGTTTGTTTGTTTTGCCAGACCTGTGGGTGGTGTGCCGCCATCATCCCTCCCTCCCCCAGGCCCCTCCTCCCCCCTCCCCATCGTCAGCCAAGCTGGTGGGTCCCAGGGCCTCCGCACAGGGTCAGAACTCCTCCTCTGGAATGGGAAGTCGAGAGAGGTCCTGGGCCGAGGGACCGTGGAGAAGGCCATCCTTGTACTCTGGGCATTGTCCTGACTTTCTGACTCAAGTTTGCACACGGGTCTCTTCTGGAACTATTCTAGCAGGTGCTCAGGGTGGCCTAGCAGGCTTAGCAAACATAGAAAGGGAGACTCGGGGCACCAAGAGAATTAGCTTGAAGCTCGTTGGTCAGAGCTCCCAGCCGCCCCCACCCCCACCCCTGCACCACCACCATCTGGCACCCTGGGACCCAAGGCAGACGGGTCTGGTAGCGTGGGGTCTGTCTTGCTCAGTGAGCACCGTGCCAGTCTGGACTGCCCCTCTCACGAGTGGCCCCTGCAAGGGACAGCGATCGTTCCAAACCCCCTACCTTCCGCTTCCCGTTTAGAAAAGATCCAGGCCCACCGTGGCATGCACAATGAGCTCAGGGGCTCTGTCCCTCTGTCAAATGTGTTTCCTGGACGCCGGCTTCCACATGACATGCTGGTAGAGGCACATTGCGCTTCTCTGTAAATGAGATGTGCTGATGGCACCAGCTGTTCTCAGCTTTAAATTCATAAGAACCTTCTGCACAATCTGCAGGTGCCAAGCGATGGAGCCCAGGTTCCACATTTTTGACACGGGCCTGTTATCCAGCCCACTGCTCCCTTCCCTCTCATCTTCCCCAAACCTGGGTGGTTGGGTTTTTTTTGTTTGTTTTTTTTTTTTTACCCCAGACTGATCTGTTCATACCTTACCCCGTGAAAATAACCCCTCTCGTGCACCTGTGCCTGTGGTCTCTAAGGATTGCTGCCCATCTGCCCTGGCCATCTGTGATTTGGCCAGGGCAGTCCACGCGCCATGTGGACATGTTTGGACTGAACCCTCCACCTTGGAATGTCTGGAAACTGCTGTCCTCGTCTGTGACTCAGAGCTGCAAATGTTTGGTGGGCAGCCCCATGGCAGGTTCTGGGGTCAAGGCTGGTGCTCTCTACCGATCACTGACGGACATAGTGCACAGAATTATGGTTCTCCAGCCCATAATTCCTGCTGTAACTAGAGATGCCCTCTTAGCCCAGCAGCATACCTGTCCAGCCTGTGGGCCACTCTGTCTCTAAGCCCCTGATCCCCTTCTGTCCTCTACCCGAACCCCACCCCAGGGGACGAAATCCTCTAGATCCCCTTTGACCTGAGCGCTGGACGGTTTCCCCGTGAAAACCTGCCTTCCCCTCGCGCCTGTAGGAGCCTCCAACAACTCACTCACCTGACCCAGAGCCTTTCCTTTTCGCCTCTGCCCTCCCTGTCTGTCTGGCCCTGTCCGGCCATGGGACAATAGATGCAGCTAATGAGTGGGCCAGAGAGAACACTGATTTGCCAGCTGTGACCTCAGCCAGCTGGGGCTGCCTCCTCCATGGTGACTCCAATGACGGGCACCCTCTGGGAGGGCGCCTGGGAGGCCACTCCTTGCCTCTTGTCCCCCTCTCCCTAATACCCCAGGGCTGCTGCCGCTGAGCTGAAGGAAAAGCATTTAGGTCAGTAATGCTTCGTCAGTAACGCTTCCTTCTGGTCACGCTTGGTGGAAGGAGCCATTGGAGGACAGGGACAAGACAGTGCAGCATCCTCAAAGTCATTTCCTGTTCTTGTCTCTGACCAGCAGGGCCCTCACCTAGCCTCTCTTAGCGTCTCTGTCTCTAAAGCTCTCGGAGGACGGCCCCGGGAGGTGCGTGCGAGCCTAGCTGTGGGCCTGTGGGATGTAGTGTGTGTGTCTCCACTTCACAAGAACTAAGGGGCACATGAGTGTGTACAGCTTTGGGGGGAAATGACATTGATTCAGGGGGCCCCGGAAATGCAACACCACTGCCCAGGTCTGCGCTACACAGAGTGGGATAAGTTTAACTCAAAAGGAGCGTCTTCCCAAAGTTTTTTGATGATGCCTTTTAAGTGGTCATAGAAAAGGGAGGCCCTGCGAACACTGTATTTGCCAGAAATTATTAGAAAATACCCTGTTGAGGAGGAAGCAGATCAGAGAAAGACCTGCCCCGATGGGCAAGATAGCCTCTCAGGTTTCCTTCCTGCAGCACAGAGCAGCAGGAAAAGTCCATGTGTGTCCACGGCACAGGACCTGCAAGGGGCCAGCTCTGGGAGAGAGCTGACCCTGGCCTTGTGGATCTCTCAGGCTTTTCCATGTGTCTGTCTGTAGGTCTTGGTGAGTGTGATAGGTGAATTCCCTCATGCTGAGTTTTTATAGCACTGACCTTTCTAGGCCTGGGGCCACCTTGGACCTGCTTCAACAGTGGGGAGGGAGAATGGTCCCCACCCCACACCTTCCTGATGTCTGAGTCGGGAGGTATAGGGAATATAGCACTGCCTGCTTTGACCCTGCCCAGGAATCTTTGGAATGCATGGGACATACTTGGCCACCCAATGTGACTTCTGCTGTCAGCAGCCTCAGGGTCCGGCACTGCCTCTGATCTTGCAAATAGGGAAGCAGTTGGGATCCCAGAACAGCCCCTCCTTCTCTATGGGGACTTGTAATATTGGACACCCAGGGGAATGAAAGGGCTTTTGTTGGTCAGACTCTTGTTGGAAAGGCCTAGGGTGTCTTCATTCTCCCCTGAGAAAAGCTCCCTGTCACTTGTCTCTCTGGCTCCCTCCCTGCCCTGGCCCCACCCCGGGCAGTGAGCTTATTTTCTTCCTAAACTTCTAGAGATTTAGAGATAGGGCTGGGATGTCGCTATTCCTCTGGAGTTACAAGTGTCTTATATCTTAACATCCCTGCGTTCTGCCCCATAAAGTCGACCCTGATCAGATTACAAGAGATGGCAAGAGGAGACGGGGCTCTGTCTCTGATTTGCCCCCATCATTCTCACACCTCGGCTTTGGCAATATTGGAACGAGAGGGTCACAGGACAGCCCTTTGGTAGCTGCCATGATCCTCCTGTAGAAGGAAAGCAAGCCTATGGAAGCGATGTCACATAGACCTAGTCCCCTGGGGCTGACCAACGTTGAGGGTAGCTTCGGATGGGAGACGAAGGTGTGAGAGTGAGCAGAGATCTCAACCAATCCCCTGCAGATTTATGCAAAAAAGAAACCCACAAATGTATCTCGCTTGCGTGCTGGGATTTCTCCATCTACCAAGCACAGACTATGCTGTGGCAGCATTAGTGTCCCTCCCACGTCCTGATGTGAAGGGGAAACCCAAATGTGCTGGGAAGAGAGGAGTTACTACACGTTCGGGAGGACTATCACTGGGCAGAGAAGAAGGGAGGAGAGGCAGGGACATGGACTAGAGCTGAGTGCCTGGGGAGGGGTGGACGGTGAGACAGGAGACGCGGGCCACGCTGGGAGGCCGACCTACAGAGTGGGGATTGTTCTCTCTCTGGTTGGGTTTGGGGGTGTCAGAACTCGAGCAGCCATGAGAAAGGGGAATTTGGGAGCGGATGGTTGGGAATGGGAGTCGTCCCGGTGCTCCTGTGGGACACAGCCGGCCACCTGCCCCCCTCCAAGCCTGGAGCTCCAGGGCTGCTGCCTGGCCTGTGTCTGGGTGGCGCTGGCCTGGGACCCCAAGCCGTGCCTGGGGCCGGAGTGACTCGGTGCGGGTCCTTTCCCATCGCCATCCTCACCCTCACCCTCGGCCGGGTGCATGCTGGGCGCTTTGAGCCACACAGACCATGCGAAGAAAATGAAACACGCACGGGGCTTCATTCTCTTCCTCGCCCATGGCTCTGTTCTCTCCCCGTGATCCTCTGACCCGGTCCGTCACGCTTGCGGGGGCTCCCGGGTACCGAGCCCCGTCTCCCCACCGGGCTGCCTGCCTTGCACGCGGGGGCCGCGAGGCCAGGCCGGGGACGCCCGAACCAACCGGACTCGGCTGTTTTACATTTCCCTCCCAGCTCCTCCCACGTTGCCCCCGACTCCGGTGGGTGCGACGGGCGCTGTGAGCAGTACTGACGCTACTGCCACCGCTGCCACCACCGAAGCCACCACAGTCCCCACCATCCCAGGTGTCGCACCTACCACCATCGCCACCACCACCACCACCACCACCACCGCCGCCACAACTACAACCACTGCCGCCGCCGCCGCCACCACGGAGAGGCCTCCCGCCACCACCTCCGGGACTAAGATGCCCGAATCCGGTACTGCCCACTGTCCCTGCGCCCCGATCCCTCCGCGGGAGGCTCCCCGCGTGGGGGGGGGCGGGTCTGGGATGCCGTTGGCCACCACCGCCCTTTGTTTCCACTTTGAAGGCACACGTGGCGAGGATTCTCAGTCTGGTAGCCCGGGGGCACGGAGCACCTCGGCCCGTCCGTGGGCGGCTCTCCACGCCCCCATTCTAGCCTCAGATCCGTGTTCACAGCGGGCCACGCTCCTCAGGCAGGGTCCCCGTGTCCCGGATGGCAGGGCCGCCTCCACCTCCGTGCTAAGCAGCAGCTTAGGGCTGAGCACCCTGGAAGGGAGAGAGGACGCGGGCCTGACCCCGGATAGTTGGCCTGAGAGGGCTTCCTGCCCCGGCCGTGTGCATTCAGCCCTGCAACATAGAAGGCTGAGGCGTGGGGAGCGGCCAGCCCTGCCGAGCAGCTCTGTTCCCAGAACCCTGACTTCCCTCACATCGTCTCCCCACAAAGCACGCTTCCAGCCGCCCCCCGGCCCCTTTTTTTAAAAGAAGAGCTTCCGAGAAAGAGCCTTGCCAGGGAGCCCCATAACGCCCACGCCTTAGATGCACACCGGAAGGGAGAATGGCAGCCTTAAGAATTGATTCCAGGGCTGGCCTGCTGAGCCCAGAAAATGTGCTGTCCCGTGTGCAGCCAGGCCAGGAAGCTCTGTCCTTCCAGCCTGAGGAGAACCCCTGTGCAATTTAGCCGTCCCTCTAAGAACCAAGCATCAAACACTCTTTCATTACCATCCAGGGGAGGGCCTCTAGTTCACAGAGCCCACGGGCCAGCTATAAAAACAGTGTGATGCAGCTGGCAGGGGACGCAGGAGGCATCCAGAGCCCTCCGCCAGCAGCTGTAGGACTGTAGACCCCTCTGCGTCCTGGGCAAGTCCCTTTACCTTCCCAGGCCTCACGGCTCAGCACCTGAATGAGGGTGGAGGCTTAATGCACCCTGTGAGTATTGTCTTTAATTCAATTACGTGAGCCCAAAGGGGAGGCGAGTGATACATCGGGGGGACACGGTGTTCCTCAGGCCTTGAAGGCACGGATTTGCTTTAAAGATACAATATCCAGAATTGAAACAATACGGACTTTAGGAAGACGTTGGCTGAGCAGAAGCCTGGCAGGCCATCAGAAGCTCCCACCGGTAGTTTGGTGTCGGGTGTTCTTTGGGGCCACGCTGAGGCATCTTTGCATGATAGCAGGGCCCTGTGTCCCCGTGAATGCTTGGAGGTCACAGAACAGATGCACAGAGAAGGAAGAAGGGGACTGGACCTTGCCTCCCAGCAGAGTTACTGCCCTCTGGAAAGATCGGCCTTGCTGCCACATAGGACTAGCCCCATTGACGCTCACACGCGACTTCTAACTGTCCAAGACGCTGCAGAGGACCTGCCTGTGCCCCTGAATTTAGAGCCTGGGGACACCCCGCAAACATCCTCACTTCCCTCAGTACAGGAGAGTGGTTCTGCCAGCCACGAGTTTTTTAACCGTCTTTCAGCTTTTTCATGTCTTATATCTTAGGACCCAGTGTTTCCTGAATTTCCTTTCCTTTAGGGTGAAACGGGGCTTTTTATTTGGCCTTAACTTGTCTCTTTCAGATTTCAGGGGATACCCCCTACTTCTCCCTTTCTGGGAGCCCGCAGAACAATCCATGCTTCCTCTCACGCTTTTTGTGTTTTATAGGAATTGATAGCTCTCCTTCTTGGTCTTCCTCTCTGAGCTTTTCAGTTCTTTAGCAGTGGCACTGCCTTCCCCCAGCTCCCACCTCTGTGTCATTCTGCTCCAGTCATGCCCCAGTCTCCACGCCCTTTACGAGAGTCAGATTTGGGTCAGTTATTGTATTGGTGGCCAAACTGTGTAAACCCAAATTCTCTGGCTATTTCCAGGCCCCAGAGCTGAGGAAGAAGAAGCTCAAGTTCCCAAATCATGAGTTCTCATAATTCATTCCCACTAGCAAGAGTCGTGAGATTCCAAGGAGCTGGGATTTGGGGTGGCTTAAAGCCGCCAGTACAATGGAAACACCTGGCAGATAAGTAAAGAAGCCTATCTTCTGCCCTCCCCATGGAGAATGCCCTGTGGTGCCGCCAGTGGAATCTCTTTCCTGGCCCCTCACCTGACATGAGTCATTCACCTGGGGCAACCCGCAACTGACAAGGTTGTAGTAGAGAAGGCACCCCCTTTGAAGTTAAGACCAGGAGATCTTTTATCGCTTCCCCAGCCCTGCAGACTCAGTCACATGTCAAATGGATAATGAATAAATGCATCACCAATGTACTCTATTCATTTATATTTGACAAGTGAGTTAGTGACAGTGCCCCCTTGCATGCTAATAAAATATACAGGAGCCACACTTGTAAAGTCTTTGAAATACAAGGCTTCATGCTAGTACTCCACTATTAAATCTTTACCGGGAAATGGGGTAATCAGACTGCTGGGACTCTTGAAAAATGATTACGTTTGAAGATTAGTGCCACTCTCCTGTCCACAGGCTATGGTTTCAGACAGTGCGGTGGCTTTGATAAAGTGGCTCCCAGCTCATAGGAACTAGATAATTAATGTCTTCCGTACTGCATGGAGATCAAGCCTGAAAGACAATTTAGTGCTGAGGAGCCAAAAAAAATTGCATTCTTCTGGTGTCTCAAACGCTGGGGGCTGGGGGTCAAGAAGGAGTTCTCTTCTTTGGTTCCCACCTAGCCCATGAGAGGGAGAGGAGGGGCTCATACTGTCTCTACTTGGGACCCTGGGGTTGTTGACCCCAAGTCCCCTTAAACAATCTGAGGCCATGTTCCACACAATCCAGGATCATGCTGACCCAGGGACTCCCAAATCACCTGTCTGCGTTACCGTTCTCCCGGTTCAGGAGCCCTGTAAGGCTTTCCCACGTTTGGTCCTGAACTTTCTACACATCACGACTCTTGAGGGTTTTCTAAAGATCCTGCTCTCCTTCCTGTAGAGTGTCTGTAGCTGAAGGGAGAGAGGCTGGCACCTCTTTGCCCCTCTGTCTGTAGGATGGCCAGGGGAGCTTTGCCCACCGTTCCAACCCATGACAAAGGATCAAAAAAGGGAAAGAGCCCAGGTCCGAGCCTCCCATGGCATGGATTAAGACCCCCTCTTTCATTCCTACCCCCACCTGTGTGGACACACAGTTTCCAGCTCTCCCTCACATACAGGTCCTCCTGTCTGCGCCCGCTCGTACCTGGATGGCGACCTCTGGCCTGGCCACCAAGGCTGCAGCTTGGAGCGCTGTCGGGCCCCCTGCACAGCCACTTCTGAGTCTTCCCCTTCCGAGCCGCGCACGCGTGTGTATGTGTGTGTGTGCATGTGTGTGGGCACGCGTGTGTCTCCGGAGCTGCCTGTCTCCTCATCACTAACCCCTCTTCTAACCTGCCCACCAGCCCCCGACAGGCAGTCCATATGGAACGTCACGGTCCTCCCCAACAGTAAATGGGCCAACATCACCTGGAAGCACAATTTCGGGCCCGGAACTGACTTTGTGGTTGAGTACATCGACAGTAAGCATTGCTGAGCGGGGCACGGCGGCAGCTGCGGTGGGTAGCGTAGATGCCATTAAAGAGATCCTGTGAACTCCCCCAGGCTCAGAGGGGCCTGTTAGCCCGGCTTAATTATGACTTAATGAAATCGATACGCACTCAGGCGGCAGTGGGGTGGGAACAGCAGTCGAAGGAGAAGGAAGAGGGCTTCCAAAGCCATTAGCGGAGGTCTAGGGTTGCATGCGCTGGGGAGGACCCGGGTAGCGGGGCCCTTCGTCCGTTTCCTGCCCAGGATGAGGGTTCCGAACAGCCCCCATAAGAGCCAAAGCTCACTCTGTGTGGCTTTCCTTAGCTCAGAATCCACTAGTGTCTGGTTTCTCGTTTCTTCACTAGTTCAGTTCAGACTTTGGGTACCACTGTGGTTTGCTCACAGAGGGATGCCAGTGCCCTACGGTCCAAGGCACAGACCAGGGTCGCTTGTCGCAGAGAGCCGGTGGCTTGAGCTGAGCTGTTCACTCTTTATTGGATCTTGGGATCAAGGGTCATATTCATTACGCTGTAGGGGGTGGTCAACGTATCTCCTTCTTTGAGAGAAGGCCCCTGTTCCTGAGGACTCAGCCCCACCACGTTGTCGTCTAGCAGCTAAACCAGCTAACCCAGCCAGAAGATCTCTAAGGAACGAGCACAGCCAAGTCTTAGTTCTCCGTGGTCGGAAGGGTTCACTTCCACCGACTCTCATCCCTAGTTTGGCCCTTACTGTTTCAGCTTCCTATAACCACCGTTCGCCCTACACGCCGATAACAAGGGCGCTCCCTTCTCCTGAGGTGTGGATTCTCCACACAGCAAGAAATGAGAGGTGAAACCGGGAGTGAGAGCCAAGGACTGGAGTCCTGCCTCCCCTCCAGTTACCATGAGGGATGCTAACTGGCTCTCCGAGCCTCACCAGAAAGCTCCCACGCGGGAAGTTTGTCACCCCCGGGACAACAGAGCATTGACTGACATGCTCTGTAGGAGCAGGAAGTAGGTCATCACGTTTAGTGCCAAGGCTGTAGTGGGGGAAGAAGGCTTGAGAAAGAATAGTGCCGTTGGCTGAAGGGCCGTCACGTAGGAGAGTCAGCGTCGCGTGGAAGGGCTGGTGGCGCTGCCTGGTGACCTCCTAGTCTGCGCGATGGCCCGGCCCCATCCCCCACGCTTCTGCCTTTGACAGGTGACCAGGACCCTAAGCACTGCCTCCCCAGCTCCTCCTGCCTGGCCCTAGGCTGACTGAGGTTTCTGTTCCCCAGGCAACCATACGAAAAAAACTGTCCCTGTTAAGGCCCAGGCCCAGCCTATACAGCTGACAGACCTCTATCCCGGGATGACATACACGTTGCGCGTTTATTCCCGGGACAACGAGGGCATCAGCAGTACCGTCATCACCTTTATGACCAGTACAGGTGAGAGGGGATCTGGCCTGGCCGTCCCCTGCAAGCATGGGGCATTTCATTCCATCCTCAGCTTCCTGCTTGTCTCTTCTCCTTGGAAAGAAGACTCATCCCACCCATTCCCCACCTTGCATGGCGTGTCTCAGCTCTTAGTCGGTCCGCAGCTCCCAGAAAGCCAGGAGGAGCCAGAGTGCATGCACAGCGGAAGTGGACAGTGCCCTTCTGACCCTGTGGCGACGCGTGGGGAGTCAGAAGGAAATGAGGACAGAGGAGGCCGCCTGGCCCCCTGGCTGTGCCGGCAACACGAGGGCTTGGTGTGTGTGCGATCGTGGGCGCTGCGAGTGGGTCTGGGGGCTGCCGGAGTGCAGAGCAGCCTGCCCTGTGCGCGCAGGATGTGGAATTAAGGGATAGGACCACCCAAGGGTCTTGACCCAGAAATCTTCCCAGGATCGGCATGTGTGTCACTGCCCTGCCACTGTCATCTGTTTAAAAAAAAAAAAAAAGTTCCAAAGTATGTGACACGAATTGTTCGGGGCTTTATCCTGGTTTAGTTTTTTTGTCCCCAGTTTGCCATAGCTTAAAAGTAGTTGACTTTCTGTCGTGCTGGGGAAGAGGAAGGAGCTCTCCAGGAGGAGGATAGTCCTGGCTCAAAAGGGACTTCGGCTGTAGCTAGAGAAGCAACCTCAGTGTGCCAAATGAACAGGCCACTAGGGGCTCAGTAAATGGTATAAGGTCTGGGCGGGCAGGCAGTCTGGAGACTTGAGGCCACCTGCTCATCTGTTTGTGTGTATCTTCACGGTCAGCCGGGCAGGTGGCCTTGCTAAGTCCTGAGGCAAAGGGTGAGGGTGGGGGAAAGAACCAAAGAGAGAAAGGGACCAGGTCCTGGCCCCGGGATGTCCTAATCAGGTGCAGGTTAGGAGATATGAGCATGGCGGGGGTGGGGGGAAACACACAATGATTCATATGACCTTATGAATGTTGACTCCGTTATTCATTACTCTTCCTGTGGCCAGGCTGATCCTGGTAGCCTGCATCTTGAGATTCACCACCCAATTGTATAAATGTCTCACTCCACCCCTTCTAGCCTGGTCCCTCCTGGTCTGGACGTTCCAACCTCCTCCCCATGCCTCCGGCCTATCCTGCCCACGTTCATGCTGTCAAGACTCAGGGAGTCTGAGTCCGGCTGCCTGCTTGAGGCTAGCCCAGCCAACTCAGGCAGGATGTCTGAGCGAGGGGCCAGGCCAGCTTGGGAGCCAGGCAAGGGAACTGGACAGTTGACCAAGTAGAGCAGGTGGCTGGGCTCTGCCCGACCCAGTCGGGGTCTCAAGCTCTTGCTCATCGGCGCGTGCGTTTAATTTTGCTTCATTATCAACTTGAGTCCAGCACAGAGGCAGGAGGCACAGATAAGATTCGAGCCTGGAGCCGCCTCCTAGGCAAGGCTACGAAAGCCAGTGCAGTCTGCTTCTAGACTTCTCCCGGGACTAAGTCCTGGGGCTGAGAGTGAGGGCTGAAGAGAAAGAACCAGGGAGAAAAGGGCCAGTCCCCGCCCTCAGGGATGTCCCAGTCTGCCTCTAGGTATCAAACATGCGGTACGGGGAGAAAAAAAAAAAGATGATGGATAATACACTTCTGAACATTGACTCAGTGTTCTTCTCTCTTTTCCTGTGGTTGGTCTGGAGAGACTGATCCTGATAGATTGCTTTCAGAGTGAGTTTTCCCAGACTCCTCCGGGTGCACGCCGGGGTGGGCGGGTTTGTGACCCGAGCTCTGAGTACATATTGTTCGCTTACCTCACTGGCTGGCTAGAAATTACTATGTGCAAACCACACAGGGAAAGGAAATATGTTCCTTTTCTCAAATTTGTGTGTGCCTGTGTGTGTCCGGATTCTTCGAAAACGCACGCTGTGTATCCTGCGGGTGGAGTCCAAAGCCAACTTCACACGATTCCCTAGGTCCCAGGGTCTCATCAAAGCAAGAGTTTATGAGCATCTCTGGGTCCGACCACTGGTCATTTAGGTGACCACAGGCCATCACTTTAGTCCACAGACCCAGACACGCAGCAGTGGTTCAGGGGGGAAATAGAAGGAAACCACGAGGAATGCTAACTGGTTCCCTGACCCTCACCAGAAAGATCCCACATGGAAAGTTAATCACCTCCTTGAAGCTTTTAAAGCCAAAGAGACCCAAGGGGCCACACGCACGTAGCCCTGGACTCTAAGGGGCTCATGAGCTCTTCTGTCCTGGGGTCGGCTGGGGTCAGCAGGGTGGGGCGAGGTGGCAGCACCCAGGTGCTGACAGTGGGCCAGTGGGACAGACAGCAGACTGCCTCAGACCTCAGGAAAGTGGGAGGAGGGACATTAGGGGACCTCACTGTGGTCAGTTTCCTGCTGTGTTTGGAAGAAACCCGGGATGGGGCACGGTGGTGATACAGAGGCATCGGATGGTCCTTAAGTAAGAGCAGCTAAGCCTAAGTGCATTTGAAGGAAGTCTGCCCCTGTTCTATTTGCTCACCTCCCCCTGTTTGTGAAATGTAATTCTTCTGCGGACGTTGAGTGACTGGCCTTTGAGTCGTGAGAACTGCCTGTCTGGCAGACGAATGGCCCATTTCTGAGCAGTCTTGTAGGGTGTGGTGTGGAAGGCACACAAAATATGGCCTCTGGTCTAGAGTCAGAGGCACTTGGACCTGAGTTGGCCAGACGTTGTGGGCCGGATGAGCAGGTGCTGTTCAGGCTCCCTGTTCCAGCGGAAGGTGGTGAGTGTAAGCACACCCTGGTCTTTGAACGTTGTCATTACTGTGTCCATTAGGAATCTTGAAACATGTTGAACAGATCGATTAAGAATGGTGTCGGCGGCCAAATGTAATACCCTGAAACCTCCCTACAGTGCTTTCCGTCTCTCAGAGTCCACTCTGTCGGGTCACGTCCTCCGTGAGATCATCTGGTCCTAAATTGCTCTCGGTACTTGAGAAACTAAATCATTTTGATGGGGTCCAGTTGAACCCACCTTACCTCAGATCCCACTTGGTTCGGGTTTGGGTTTGGGTTTGGGTTCTTTCTGAGATGTCGTTGGCACATAACGTCGTATTCGTTTCAGGCGTACAATATAATGATAGGATATATGAATATATTGCAAAATGACCTCCACAAAAAATTTAATTAACATCCAGCACTACTCATAGTTACAACACCCACTTGGATTTGAACAGGCTTCTGTGTCCAAACCTCACAGAAAATTCTTTGCCCGTGTGGCCACTCTCCCTGGAATTGTGACCTTCTCTCCCAAGAGGCTCGTGGAGGTGGCTTGTTGGGGAGCAAACAGGTCACTGCACACCTACGAACCAAATGCTCTGCGAAGGACAGGCACCACCATCCAGACTCGGGGTGTGGCGCATGGCCAAGCCAATTTCCCAGTGACCCCGGTCGGTATCCCAAGCTAACCATATTAAATTAGGATTAAACTGATCATTCATAAGTGTTCACCGCCTACTTGTTATGTGACCAGCATCGTGCTAAGCCCTAGGGGGGCTCAAAGACTCCCCTGTTCTCAAGCCTCGAATAGTATAGTTGGAAATCAGGACCCAGGAAACAGAGCAAATGAGTATTACATTTCGTGAAGTAGACAGGGGTGAATTCTGAGATTGCTGTAAGCCGGAGGAGTGGGAGATTTGGGAAGGTGGGGTGGAATGTGGAAAGGTAGAGATCAAGAAGGGCATGGGTGGGGGGGGAGGGGAAGAACCAAGTGCCCGGAAGGCCAGGCATGACAAAGGTGTCCCGGGAGCATAATACACGATGTGTCAAGCAGACAGGGCACCGGAGGAGATGTTGGGAGGATGTTAGCTGGGAGCACTGGGCTTACAGCTGCAGAACCGGCTGGAGGGACAATGCAAGGTGAACAAAGGGATCGCCCGTTGGAAAGTGAGGGCCGGAGGACAGGTGAGGGGAGGAGCCAAGGCTGTAGAGGTCGTTTGGGGAAAGACCCACTCCATGATAGCAGTTGAAGCACTGAGTAGAGAGGGGCTTGAGGTTTTCCCGTCGGGATCGGAGAAAGATGGTGACAGGAACTGGAGACCGTGCAAGGTGAAGGAGTTCACCTGTAAAAGGACAGTGCCTGCGCTAGAGCTGAAAAGACTGGCGGCTGCCTCTAGGGTTTTTCTTTTAAGATGCTGGAAGCTTCGCTGTATTCAAGAGCAGAGGGGAGGAGGCAGCAAAGAGGAAGATGCTGGAGGGCTTGACGTCCTTCTAGGACTGAGGCACCCAGGAAGGGAGAGCTGCCACCAGTGCCATGGAGGAAGGGACAGCTGTGGAGACTCTGAGGTTTCGGTGGTCACCCGAGTGGAAGGGGGGAAGCCGCCCACCCAGGGAGAGGGTAGCGTGGGGCAGCGCGAGAGGGAGGAGCAGTGTGGGAGGATGGTGAGAGGGGGATGGAGAGATGGGCGGGCAGCAGCAAAGGCCCAGTCGAGGAACATGTAGCTTACGAGCTCTTTGCCTTGAGCAAATCACGTAAAATCTCTGTGCCTTAGTTTTCTCATCGGTAAAATAGAGCTAATAAAGCCTACCCGATGGGATTGTGAGGATCGAATTAGATGCTGGGTGGAGACGTACTCAGAGCTGTGACTAGCCCACAGGAGGTGCTTCCGAGTGTGCACTGTGATAGTGGGACCGTATCCGGTGGGAACAGGTGCTGTGAGAGAGAGAAACCGGAGTGGCTATTTGGGGGAGGGGGCTTTGGCTTTAGCTGTGAAGGTCTGGGAAGGCCTTTCTAAGAGGAGGTGACATTTGCCGAGGCGGCCATCTGAAGAAAGAGCGGCAGATGCCAAGGCCCTGAGGTAGGGACGTGAGTGGCCAGTGTGGCTAGAGGAGTGAGGGTAGAAGACCAGACTGGAGAAATGTCCGGGGCCAGCTCGGGTGGGGCCTGCGAGGACAGGACAGAAATCTAGCTTTTCACCCAGTAACAATGGGAAGCATTGGAAGGTTGAAGCAAGGAAGTGGTTTGCTCCTCCGAGGGGCTTGGGGAGGATCTCTCTAGCACCTTTCATGGAACAGCCTGCAGGGGTAGGGGTGGGAGGGATGGGCCATCCCCGCACAACATACACAGATCGGGTAATCACACCAGCGCAGCCAGAGCACAGAGAGCACGAAAGCACTCATTTGGCAGTCTCCCTCACTTGTCCACCCTCTTCTTGGTGCATTCCCTTGCCCAGGCACAGAGAAGGCTCTAAAGACAGTTTCTGTGCCCAGGAAGAGCAAAGGGTAGGATCGCACCCAGACCCCTCCCCCACAAAAAAGCATGTGATGGAGACCCTGGAGCATGAGGGCTCCTGGTCACCCCTCTGTTCCTCGTGCTCGTCCCCAGGAGGAGGTCCCGTGCCTTGGCCCGGGGCTCCATGGGCTCTCTGAAACCCTGCTGTCACCTGGCTCTGTGAGACGCCCCTCGGCTCACCAGGCTGGTCCCAGGGCTACTTTGAGTTGGCTCAGTTGCTTGGATCCTGCCGCTCCTCCCAAGTCTCGGTTTCCGTGGCAGGCTGGGAGCCCCTGCTGTTCTCTAATCCACAGAAAGGAGTAGGGTGAGTGGGTTTTGCCCACGCCACACCCCTTCCCAAACCCTCATGCCAACCGTTGGGTCATCCAGAATACCTGCAGAGGACACCTGAGCTGCTGTCCTCTTGGCCCACCCAAGTGCCCCTTGGATTGTGAAGGGGTCAGCCCACACGGGGACATGTCTTCACGAGCACTGGGAAGGGACAGAGAGGGACTCATTGTCATGGGGATTGGTGGCGGGGGCGGGGGGGACCTCCACGCGTTGGAAATGGCTTGCAAGTGGCTGGACGCTGAAGGCACGGCCCCGGCCCCCCGCCGTGCCGCCAGCCCATCCGGGTACCCGCACGGGGACTGTCTCTGCTGTCAGGGAGCGCCCGATCCAGTTGGGGGAGCGTGAGAAGGCACAGGGCATCCTGGAGCCACACCCTGCCCAGACCCACTGCCCAGAAGTCCAGTTGGCTTTGGGGCCAGGTTGGTGGGAAAGGTTGCCGTTCTGTGCCTGTGCAGGCCTGCGAAGGTGTTCTTCTGACAGGCTTTTGCCATGTTAACCATGGCCCCCGTTCCCTGGTGGGTAGCAGAGTCCCGTTTCCTCACCCCAAGCTCGTCCGCGGGGAATCGTACCTCCGGGGCCGATCCCGGCCTTCCCTCAGTCCCCACCGGGCTGTGACCAGCCGTCTGGGTTGCGAGAACGCCATGCCCCGTCCTTAGGACACTTTCCCTTCCTGAAGGACCTGTTCAGCCTTCTGCTGCTTATTCTGCTCCCTCTACCCCTTTCCTGTGCCTCTTTTCTGACCTTCTGACCTTGGCTCTTTAATTATTTTCTCTTTGTCCCTGTTGTGGGGTAGTTTGGGCCAGAGGGCTGCTAGGTGGTAGCATAAGGCTCCAGGAGGAACATCGACGTGAAATAGCCGTTCTTCCCTCACCTTCCCCTCCTCACCTTCTCCCGTGGGAAATCATTCACGTGTTTGCTTCCGGCCCTCCCTCCCCCACCAGCTTATACCAACAACCAGGCGGACATCGCCACCCAGGGCTGGTTCATCGGGCTCATGTGCGCCATCGCCCTCCTGGTACTGATCCTGCTCATTGTCTGTTTCATCAAGAGAAGTCGAGGTGGCAAGTATCCAGGTAAGATGTATCAGGCTAGTGGGCTTGGGGGGTGGGGCCGGCAGGCTTTCCTGGGAGCCGCCAGGTCCGGGGGGGGGGGGTTCTGTTCTCCCCGTGAGCCCAACCCCTGCCGAGCTCGGACGTACAGTCCTCCTGCCTGGTCTGTGCATCTGAGAGGTGCCGGAGAGCACTTGAGTTAATTAAGCTCGCCCAAGGTGGGCGGACGGCGTGGTCCAGGCAGCTCCAAAGAGGGGCTAGAAGGAACGCTGGCTCCTATTAAGAATGACCTTCCCTCCCCTTGGCACACCATCCATCTGCTTAGCAAATTGACTTGTTTCAACCTGAATCCCATTAGGATCCTGTGTCCCAAGGAAGGAGGAAGGAAGAAAGGTATTTTCTCTGTGAGAGAGAGAATGGAGAGGGGAGGGTCTGGAGGGAAGAAGCACACCCTTGAGGCTCTCGGTCACTGGGCTGTAATGACAGATACCCCAACAGAGGCTCAGGAGCTCCTGCGTGAAGGGCAGGCAGAGGCTGAGGGGTGGCTTGCGTGAAACAGACTCCCTCGGTCCTGAAGGAGCTTTGGGCTTCCCAGAGAGTCCCAAAGCGCCATTTCTCTTCTGGGGGCCTCAAGAACCACCAGCCCAGACAAACCAAGGTCAAGGACAAGGACCTCTGGCATTCTTGCTTCTGGAAATATTGATTGTTTTTCAAACAGGGGCAAGAAAGCCATCTGTCTGTGAGGGGGTGGGTAGGATGACAGGAGACAGGATAATGGATGACCCAGAGAGTGAAAATCCTGCTGGTCTGCAAAATGAAATTACTCCCTGCCCCCTAAAGCACAGCCCGTGCTCCCCAAATGCCTGCCTCTCCCGGCCTCTAAACAAGTCCTCCTCCGGGGGCCCCCTAAAACTCAACTCAGAGAGAAGATTCTTTTATTTCCTTCCCCTGCCCACATTCCCTCAGACCCCAGGATTCTAAAGAATCTCCTTGAAGTGAGGCACATGTCTGTGAGGAAGGGCAGGAAATTCCAATTCTTCATTGGCAAATGACGTTTTCTTTCACTTGGTTGTGCTGTGTTGGGATTGTTTTTCTTCTATAAGAGAGAAAGCTCTAGAGTCAGGGAGTAGAACGGCCTTACTGAGCTCACCCCCAACCCCCCACTCATCAGATAAACTCTGAGCCTTCCTTTGCCCGTGTAGAAAGTGTTCCATTCCAGAAAGCTCTCAAGGCTTACTGCCTTCCCTCCAGATACAGGGTAGGGCCCTGGTCCAGTAGAAAGATGAGTGAACCATGAGGCCTGGGCTCTAGCTTTCACTCTAGACTTTATTCAGTTACTAATTAGTTACATGACATGTTCTTCATTTTCCAAGGGCTCAGTTTCCCTCTCCTTAAATGGGGCGATTCTCCTGCCCTGTACCTCAGGAAGGATACATAAAGAGCCATCCGCGTGTCCATTGTGTGCCAGGCTCTGTGCTGAGTGCCCAGGACACCAGAAGAAAGATGATCTGTCCCTCAACACACTGCATTGGGCACAGAAGGAATGTCACAGCATGAAACAGGGCCTTGGAGGGGTGTGTACAAAATCACACAGGTATAGGGACAGGGAGTCGCACAAACAAGTGAGGTCACAGATGTGAAAGCATTTTCCATTCTGAAGGTGCGTACGGAGCGTAGGGCCCTCTGCCCTCTGCCCAGAGCACTCTGCTAGGGGCTTTTAAGAGACAGACGCAAATTATGATAAGAGAGGGCAGACCAAGAGAGGGTCGCATCCATTGGGTGTTTGTGGCCAACCTCACGGAGAGGTGGTGGGGAGTCAGGTGGGAGGACATTTCAGCTGCCAGTGGAGATGTGCAGAAACCGCAGCCATGAGGAAGCAGTGGCGCCATGAACTTGACACCTGGTGAAACCAGGGAAGGACGAGGGAGGCATTGATGGCGACTCGTTGAGAGGGAGAGTGTTGCTGAGCCCAGAGGTGGTGCCTTGACGGTGCAGTCAGGGTCCCAAGGAGCAGAGGCATAATCATCGTGTCTGTGTCTTTGCTTCTCTTACCAACCAAGTGCGAGAAAAGAAGGATGTTCCCCTTGGCCCTGAAGACCCCAAGGAAGAGGATGGCTCCTTCGACTACAGGTGCGTGATCTGTTTGACTCCTGGTCACCCCCGCGTCGGGTAGGCGGCTGTCCTCACTGCCCCCTTGTCATCCATTGGTCTGTCACTTCTGCCTCTCGGACGGCCTCTGCTTGTCCTGATTGCGCCGGACACGGCTGGCTCCTTGAAGGCAAGACCGACGCTGATTTGAGGAACAGCATTTCATTCATTCAGCTGCACAACTCAGATTTTTTCGAGCTCCTTATTTGTATGTTTTCACCTTTTTACTGCGAGAGCACATGCTGAGAACCCCCTTGCTACGAAACGAGCTGTTGGCTTTCTCTCTGCCCACACCCCCACCCTGACCCTGTAGACAACCGCCCGGGGAATGGACGTTGTCTTGAGAGCTCAACTCCGTGAGAAATGAGGGGTAGTGTTAGATGTGGTGGGTGGGGAGGTTCTAGACCTTTTCCTCATGAACTTGAATGATATCTCTGGGCTCTAGCCCAGAACAGGCCTTGGAGAGGCCTCTGGCCAGTCCCGGCTCAAATCAGAGGACTGAGGCCCAGGCAGGGAAGTGACCTGCCCAGGACGCCCACCCACATCTGCCACCCAGTGAGCTGGTGGCACAGCTGGAGAAGCCAGGGGCCCGACTTCCAGTTACTGCTAGTGGGCAACATCACAACCCCCATCAGACCTGGATGGGCCTTCATATCGGGCGTAACAAAGTTGTAATCTCCCTTTTGATGGCAAATGTATGTTGAGTTAAGGAAAGATGCTGGGCGGGTCCTGGAGTCTCATTCCCAGACCAAGGTGGGCGGAAGGAAATGCTCTGATCGGAGCCCTGCTTCCCCACCCCCACCCTGTTACTCCCTGGGGTGACATCACCCCGCCTTCCCCTGACCTCTCCTTATCCTATCCTCGGCCTCCGCCACTGTGCTCAGCAGCAGCCGGACAGGCAGAGTCAGCTCAACGGGTGGCAAAGACACTGCCCACCCAGGAGTCCATCTGGACGCTTACGAACGTCCATCCATCCAGTCCCGACATCTCCAAGAGCCTCTTAAGAGGGCAAACACGAGAGGCCCCTCCCCTGACTGTCCTCAGCACCCCTGCTGGGGCCCATCTTCCCCAGGGGCTGAGAGCTATTCCCTGGCCATCAGTTCTGAAGGACATGGAACTTCCCTCCCCCAGACCCTCAGCGCAGCCATAGAAGAGGGGTGAGGCCCTCCTCGTATTCAGGGCCAGGCAACCTGTGCTATGAGAAGCTGCTTCCTCAGGCGCCTCTCCTCCCCCAGACACCAAAGCTGTTGGGCAAGAACACCTGCCTTCTCCCCACCCACTCCCCCGGCCCACCCACACTGAGGCTGGATATACACACACAGATGCATCCACGGGCCCACACACCACGCACACACGCGCCTCGGTTTGGGCTCAGCAGTGAAGCACCTCTCTGGTGGGTCTGCTTCTCTCCGCCTTGTGTGCCCACCTGTTTCTCCAGGGTCTCGGGGAAGATGGGCGGACAGGTGTGTAGGGCCCCCCCCCCCCCCGTCATCCTGGTTCCTCTCGAGCTTCCCGTAGAAGAGGTCTTTCTTCCCAGCTTGAGATCCTCATTCTCCACAAGAATCTGACACACCGAGGACCCCTCCCTCTGCCTCCCACCCCTGCTGGGCCATTGGCCGCATTTGGCTTAGGTCCCTGGAATCCCCTAGAAGCACATAGACACAATCCCCACGCTCCTGGGAAGGAGCACATGTGAAAAAGGTCAGTGGATGGGGCAAGAACCCGGTAATTAGAAGCTGCTCATTTCAAAACGTGAGCCCCACTCCCCATCGAGACTCAGGTTAGCCCTAGAGACCTGCCTGCCTCACTAGGCCTGCCTCTCCCGTAGCGCTGCCATCGGAGGACGCAGGCGGAGTTAATGGGGCACAAGAGGGAGCGGGCTAATAGCTTTCCATCTACTAACACCCAGTTCAGGCTCTGGCTCCAGACCCTCCCCTGACAGCTGTCCCTGCCCAGCACTGCTGTTAGAAGCCAACACGCAGTGCCGACTATAATGGCAACTCAGCCGGTTGTTTCCACACACGTCCAGAAAGGGCTAAGCGTGTCCCGGGGGCCAGGGAGGGGACGTTGTGTGTCTGCCCATACCGCCTGGCACCGCTGTGGTCCCGGCTGCCTCCTGTGGGGGGGCCGTCTCCCCTCTGAAGTGCAGCCAGCAGCACCTGGACCCCCTCCGAGCCAAAAGGGCAGAGAGTTTTGCAGCCAAGGGAGGGGATGTGGCGCTTGAGCAGACACTGGCTGCTGGGGGTGTCTCACTTCCGGGGGGGCGGGGCACAGCAGGCATCCCAGCAGGTAGAGATGCCACTTTAGCCCCCAGCCTGCCAGCTCCCCTTGCCCAGGAGGGGCTGAGGGGCAGGACCCGGGGGCCTCCAAGGAGGCTGGGCAGGACCCCCTGAGACTCGCCGGGCTTTGTCTCAAGTTGCTGGCGACACACGCTCGTGTGCGTGCCCCTCCCCGCGTTGCACCCTCTTTCGCTTGCCCCCAGGCAAGAGCACCTGCTTGCTGGTAAACCAGAGAGCCGACAGAAACCACACCAAGACGAGAAGGGCAGAGGCAGGGAGAGGTTTGTTTCTCAGTGGCCCCGGCCCATTGCTTTCTTGTCAAGGACAGAGCCTTTCTAGACAGAGCCACACAGATCACAGAGAGTCAAAGCTAGTTCAGCCCCTCTTGACCGAAAGGCTTTCCCAAGACCACAGAGCCACGCAGTGACGCACATGCGACTGGGGCCCCAGCTCCTTGACCCTTCTGGCCCTGCCTGGTCTGACTCTCCTCGCTCTGGGGTGGCTGTCCTCTGCCCACTCCTACCCCAGAGAGTAGCGCAGCCTCCTGAAGAGACCAGGAGTCCAGAAGTGTGGGCTCCATAAAAAATTAAAATCATAATCCCCGGCAAAAAAAAAAAGAAAGAGAGAAAGAAAGAAAAGAAGTGTGGGCTCCAGGCCCAGCTCTGCACCAACTTGTCGCCTCAGCTTGGGGAAGACGCCTGTCCTCTCCAGGCCTCGGGCTCCCTTCTGTCAACCAGCCAGGCAGGGGAGGGCCGGGGGGAGTTGACTGATGACCTCTGAGGTCCTACCCTCCCTGAGCTGTGTAGTACATAGGCTTGGCAAGAGGCCAGCGGCCCTGTTCCGCCCCGCGTGGGTTTAAGCCGCACTGGGCTGGGCCAGGCCCTGATTCTCTGTCTCTCTCTGGCCAGTGACGAGGACAACAAGCCCCTGCAGGGCAGCCAGACGTCCCTGGACGGCACCATCAAGCAACAGGAGAGTGACGACAGCCTGGTGGACTATGGCGAGGGTGGCGAGGGGCAGTTCAATGAGGACGGCTCCTTCATCGGCCAGTACACGGTCAAAAAGGACAAGGAGGAGACAGAGGGCAATGAAAGTTCGGAGGCCACGTCACCTGTCAACGCCATCTATTCTCTGGCCTGATGGAGCCCCTCCGCCCAGGGCACAGCCACTACTTTGCAAGTGGGAGGAGGGGAGAGGGGGAGATGAAGCCACTACAGACCGACCACACAGCCACCACCACCTTCAGGGACAAGGGTACCACGTGGGGGTCTGCCAAGCTGTGAGGACCAGTGACCACCCAGCCAACCACAAGCCCCCTCCCGCTGACCCCCCCTGCACCCCTGAGGTGCCACCATGTGGGAGAGCTAGAGTCCTGGCTAAGCTCAGCTGGAGGGACCCCAGTCCTTTGCTCAGCTTCACAGCCACCTTGAGCCTTCCACCCCCACTGCCCGCCCTTGACCTTGGCATACACACTCACCAGTTTCTGTTGGTTACGGCCCTTTGCGTTGTCTTTGTTTTTGCTTTGTGCATCTTCCCCGCCTCCCCCCCCAGACCCAGCGTCTCCATTTTCTTTTCCTGGTGAACAAATGTCCCTGGATGAGGAAAGAATGAGTGGATTCTCCCCCAGAGAGGCAGAAGGATCGATCTGTAAAAGAACAGACAGAAAAGCTGTAGTATTCAAACCACCACTGGGCCAATGTATTTCCGAAGGATGCCTTTCTCGCCATATGCCTCCCCTTGCCCCCAACCCGTTCGCCTTGGCCTTGTCAGTTGCTGAGCTGGGCTTGGCTCCTTTCTGGAAAATGACAGTATTTTTGGCAGGGAGAGAGTGGGCAGGCCGCCTCGCCTCGCTCTGGGTCACTTGGGAGGTGGGCTTACCTCTTGCTCCTTGCTCTCACCCTGCCCCTTCCTCCAGAGCGTCCAAGACAAGAACCGCACTGACTCTGAAGAAGGAGTTTGAGGAACAGGAGTGGGCGCTGATGGGAAAGACTTCAACTCCAGTGACCGTGTACCTCAAGCAGAAGAAAATCGGGCGTCCGGTCCCTGGGGAGCTGGGCTCACCTCCAGAGAGAAGAAAAGGACTGGGTTTCGACATCCTTCCTCCCCATCAGTGAAACCCAGGATGTGGGAGAGGGGACCTGGCCCGCTGCGTGGAGGGCAGAGGGCGCCCCCTGCCACCTGGTCGGGGATCTCCACCGCTGTCCTCACAGAGATGGGACCACGTGACGCAAAAGCTTTGCTGGTGTGTTTGGGGGTGACAGGTGGTGCTCCCCCTTTCGCCTCTAGCAGATAGCATCTCGCTCAATTCTGTACGATGCTGAAACCGGTGTTTTACACGGTGCGTGGATGGGGCCCGGCTGCCCCTGAGACTGAACCAGTGTGTCCTTTCCTTGGGGTATTTACATATCAGGAGAGCCCGCGGGAACACCGCGCTGACAGTGCTGTAGAGCCTGGCCTGGGGACTCCGCACCCTTCGTATGCCTTATGCAGCTCTGATTCCGGCCCTGCAGTTCCCAGGTTCCCAGCCCCTCCCTGCAAGCCTTGAAGCCTCCAGCAACGTCTGTCTCAAGGAGACCGGGGCGGCCTATGCGAGCGTCACAGCAGAACCAGAAGCAGCCTCTCGACACGTGCCCTGCCACCCGTGGCCCCAGATGGAGACCCTCGCGGACCGCAGTTCTCAGAGACCGAAGGCTCTGCCTTCGTCCTCCCCACCTAATCCGTTTTTGAAACCAAAGGTACCTAGCCTCAGAGAGAGATCTTGAGCCTAAGAGCAGCCCGGTAGCTGTGGCTGCAGCTAGAGTCGGTTTCGGGAGGGTGAGGCTGACCCCTAGGAATGGCCACACGCACAGCGTCCGATTAGAGCCTCCAGCTGCTTGCCGGGGGGGGGCAGCCTGGGCAGGAACAGGGCTGTGTCCTTCAGAGAACTTATTAAACCATCGTCTGCCACACGTTCAAGCCACAAAGGTATTAGCACTGCTTGCATCACTTAATAAGCAGTCAGTGAGGGTCAAGCCCATAGACATACACACTCTGTCCGCGGGTGAGAAATCATAGCCTAGAGCTGAGCCAATTACGCTATTTGAACCCGAGGGCAAGTAACTGTCCTTTGGCCCAGGCCGTGGCCAGGCTTGCAGCCTAGGAGCCCGGGGGGCAGCCCTCTCTTGGTGAAAGGGGACAGGGTGAATAACGGGGGGCTAGGAGTGAGCTCAGGGGCCCCCTCCCCTGGCTTTCCTCTGTCACCTGCCTGGATACAGCGGGGTATGCCTGCAGCGTCTGCCCAGAGTCCCTCAAGGGAACGTCAGGGAAGAGTGCCTGCGAACTGAATTCAAAGACAAGCCTTTCCAGAAAACACTCTGGATCTGAGCAGACTAGCCCGTTTCTCAGGCCCTCATTCCATATTGCACCGAAAGCGGGCCTGTAGGGCGGGAGGACCGTGCGATGTCCCGTGACTGCCGCACAGCCGGTGACCGCAGAAGGGCTTGTGCTGCCACGGGGTCTTGGGGAGAGAGGATTCCCTCAGCTGTCCGCTCCTCGTTTGTGTCCCGCCAGCTCTGAGCCATCCCCCTCCGCGTAGGAAGGCAGGGCCAGCAGCCGCTTTGAGAGGCTGTCGTGCTGGGAATACTGAACGCTGCCCGCACTGCCGCCCGTCACAGCCCTCCCGGCAGGCAAGAGCCAGCCTGAGCCCGGGGAACCCGTTCTCCCCAGGCAGAGATACTGAGGCGTGTGGATTGCAGGGTTAGGGAGCAGCCCTCGCGGGAAGAGGGAGCCCAGAGTGGAGCCCACCCAGCTCAGCAGGAAGGCAGTGTGGCCCAGCGCTCCCTGCCAGCCGGGGCTCTCGAGCGACCACCTGCAAACGTACCAACCACGAGGCAGTGCTTCCACGGTGCTTCCGCCTGCCTGGCTGTTGGGGGTGGGGGGCGGGGGAAGTGTGGGTCATCTTGCAGCGACCCTAGAAGTCCCACCGCCTGAGCTGCCGTCCCACCTGCAGTGCTCAGCCACAGGAGCTGTGGCCTTCCTCGTGTGTCCGTTCGTGGGCTCCAGGTAGTCTCGAACATCCAGTCTGAGCTGGGCTCCGAGACCTGGAGAGGGTACCATGGTGAATAGTCGGGGGCAGCGCCCGCCTCACAGGGCTGACAGTCCACAGTGGGCACTGATCTGGAGCATGACGAATGCTTAAGCCACTAGCGGCTCCAGGCTCAAAGGGAGAAGCTTCAGAGAGAGCGCATGGCCCTGGGGACCACGTAGACCTCAGGACCAGGATGGTCAGAGACCACAGGGTGGGGTTCAGGACCAGTACCGCTTCCCGAGCCTCTTTGAGCTGCCCTTGGGGGCAAGTTGCTTGACTTGTCTGTAATTTTGGTGCCGCCGTCTCCCATATTTAGTCCCGCCTTTAAATAACCTGTCCCCACCAAGGGGCAAGGGCCCACCTGAAGGGGCAGGGCGGCCAGTGCCGGAGGAGGCACGTTGCAGGGCCGGGGGACAGCTGCCTCCCACCTCGCCTGGGTTCGGGTGAAGGGGACCCACCTTTCCTTACCTTGCTTTGAGGAGATGGTTAAGGTTAGGTTAAGGGAAAACCAGACTAGCTCTTTCCCGTTCCATTTGTCTTTGCCCTGGGAGGTTGGAGGCATCTGGTCCACCCCCCTCCTGGCAAGTCCCAACGTCTGGAGAAGTGTCCACCTGTCCAAGAAGCAGCCAGTGCCAACACCGTTCACGCTGCAAGGGGTATCTGCAACCTGGGCCGGATACGGCTTTCGTGGTCGCCCTGAACACAGCCTGAGAAAAGGGCCGGAAACAGATCTGAGTCTTTTTGTGGATGGTCCAGCTGAGGGGACCGCCTGCCCTGCGCACACCCAGCAGCCACGCCTGGGCATGCCCACGTCTGGCGCGCGCACAGAGCAAGGTGGTACTTTCAGAGGGAACGCTATGGATTATGACATTGCCTTAGCGTGAGTTCACACCCTGGCCCGCTTGAGATGAGATGTGAAGTGTGGGTACGATCGACGCTCAGGGCAGGGGGAGGAGGGCCGCCCAGGTTGGACCCCGTTTGGGTGATTCCTGCAGGCAGAATTGAGAAGGGGTCTGACCCAAAGGAGAGGGCACCTTCCCCAGAAGCAGCATGGACAGCGGCTCTTTAAGGCTCCCGGAGCCCCTTGCAGGACCAGATCCAAGCCACAGAGAGTCACAAACAGCCCACAGGACGGAAGCAGTGGAACACTTTGCCTCAGTCTTTGCAAGGCTGCTTGACTAACACAGAAGAGGTGGGGCTCCCCAGGCTCTCGGTCAGCAGGGCCGGTGCCAGAGAGTCACTTCTCAGTGGGAGGGCACTGGAGGCTGGCACAGGGCCTGCTCCCCCTTGGTGACACCTTGTGCTCACCACTCCTGCAGCCCCTGCCAAACACACACAGCTCTGCTAGGAAGAAATCACCTGGAGGATCCTGGTGGAGCTTTGCATGGTGGCTTAGGAGAAGCATGTAGGGAGGTTCCTGATTTCAAAAAAAAAAAAAAAAAAAAATCAGAGGAGTCAAATGAATGAATGAAAAACCTTGAAATGTCAGGAGTAGACCGTGCGTGCCCTAGGCAGAGCCGACCTCCTGGGCAGCCCCATCCCTTACACCAGGCAGGGTCCATCCCATGGGAGTTTAGACCAACCTTCCAGCTGTCGCTGGCCCGTTCAGCCCAAGCCAGGCCAGCACACTTCCTTCTCCCCCTTGTTGAGAACAGCCTTCCTGAGACAGGTTCAGAGAAGGGTCAGCAAGAAAGGACAACCATGCAGGGAAGCCACAAGACCCCACCAGACAGTGTCTCAAGCCACACCCCAAATCAGCGCACCTCTATCAACATGTTAGCATTAAATAGAAGTTCTGGAATGATGAGGGTGGCAACGAAGTAGGTCCCAAGGTGTGTAGTTTTGGTAGCTTCAGATTTCAGCATGCAAAGGAATCACAGAGCTGATCTAATGGGAATGACTCATTGTACAGACAAGGACACCAAAATCCAGGGACGGGAAGGCGCTGGCCCAAGGTCACATGGCTGGTAAATCAGGGTGAGGGTAGGGCTTGAACTCAGGCCTTCTGACTCCTTGTCCAGGGTTCCTTCATCTCACCGCAGCTGCCTCCTTGGAAATAGAGGTGTAACTTAACATCCGTCCCGCTGGTTCGCTCTCCGTACCTCTTATCACTTCTGCATTGCCCGTACGCCTCCCAAAATGAAAGACACAAAGGGTTTTTCTGAGGCCAAGATCAGTCTGTGGCAGCCTGTGGTGAAGCCAGCTGCGCCGTTAAGGCCCGACCCAGGCCAGGAGAGAGTGACGAGCTGACTGGCGTTTGTCACTGTGAAGTCTAGACTGTACTCTAGAGTGGTTATCTCTTGTTTCAGGACACTTGGGGCCCGCAGCATCCTGTGTCCCTCGGGCACTCTCTCCGCCCGGCTCTCGGCCACGGGGTGCTGAGGGATCCGCTGGGCCGGAGTTCAGCACATGTAAAGACTTCAGTGAAGCAATAAACACAAAAATCTGGGAGAAGAAATCCAGACTTTTGTGCCCTACTCTGTTTCTTTTTCAAAAACGATGCCGATTGGATGGCCCTGCCCCTGTTCTTTTGTTCTGATCTCCAAATTCGACGTCCTCAGTCAGTGTTGTCCCTCTGCCCAGCTCCCCGCTCTTTGCCAACTCACACTCCTCCTGAGCTGAGCATCCGTCGCCTGTGACGTGGCCGCCTTCTGTCCTGGTCCCGCCCCCCCCCCCCCCACGCTGGCCCCAGAGGACCTTTTGCCCCGCCTCTCCCAGCACACGCCCCCTCCCGCAACCATTCCAAGTTGTTCCTTTTGGTGGGCATATATTTTCCCAACAATTCCATGCCTTCCCGCGTACCCGCACACCTGCAAATTGATCTTTTTTCCATTGGTTAAACATTTAACTCTCCATGGCAGACCTTGTTTTAACCCCTCTCACATCATGTTCTTTCCTTTTTGCGAGTTATTTTGCATTAACCAACATTGTCAGCGACAGATGCGAATCTGAGGGTGTCACGCGTGACCTTCAGCAGGGAAGACTTCCGGGCCGTGGAGGACCATCTAATACGTGGACTTATAAACTGACTGCATGAGCAATGAAAAGGCCAAATTATTCAGAATTTTTTTTTGAATCACTGTAAAAAAAAAACAACTGATTTCTTTTGTATAGAGAACACTAAACGTATAATAAAAGTTGTTCAAAATGGACTCTGGCCAGACGATTTGTTCATTTTCTACACTTAATGGAAAGAGGGAGAGGGGTGTCGGCATTAACAACAGAGTGAATCAAAAGGGTTTTCCACGGACACCAGACAGCATGCACTTAGGGAATCTGCTACACCAGCCCCCATCTTGAAGTTGGTCTTACCCTGGAAGACTTGTTGGCACAATTTGAGCTTTAAATATACAGTGACTCATGTGGCGATGCGTACAGCCGTGGAGATACCCTGGTTCAATACGACTGTAGTGTGCTTACGCACCATTTAAGAAGAGCCATGTTGGAATAAAGGGGCACCTGGGTGTTCAGTCGGTTGAGCGTCCGACTTCAGCTGAGGTCACAATCTCACAGTTTGTGGGTTCAAGCCCGGCGTCGGGCTCTATGGTGACAGCTCAGAGCCTGGAACCTGCTCCGGATTCTGCGTCTCCCTCTCTCTCTCTGCCCCTCCCCCATTCACACTCTGTCTCTCTCTCTCTCTCAAAAATAAATAAATAAAAATTAAAAAAAGAAGTGCCACGTTGTGGGGGTGCCTGGGGAACTGAGTCATTTAAGCTCCAGACTCCTGATTTCGGCTCAGGTCATGATCTCACGGTTCATGAGATCGAGCCACACATGGGGCTCTGTGCTGACAGCACAGAGCCTGCTTGGGATTCTCTCTCTCTCTCTCTCTCTGCCCCTCCCCTGTTCATTCTCTCACTCCCTCTCTCTTTCTCTCTCAAAATAAAAAATAGACTTAAAAAATTTAAATAAAAAAAGAAGTGCCATGTTGGGGATGCTGGGAGAAGGGAGCAGTGAAGCTTTCTGTACCTCTGCCCTTAGATGGGAGAATACCAGCATATTTAATATTGTTGAAATAATGAATAATACTGCCTACAACAAACCAAAAACCTCAGTAGACTCAGAGGAACCTCAATCAACAAGCAAATGGGGAGGGAAAGAACCAGAGAGGGCTGTGTTGGTCAAGGGGCACTGCTCAACAGCTACGCCCCCTTTCTTGATTCTCCGGCCGGGAGTTGTGCTAATTCTCAGTGAGGAGTGGCCCTCTGCCCATCACCCAGGCATGGGACCCCCCAGACATTGGAATGGCAAGGGACCCCCAGACATTGGAACTCCCTCTCCTTGGGGTGGTGTGGCGGCTAGAGAGTGGGCAGGGCTGGGAGGTGGTTCTGGTCGTGTAGAAAGATAACTGATGGTTTACAAGTCCAGCTCCCCTGGATAAAGAACAACCAAGTAACTCTCCATCCCACCTGTGTTTACTCTCCTTTCACCAGTCCTCAGAACAGATGGTGACTTGAGGGGCTATTGTCTCATTAGATTAAAATGAGGGCTGATTATTTGCAAAGATGGCGGAGCAGCGTGGAGACCCTGAGCTTGTCTCGTCCCTGAAATCCAGCTACATCAGCACCAAAACGTTTTTGAACACCTAGGAAGTTGATCTGAGGATCAACACAACAATTTGCATAACTTGAGCCACAGAACTCTGGGAGAGAAGAGCCAAGGAGGGTGGGGAGCTGTTTTTGTGGAGAGAGGACAGCGAAAGGGGGAGAGTGCAGTGAGTCAGGATCATGCAAAAAAAGCACTTCCCTGAAAGTAGCTGGAGAGAAAGGAAGGAAGGAAGGGAGGAAGGAAGGAAAGGAGGGAGGAAGGAAGAGTGAAAACACTCGCAGGGGAATGAATAAAATAAGGGCAGATTCCGGGTCTTACTCCTCCTAAACCTCTCTGTTCACTCCTTGGAATACGAGAAAGAACCTTCGTCATTGCTCTCAATTTCACAAGCCGTCTCTGAAATGTGCCCCTCATGTCCATGTGTACAGTCCCACCAGTAGTCCAAGCCTCATCTTGAATCGACAGTGTCCTTGACACTCCTGTTACCTCCTCCCCGCTCGAAACTACAGCCCAAGGGATCTTCTAAAATACAAATCTGATCACGTCACTTCTTTCTTAAAATCTTCAAGTAGGCTACAATACCTTCAGTCTGTTACAATGGGATAGAATCTTTAAAAAAAATTTTTTTAAACACTTAATGAATTTTATTTTTTTTAAACTTCTTCAGGTCTTTATTTCTTTTTTCAAATTTTATTCTTTTGTTTTTTTAAAATTTACATCCAAATTAGTTAGCATATAGTGCAACAATGATTTCAGGAGTAGATTCCATAATGCCCCTTCCCCATTGAGCCCATCCCCCCTCCCAAAACCCCTCCAGTAACCCTCTGTTTGTTCTCCATATTTAAGAGTCTCTTGTGTTTTGTCCCCCTCCCTGTTTTTATATGATTTTTGTTTCCCTTCCCTTATGTTCATCTGTTTTGTCTCTTAAAGTCCTCATATGAGTGAAGTCATATGATATTTGTCTTTCTCTGACTAATTTCACTTAGCATAATACCCTCCAGTTCCATCCACATGGTTGCAAATGGCAAGATTTCATTCTTTCTGATTGCCGAGTAATACTCCATTATATATATATATATATATATATATATATGCCACATCTTCTTTATCCATTCATCCATCGATGGACATTTGGGCTCTTTCCATACTTTGGCTGTTGTCGATAGTGCTGCTATAAACATTGGGATGCATGTGTCCCTTCGAAACAGCACACCTGTATCCTGTGGATAAATGCCTTGTAGTGCAATTGCTGGGTCGTAGGGCCGTTCTATTTTTAGTTTTTTGAGGAACCTCTATACTGTTTTCCAGAGTGGCTGCACTAGCTTGCATTCCCATCTTTTAAAAAATTTTTAAATGTTTGTTCATTTTTTTAAGAGACAGAGAGTGACAGCATGAGCGGGGGAGGGGCACAGAAAGGGAGATACGGAATCCAAAGCAGGCTCCAGCTCTGAGCAGTCAGCACAAAGCCTGACAAGGGGCTCAAACCCACAAACTGTGAGATCATGACCTGAGCCAAAGTCAGATGTTTAACAGACTGAGCCACCCAGGTGCCCCTATAAGGGGATAGAATATTAACGCCTTGGCTTGGCATGTTAGACCTTTTGTGATCTGACCCTTCCTTCTGCAGCCTCATTTTTCACCACTCTTCCATGTATGCCCCAATTTCTGGCCATTTCAATCTGTTTCCTGCTCCCCCAACATACGATGGTTTCTCACACTTCCCTGCTTTGGTAATTTGAGTCCACTCAAAAGCAACTATTAATAACTCTGTGCCAATTAATGCTGTAAGGTAAGTAGGATAGAGTTCGGGTCCTCGAGAAGCTCAGACTATCGTAAGAGACAGTCAAGTAAGCAAAGCAATGTTATAGAGGCATCTGGCTGGCTCAGTTGGTAGAGCATGAGGCTCTTGACCTCAGAGTCATGAGTTCGAGCCCAACGTTGGGACTAGAGTTTACTTTAAAAAAAATTCAATGTCATAGCATCCAGGACAAAGGGCTCAATAAACATGGGTTCAACAAATGAATGATGGCCCAAAGGTGAGTCTGTTTGATACATCCTCCTCCCGACCTTCCACATGCCCCTTCTTCTGGATAATTTGTAATCACTGAAGTAATGCTCACAACGGGCCCTTGCAACTCCTGATTCCCGGCTCTTTCCTCCCTCCTCTTCCAAACCCCGCCAATCTCCTTTCTCCGTATAGATCATCTCTCCCTCCCGGGCTCCTTGAAGGTAGGCAGTGGCCTCTGTGCTGGGTCACACATCTTTAACAATCAGCCCAGGTAGCACTGCCTCAGAAGTCTTCCCGCTATCCAACATAGCCCGAATGTGCACGCGCGCGCGCGCGCGCGCACACACACGTGCGGCTGCCAGTCTGGTTTAGACCTCCTCGATCTGCCCCCAGAACACCTATTTTATATCTCTCCCAGAGGGTCTGCATACACGTATTGTCTCTTCCACTACATTGTGAACATCCTGAGTTTGAGAGGTTTTGTCATCTGTGCATCCAGAGGCCAGTGCCTGGCACCCAGCACGGACAAAATGAACGAATGTGAATGAATGAGTGAACGGTCGAACGATGAAGACAGCTGTTCCTTTGAAAGAAGTGGCCAGGTGAGTTCCAGACCGGTGTCATCCTCTTTGGAGACGGGATGTTTGGATCCTGGACTCGGACATGACATTTTGGGGGAAGGGGGCAGTCCACTGGCCGGTTTTGGAGCAGGAGCCCCCTGACTCAAGGTGACAGAAATGGAGAGGGTCTTATTTGAAGAAAGCCAACCTCAATTCGGCTGGGGCCAAACAAAGCGGCCGTCTCCGTCTCCCCTCCGGGCCCAAGGGATTCCCAGAATATCTGTCATCCCTCATCCCTGTCTCCTGGAGGCTGCGCCTCCCAGCCCATTAGAAATGCTAATCTCCAGCCCGGAGCTGGATTATCCGACCCAGTGGGAGGGGACCAGTCATCTTCCCATCTTCATTAAGAGTGAAGGCTCTACCCCATCTTGGCCAGCTGCCCCCAAAGGGATGGAATCTGGGAATTCATTATGGCAGCTCTCATCAAGGCAGCCACGACTGCTCAAAACCGTATTAGGTGGAGGAAGGTAGGGGAGGGCCATTTCAGCCCCCCCCCTCCCCACTTAATGTATCAGAGCCCATTTGTTTGATGTCAGTTCCTGCTGGAGCGCGGACCAGGCAGTGGGCTCAGAGCAATTTGGAGCCACAGCTGCGGCCCAACCTCCACTACCACCCCCACCCCCGCCCCTGAACTTGCTGCTGATTAGCCCCAGACCCCAGGCAGAGAAGCACAGCTTTGTGTAGACGGGGGAACGGTCCCTCCGAAACAAACGAAATTACTTAGTATATATTTAAAATCACACTTGCCCTCTAACACGGCTGAATGCTATTCATTGGAAGGCCCGGGACCCATCTGGAAAGGGAATTTGCAGGTAGACAGCAGGAGAGTCCTGCATGATTAGAGGGGGGAGTTTTTGGAGCTCCAGGGCAAGGGTGGGGGGGGGCAGATGAGGAGGAGAGCCAGGCAGAGGTAAGATTCATGGTCTCTAAGTATAGTCCCCACATCAGCAGCATCACAATCTCCTGGGAACTTAGAGAAATGTAAATTCTTGAACCCCACTCCCATCAACTGTATCAGAAGGTCTGGAATCTGTGTTTTAACCAACACTGCAGGTGATTCTGATGCAAGCTAATGTCTGAGGACCACTAGATTAGCGGGACAGCGACAAGGCCGGGTACTCTGGGATGCGGCCCCTCCCCGCACCCCCGAATTGTCAGTCAAGTCTACCCCATTGGTGAATTGGCTTCATGTGAGCGGATCTTTTATAAAAACTCGCAAAGTTGATGAATTCTACATCCAAATCGATGCAGGGGGAAGCAGAGACACAGGACAATGTAGGGGGCAGAACACGAACCCCCAAGAATTAGCAAACATTGTGGGACAGCCCCTGACTTTCACAGACCGTGGCATTGGCGGGGAACTGATCCATTTTCATTGATGTCAAAGAGGCAAGAGGGCACCAGATGGCATTTGGGTCACAATACATTTACATCAAGTGACTTCAGAGGACAAGAGTAACTAATGACGTTGACGCCCGCCGTCTGTGCGGGGAGAGTGATGCGCACTTTATGCAAACTCTCCCTTGTGACCCTCTCGCCAGCTTGCTGAGGCGCCGAGGCAGGTAGCGTTATATCCTGTTATGCAAGAGGAAGCTTTGGCTGCACAGAGCTAATTTGCCCCGGGGTAAATGACAAAGCCAGAGCTAACGGCCAGGTCTCTCTGATTCTAAAACCTCCACCTTTACCGCCCCACTCGGGTATGAATGGGCAGCTCTGTGAAGAATTGGGCCCGGCTTCTGTGCGTCAAAGGCATCGTGCCCCATCAGCCGCCTCTCGGCTTTCAGCGATTTGCCCCTCACTGCTTGGCTCTGACGTGGGAGCACATACAGGCTCCCGACTCCACCCCAAGACGGCCCAGGAGAGCCCAGGACAGGGTTGTGGGGGCCGCGCAGCTCAGTGGTCATGTGATGAGGGGCCAGTGAAGCCAAAGGCACTCATCCTGTTCCAAGTCAGCCTTGAGCACCAGGAAGAGAAGAGCCAGGACCCAGGTGTAGCTGTGTGACCTCAGGCAAGTTACACAACCTCTCTTTGCCTTAGTTTCTTCGCCTACAAAACAAGGATTGTAACCGTAGCTCTCTCATAGGTTGGCGTAAGGATGAAATCAATTAAAATGTAGAAAGTGCCTGGGTGGTTGTAGGTTGAGCAGCCGACTTCAGCTCAGGTCAGGATCTCCCAGTTTGGGGGTTCGAGCCCCACACTGGGCTCACTGCTGTCAGCGCAGAGCCCGCTTCGAATCCTCTGTCCCCCCCTCTCTCTGCCTCTCCCCAGCTTGTACACTCTCTCCCTTAAAACTAAATAAACATTCAAAAAATGTGGAAAGTTCTCAGAAGAGAGCCTGATGCCTAATAGGTGCTCTATAACAATTTGTTAAATTTGAATAAATGAGGGGCGCCCGGGTGGCTCATTCGGTTAAGCATCCGACTTCGGCTCGGGTCATGATCTCACAGCTGGTGGGTTCGAGCCCCACTTCGGGCTCTGTGCCGACAGCTCGGAGCCTGGAGCCTGTTTCGGATTCTGTGTCTCCCCCTCACTCTGCCCCTCCCATGCTCATGCTCTGTCTCTCTCTGTCTCTCAATAATAAATAAACGTTAAAAAAAAATTTTTTAATTTAACTAAATGAATGAACCCCCTTCCGCTTTCGCCTTCTGCATATTAGAATGTTCTCCCTATCCTCTACTTTTTCCTGCAAAAGTCCTCCCCGTCCTTCCAGGCAGGCTCCGATACTCAAGCCCGCTTATACATCTGTGGCACCCAGACCTGCCTCTCCCACGCAGTGGGTGGTCTGCTGGTCCTTAGGACCCAGTGGTCCCTTGCACAGGAAGCAGGCCTCATTTGCATTCAAGCCGGCCGCATTACTGTATTTACTGCCCAGCTCGTGGTGTGGTTTAGTCGGTGTGGTATTGACAAGGGGCACGGCGGGGGGGGGGGGGGGGGGGGGGCAGGCAGTGTTTGTCATCCTAAAAGCAAGTTTGCCAGGTTCCAAGTGGCTGGATGTAAGGGTCGGTGATGAGTGTTTAGAGCTAGAGGTTCATTCTACAGCCCCATTAATTAACTTTCCCTAAGTCCCCTAAGTGCTCTTGTCTCTTTTTAAAGTCTAGGAGCCCACTCTCATTTATCGGAAAGGACTGTCCATCTTCCACCACCCACCCTCCCTCCTGCTCCTTCTATAGCTCCCATCTGGCTGTTAAGACACAGCACGACCCTGTACCCACCAGGCAATCCATGTGGCAGAAGAGGATGAGGCCAGACATCCAGACAGCCTGGCTTTGTCCTAAGAGAGAATGACAGGACTCCGCCAATGCCCCCACCCCCGGGTGAGCATTCACAGCCCTGATCCCAGTGGGACTGGGTCAGGGGGCTAGTCACTTCCCAGAGGACATTCTCCCCCGGATTCAGGAGCCCAACTCCCAAGCTTAGGGCAAGAAAAAGCACCTCTTCCAGGCCGCACGGCTCCCTCCTTCTCAACACCAGCAGCATTTCTCTCCGGGTAAGGGGAATTTGGCAAAAACCATCCCTGTAATCTTCTTGGAGGTCCAGAAGGGCTAAAATCTACCCTCCTTCTCCACCCCCAGGCCCAGCAGCAACTTCCATAAAAAACAAAATAAAGTCCTTCCTTAAAGCCACCTGGGCCTCCTTCCATGTTGTCCACAGTGCCGTGCCCTGGTGTAGCCGGGAGAGTCAAGGCTGCTGGCTAATTGCTGGGGAGGTCTGGACGGTGCAGGCACGGGGGCCACAGGGACAGTCTTGAGCAGGAGGAGGCCCAGTCCCTTCTCAGTTACGTGCATACGCCTAGACCTATAGAACGTCAGGGCTGGTGTGAGCCCCGGTCCATCCCCTCATTCCACAGACCCCCACATCAGATGTAAATCCCAGACTGGCTCCCCCCCCACCCATCCCCCAGACCCAGAGAATGTGCTGGCCATCCCTTCCATGGTAGCTAATGCCTCCTTGGGGAAAGCAGGTTCCCATTTCAAATTATGGCCAGACTGTATCGGAAAGGGCTGAGAGTTTTTCCCAGGGTGGGGTGAAATGCACAAACTGACAAATATAGCCATTCCAAAGCCAATAGAAATAGTTCGAGGGGCACCTGGGTGGCTCAATCAGTTATGCCTCCGACTCTTGATTTCAGCTCAGGTCATGATCTCACAGTTCATGGGTTCAAGTCCCAAGTCAGGCTCTGTGCTGACAGCTTGGGGGCTGCTTGGAATTCTCTCTCTCTCCCTCTCTCTCTCTCTCTCTCTCTGCCCCTCCCCCATTCACACATGCTCACACGCTCTCTCTTTCTCTCTCAAAATAAATAAACTTCAAACAGATTTCTTTTAAAAAAAGAAGTAGCTTGAGATCTTCAGCTGCCCTAGACTCTCTGGGGCCCTCTAGCCCCCCACTGAAGCAGACAGCTGGGAGCTAGGCCGCTCTGGGGAAGCTGGGGGCCGGAAGAAGCAGTGTGGTCATTCTGGAGAATCTCATCCTATCCTAAACTGAGGACCACATAGGTATAACCTTAGTTCCGAAAAATAGGCAAACCATAAACCAAGGCAGAGCCTCTGCACCCGCTTTCCTCCCTCCCCCAACCCTGACTCCCACTCCTCTCCATTTCTAAAAAATTTTTTTTGATGTTTACTTATTTCTGAGACAGAGAGAGAGAGAGGAGAGAGAGGATGAGTGGGGGAGGGGCAGAGAGAGAGGGGTACACAGAATCCGAAGCAGGCTCCAAGCCGTCAGCGCAGAGCCCAACTCAGGGCTCGAACTCAGAGACCGAGAGATCGTGACCCGAGCCAAAGCTGGACGCTCAACCAACTAAGCCACCCAGGCGCCCCTCCATTTCCGACCCTCTAGTGCCTCTTCAGAGCTGTCAGGCACCCTCTCGTTTGGGTCCATCAGTGGCTTTTAACGGAGCCCCCCTCCCTTGCTTTCATCCTATTAGTGAGCTGGGAGTAATTACGACTTCATTAGCCAAATAGGTTCTTGGCTCAGAGACTTCCCCCCACCCCACAAAACAAAACACACACCCGCTTCCGTCCATCTGAAGTCTGTCCCCCGGGGGCACCAGCTAACAATGCAGCAGGCTCCGGGAAACCAGCAAGGAAGAGGGAAGAGCAGCCCCCCCCCCCTCCTCCGCAGCGCATCTGTCGGCTGGCTCCCCCCACACCCAGATCTTTGACAGGGAGAAGGATGGCACTCCAGCAAATGAAGGGCACGACCCCTTGCATCTGTCTGCTGTCCTTCGCCCTCCAGTCACGGCTGGCCATCAGTTGATGGCCAGCTCACTTCCCGGATGGACAGGGCAGGCTTTTCCCGTTGGGGGCGGGGTGGGGGTGGGGGAGCCTCTCTGAACCAATGCCTTTAGAATGTCAGGAGTCCCCAGCTTCCCTGCCCCTAGTCTCCCGTCTATACTTCAGCTGCTACAGCTCCAGGGGCAAGGGAGGAGAGGGTGTGCCAAGCGAGGACAAAGCTGGGCCCCAGGACCATCTGGCTGGGGGAACTTCAGCCAACCCTGGCCACCAGACCAAGCAGACAAGTCCCTGACACCTGGGAAAGATTCCACAGCTTCTCTGTCACTTGTCTGGCCTCCCACACCTCGGTCTTAGAAAGAGTTTTCTTTGGGTCTAAATTAGCTCCACATTGCAATTAAAACCATCCCCACTTGGGAAATCTCTTAGTGCCCTTCTCTTTTCCTGTTCTTTTTTTTTTTTTTTTTTAATGTTTATTTTTGAGAGAGAGCGTGTGCGAGTAGAGGAAGGGAGGAGAGAGAGGGAGACACAGAATCCAAAGCAGGCTCCAGGCTGTCAGCCCAGAGCCCAATGTGGGGCCCAAACCCACGAACCGCGAGACCATGACCTGAGCCGAAGTCAGACGCTTAGCCGACTGAGCTACCCAGGTGCCCCTCTTTTCCTGTTCTTTAATAGGTTTTAGGAGCACGGAGTCCGAGCCTCCTGCCTCTAACCTGCCCTACCTCCTCAGTCACTGCCGGCCACACAGTGCCAATCGCAGCCTCCGGCCTCTCCAGGCAGGCCAGGTAAGCCTCAGGGATGAGGCCACGGCTGTTCCAGCCACTCCCGCTGCCCACCGTCCACCCAGAGAAGGTGCGGCTCCCGTAGACCCTCAGACGCATGCCTCTTTGTCCGTGGAGTTTCCGAGAGAGCCGGCTGCTTCCCCCGGGGGCTTCGCAAGTAACAGCTGGTGAATTGTCATTCCTGCTGAGAGCCCCTCTGCTTGGATCCTCAGCTGGCAAGGTGCCATCTGCCGGGGCTGGACCCAGCGGCCGGAGGAGAGATGAGATGACCTCCAGACAGCCCTGCCACTTACCAGACTCCAGGCCACGTGCAGCCTGACCCTGGCCCTGGCTCTAACCCGCAGCCGTCCTGCCCCCGGGGCCTGCCCGCCCTTTCCCAACCCACCAGCAGCCCAGAGGCCAGGCCGGGGACCCCTGCTCCCTGCCCTTCAAGAAAAGGGAGTCCCCAGAGGCCAGCCCAGCTGTACACACTGTGCCCCTGCTTGTGTTTCCTGACAGCGACCCTCCTTTTGTTCATTCTGCAATTTCCCAAAGTGCCAGGAGCATCTCATTTGACAGTCACCGCATCTGTTCCTGTCACTCTGCAGAAGGCCGGGGTGGGGGGGGGGGAGCAGTGCCAACCCCTTCCCCGAGGCTACCGACACCTCGCACTCCCCGTCACCCTGTTCACTCACCTAGTCCCCTGGAAGCACCTCCAATGCCCCTCTGTACCCCCTCCCTCCGGGCTTGTCTGGCAGCCTCCATAACCATCCAGCCCCTGCCAGGACCGGGCTCACCTGCCCAAGCAGAGGAGCGCCTGTCTGTCCTCCGGGGACTTCAGGAAAGAGGCCAGGCCTCCGTTTGAGGACCGCCTGGGGCCCTGACAGCTTTAGGAGCTTCGAGGGGCCAAGGAAGGCGAAGCCTTTCTCTTGGTCCTCCTCATTGCCCTCCCCGCCGCCACACACACCCTGTACATGCAGTCTTTGGGCGCTCAGTTGCAGGGCAGTGGGAGTTCTGGCCGGTTCTTCAGCCCAGAAGGCCTACCAGGAATCCGCCGCGTCGGCGTCCTGAGCTTCCACACGGAGATTGCCAACCTCGTTCCCGCTGACGACCTTGCTCCTGCCGGCTGATTCCATTACGGGGTGTTTAGCCGTATCCCTGACCTCCCCATCGATGCAAGAAGCCGACATTCCACCCCCACGCACCCTGTCATGAGGACCAAAAATGTCTCCGGGCATTGCCAGAGGTCCCCTGGTGGAGAACCACGGAGCTAAGGCAAAAAGAAGCCTGACATCTGAGGGCCAGCGACTGCCATCTCCACCAGGCTCCGGGTGACTAAGGGATGGCTTGGCTACGTTTGGCAAACCTCCGTTTGCGAGGACTCAACTGTCGGTGTAAGTTGAAAGCGGCCAGACAGTCCATAAATGAACACGTGTGGCCGCGTTCCAGTAAATCTTTATTTATGAACACTGAAATTTGAATTTCATATTATTTTCATGGGTCATGAGATAGCCTTTTTATTTTTTCAACCACTTAAAAATGTATAACGCGGGGCGCCTGGATGGCTCAGTCGGTGAAGCGTCTGACTCTGAATTTCACCTCGGGCCATGCTTTCACGGTTTGTGAGATCGAGCCCCGCGTCTGGCTCTGTGCTGACAGCACGGTGCCTGCTTGGGATTCTCTCTCTCTCTCTCTCTCTCTCTCTCTCTGCCCCTCCTTCACTCACACGCACATGCACACACACGCACACACACGCACACACTCTCTCTCTCAAAATAAATAAATAAACGTTAAAAATAAATAAGTAACTAAAAAATGAATATGTAAAACGCATTCATTTTTTAGCACAAGGGACCATGCTCCTGGCTTCGTGGATCTCCAAGGAATCAAAACCCCAAAGTTCCTGCTGACCTGCCCCTACGAAATTAACAAAGCCCGGGGCAGAAGCTGAAGTTTGGAATGGGGTCTTGGTCCTCTGAGGAGGTGGAGGGAGTCAGCCACCCCCAGTCCCTTTGGCCCAATAACTCCGGGTACTGTTTTTAGTGGGGCGACCCCACTAAACTCAGCAGGACTTACTACAGAATTTGCAGGGCCTGATGCAAAATGAGAATGCTAGGCCTTTCTTCAAAAAATATTAATAAGTAATAATTATTAAAATTATTTTAATTAATAAATGAATTCATTTACCCACAAAGCCGGCCCCGTACCTCAGTCTCCCAGGAAGGTCTGCACCCACCTCGCAGCCTCTGCCAGGCAGAGGCCCGGCACCTCAGGCTCGTTCTCTGACCCTGGAGACAGCTCCTGCCACAGGCCTTCAGACTGGGCCAGCACATGTGACTGTGCCCTGCACGGCGACATCTGGCTGAGGGGGTGGCTGGGGGGCTGAACGTAGCTCAGGCTCCCCAGGCTCCAGGGCGGTGCTGCATCTGTTCAAAGGAACTTGCACTAAATGGGCTGGTATTTGCCCTGCCTCCTGGGCACCCAGGACTAAGAGGAGAAGGGGCCAACTGTGCCCCACCACGGTCTCCTCCACCCCTACCCCAGAGGAACCGCAGAGGAATGGATGTCCCACTCATCAATTCACTTAACAAGCATATATTGCACACCAGATGCTCTGCTGAGAGTAAAGCTATGAGACCCAGGGTGGAGACACCCATCCTGGACAGAGCAGGGAGAGGCATGCCCTCCACAAAGGGTCAGGGCTGGTCAGTGCCTGAGAAAGAGTCGGTGATCACTGGGCCAATTCTTGAGAGCAAGGAGGATTTAAACAGGCATCCCCAAGGGAGAAAGATGACTGTTCCAAACCAGGAACAGTCCTAAGAGGGTGAAACGAGAGAGTCTAGCCCCTTCCAGAAAGGGCAGGCAGAGCAATGTGGCAAGAGTGAACTGCGCAAGGCAAGAAAAAAAGGCAAAGCTAAAGGGAGGGGCCGATACGATGATCTGTGTCATAGGACGGACCCTGGCATCAACCTGGAGGGAGGAGAAGCTGAAGGATTTTTAGCAGGAGAGTGACAGGTTCTGATTTGCATTTCAGGGAGCTCGCTCTGACTGCAGTCTGGAGGGTGGGTAGGAGGGGCTGAGACTGGAAATGAAGCCTGGTGTGGACGAGATGGCCAGAATTCAGATGGAGACTGTGAGGGTCAGAGCTAAGACTGTGGGAGGGAGCGTGGGGTAGAAGCAGGAGGGGCAGGAGCGGCAGGCCCGGATGGTTGGCAGGACACAGGGGTGGTGGTGAGGATGTGAAGGTCCGGAGGGTGCGATTCACGGGGGCAGGGAACCCAAGAGGAGTAGCAGGTGGACGGGGGAGGTGTATCAATCAGGGTTCGCCCGAGAAACAGACCTAGTAGGCTATGGGTATGTGTGTGTACATATACACAGACAGACACATACATATGATTAATTTCAAGGAAGTGACTTATACAATTGTGGGGGCTGGTTCTGTTTTCTGTAGAGGAGCAGGAAGGCTAGAAACCCAGGCAAGTGCTGATGCAGCAGGTGGAGGGCAGAATGTCTTCTTCCTCAGGAAACCCTCAGGTGTGCTTTTAAGACCCTTCAACTGATTGGATGAGGCCCACCTACGTTATGGAGGGTAATCTCTTTAAGGTTTTGTAGATGTTAACCACATCCACAAAATACCTTCACAGCAATACGTAGATCAGTGTTTAATTAAATTACTATAGCCTCGCCAAGTTGACACATGAAACTGACCGTCAAGGGGAATGGGGGGGGGGGCGGGGGTTGGGATGTGAGAGGCTCATTGACATCCAAGTGAGGACTTCTGGCTGGCTGGCACAGGTCTAAGCCCCATGCTCAAGGATCCTTCTAGGTCCTCATCACCTCTCCTCTGACCATGCCTGACTGGCTGGCCTCCCTGCCTCCAGGTCTGCACCTGTTCTGTGTATTCTATCCTCCCTGCAACCCCAAAGTACATGTCTCAGCCTGCCTCTTGCTTGCTCAGACCGCTCCGATAGTTCCTGACTGCTCTTTGATAAAGCCTCTGCAGGGCTCTTAAGGCTCTTCATGGACTGGACTGGCCCGCCCCGCCTGCCTCCTCCTTCCTTCCTTGAAATGTCAAGCGAGGTCATGATGACTCCCTCCCTCCCCAAGCTCTCCACGTTCAGCTGCTGCCTTTGTACAGGCTCTTACTACTTCCTGGAACCACACCCTCCCTCCCTCCTCCCAGCCCATGCTGCATACACCTGGTGGGTTCAGAGACCTCCTTCAGGACTCAGAATACCTTCTCTGTGCCTGAGCCTCACTAAGCTCCTCACTACCCTCCATGATATTTTGTGCAAATTTGAGCGACAGCTCTTACGGGATTATATTTTGATTATTTTCACATGTCCTCCCACCATTACATTGTGAGAATCTCAAGAGTCTGTGTCTGTCTTATTCTCCTCAGTATCCCTGGCACTTGATACAGTGGTTAGTGTATTGAGTATACAAGAGATACTCAATATTTGCTTGTTAAATGGATGGATGGATGGAGAGATGGATGGACGGAGAGATGGATGGATGGAGACATGGAGAGATTTATGCATGTTTGTATAGATGGATGGATGAATACAATTTTCTAACAGTTTGTATCATTTATTGAACACTTCTTTTTTTCCAGGCACTCACTGTGCTAGGAGCTTTAAGTCCTAAATCAATCCAGGTTCTCGGTTGCAGGCAGCAGATGCAGACTTTGGCCGTCGCAAGCAGGAAAGAACTGGCTCAGTCAGTTAAGCGTCTGACTGCGGCTCAGGTCATAATCTCTCAGCTTGTGGGTTCAACCCCCACGTCAGGCTCTGTGCTGAGAGCTCAGAGCCTGGAGCCTGCTTCCGATTCTGTGTCTCCCTCTCTGCCCCTCCCCCGCTCATGCTCTGTCTCTCTCTCTCTCTCTCTCTCTGTCAAAAATAAATAAACGTTAAAAAAAAATTTTTTTAAGCAGAAAAGAACTTCAGCTATCACATGGGTCACAGAATCAATGGCTAAAGAAGACAACTCAGAAACGGGCAGAAACGGAGGGAGGCTAGCCAGCAGAGACTCGCTGAGGTCACGTCTCAGGAACGGCCAGATCAGGACACCAGCTTTGGCATCCCCCACCCCGGACACACCCTGTGAGGGTGCTAGAACCTCCCACCGCCCCCTCTCCTGCAGTCCAACATACGCACATGTCACTGCATCTGGCCCATACAACCCTTTAAGACAGATGGTCTCGCCTCCATTTTACAGATGAGAAAATAGAGACCTGGGGAAACCTAAGGTCACTCGGCCAATCAATAGATTGGGTGGAACTGGCATTAATATTTGTCTGACTCCAAAGCCCATTGCCTTCCGCTCTGCTCTGCACTGTCTCTCTCAAGAGGGCCCTGCTCACTGGTCTTACGTAAATGCAGCTCCCTGGGCAGTGAGAGACCACAGCCTCAAAATTCTAATGGGCTACTTTTTTTGCGTAACTGCAGGTTTGGGGTGTGTTTTTTGGCTCTAACAAATGATGGTGGGGAATATAAAGACAGCCCAGGGAGCACAAGCAGGCTGAGCAGAGGGTCTGTGCACTGACATGGGTCGACTGGAGACACTCCCAAGAGGTTAGGCATCAGATATCCAGGGATCCTGGAAAACAAGGGTCTGGCTTGAGGCTGCGGGAGGCCCCGCAGAGTCTGGCTAAGGGCTCCCCATGTCCTCACCTGCCCCGGCTCCCATGCTCCGTGGCTGTCCATTAGCCCATGTCCATCCCAGCCCATGTCCAAAGTCACAGCTGCCCCCATCCAGGGACAGTTGGTCTTGTCAGGACCAAAAGAGGCCCCCACCAGGTATGTCCTTCTCAGACCCCAATGCCCCGGCGGAGTTGAGGGCAGAGCTCCATCCAGGCAGGGAGCTCAAGCACCCAATCCTACCCCCGGTTCCACCCCCACCGCTCTGTGACCTTGGCCCCACCGTCTGACCTTTCTGTGTTTCATTTTCTCCATGACTCAGTCTCTCTCCACTGCCCCCACCCACCCCCCACCCTCCACATTGGCCAAATTGTTTCATTAGAAAAAAGAACTCAGGGTTCCTTGAGCTCCTTGGAGAAACCACATAAATGCAGGGCATTATTAGCATTATTACTATTAAATATTAATAAGGACATTAGCATCGTCTATTATAAGCCTGAAAAAGAAGCTCCAAGAGCCCTGGGTCGAAATGGCTAAGAGAATAATTAGGCCCCTCCAGGCCGCAGACCCCTTCTGGCCCTCAAGCAAAATTAGGAAGGCAAATGTAGACAGACTATTGAGATTCCCCAACCAGCTCCCCCTGCTCAGTTTCACGTGGCTCCTCCTGGCCCCTCACAAATCATGTTCTTTCCAGTCCCAACACCCCCATGCCAGGAACGCACTCCTCACCTCTTCTGCGTACGCAGGCCCAATTCCAGAGGCTCACACCCCTCCCTCCCTACCAAACCTTCACCCCCTCCCAGCACCCTCTCTCCCTGGCATCTGAACTGCCGTCAACCTAGCGTGCAAGGACTTGTGGTCTCCACTAGGCACCAGGCGCTGTGCTGAGCGGCAGGGTGGGGGCCAAATGGAGATAGCCATGAGATCAACCCTACCTTCAGTCACTGCACAATCAAGGGAACAATAATCAGTATTTTGTGTGGCACTTGGCCACACAAAAAGTACTTTTATTTTTCTTTAAATTTTAAAAAAATTTTTAACGTTTTTATTCATTTTTGAGAGAGAAAGCACGAACAGGGGAGGGGCAGTGAGAAAGACACACAGCATTGGAAGCAGGCTCCTGGCTCTAAGCTGTCAGCGCAGAGCCTGAGGCAGGGCTTGAACCCACGAACGGAGAGATCATGACTTGAGCGGAAGTCGGATGCCCATCCGACTGAGCCACCCAGGCGCCCCCCAAAAAAGTTTTTAGGTTTATTTATTTATTTTGAGACAGAGAGAGAGAGAGAGAGAGAGTACACACATGTGCACACACACGTGCACACACACAAGCGGGGGAGGGGCAAAGAGAGAGGGAGAGAATCCCGAGCAGGCACCACGCTGTTCGTGCAAAACCTGCCGCAGGGCTTGATCTCACAACCCTGGGGTCCCAACCAGAGCCAAAATCAAGAGTCAGGTGCTCAACCGACTGAGCCACCCAGGTGCCCCCAAAAAGCACTTTAAAAAATCATTATGGGGGGCACCTGGGTGGCTTAGTGGGCTAAGAGTCCGACTTCAGCTCAGGTCATGATCTCATAGTTTGTGAGTTCAAGCCCCTCATTAGGCTCTCTGCTGTCAGCAAAGAGCCTGCTTCAGATCCTCTGTACCTCTCTCTGTGCCTCCTTTGCTCGTGTTCTCTCTCAAAAATAATAAATAAACATTAAAAAATATCATTATGTTGGGGTGCAGGGATCGAGCCCTGCATTGGGTTCCTCACTGAGCTTCAGATTTTCTCTCTCTCCCTCTGCCCCTCTTCCCCACTCCTGTGCTCTCTCTCTAAAATAAGAATTAAAATCATTATGTTGAATCCACATGTCCACACCACCATCCTAAGTAGGAATAGGATTATTCCCATTTTATCGATGAGGAAGTGGATTCTCAGACAGTTAAGTGTCCTTCAGCGATCTGCTCAATGTCATCTGGCTAAGAGTGACAGAGCTGAGACAGAGTCCCGTTCTCTTGAGGGCAAATCCGGGGCCACCCCACCCATCGCAGCAGAGAAGGGCTCAGCCCCACAGGTGCACACCCTTGTGTTACAGATGGGGAGGCTGAATCCCCGAGAGGCACAAAGGGAAGTCATGACATTTATTGAGCACCTACTGTGTGCGTGGCCCCATGCCAGATACCTCGTGCGTAATTCAAGGCTCGTGGCAGCTCAGTGAGGTTAGTGTCTTAATCCCCATTTTCCAGATGAAGAACGTGGGGCTCTGAGGTGGTGAGTGGCCTGCCCATGACCACAGGGCTTGTACACAGCAGGACTGCATGTCAAGCCGGTCTGATTTCAGAACTCTGTCCAAACTGCCTTGTCACCCTCCCCCAGAGCTGTGCGTGGTCAAGTCTGTTACCGCTAGTAGACCGCTTGCAGAAAAGCACGGGTACATTGAAGACAGACCACACCCTGTGGCTCCGGAACCCCCCACTCCTGCAGGCAGGGATGCCGCTCTGTAAACACATGGTCTCCTGAGAGCTCTGGGAAACGGTCTGGAGTCTGAAGCCAGAGGTAAAGGTGCGGGTGGCTGGAGAGGCCAGGAAAACATAAGTAAGACCTCAGCACCATCAGAGCCCCGGGGGCTCTGGCGGGTCCCAGCTCCCTCCCCACTTGCGCCCTGGGCCGGGGGCCCCAGCCCTTCCTTGACCATTCGGAGATGCATAGACTCCACTATCCGCTATCGATCCGGGAAGAGCAGATGGTCTGGGAAGGGTTGGGTGGCCCTCAAGATGCCTCCTGGGGGCGCCCTCTCCCAGGGTGTTTACAGGCAAATTAGTGACTCATTTGATGAGCCACCTGATCTTTGGTTTGGCGGGTCCTGCTTTGCCCGGTCTGGGGTGGGGGGGGGGTCTGCGGGGACTCTACTGAGGGATGCGGTGTCCTGCTCGCGACTCCGTGAAGGCACATTGGTTAGCCACAGAGGAGAGAGGTGCCCCCTAGAGTCAAGTGACTTGTGAGGCTTCCAGGATCTGGCAGGCAAATTGTCCTGCCCCCTGCTTTGACCAACCCCCCCACCAGCCCTGGAAGGGGAGTAGCCGGTGGCCGGAGCACACAGCATAGTGATGAAACCAGGGGGGCCGGAACCGCACCAGGCAGCCTCTGCTTCTCTGCTTGTTCACTGTTCACTTTGAGCAAGTTCCCTAATCTTTCTGAGCATCTTCTGTAAGGTGAGAACCACAATAATGACACGAACCCCGTGGGGGGGATACGTCAAGTGGAAGCCCTTAGCACAGATCCCGGCCCGTTGGAGACACTCGAATTGTTGCGAAGAACTTATATAATAGTTAATAATAATATTATGAAATACTCGAGTTGTTACCAAATTGACCCCCCAGGCAAAACTCAACCTGGACCCCCAAATGTCCACCCCACTCTCTCCTTGGGAACAGGAGCACCTTAGAAGCTGGTAGTGAGGATCCCCGGTAACCCCCCGAATCCATCTGTACCAGGCTCCGCTGAGAGCTCCAGACGGGCAAGAAGATGAAACTGGGAATCGTGTCCCCACAGAGAGCCAGGCTTAGTAAGTGCTCTTGTTTGTAAGTACTCGGTGAGTCCTCTCACTGTGGCTGTCAGAACCCACCTGGGGCAGGGCAGGCAGGTTGCAGAGGGATCAGAGAATTTGAGACCCAAGTCACCTGTGCTGATCTGATTGGGAGGGAACCTGTGCCCTCCCCAAGCACCCAGCCCCCGTGGCAAGGGCAGCAGCTGTCCGAAAATAGAGTCACAAGGATAGCTGTCTCAATCTAAAGCAATCTTTGCAAGCATTTCCAGACCCTTGGCCCCTGAGTCAGCCAATCCCCTGGCCCGTCAGCCCCACGGCCGCCGACGTGCCAGCTCCTCTCTTGGCAGCCGTTTTCTGCCAGAGAGAACATGAAGCCCTCCCTTCAGAGCCTGAGCTGACCTGGATAGCGTCAGGGGGCAAGGCTCACCTCAGAAGCTCAGGGCTGACATGCCAACCCTAGGGAGACAGACAGACAGACAGACAAGGACAGTATGGGCAGAGGCAGGAAAGGGAAGGATGCAAGAAACATCTTGGATAAGAAGCACCATGAGATGGCTCTCGTCAGGAACAAAGAAGACGGGCTCTTGGGCCGGGAAAGCCCCTTGGAGCGGAACAGAAGGACGGGAGGGGGGAGCAGATGGGACCTGGGCAGGCATTCTGGCCTCGGAGTCTGGGCAGTAGAACCTCCCCCATTTTATGTCCTCTCATTGAGCCCAGGTCTGTCCCGAGCCCCCACGGCCCCCCTCCACTCCGGAAGACACGGAGCTGCGCTCCAGGCTGGACAGGTATGGCCGGCCCAAAGTCCGAGGCTGGCCTGGCCCTCCCAGCTGTGTCAGCATCTGGACCGCTCCCTGGTCTTGCCTATGAGAGCTGGACAGCAGGTGGAGCAGAGGGGCGAGTGAGACAACAGTGACAGCCTGACAGCGCTGGAGGCTGCTGCAGATGGCCGTCCCTCCACCTCCAGGCCCCCGCCTTCCTGGGCACACCCCCCACGTGACAAGAACAGAGCAGAAGAGATGTGCCACTGACCTGGATGAGCACCTAGCATCTCGGAGCCGGCAGGAAACTTGGCCGTCTTTAACCCCTTCAGATTACCAGTGAGGCTCAGAGAGGGCAGGACACTTAGCCAAGCACACACAGCCAATCAGTAGCAGAGCCCAGACTACCCTTCAGACATTCAGACCCCCCCCCCCCCATTCCAGTGAGCTTTTCGTGACATCACACTGCTGGTTGGTTACAAACGGGCCTGGATCCATAAGTATTGATGTGGAAAGGTGTCCCAAATCCATTATATAGTTTAAAAATATTTTGCAAATCATGCTGTATTGTGCGATCCCGTTTTCATAAAATAATACTAATAGCCCATGTAATTATATACATGAAAATAATAAGCCTGGGGGCATGTAACTCAGATTTGTTAAGGGACTTTCACTATTTTAATTTTTCTCACGTTTATTCATTTTTGAGACAGAGAGAGAGAGAGAGACACACACAGAGACAGCACGAGCAGGGGAGGAGCAGACAGACAGGGAGACAGAATCCGAAGCAGGTTCCAGGCTCCGAGCTGTCAGCCCAGAGCCAGACGCGGAGCTCGAACCCGTGAACTGCGAGATCATGACCTGAGCCCAAGTCGAACGGCCCAACCGACTCAGCCCCCCAGGGGCCCCTTCACTATCTATTCTTGAATTTCCTCTAACGTTTGGCTATTTTGACAGAGCCCCGTTACTTTTATAAGCGAGGGGAACAATAAAGATGGGCATAGGGTCGGGCAAAGGAGGATCCCCTCTACCCCACTTGCCCCGCACAGCAAGCTGGAGATTTCTGATTTGGACGTCTTCCCGCGGCCCAGCGAGGGACTTCTGGGGGAAGCAAAGAGCTGGCCTCCGCGGGTGTCCAAGGTTTGAGGGGCAAGAGCCACTCTCTCTGCCCTCCCCACAGCACCCGTCTCGGCCCCTTCAGCTCTGCGCTGGGCAGCGATGGGGGGCAGGGGCCGGCTGGCCAGACAGCGCCCCGCGGCCAGGCGGCCCATGCATTATGGAAGACGCGGGCGCCCCGGCTTGCTCCCTGGTCCTTAAATGACAGCAAATGAGGTAAAGCCAGAAGGGTGGGGACGGGAAGGGGGTGGGAGGGGGGCAGAAGGAAGCCATCTCCAGGGCCCCCGAGCGTTGGCTGAGGACCTGAGCCAGCCAGTGAGCGGAGCCTGGGAGAGGGAGGAGCACATCTTGATGCAGAGATGCTGCAGTGGCTCCGGGCGCGCACACACACAAGCGCCCTCGCCCGCCACCGCCACCGCGGCCGCCACCGCCGCACCAGGACAGCAGCGAGCGGCTGAGGCGAACCGGGGAGGAGAGGAGGGCGGCCCAGGGGGCCGGCGGCCGGCCCGGCTCTGGCTCACCGCCCCGGGCAGCATCCACCTGCCCCAGCCAACACCCTTCTTCCACCCCAGGTAGGTGCCAACCGCTTTTGTCTCCTCCAGCCTGGGGGGGTGGGGGGGGGAGGCTTCCCGGTGCTCCCGGGGCAGGGGCTGCGGCTCAGATTCCTTGCAACTTGGGAGGGGGCAGGGGCAGAGCAGGAGCCCCAGCCGGCTGGGGGGCCCCTCTGACTTCTCACCCCAGCCCCTTGGTGGCCACTGGACGGGAGGTCCCCTCCACCCTGTCTACGTGGGTGGCATCCTACAGGGCCCTGGCAGGCCGAGCCTGGCCGGGAGGCTGGACCCCAGCGGTGTCGAAGAATTTCAGCCTGTAGCAACACCTGCCTACGGAGAGGGCAGCGGCCCCGGGCCTGCCCAGGGCCCCGGGTCCAGGGCCAGACAGTCCACGAGGCCAAGCCCCAGACTCCGGCCTTCCCCCCAGAAGTCCCGGGGTGAAATGGAGCCTGACTGCCCAGACTTGAGGTGGCCCTGAGCGTGCCTCTGCAGGGTGACCTCTTTGCAAAGTGTTGCTTCAGTTAGAAGGGGAGGCTGTGGAAGAGAGCGGGGAGAGTGGAACTCAAGTTTGGGCAGAGGCCTGTCCAGGAGCGGGGACTTAGGGAGGAGAAACCGAGGCAAGTCACATCCCAAAGGGTGAGAAGCCTGGACCACCGGGGCTGAAATTCCTTTTCTTCCCTCCCCCCCTCCCCACACCAATCTTCTTTTCCTCAGATCCCTCCCCTCCTCCTCACTGGTGGGAGGGAAGGGTTGGAATCAAGTTTGGCTTTCACTCAGGGAAAGGGTAGAAGGGGAGAGAGCTCAGTTTAGGGGGTCTGGAAAGAGAGGGCTCAGTTTAGGGGGGCCGGAAAGAGAGGGCAATCCTGCCCAGCACCATGGGGCTTACACCACCCATCGGAGGTCGGGGAAGCAGCCCCAGCCAGTGTCCAGGGCTGAATACTGTTGCCTTTTCCAGAAAGGATTCCCACATATGGGAAACAAGAAAGGGGGCAGGTGACACAGTGCCTGTGGAAGGGGACAGTCCTGGTGTTACATGGGGACAAAGCTGGGACCCTGTAGCTGCACACCACTGGGGCTGAGCCTGCGTCCCAGGAGGAAAAGCTGTCAGTCAAGGTTGTCTGGGGGTGTGGGAATCCAGGCAGACTGAGGTGGGGTCGCCCCTTGAGAAGAGCAGGTTGTCCGGGGCCCCAAAGTACCTGCCCTTAACATTCCCCCCTCTCTGTGACCGGTCAGACCCTACCGCCCTTCCTTTCAGCCTGACCACCCCCCCAACCCCCCCCCCCCCAACACCTCCCTGCCCCCAACTCCCTTCCCAGCCCAGACAGCATCCTTTTCCCTCTGTTCAGAGCGGGTCTGAGAGGCCCAAATAACCCAATCCCCTCAGTGAGCTCCTGATCTCCTTCTGGGCAGCAGCCCCAACCTCACCTCCCAACCCTCTGGCCTGAGAGACCCTCTGTCCACTTAGCCTCCCATTCCCACTCAGAGAGACCAGGGAGGCCACTGGAGATCAAGGGCAGCAGTCGGCCACCTGTGGGAGAGGCTGATGGGACCCCGACTCCTGGGGGTGGAGCAGGGAAATGGTGCCCTAACCTCTGACCTTGGGAGGAGGGAGTTCTGCCTCCTGAGAAGGCAACAGCCAAGCCTCTCCCCAGGGTGCCTCATCAGTTAACCCCTTTCTAGCCAGGCTGCAAAATCACTCAAGCAAGGTTTTTGCCACGAGGTCAAAGTTATTCCTAATTTCCCATGGGATCTGTTAGGAGACCTCAGCCAGCAAGAGGGAGACGGGAGGTGAGACCGATGTGAAGGGGGCATCAAAGTCACCCAAGTTTCACCTGCCCTTCTGGTGAGGGAAGCAGAGGCAGGCGCACAGGGGAGATGGGTCCCCTGCTCTCTCCACCACTCTCTCACTTCCCATTGATCTTCTTCTACCCACTTGGCCATGCTCTTCCCTCACACTCTCTTCCCTGGCCAAGTTCACTCCTCCAGCCTCAGCCCTCAACCTACCTCCACACCATTGCCCCTGCCAGGTTTCACGACTTGTGCAACTCCACTCCAGCACCTTCTCTGCCAGCTGTTGTTCAACTAGAGACGCACGTAGGATGGGCCTCTGTGTTCAATGGGATGCTTGTATATATGGTCTCTGACTGACCAAACTTAGTCCTCAGGAGCGAGCACACAGAAGGGGGTGCCCTCAAGGCATCCTCTCTGACTCTGAGGCCATGAGGGAAGCAATACGTTTGGAGTGGGTTGAAGGAGGTATGTATGTGTCCTACCCCCGCCCCCAGAAACATCCTCAAGCCAAGTGGGTGTGAGAAAGCATATCTCGAAGACAATCTCTAAATCCTAGAGTGGGTGGGAGAGATTCCTAGGGCAGAACCAGGGGGCTGAACAAGAGGTGAGTGACACAAAGGGAAAGAAGGACCAGAGCAAAGGATATTCCAGTGAAGCAGGAAGGACTGAAGTTAGACTGCTCAAGGCACCTCCTAACCAGGAAGATGAGCCATGAGGAGGTAGGGCAATGTCCTCTCCAGTGACTCTTAGGAGGCTCTGGGAACTGGGGTCTGGTCCACGGTCAGACAGTCCTGACCGGAGGTGGAGGTGGGGCTGGAGGGCCCCCGTAAATTCCTTCTGGCCCCAGGTTATGCTCTTTCAAATGGTAACGGGGGGGGGGGGGTGGCTCTTTTTCATTCCCTCCTGCAGACCAGTCACCTCTCATTTTTCTGAACCACCCTAATCTGGACCAACCTCCCCCACTCACCTAGCAGGCGGTGGTAGGGGGGAGGGCGAGCGGGTTGCTAACCTGGAACATTCATGGGAGTTTCCATGGGTTCTGTGCCCTGAGGGTAATCATCTTGGAGTAAAGAAATTCTTCCTTTGGTTTCATGAGTTCTCTTGCTACAAAATGAGCCCATGTTTCCAGTTTCCCCTAAAGAGGATGCAAAGGATGCAAAGAGAGGATGTGAGGTCCTCCCCCCAAGCTGACCACGTTCCATCCCAGGACAGGCCCAGGCACACCTCAGCACGCTTCTCATCTAATGAGCACCCCCTCAGCCCATCCCTCCACACCCCACCCCCACCCCCACCCATCTGGATACAGGAACAGGCTGGGTCTCCTCCAGCTCCAGCCCACATCCTCTCAATGCCTGCCGGCCTCCTAGATCACTAGGCCCCCCCATCCCGCCTCTGGCTGGAGGGCGGCCTTCCTGCAGCGAAGCCCAGGAGGCACAGTTAATCTAGGGCCCAGAGCGGAAACTAGCCTGTGGGGAGGAAGGGGTTTGAACCCACCCCCACCAGGCTTGGCTCTGAAGCAGCCTGCAGAGAAGTTAGGAAAGTGTCAGGGAACTGGGAGTGGGGGGTGAGTCTCTTCTCTGCAGAGATCGGGGGACATATGGAGATTGGGCTGCTCATTTCTTCCTAATGTGGTTCTCTAGAACCAAGTGGAAACACTCATCCTTACTCCTGGCCTCTCAGAAAGGGATGGTCCTTCCAAAGCCTTCACTCAATCTGCCCCACTCCACGCTGGCAGGCAAGTGGGGAAAACTTGGGTCTGGGTACGGCTTGCCCCTTATCCCGAGCTCCTCCCAGGAGGACGCAGGGCTCCCCTTTCTGTCCACTCCCCACTTTGAGGAGTCTCTCCGGTGGAGAAGGCCAGGGCAGGAGCGCCAGAGAATCCAGGTGGCAGATGAAGGGGACGGGGGGGGGGGGGGGGGGGACGGGGGGGCCAGACTCTCATCGTGGGAAGCTCAGACAAACGTTAGCCTGGGGTCACAGCTCTCCCCAGAGGGAACAGGCTGGGGCCTCAGAACCAGCTGCTAGTACCAAGAACCTGCAGAGAAAACTGAGGGGTGGAAAGGGAGGGAGCACACAGAGGGGCCTGGGGAGAGACCCAGCTCCCCTGTCCCCACCCAGTCCCTGTCCCCCCCTGGGAACTGAGGAGGCCCTATCCTACCAAAATCCGTCCTAAGGACCTCCTCCAGCTCAGGGCACCAGCCTTTCCCACCACAGCCCTCCTGACCCACCTGGCATGTGGCCCCACCAGGTCGCTGCAGACTCCTGTCCCTCCAGAGAGGTGTGGAGTGTTTCAGACCTTCCTGGAGGACAATGGTCCTGTCCCAGGTGGCAGTCCCCTTCCCAGGCAGAGTCCCGCTCCCATTCTGGACCCCGCAGGCAAGAGCTGGGGGTGGTTGAGGAGAGGTACCAGCTGGGAGCACCGGCTCAGGTACTCTCCTGAGCACATGCTATCTGGATGTGACTCTGGGTGCCCTCGTCTGGGGTGGCCTGCTTGCTGGGGCTTCCCTGAGCCTGCTGCCCCTGTGGGGCAGAGGGGAAGAGGGCGCCGGCCCAGGGAGACTGTGGGAGTCTGTCAGTGTCCTAAACACTTGCGAGCCCAGCCCGAATGTCATGACTGTGTGGGAGCGAGTCTGACTCAGGCAGAGTCTAGGGACACGTGTGCTGGAGCCCGTGCTAGAGGTTCTGTGAGGACTGTCCGTGGTAAGATCCGATCTTTTCTGAGTACTTACTATGGGCCGGGAATGCTGCTGACCTCCCAAGGGTCCCTGCTTAAGCCCATTTTGCAGAGGAAGACTGAGGCTTGGAGAGGTTAAGTAATGAATGTTAGAGCTAGGGTTCTACTAGTTAGTTAAATACTAGGGTTTCACTGGTTAGTAAGGGTCAGGCCGGTTGGCAGTGTTAACCACCGTACTGAGCTGCAGGACAGAGGAGGGCAGGGACCTGAAGGGCTTCTGCAGTGCTTGTTGGCTCATAAGTCACTCAGTCTCTGCCCTCAACTGGGCTCCAAACTCCCCCTTCCCCACCACCACCCATATAAAAGTCGCCAAATCCCTCAACACTTAAACCTCCATTATCCAGGGGGAAAGAGAGGCAGAGTCAGGGCAGGGATCTGGGGGTCCCAAGGTGTAGCATTTAGACACAGTGTATATTTCATTTTCTGACTGGTTCTGTGCAGGGGTCCTCAACTCAGAAAACCCTGTCATGTGCCAGAGTCCTACTCACAGCCTTCCTTCTTGTCACTGTCCCCCAGGCCCTTTGTCTCCCCACACCCACACCCTTTGTGCCCCTGAGCCCCCAAGCAGTCCATTCCCCCATGTGCCGGTGCTTCACGGGACCAGCCCCTGATGGTGACAGCCTGTGCCCGCCTGTGCCAGCCCATGCCCGCCGGTGCCAGCCTGCACCCCTGCACCAGGGCAGCTGGCCTGGGCCAGGCTTGGCTGGCTCAGGGCTCCAAGGGCCGGCTCTGGGCCTGGCATAGCTCCACTCCTGCCTTGCTCCTGACAAAAAGGCACCCTCCACCCTGGGCATTCTAGAATGTGCCATAGGGCAGATGGTATAGGGAGACAACTGGGTCACACTTAGTGGGTCAGAAGGTTCTGCAAAAGGCAGTGTTTTCATTACTTTCTCACCAGTGCTTAGCACAGTGCCTGGTGTGTGTGACCCAGGCTGTGTGTGTGTGTGTGTGTGTTCGCACAAGGCCTTGGCACACAGCGGAGCTCAAGGTACATCTGATTGGGCTGACTGGTCTCTAGTGCTCCCCAAAGGCCACTCCAGGAGCACACCGATCCCAACCCCTGTCTCTTGAGCCTACAGGTCTCAGTCCCCAGAGGGTGCCCAGGGCCCTTTAGCCCAAGGTGACTGATAAAAGTCTGGATTAAACTAAACTGTGCAATGAGCAGTGGGATTGTGTTATTCATGATGTATGCCTATGGTAAGTGATAACATATTCTGACCACTGTGGGTGACGAGTGCTCCAGGGGGAGTGATCCTCCTGGTGGATCGCGGAGAAACAAGGCAGGAACTGGGTCATCAAGCCCTGTGCTGGGTGGGGACACACACACACACACACACACACACACACAGACTAGACATAACCCATAAACAGACACAGACACGTGCATATACACAGAGACATAAAGACCAGACCACACATATACTCAGGGGCATATAGACAGACACAGCACATGGATGCAAATAAACGTCACATACATGTGTGCACGCGCGTGCACACACACGCGCACACACACTCACACTCTCTCCAGCACTGCTGGTGGGCACCTGCCCCGAAGTCTCCAGCCCCAGCCCCAGCTCCCTGGTCATCTGTTTCTGCTTTGCTCTGGCACACTCAGGGTAAGCGCCTGGAGCCGAAGCTCCTCCCCGAGTCCGCACCCTGCCCCCTCACTGAGCTCCCAAGACTGGCAGGCAGACAAAGGGCAGGAAGCAAACAATGATTGAGCACCTTCTCTGAGCCAGACTTCAGGACGTGGTGCGGGAGCACCACCAGGCGTTTTCAAACTTTTTGGAGCTGCAGAACCCTCTGTTTAAAGGGAACTTCGAGGAGGTGAAGCAGATTCCAGAGGAGCTGCTCTGGCTAAGTGGGGAAGGGATCTGGAGCCCTATTCTCTCTCCCTTCCCCCAGCCAAACCGTGGCCCCAAGGCAAGTCCAAATAGCCAGAGACTTCCTGCAGGGCGCGCCATTGCCTCACGGAACATTCCAAACAGCCCCGTAAAATAAGTGTTCCGTGGAGAAACCGGCCCTTCCACCAGGAGTAACTTGTCCAGGCTCACAAAGCTGTGAGGAGACAAAGCAATATCACTGGCTCCCGCCTGTGGATTCCAAAGCCTGCGATGGCTCACGGTGCCCCAGGGGCTCCCCGTCAGGAGGACAGCTCCCTGCGTTTGTACAGTATCCAGAGCCATACTTCTAGATTCTTCCATGACTAAAACACCCTGCTGGCCCTAGAGACCCGAGGCTGTGTGTGTGTGTGTGTGTGTGTGTGTAAAGATACATGAGTGTGTATGTGAAGACGTGTGGGGAAGGGAGTGGGAGTGTGTCAAGTGTGTAAAATGTATGAGGCAGTATGCGACACTAAGAGGCAGAGTGTGTGTGCACATGTGAGAGTGTGTGAGACAGAAAGGGTGTGAGCGAACACATGAGAGAGAGTGTGAGGGCGTGTGTGGGTGTGCCCCCGGGCCTGCCCTTGGGGGGGCACTGAAAACTGGAGCAACAGGGATGGGCTCTCTGGTGAGCTCTCTGTGTGAGTGTGCCTGTGCGACCTCGTGCGTCCACTGGCTGCAGGAGGATATAGCCCAGCTGTTCTCCACCAGTTGAACGGGACACACAAGTAACAGGGCACTTTGCTAGGCACCGGGGACACCGAGATGAAGAAGCCGGTGCCTGCCCTGGGGGAGCTCACAAACTTCTAATCGGAGGCAGACACAGCTCCACGGGTGGGCTCCAAGGGTCTAGTCAAGAGCAGAGCTGACATCTAACCATGTGCACGTGGCGGCATCCGAGGGGCTTCCCGGCAAGGGCAGAATTGCTGGGTTCAAGTCCGGAAGTGAAAGTGGCAAGGACAGAGAAGGGTGCGTGGTCGGGGAGAGGTGGCACGCGGTGGCTTCCCCACAAAGGGAAGTGGATATGAGGCCGGGGTTGGGGCTGAGGAGGGAGTGCCACGTGTTGAAACACCACTCCCTACCTCCACCCCCACCGACAGACACCCAGCCCTCAGCCCGTGGCCTCCCTGACGACCCTCCCCCCCCAACCCCAGGGCCAGTTCCCTCTCTCCCCTCCCCCAGCTCCTTCAGGAGACAGCTCTAGCTGTTCAGGAGGCAGAGGAAGGATGTGGGTGGCCGGATGTTGAAGTTTAAAAGGGTTTGGGAGCCCTTTCTTTCCAAAGGAATAGAAGTGAGACAGAGAGATCCTGAACTTGGCATTGGTCTTCAGACCTTGCCCTGGTCCCCGGGAGCCCGTAGCCTGCCTTCTTCCCCCGACCTCCCCCCACCCCCATCCAGGGGACAGCATTCCAGCGGCCACCCTGCACTCTCAGTCGGGCAGCATTGCAGTCTCAGAGCTACAAGGGACCTTAGAGCACCCATTTTACAGATGAGGACACTCGGACCCAGAGATGGTGTGGGTCTTGCCGCCAGGTAGTGGAAGATCCCCCCAGCCAGGCTGTCCCCTAGTCCCAGTCTCCTCCTCCTCCTCCTCGGGATTCTAGAAAGCCACAGGGCAGAGAAGTAGAATGTGCATCTGGGTTACCCGCTCCCTAGAGCAGCTCTCACAGGGAGCCCTGGGGGCCCAGTGACCCAGTCTCCCTCTATAACCAGAAAGCAGACCCCTGAGATTCCACACTTCCCACCCAGACCTCAGAATGTCAGCCTGGAGATGGGGAGCAGACGGAAAGGCTGGCCCTGCCCGCCCCTCCTAGGATGAGGCCCCATCTCCCCTGCCGATGGAGGGGGAGCTCTGACTTGCTCTGGGTGCCCCCCCCCCCCCGGAACAGTTTTAACCCTCTGGGAGCTGCAGTAACCCTTTCATCCCAGAAGGCCTGTGGGGGCCCATTAGCCCACCTAGTTAGGGAGAACTGCTGATGGGGGCCAAGGTCATGGCTTCATGGTACACACAACATAAGTGCCTCACCCGGGGACCCAGGTGAGAGGGTGGGAATGAGCCAGTCGCTGCTAGAAAAACAAGGAAGGGGGTGTCTGGGGGGGCTCAGCGGGCCAAGAGTCTGAGTCTGACTCTTGATTTCGGCTCAGGTCATGATCTCATGGTTCGTGTAATCAAGCCCCACATCAGGCTCTGCGCTGACAGCTTTCTCTCTCTCTCTCTCTCTCTCTCTCTCTCTCTCTCTCTCTCAAAATAAATTAAAAAACATTCAAAAAATAAAACAAAGAAGGCTCCAGAGGGGCTTATCGCCCCCTACCTAGGCAGCTCAGGGGGCAGGGGCTGGGGAAATTGGGCCCCAAATGCTGGAAGGTGTTCCCCACCCCCACCCCCAGGCCCCGCCCTGTTGTCTTCCGGACCCCACAACAAGAGCTCTTATGGGGTGAGGGGCAGCTGGGTTCTCGCCTCCCAATTAGCCACTGATTTCACTTCCTGAGCCAACCCCTGCCGGCTGCAGGGGAGGTGGGGGAAGGGCATATACAGGGCAGAGCCAGACTCCCAGGGGACCAGTAGTAGGCACTCAGTCTGGGAAGAGCTCCTTGCTAACAGCCAAGCCTCTTCCCCCTCCCTCCCCCCCCCCCCCCCCGTCTCCCCTCCCCCCCCCCCCAACCCTGGGGAGGATGAATGCAATTCCAGCCCGGGGTGAAAACAGTGCAGACCCAGGAGGCAGGAGGGGCGCGACTCAGAGGCCTCCCCATCCTCTGCCTCCCCAGGTCCTTCTCAGCCTCCAGCTGGACTCTCCCCTCCCCGAGCTGAGGATCCCCTCCTCAGCTCCCCATCTCTGCCCAGAATGCTCACCATGGGGACACCCACCAGGAGGAAGTCACACCTGCTGCTGCTGCTGCTAGTCACCGTGGCCCTTGTCTCCTCTCCAGGTAAGAGGCCTCATCTGGGCTCCAAAGTCCAGCAGGGTGATCATCTCGTTATATCACTGCTATTATTGTAGCGATGACTTCAGAAATTACTGACCCTGCGTTGCCGCGGCAGTTCGATTTCTGAGGCCCCTTCCTTTGCTTAAATGTCCCCATTTGTGGATCTTACCTTCCCCCTGAGGTTAGAAGGAATGAGTCTCGCCATAATGTAGGTGGAAGAAGTAGGATCCAGAGAGGGTAAATGGCTTGCCCTGGGCCCACACAGCAAGATCACGGCACATCTGGATCTCCGTGATATCAGCCCGGAGCCGCTGCCTCTGAGGAGTCGCGCTGTCCAATATGGTAGCCACATGAAACTATTAGACTGGGATTAAATTAAAATTTAAAATGAGTCCTTCAGTTATACAAGCCACATATTGGATAGCACAGATTACAGAACGTTTCCATCATCACAGAAAGTTCTATTGGATGGCACTGCTGCTCTAGCATCCTCTGACTTGAGGAGATGGGGATCAGTACCACGAACCTCTAGGAGGGCTCCCCAGGGCCGCGCTGCAGCCTGGCCAACGGACCTAGTGTGGAACAGGATGTGAGGAGAGATGAGGCACAGCAGGGGGGTGGCCTTTTGCCCAAAGGGACCCAAGCAAAGGATCCCATGCCAAGGGTGCTGCAAGGCAGGGAGAGGGGAGGAGGGGGGCTGGCAGAAGAGGGCAGTGTGGGCCCAGATCCCACTCTGGAGAGTGTGCCAAGAAGAAGGTACCAGAGACCAAGCCTGTCCAAGAGCTGGAGGGAGGTCCCCTGGCCCCCTGCTGCTGCACGGAGGGACCTGCTGAGACCACCGCTTGGCCTCTCTGTCCTGACCCCCAGCCCAGATCAATAGATGCTTCTTTTCTCCTTAAAGGCCCCCATGGGAGAAAGAGGACCCACCCCCCACCACCCTTCCGGAGTTGTAGCAGCTTCTGACTCCCCACCCCACACCCCCTGCAAGGCTGCAGCCAGCACGTTCTAGGTCCTCTGTCTCATCAGGGGAGGACGCCACTGGCACACTTTCAGACGTTCTCATTCCGTCCTGCCTCCCAGTCCTGCACCCAAGTCAGTGAGGCTGCTAGGAAATAAATCTGACCCAGAGGCTGGAGGGGGCCTCCCAGCAACCCCACTCTCAGGCCTAGCTACCTGTGCCCGGGGCCCACCAGGCCAGAGGAGCTGCTGGGGTGGGGAGTCCAGGCTGCGCAGAACAGGGGACAGCCACCCCAGAGAGAGCAGTGGAGGGGAGCCTGGGGTCCTCAGCACCGCCCTCCCTCGGGAAAGAGTGCCGGGACCTCGGCATCTGAGGCAGGCGGTGTGGGCAGCTGCAGGGCTCTCAGACCCAGAGATGCAGGAAAGCCCAAGGAGAGGGGACCTGGTCTGCCACACCCACGAGCTCCAGAGACATGAGTGGAACACCCCATCGCCTGTTCTCAGCCCTCCCAGCAAGGTGTCTCGGCTCTGGGCTCGCCTGGCTAAGCTGCCCTGGAGAAGCAGCCTTGGGTCCCTGGCACCCCGACAAGGAAAGGCAGTGAGGAAGCCCCCCCACATTCTCATCTATCCGGCCCCTTCTACAAGCTTCCCGATGCCCATGTTCACGGGGGACGGGCGGGGGGGGGGGCGTGCAGCGTTGCCAGAACAGGGAATCAGAGAAGAGAGAAATCAGAGAGGATGAGGGACAGGGGCAGCAAGGAGGGGTGGCCTTGTGTGGGTGGGTGTGAGCGCAGCCTCAGAGGAAGGTGTGGGGTGAACGAGACTGTGTTTGTGGATGTTTCAGAGGGTGGCAATGTCAGCGGGTTGTTGTGTGGACCGGGTGCGACATCTGGGGGGATGACGAAGGCGCGTGGAAAGCCTCACAGCAAGTGTGATGGCTCTCGACCCCGGCTGCCCTTCCGAGTGCCCGCGACGCGCTGTGATTCGGCACCTCTGGGATGGGCCAGAGCCTCTGATGGTTCCGATGGGGAAGCGGGGTCAAGAATCACGGACACTGTGGTTAAGGATGGCTGGCTGTGGGTGAGGCTGGCCAGGGTCCAGATCCATGGATCTGCTCCTTCTCGCTGTGTGATTTGGAGAAGTTATTTAACTTTCCTAAATCTCAGTTTCCACATTAGTTAAATAAGGAAGTGGCAATAGCTGTCTTGTAAAGAGGTTATGCGCAAGAAATATGGAGCGTGGGATCCGATACAGAGCAAGCACTCGATAAAGAGCCCCTGCTTTTATTATTATGGGTATATGGATATATATACATAAGCACGTATATATACGTGTGTAGCCGGATGCGCATGGGAACACGTATCTGTCTACTGGAGTAGCTTAGAGAGGTACGTGTGTATATGCGATGTGTGTGTGCGTGTGAGGAAGGGTGTGCAGGTGAGAGGTGTGGAAATGTACATATGTGGATGAGGGTGTGGACATGGCTGAGTGCAGAGGACAAAGCTTTTTCGGGAAGAAAGCCAGTCTTAAAGCATCAGTGTGCCCCAGGCCCATTCAGCCACCCCCTGCCATGCCCGCAGAGCTGCTGGAAGCTGCTATTATATAAGGTGGTTCCCAGCAGCCTAGCTGCCCCGTCACCCCTCCTTTCCCTCCCATCCTGGCAGCCCCAGCTGGGGCAGGGGTCCCTCCCCTCCACCACCATCATTAACTTGGGATTAAGCCTGGCTCTCCAACTGAGATGCTGCGGGCGCCATAGCTGCCTCCAAGGCCCCGGGGCGGCAGGGAGGGATAGTGATGGGTGGCGGGGAGGGGGAGGGGGAGGGGGGTGCCATTTCAGGGAGCCCTGCCTCCTTCCTCATTCTGAGAGCTGCTTAACAGCTGCCCTCATTCCCCAGGGGCCAGGGCTGGGCCTCAGCTGTGGCACGGGGGTGCACGGCCCCCACCCCTGGAACAGGGCTGACAGCTGGATGCGCTGGGACAGGAGGCACTAATTGGTTAATGGGGATCCCAGCCCCCACGACCCACCAAGGAGGGCCTGAAATCAGCTGGATTGTGGGGTAGGAGCCAATTAGGGGTGGCCTGGCCCCTGCCTGATACCACAAAGGCAAAGCATGGCTGGCCCCATGAGTCAGCAAAGAGAGCCCACTCCCCACCCCTGTGGGAAGGAAGACAGGTGTGAAACACCGGCCTCTGTGCCTCAGTGTCCCTGCCCTGGTGCATAAAGAAAGAGGCATCCGCCCTGGGAAGGGGCCAGGCATGAAAACTTCATTTGCTCAGCAAATTCAGGAGGCCGGGATCTAGACCCGCGTGTGCCACAGACTTGCCTTGTGGCCATGAACAAGTCATTTCCTTTTCCGGGCCTTTCTTTCTTGAATTATGACACCACACTCGTAGAAAAATGCCCCCAAAGCAACCTGCACCCCCTCCACCACCATGAAGCCTTCCTTCTCCCCCTAAGCTCCCCCTACCCCATGGCTTGGGTCCAGCAGACATTTTCAGAGCACATACCCTGTGCCAGACTGAACCGTCCTCCAGACCCTGGGAGGTGAGTTCACATTCTTTCCATTTCACAGGTCATGATGTTGAGGCTCAGAAGGGGTCTGTAACAGCTAATAAGAGGCCAAGAGCCAGATCACTGGCTGGAAGGGACATTACGCTTCAGGGATGCACATTCTCTCTCCGCCTCCTTAACCAGTGGTTTCCCATGCATCTCACACCCTGCAGGCCAGCGGCTCCCACCCTGAGGGCCCCTGCATCTAGAACTCCCACTGCTTTTATGGTTCTCACCACCTTGTCCCGTCCTTTAGTGTCTCTGTCCCCGGACTGCAGGTCCCTTGAGGAAGAGGAGCTGTGTCTTAGTCACCTTTGCCACACAGTCTAGCCCAGTGCCAGGTACACAGCAGGTGCTCAATACCTGAGTGTAGGATGGGCGATTGACTCAACTAACTTGGCCAGCCGGAACCTGCCCAACCAGCTGAAATTCAAGTTTTAATTAATTAAAATTAGGGGCGCCTGGGTGGCGCAGTCGGTTAAGCGTCCGACTTCAGCCAGGTCACGATCTCGCGGTCCGTGAGTTCGAGCCCCGCGTCAGGCTCTGGGCTGATGGCTCGGAGCCTGGAGCCTGTTTCCGATTCTGTGTCTCCCTCTCTCCCTGCCCCTCCCCCGTTCATGCTCTGTCTCTCTCTGTCCCAAAAATAAATAAACGTTGAAAAAAAAATTTTAATTAATTAAAATTAAGTAAAATTTAAAATTGGGTTCCTCAGCTGCACCAGCCACATTTCAAGGGCTTGACAGCAGGTGGCTGATGGCTACCGTATTGGTCAGGGCAGAAAACGGAACCTTCCATCATTGCAGAAAGTTCTACTGCACGGCACTGCCCTACTGGGCCCCAGGCCCTCAGGCCTCTGGTGCTGTTCCCCCACCTACAGCTTGGAGTTCAGCCCGGGGATCCCCGGCCACTTTTGGGCCAGTCTTTGAAGATCAGCCCCTCGGTCTGCTATTCCCGGAGGAATCCACTGAGGAGAAGGTGACGCTGGCGTGCCGTGCCCGGGCCAGCCCTCCAGCCACCTATAGGTGAGACCCCCACGGTGGGCGCCAGAGCGGGGGGGCCCTGGGCAGCCATGACGTTGTTCCTCACACCAGCCCTGGCACCAGGCCGGGTCCAGCCACTCAGGGTGGTCTCCTCCTCTGCCCCTGCTTGCAGGTGGAAGATGAATGGTACCGAGATGAAGCTGGTGCCAGGTTCCCGCCACCAGTTGGTAGGGGGCAACCTGGTCATCATGAACCCCACCAAGGCACAGGACGCCGGCGTCTACCAGTGCCTGGCCTCCAACCCAGTGGGCACCATCGTCAGCAGGGAGGCTGTGCTCCGCTTCGGCTGTGAGACCCGCGGGGGTGCCAGGATGCTCCGGGGGAGGGGAATAGGGAGCTGGGGAAAGTGTCTAGAAAGGGCAGGTGACTGCTTCCCACAGAGGCTGGACTGGGGGAGGCCCCCAGGCTTGGAGGACGGTGCCCGAGCACCGGGTCTTTATCTCCAGTTCTGCAGGAGTTCTCCAAGGAGGAGAGAGACCCAGTGAAAACCCACGAAGGCTGGGGGGTGATGTTGCCCTGTAACCCACCTGCCCACTACCCAGGTGAGTCGGGACCCTGGCCCGAGGTTAGACAGAGGGCACAAGAGGGGCTTCAACCACTCAGCAGGGGAGGAAAAGGCAGTGAGTGACCCTTGGAAGCACCGATCCCTGGGTCCCCAACTCAAAATGATTTTGTGTCTGACTCAAAATGAGTCTGTCATTCGCTAGCTCTGTGCCCTGCCTCCTCCTTCAGACTGGGAGCACCCCAAGGGCAGGAGTAAAGTCACATCTTCCTTCTGGGTCTCCCCTCAGCGCCAGCTCCGAGCACGGGGCTCTCAGGACTGGGTCTAGAGATCCCCCCCAGCATGCTGAGGGCCTCCCCCCACAGCTGCCCCGTCAGCCCAGAGCCCCTCGGTTTCCTCAACCCCTGCCCCCCACATCTTATTTAGGCCTGTCCTACCGCTGGCTCCTCAACGAGTTCCCCAACTTCATCCCGACGGACGGGCGTCACTTCGTGTCCCAGACCACGGGGAACCTGTACATTGCCCGGACCAACGCCTCAGACCTGGGCAACTACTCCTGCCTGGCCACCAGCCACATGGACTTCTCCACCAAGAGCGTCTTCAGCAAGTTCGCTCAACTCAACCTGGCTGCTGAAGGTCAGGGTCGGTGGGCACGGCGGGGAGGAGAGAGCTGAAAGGGTCAGCAGATATTGGGAAAGAGGGTTCTCCCCTGGAGGTGGCGAAGGATGGCTTGTGAAGCCTGGGGTCTGGGGCCCGGACCCCTCGGTCCCCCGGCTGCAAAGCCTCAGACCCTTGGCCAGGCCCCCAAGGGGAACCGAGGTCAAGAAGGAGTCGGCTCTGAGCTGTGCTGAGACCCTAAGCACGGGAGCCTCAAGGCCGCCTTATTTGCATCCCATCCGCAAACTCCCTCTCTCCCCAGACACCAGGCTCTTTGCACCCAGCATCAAGGCCCGGTTCCCGGCAGAGACCTACGCGCTGGTAGGACAGCAGGTCACCCTGGAGTGCTTCGCCTTTGGGAAGTGAGTGGTGGAGGAGGGAGGGAGCAGGCCAGGGCGCAGCGTGTCAGAGCCCCTCAGGGGCATGGGTGACCCCGGGGAGAGGGCAGGCGGGCTCTTTGTACCCTTCACAGGGTCGAGCAGAGATCCCAGTGGGTGGTGACCACCACTCACTGAGCACTCTGTCTCTGAGTGGGGCGTCATGCACACCAGGGGCCTGACACATAGTGGGTCCTCCCAGCAATGTCTGCCAAGCTCAGGCCGCTTATGCAACACCCAGGCCGGAGGCAGGTAGCACTGGGTACGAACCCCAGCCTGGCCTCCCGGGTTCAACCCCCAGCTCTGTCACTTGCTGGCTGGGAGACAATGGGTAAACCCTTAACCTCTCTGTGCCTCTGTGTCCTTATTCGTACACGGTAATAATGGTAGTACCTATATGTGAAGTGCTTAGCACAGGGCCTGGCATTTAGCAAGTGTTCTATGGATGCCAAGAGTTATCTTTTTTTTTTGTTTTTTTTATAATTTTTTTTTTTAACGTTTATTTATTTTTGAGACAGAGAGAGACAGAGCATGAACGGGGGAGGGTCAGACAGAAAGGGAGACACAGAATCTGAAACAGGCTCCGGGCTCTGAGCTGTCAGCACAGAGCCCGATGCGGGGCTCGAACTCACGGACCACGAGATCGTGACCTGAGCCGAAGTCGGCTGCTTAACCGACTGAGCCACCCAGGCGCCCCAAGAGTTATCTTTTTAACAATTGTGATAGAAATCCCTCTCTCCTAGAAAAAGGATTCACTGGAACGGGGCTAAGCAAATAGGAGGTGTTCAAATAGATGCCTGTAGAACAATTAATGTGATTTGTACATTGGTCCCCTCTTCCCTTATATCTCCTGTGGTTACCCAGGATGCCCCCTGCTTTGAGAAAAGTTATTGGACTTCCAGAAAATTCATATTTAAAGCACATGGAAGGTTCATAACTGAACCCTTTAAGAGTCGCTGATACTCAGTCGTTTTAGTATTTACAGATTGCTAATGACCACGGCCCTCTTGAAAAGCAGAGGCAAGGCCTTGTTGGGGAGAGGCGGGAGGGGACCCCCTCAAATCCCAGGCTACAGGCCACCGCTGAGGAGGGCAGTCCCAGAAGAGGCACGGTGGCCAGTGCAGGGTGGGGGTGGGGAGAGCAAGCCAGCTTCAGGGTACAGACCGCACGGAAGGCCAAGTTCACGGGGGTCCCAATCGTTGCAGGGGAGAGGAGAGGAGAGAGGTGCCCTACTTCTTGCCACTTTCCCACCTGTGCTCTAGGCCAGTCCGGAAGAGGCCCCTCCCTTCCCCCTTGCCTCTCTCCCTCTGTCCCCTCCCAGGCCCTTGTCCACACCCGCCACCTGCCCGGCACCTCAGGGGAGGATCTGTGTGTGAGAAGCTGCAGGCACAGGGGAGTCTACTTAGCACAGCAAACCCGCTCTGGCTCTGTCTTCCCCACCAGCCCTGTCCCTCAGATCAAGTGGCGTAAAGTGGACGGCTCCTTGTCCCCCCAGTGGGCCACGGCCGAGCCCACCCTGCAGATACCGAGCGTCGCCTTCGAGGACGAGGGCACCTATGAGTGTGAGGCGGAGAACTCCAAGGGCCGCGACACCGTCCAGGGCCGCATCATCGTGCAGGGTACAGGGCTGGGGCCCCCTGTCCCCCCCGCCTTCACTCTTATCACCCCTGAGGAAGCAGATCCCAAAGTCAGGGAGGGGACTGGGTGGCCCCTTGCTTAAGCCTTCTTGCCCTAGGGTTGCACTGGGGGTGGGAAGAGAAGAAGCTAGGGCTTCAGGCAGAGTTGCGGGAAGCAATGGAAGGCTTTAGAATGATCTAAGTTGCTCAAACAGCCACTGGCACAGACACAAAGTGCGGGCGTTCTTCGGCCTGCTTCTCACACCCCCTAAAGCCCTTCCCGGGATGCTGATGGCGCCCTCTGCTGTCCATCACCGGAACTGCAGCCCTGCAATCCTGGTCCCCGGTGAGAGGGAGGCTCGGCCCAGCTCACCCCCAGCCTTTCTCTCCCTTGCTCCCCACAGCTCAGCCCGAGTGGCTCAAGGTGATCTCAGACATGGAGGCTGACATCGGTTCCAACCTCCGTTGGGGCTGTGCGGCGGCCGGCAAGCCCCGGCCCACGGTGCGCTGGCTGCGGAATGGGGAGCCTCTGGCCTCCCAGGTAGGAGCCCTGGGGCTTCCCCCACACCAACCGCCGTCCTCTGTTCACCTGGTCCCCTCGCCTTCTAGACTCCCCGCTCCCCACAACCCTGCTCCACCACTGGCAGCCTCTCTGGGACAATTAGGGCCCTTTGGGTGGTCGGCTCCAGGTGCTTCTTTCCCTCCCAGATTCGCATGGCCACAGGCGGGTCAACCGGATGGAGGCCTGACTAGAGGGTCCAGAGACCTGGATCCAGGCACAACCCAGTCACAAAATCACCGTGTGGTCCCAAGGAGGTCATCTCGTCCCTCTGGCTTCAGTGGGCTGACATACAGGGGGGCCTGGCAGATCTCAGTCCTAGGATTCCAGGAGGCCCTGAGATGAGACAGGGCCTGTGAGCCCCTCGGCGGGCGAGGGGCGGCCTAGCATCTCTGCTGCACCTGCCCCTCCACCCCGGTCCTTCAGTGGCCCTGATGCCCCTACTCTGCCCCCTTCTGCACAGAACCGTGTAGAGGTGCTGGCTGGGGACCTGCGCTTCTCCAAGCTGAGTCTGGAAGACTCGGGCATGTACCAGTGCGTGGCAGAGAACAAGCACGGCACCATCTACGCCAGCGCGGAGCTGGCCGTGCAAGGTACAGGGCCCGGGGAGGCAGGGGACATCAGCAAGGACACATAGGCGGGGGCTAGAGGAGTTCTGAGTTCCAGCAGTTTCTTTTGTTTTTGTTTTTTTTTTTAAGTTTATTTATTTGGGGGGATGGGGGGTGGGGCGGGAAGAGAGAGAGAGAATCCCAAGCAGGCCCCATGCTGTCAGCGCAGAGCCCGATGTAGGGCTTGATTCTATGAACCGTGAGATCATGACCTGAGCCAAAATCAAGAGTCAGACGCTCAACTGACTGAGCCACCCAGGTGCCCCTGAGCTGCGGCACTTCTAAACACACAAACACGTGCTGGCGGCTCCCCTTAGTTTTCCAGTGTCATCTGAGTAGAAGACAGGGATTTGAGGAAGGAGACGAGACACTAGATTGAGAGCTTCCAGAAGACAGAGTCTCTTACTTGTTCCAGGTCTGGCACAGTTAAGGAAAGTGTTGGCTGCAGTGAAAAAGAGGTGGCAAAGTCATTGGAAACCGAGTCGACCTGATGTGTGTTTAAACCAGTCCCTTCAGCTGGTTTAATCTCTTTGGCAATTTAATCTCTTTGTGTCTCAGTTTCTTGATTTATAAAATGAGGGCCATAACAGTCCTGCCCTCATACTGCTGTTTAGAGGACTAAATGAGAGAGAGGTAAAGCAGAAAGGACCTGGCCATCACATAACAGGTGCCCTGGAGATGCCAGCTGGTGCTAGGGTTCTTTGTTGTGTGACTTGAGCTCGTGGGGCCTCAGTTTTCTCATCTGCAAAATGGATGTAATGATACCTACCTCATCAAGTTGGAGTGAGCTTAACTATGACTCATTCATTTATTTGTTCATGCAACCGTATTTATTCAACACCTCCTAAGGAGTGAACATGAATAAGGTCTCTGCCCTCAAGCATTTTACAATCCAGTGGAGACAGAGGGATGATCACAAAATCGAATAATTACATAAGACGATTTTGGACAGCCATCAAAAACACAGTATAAAGAAAACCTAGGGGTGCCTGGGTGGCTCAGTCAGTTAAAAGTATCCAATTTCAGCTCAGGTCATGATCTCACGTTTCGTGCGTTCGAGCCCCAAGTTAGGCTCTCTGCTGTCACCGCAGAGCCCCCCTTGGATCCTCTGTTCCCCTCTCTCTGCCCGTCCCTTACTCTCTTTCTCTCTCCAAAATAAATAAACATTTTTTAAAAATCTAGCAGAGTGGTAGGAGTGAGGTGGGCCCATTAGATGGCATGGTCAGGTGAGACCTCTTTGAGGAAGTCACGCATTTGGGGTGTGACCTGAGTGTTAACAAGGAGCCAGCCATGTGAAGATCTGAGGGGTTTTTAAACAAAACGTATGGCAAGTGCAAAGGTCCTGGGGCAGGAAGAATCTTGGCATCCTCAAAGGGCAGAAAATGGCCCAGGTGATTGGAGCATGATAAATGAGGGAGAGCGGCGTGGGATGTGAGGGGAGAGGCAGGGTCGTATTTGTGAGCCCTCGTTGGACTTCATCCTGAGTGCATGGTTAAGTTTCTTAAAAGACATGCCAGGCTGCTGGCTGGAGCAGGAGATTGTAGAAAGAAGGTGCAAAAACAGGAAGACCTCCTAGGGGGGTTTTCAATAGTCTGGCAGGGGACTTGGTGGCTTGGACCAGCGTGGTGGCAGTGGGGGGTAGGGGTGACGGGAAGGGCTGGATCCTGGGTGTATTTTGGACTGGCCTTGGAGGGTAGGTAAAACGCTCAGCATGCAGTCAGCTGACTCTTCATCAAGGGCAACGGGTACTGCTGTGATTCCCTGGGTGACTGCAGGGCACCCCCCTTTCCTTCTAGCACTGGCCCCCGACTTCAGGCTGAACCCCGTAAAGCGTCTGATCCCCGCGGCCCGCGGGGGAGAGATCGTTATCCCCTGCCAGCCCCGGGCGGCCCCGAAGGCTGTGGTACTTTGGAGCAAAGGCACCGAGATTCTGGTCAACAGCAGCAGGTACAAACCCCACTCTACCCGCAGCAATTCCTGCCCCTCCTCGTCCACCACAAAGGCGAGTCCCCTTCCCGTGATGGCTGCAGTGTGACCCTAGGTTGGCCAGATCTGCTTTCTCCTTGCTGCAGAGTGACCGTAACTCCGGATGGCACCTTGATCATAAGAAACATCAGTCGGTCAGATGAAGGCAAATACACCTGCTTTGCTGAGAATTTCATGGGCAAAGCCAACAGCACGGGCATTCTGTCTGTGCGAGGTGAGGGGTGTGGCTTGGAGGAGGGTAGGTGGCTCAGCCACCACAGGGTCCCAGTCCCTCCTCGACACCCTGCTCTTATGTTCCCACCTTCCTCTGGGTTTGGGTTTGGCTTGGAGGCTACCCCAGGATTGGACTTCATTTGGGACCACCTCCCCACCGCCTTCCAGAATCTACTCCTGCCTCCCTTTCACACACTGGTGGGGCTGCTGGGAGGTCAAGATCCTGTTGGCCATGCTGCCTCTTCTCTCTCCTGGGGTTTAGGACACACCCTCTCACCCTGCCCCCCTGCGCCCCTGCCCCTGCCTGGGCCTCTTTCCTCCCCCATCCACCCCGGGGCCTTCTTTTGTTTGGCAGATGCAACCAAGATCACTTTGGCCCCCTCGAGTGCTGATGTCAACTTGGGGGACAGCCTGACCCTGCAGTGCCACGCCTCCCACGACCCCACCATGGACCTCACCTTCATCTGGACCCTGGATGACTTCCCCATCGACGTGGATAAGCCTGGGGGTCACTACCGGAGGGCCAGTGTGGTAAGGCCTGAGGCCAGACAACCCATGGCTCCTCCCTCCTTCTGGACAGAGGACCCAAGATGTCCTTGGCCATGAGCACCCCCAAAGCCTTTCCCCATTCCCTCAGGAACGCCATGCCATTACCCTTAGATTCGGAAGAACCGCCCTCCCTTAGACGGGCAGTTCCTGGCATTCCACTCGAAGGCCGTGCTTTTAGGAGAGGGTTAGGGACAAACCTGAAATGCCAGGCGCCCAGCAAGACTCCCTCCCCACTACTGTTCCTGTTATCCTGAGCCCAGGGCAAGTGACATCATTAACTCCGACCATGGTTGACTGTCCTCAGTTATAAACTGTTGCTTAGTCCCGGGGTCCTAAGTGGGGAGAAGCTGACTCCACCCACCGAGCAGAGACTCCGAGATCCTGGGCAGGAGGGGGGGGTTGGGGGGTCCGTGGATATAATGGAGCAGGGGACTCCGAGCCCTGCCTCGTGGCTCACAGCTTGCTGCGCTAGCCAGGGCTCCTTCCCCTGACCTGCACCCGCCACTTCCTGTCCCCCACGTGCAGAAGGAGACGGTTGGGGATCTGACCATCCTGAATGCCCAGCTGCGCCACGGCGGGAAGTACACGTGCATGGCCCAGACGGTGGTGGACAGTGCGTCCAAGGAGGCCACAGTCCTGGTCCGAGGTGATGGCGTTTCCCACCCCGCCCCTAGCCCGACTCCTTCAGAGGCCACCTGGGCTATTCCGACCTTCGCTCCCTAACTCCCCTCCTCTCCCCAAAAGCTGTGGGGGGGAAGGGCTTCTGAGAGAAGTTCCAGCTGATCCCGTGGTCTTGAAAGGTCCTAAATGAATTTTAAAAATCCACTTCCCAAGACTGAAGGACTTTGCTGAGGCCAGAAGTTCTCAAAGCCCAGTGCTGGGAAATCTGTACACATCTCTATGTGAAGGCCTCTGTGAGCCCCTCCAGCCTTGAACACATTTTTCCGACCTTACACCCCCCCCCCCCCCCCCCCGCTGCAACGCACTGCGGGGAAGGGAGGGGGGCCTTCCTTGCCCCCATGTGTGTTTGCTGCGCCCTCTGCTGCCGCCTCTTGGTACTGCACCAGCCCAAGCCAGCCTGGAGGAGATTGGCTCAAATTTTGAGGCTGCCCAATTCTGACCCAGTGTGCTCTCTTTGGGGCAGGTCCACCGGGTCCCCCAGGAGGTGTGGTGGTGAGGAACATTGGCGACACCACCGTCCAGCTCAGCTGGAGCCGAGGCTTTGACAACCACAGCCCCATTGCCAAGTACACCCTGCAAGCTCGCACTCCACCTGCAGGGAAGTGGAAGCAGGTTCGGACCAGTAAGTGTGAGGCTCCACCTAGGTCGGTGCTGATGAGGCCTGGCTGAGCCTGGAACTTCAAAGAGGGACAATCTGAGGTCCTCTGCCTGCAGGGAGCTCCCGGGCCATTGGGGGAGGTGGTCACGTGGACGGCAAGAGAGGGGAAGAGAACTGGAGAAGGGAGGCGCTCAGTCTGTGCCCTTGGAGCATTGGCAGATCATTACTGGGGCCCCCACTGATGCACCCAGCATCAACAAAGGCTCCCAGGCAGGGGAGTCTACTAGTTTTCCCATTGTTTCCAAAAGAGGTGTTGAGCACTAGGTATATGGCAGGCACCATCATGAATACAATGAGGTGAGTCGTCCCAGTCCCTGCCCTTTCCATCCAGACTAACTAACGAGAGCGGGCACACTGACTCCGGGTGCCTTGCAGATCCCGCCAACATCGAGGGCAATGCCGAGACCGCCCAGGTGCTGGGCCTCACACCCTGGATGGACTACGAGTTCCGGGTCTTAGCCAGCAACATCCTGGGCACTGGGGAACCCAGTGGGCCCTCCAGCAAAATCCGGACCAAGGAAGCAGGTCAGAGCCCGAGGTGTCCCAAAGACAGGCAATGCCAGGGCACAGACCCAAGCCCTCCTTAGAGAGCCCCAGGCGGGCAACAATCACGCGGAGTTCCAACTCTCCTCACCAGGCTTCGGACTCTAACAAAAGAGACGAGAAAGGGACATGAGGCTAGGCAGGGCGACTGCACTGCCCAACGCACTCGGCCCTGGGCCATCGCCTGGGCCTGTGAGCCCTGCAAGAACCTTCTAGTCCAAACCCCTCATTGCATTTTACTTTTTAAAAAATGTTTATTTATTTTGAGAGACAGGGAGGAGAGGCACAGAGAGAGAGGGAGGGAGGGAGGGAGGGAGGGAGGGAGGGAGGGAGAGAATCCCAAACAGGCTCCTAGTTCAGCACCCGATGTGGGGCTCGATCTCACAACCGTAAGATCGTGACCTGAGCCCAAATCAAGAGTGGGTGCTTAACCGACTGTGCCACCCAGGCACCCCAAATCCCTCATTTTAAAAAAGGAGCCAACCTGGGGCACCTGGGTGGCATCCGACTCTTGATTTCGGCTCAGGTCATGATCTCATAGTTCATGGGATTGAGCCCCACATTGGGCTCTTTGCTGACAGCACAGAGCCTGCTTGGGATTCTCTCTCTCCCTCTCCCTCTGCCCCTCCCCTGCTCCCTCTCTCTCTCTCTCTCAAAATAAGTAAATAAACATTTTTAAAAAAATAGAAGTAAAAAAATTGGGCCAACCTTACAACTGCATGTGAATCTACAGTTATCTCAAAATAAAAGGTTTAAGTATTTTTTTATCGAAAAAATCAAAGTCTGGAGACGGAAAGTGTCACACTGGCAGAGCCCGAACTTGAACTGAGGACCATGGGGTGATGGGCAGATATCCTCCCTAGTAGTGCATGAGCCGCTGAAATCCGTTAATGAGGAAGGGGTGTGTGTGTGTGTGTGTGTGTGTGTGTGTGTGTGTGTGTGTAGGGAAGCAGTCAGTGTCTCTAAGTCCTTTAGACAGTTTCTTGGGGAGCAGGTGGAATGGACAATCTTCCCACAAGCTCCCTGAAAGGCAGGTGGGTGTCAGAACCCAGCTGAGCGGGGAAGGCAAGGGAGAGAACCCAGGAGAGGCACACATCCCCCACCCTCTGAGACGTTCACAGATGAAGGTCCAGAAGACCTGGGGTCCTCAGACTGGCAACGTGGAATCAGGACCTTGCCCGCCCAACCCAGGCCTCCCACCCTGGATATGCAGTAAGGGCGTCTTTTTGTGTCCCTTAAACATGGTTTCCCACGTGCCCCAGGCCGACTCTCGTCCAGTCAGTCAACATTTTGAACTGGTACCTCTCTTGAGTAAGGAATTCTAGAAGGAGCACCTTCTTTGATAGAACTTCTTAGAGACTCAAATGCAGGGTAGGGTGCGGTCTCCATTCTGGTATCCCAGTTGGTGATCAAAAGACAAGGAGGAGGCAAAAGAAAGATGATGGGCTTTGAAATCAGAAGAGCTGAGTTCAAATTTGAACCGTGCCACTTATTCGCTGTGTGACCTTAGGCAAGTCACTTAATTGCTCTGAGCCTTCGTCTTTCCACTTGAAAAGGGTGCTATGCCCACCTCACAGGATCACAGGGGCCGCGTGTTGACGCACCCCTTACAAGGCCAGGAACTGCAGTCATCAGAATCCAGGGATTAAAGGGTCTTATTTTAATATCAGCCACGATGAATACTAGGGACAATTAGGGAATTAAACCTGCCATGAAAAGCAAAATCCTAATCAGACACTTTGCAACCACCAAAGAAATATTTGTTTGCCTTAACTGCAGTTCTCGGTTATTTATTCCCCTTATTTTAAAGCAAACTGGGGTTGTCTGTTATTTAGTTGAAGCTGACAGGAGAGAAGACAGATCACTGATGGAGCATCTACTTTACAGAGCGTGGACAGGCAAACGAGCTCGCCATTGTCCTGATTGTATTCTTCTTACAGACCTTTGAGAGAAACACTATTATCCTCATCTTACGGAGCGGGGATTCAGAGGCTCAGAGAGGTTGAGTGAATTGCCCAGGGAAACACAGCTAGTAAGTGGCAGAGGTGGGATTTGACGTCGGGTCTGCCTTGACTCCAGAGCCCACATCCAGAGGGCCTGTTGGAAGACAAAATGAGAGCCAATCTGAAGGGATAGGGATGTCCCCGTCCTAGTCTGCTTCACAGGCACAGGCTCTGGGCCTCTGCCCCCTCACTGCCCATTAACAAGCCACATCTGTGTCCCTTGGCCCCGACAGCCCCCTCAGTGGCACCCTCAGGACTCAGCGGAGGGGGTGGAGCCCCCGGAGAGCTCATCGTCAACTGGACGGTAAGCTGCAGGGACAGAGGACAGAGACAGTCCTGCCCCCCACCCATCCTGATTCATGTCCAGATTGGAGCAGCGTGTAGAGAGGACCCAGACAGCGCCACCGTGCAATCCCAACTCAGAGCAGGCCACGTCCTGTCCCTTCCCCTCGCACCCACCGCAGGATGAAAACCGCCAAGGCACATGAGTCCCGGGGCCGCCCCTCTTGGCGAAGGCTGGGTGGGGCCGGAGGATGGGCAGGGAAACGCACCCGCCGCGGCCCCTCGCCCATGCCACACGCTCTCGCCCCCCAGCCCATGTCGCGGGAGTACCAGAACGGAGACGGCTTCGGCTACCTGCTGTCCTTCCGCAGGCAGGGCAGCACCAGCTGGCAGACCGCCCGGGTGCCTGGCGCCGACGCCCGGCACTTCGTCTACAGCAATGACAGCGTCCAGCCCTACACGCCCTTCGAGGTCAAGATCCGCAGCTACAACCGCCGCGGGGATGGGCCCGAGAGCCTCACCACGCTGGTGCACTCTGCTGAGGAAGGTGGGCCGCCCCATCCACAGCTGCCAGGCCGTGGGGTGGGGGGGAGGGAGCGTGCTGCTCACACCCCACCTCGATTCCACACCAGGGGGGAGAAAGGCACCTGGCCTCATCCCTCGCTCCCTCGTGTCCCCCTCAGGCCTGGGAGGAGGAGGGAGGCTCTGCAAAGAGAAGCGGGCCTGGAGGTCGCTGTGAGAACCCCCGCGTGGCTTCATCCTGGGCCCGGGCTCTCGAAATCCCTAAGCAAGGGCAGTCCCGGTTGGCAGATTCTCTGTAGGAAACAGGGAGGCCTGGGGGATCCAAACCCATTCTGTGTCGATCCCCAGAGCCCAGGGTGGCCCCTACCAAGGTCTGGGCCAAGGGGGTCTCATCCTCAGAGATGAACGTGACCTGGGAACCCGTGCAGCAAGACATGAATGGCATCCTCCTGGGGTACGAGGTGAGCACTGACCTGGGGCCTGGGGAGGGAGGGGTGGCCGGGGGCCCCTCACAGCTCACTGGTCATTCCTCCTGGGGTCACTCATTCACTGACACAGCCTATGCCACCCTGGCCGCGCAGCCTTAGCCAACCGAGCCCCTCTGGCTGATGTCCAGCGCGAAAGACTGGCCCGTGGATGGCCTTGAAGTTAAGTGCTTGCCTAGAGCGAGCACTGGAAGCTGTGCGAGCCCAGGGGAGGAGATGGAAGGTTCTGGAAGGGACACGGCCTGCCCCTTTCATGCCAAAGCCCGGCTAGCCTCGCATTCTCAGCCTGCAGAGAATAGCACGGCCCCCTCTCTGTGCCCGCTGGTCACCCCGTCCCTGGGCACTGTGGGCCCAGCAGTTTCTGGAATGAGCTCTGAGCCCCCAGTGACTCCACACTGGGGCACCTTATGGGGTGGACAGAGAACAAGAAGGAGCCACAGGAAGGGAAGAAGGACGGGCAAGAAATGTCACTGCGTAAGGGAGAAGGGTCAGGCAGGGACCCCGGTGCTGCTGCAGCACCGAGCCTGATGCAGGGCTCGAACTCACAAACCTTGAGATCATGACCTGAGCTGAAGTCGGACGCTTAACCGACTGAGCCACCCAGGCGCCCCTGCACGTCATACTCTTTAGCACAGTACCCCCCACCACCCCTGAGATTCCCTGAGATAATTAAGTGGGGTTGGGCTCCCACGGGCCATCACTAGGTGGAGTCCATGCCCATCCCCACGCATCACCCGGCCCACTCACCGCCTCATTCCTCCCATGTGTTGGGCGCTTCCCTTGGACGGGGCTCTTGCTGGGCACCAAGGAGGCAGCCGCGACTCACACTTGTCCCTGCTACCTTGGAGCTCATGATCAGAGCCCAGGTTCTGAGACCCTAGACTGAGCCACAGGGATCAGAGTCAGCAGGAGAGGAACAGAACGTAGGTGGCCGGGGCTAGGGTCACGATAACCCTGAGGTTTTGGGCTCGACTGCTGACCCTAAGGTACCCCTGCCCCCTTCAGATCCGCTACTGGAAAGCCGGGGACAAGGAAGCAGCCGCTGACCGAGTGAGGACAGCAGGGCTGGACACCAGTGCCCGAGTCACCGGCCTGCACCCCAACACCAAGTACCATGTGACCGTGCGGGCCTACAACAGGGCAGGCACCGGGCCCGCCAGCCCTTCTGCCAACGCCACCACCATGAAGCCCCGTGAGTCTGTCTGCTGGGGTGGGGGTGGCCCTAGGACCACTCTTTCCCCGGCGAAAGAGACAAATGCTCTAGCCCACAAACCCCGGGCTGGACAGAAACAAGGCAGCAAGACAAACGGAAAGAGAGAGTAGAATTCATTGACCTCTGAAGCACCTCTCCCTTCTCCAGCCTTTGGATTTTCATGTGGTTTGTTTCTTAGGCAGCTGTGATAGAAGGTTCTGGGTGTAAGTCCTGTTGGGGCCGGACACTTAGAAAAAGGCTGGCTAAGGCAAAGGGATGGCTGGTGAAGAATCATTTGGAACCTTTCCCAACTTTCTGCCTCCTCCGGCAGCTCCACAGCGGCCTCCTGGCAACATCTCCTGGACTTTCTCAAGCTCGAGTCTTAGTATCAAGTGGGACCCTGTGGTTCCTCTCCGAAATGAGTCTGCGGTCACTGGCTATAAGGTAAGGAAGGCATCAGCCAGGCAGTGAACGGTAGGGAATGGTGCATCTGTATTCCAGTGGACACAAGAGCAAGAGGGCTCTGAGTCCGACATAAGCAGAGTTTGTGATGGTCAGAGCCCCAAAATACACGCAGAGCTTTAGCAGAGACGTAAGAGAGGGGGCAGAAGGCGTGACTGCGGGAAGGCAGGGTTCAAGGGCGTGCTGACGCACCAGGTGAAGTCCGAGGGCCCTTCCAGCCTGGGGAGTCTGCAAAGACGGCTCAGCGGCTCGCAAGCTTTCCTCCCATCAGTGAGGAGCTTGTTCAAGAGCCAGGCCCTGGTCAATGGGAAACAGGAAAGGCGAGGACCAGGACCAGCTGGGCTCCTCCCAGTGCCCAGAGCTGGGGTAGAGAGAAGAATCAGCGGGTGTAAGTAAAGTCCCCCTGGCTAACCTCCTCCCCACAGATGCTCTACCAGAATGACTTACACCCAACTCCCACGCTTCACCTCACCAGCAAGAACTGGATAGAAATCGCAGTTCCTGAAGACATCGGCCATGCCCTAGTACAGATTCGGACCACGGGACCTGGAGGGGACGGTATCCCGGCCGAAGTCCACATCGTGAGGAATGGAGGTGCTGTCTCTCCCCCAAACCTTATCCCCCAGGAGTAACAGGGTCCGTCTAGATGCCTGATGAAGGACTCATTCCCACCCAGACCAACCCCAGCCAGAACCCCGGGGGAAAGGGGAAGGTAGGCAGGAACCAAGTGTAATGGGTGCTAGAACCGTCCTTGCCAGGCCCCCAGCCCCAACATCCCTGAAGGTCACAGAGGAGGGTGTTCCTTTCATGGGGTGCAGGGCCAGTCTGAAGACCGCAGAAGCAACATGCTGTAGGAATAGGTCTGAGAACACCTCCGGGCCCTGAAGTGGCCCACCCTGAGTCTCCTTAGCAAAGGTCTGGATCCTGTCCTGAGGGTGGGGTGGGGGCAGGCCGGCCCCGAGCCCACTGGACATAGCCCCACTCTTCCACCTGCTGGTTTCAGGCACAAGTATGATGGTGGAGAACTCTGCAATCCGCCCGGCCCCGCGTCCCGGTGCCATCGTCTCCCCATCTGTGGCAATGCTGGTCCTCATAAGCTACCTGGAGCTCTGATCGTGGCGCCCCTCCCTCTCTGCCACAGCCGGACACCCACCTCTGATGGACACAGCCAGCTGGCCCTGGTCCCTTCCTGATGCCAAGGTGGCTCAACACTGTGCCTGAGAACGGCTGGTTTTCAATACCTATTTTAAACAGTGCCCTTTTCATAGGAGGTAGGATATTTCATATTCTGCCACAGGATAGAACCCGCGCGAGGATTTTTTTTTTTTTTCTTTAAGTCAAAAGACACCAGGCAGCAACTTCCATGATGATGCCGAACCCTATGCCTGGGTCCTCTGGGGCACCTGGATGGAAGCAACAGGCCCAGGGGAAGAAGGGGGTTTGAAATGTGTGTCTGCACGTCGGGGGAGAGGGCGCTCTGGTACCACAGATGGGCTCTGTCCCCTGACAGCGGGGTGTGGGGCCCGGTGGGAACACTGGACGCAAATGCCCTGCAGTAGGACGAAACACAGACAACAACATTCTTCGGCCTAAGGATAGGGCCAAACCCGGGCCAAAAACTCCCCTACTTCCTCGAGGGGCAGCACGGCTAGACCCTGACACTGTCCTTGATGACTCCCTAGGGGCCCCTGCTACCTATGCAGGTGGCAGAAAACCAGTGCCCCAAAGTCCGAGGCCAGGAGCCTGAACTTTAGGGGATGATATTCCAGAGTGTCGGGCGTAAGAGCCAAAAGGGTTTGAGGAGCGGAGACACCTGGTAGAAAGGGGCACCAGGCTTGGCCCGAAGGCACAGTCCCAATGCAGGTGACGTTGCCCTCTTAGCCAACACTGCCAACCTGACCCTATCACCCCCGGAGTGACAGAAGCCACGACGGGTGGCTGAGTGACTAAAGGGCTTATCTCGGGGAGGTCCCCCACCCCACCAAGACCCATCCTGCACGGCCCCTCGAGGGTGTGGACAGGAGACAGGAGACAAGACTTGTGTGTCCATCCACTTCCTCCAGCCCAGTCCGCAGGCCCCAGGCCGCCGCCACTCTCCAGCACTGACTCGCTCAAGCCTGGGACGGTAAGGCCGCATCGGTTCTGGGTATTCTGGAGCCGAGAGTCTTCTGAGAAGGGCAAAGGATACATGTGGCCCTGGTTGCTCCCAGGAATACCCTGGACCACCTGGCAGGACCTGTCCCCCAGGCTGCCTCCAACTACTCTTTTGCATTTCCTCTGAAGAAAAAGGCGCTAATAAATTTAGGGGCATCCTAGCATGGGCTCTGGGTACATGACCAGTCACAGGACATCAGAGCTGGAGGAGGCTTCTGAGCCCAACTCGCCCAAGCCCCTCACTTTACAGATGAGGAAACAGAGGGGTTAGGGACTTCCCGAGGTCACACAGCCTGTCTGACCTTCCTACCCAGGCTGTCCATCCCGACGAAGGGGGCAGTGCTGAATGGCTACTGCCTGGTTAAGAAGGTGGTTAAGAAGGGCAGTGGGCTATGAAAATCCTGCTTCAAGAGGTTCAGGTGGGGTGATCGGCACGGCTGGGTCCCAGGCCAAGGCGCGGGCCAACGCCAGGAGATAGCGAGTCTGGCTTCTGCTGGGCCCTCAGCCCTCTGCCGCCCTTCCCCTTGCTCCAAGAAAAGGCACCAGAGCAAGGACAGGAATCTCACGAATCCAGGCAGCAGTGGTGGCACAGCCAGGAAGCCCCAGAGCCCGTGCTGTGAGAGGTGGCCCTTCACACAATAGAGCAGTGGGACAGGCATCTTGTCGGGGATAGGCCCGCCGAGGACCCCAGAGCCAGGCTTCTGTAGTTTACAGTTAGAGCTCTATTTTGTTATGGGTTTTTAACTTTTAAGTCCTGCTCTCTTTTCCTGGGCAGGCTTATGTTGATGTTTACCCGCTACAATTTTTTTAAAACGTCAACTCGACACCACTTCTCCGGGTTACTGCTACACCCGCCACCCCACCCCCGGCCCAGGACTGCCTCCCTGGAGCCGTTGACCAAACCCTCCTCACCCGCCCCTGTCCATATCCCCCACCCCCGTGCAAGGTGCTGCGGGCTCCGCTAAATGACCACATTCTGAACACGGAGGCCCCACGCGGTCTAGCACCCTTCCTGGTCCCCTGTGGCTGTGAGCGGGCCTGTCCTCAGCTCTATCAGAAGGGGGACGCCGAGGGTAAGAAACCTTCCTCCCAGGTTTAGCTGAGTCTTTCCTCACTGCCTTGGGCTGCGGCAGGGGAAACAGGAGGACAGGTGTCTAGATGCTGGGGCCAGAGGGATGAGCTGGTCTGGCCCAGGACCTCACGGGTACAGCCGGAGAGTGCAGTCCCTAAACTTGCTGGAGTCCAAAGGCACTCATGACTAAGAGTCTTAGTTCTAATGAGGCCCGTTAGCAAAGGGGAGGAAAGGAGACCCTCTGGGAAACCTAGGAAACCCAGCCCAGGAAAACCTAACCAGACTTGTCGGGAAGAAGCAGAGCTGTATACTAAGATGCAGACTCCTGCACCCGAGACCTCAGGCAGAGTACGGAGTAAGGTTTAGTAAGACAGTAGGGGACCTGAGGACGTGCAAGCTTATCAAATAGACCAGCCTCCTGTTGAGGTGGCTTATCATACGGGAGCTTGCGTGCAGGCAAGAGAGCCCCTTCCTGCCCGAGGGGCCTCTCGTTTGCATCTTCTCTGCTCCGATGGGCTGCGTCTCACTCCTGCTGTGCTCAGTACTCGATTTGGGATCTCTCCCCTCTCACACGCCAGGCCTCGGCGGCGGCGACAAGGGAGACAGCCGGCCACAAACAAGTACTTTACCCCACAGCTGAGTGGCCAGTAAGTGCCTTGAGGACTAGGGACAGAGCCCGTCTGCAGACACTGCTTCGGGGCCAAGGGGGACAGTGTCTCTCTGTCCTGCGTATATTTCGGCTCAGCCTACAGGTCCCTTTGCCCCGGGGTCTTGGCTACTCGGTCCCCGTTGCTCTAACAGTCTCGACGTATACCTCACCCTCAGGGGGACAGGAGCTGTCTCCAGATGGGTCTCGCGGCCCAGCCAGGCCATCAAATGGTACAGACGGGCCACGGAACAGAAAGGCCATGAGGAGGGGCTTTTTTTTTCCCTTTTGATAAAATAACAGGAAATCTGAGATTAGACACCGGGAAGAGCTTCTGCAATGAGGCCCGAAGGTGAGTGGTCAAGAGGCTTCTTCCTTTTCTAGGGACCTTGGAGGAATTCTGACAGCTGTTGGCCTGGGGTCTAGGTGAGGTGGAGTCTGGGGGTGTGAGGACATGCTGCTGGATGTCCTTCCAGGGCTGAGGTTTAGATCAGCATCGGAGGAGTCTTGCAGCCCCTTTTTGCTGCAGCCTCTTCCCGCAGGGGTAGTGACAGCCGTGTCACCAGGGGGGAAGGCTCACCTCAGGTACTCTTTCTCGGAAGAGTGGAAGACAGCACCGGGGCCATCTAGTCCCCTCGGGGCAGGAACCCAAGCTGGCTGAGGATGCTTTACTCCCTCGATCTCCTCCCTGCCCAGAGGACTCCCTTTTCTCTTCCTGGCTCAGATGTGGGATGGCCGGCTGGGCATCTCTGGGTTGGTGGGAGGGCTAGACTTCTCCTCAAACCTGGTTTTGAGGCTCAAGTGTGGTGCCCCATTTCCCCGGGTCAGACCGACCCTGGGCTTCATCCTGGGATGAATGAGGTTGCCAGAGAGGCTCCTGGGGTGGCGTGAGGGACGAGGTGGGCATTTTTAAGGGACTTCTAAAAGCTCCATAGAGAGAGGTGCCCGGTAGCTGTATATAGGGTCATAGACTTTAGGAAGGCAGGATAATAAAGGGAAGCTGGGGAGGAGAAAAAATAGGTCAGATAACTTTGCCCCGAGGCCCAGGAAGCCGAGTGTCCTTCGCTGGGGTGCACCCTGCCTTGGCCCCTAGACTCCAACTTACCCAGCCCCATCCAGGGCCTGCATAGCTTAGTCTCACAGCCGGGCGAGGGCTGGGGTTTCTTCGGACCCCCGACTTGACCCCGATTTTGTCGAAATGGAACCACTTCCACTGGCCTATCGTTTGTCTCTCTTGTACTTCTTGTAATGGTAGTTATTTATTGACTCTGGTAGCAGGCAGTTCTTAAATAAAGATGATTTCTCAACCTGCTGAGGCAGCTGGCACCTGCCGTGGGTGTTTTTATCGTCGGGCCGAAGCACGCCTCCTGTCCTGCTCTCGAAACCCAGTCTTGTGGCCGATGCCTTCCCCCTCACACAGTCAGCTCGAAGGAAGGAACAAGACACAGCCCCTCCTGCGTCACGCAGGCCTGGGAGGGGGAGGAACTGGGCCAAGGGGCTTTAGGACAGGCCTAAGCAGGGGCGCCTGGGTGGCTCAGTCGGTGAAGCGTCCGACTTCGGCTCAGGCCATGATCTCACGGTTCGTGAGTTCGAGCCCCGCGTCGGGCTCTGTGCTGACAGCTCAGAGCCTGGAGCCTGTTTCAGATTCTGTGTCTCCCTCTCTCTCTGCCCCTCCCCCACTTGCACTCTGTCTCTCTCTGTCTCAAAAATAAATAAACATTAAAAACAAACAAACAAAAAAAGACAGGCCTAAGCAGAGTGCAAGCAGGCATCTTGCCAGCCGCGCTGGCTTTACCTAACACGGGGCAGCGAACACTGCTCATGACGGTATCGCTTCGGGCTTCCCTGATTCCTAAGACATTTGACGGTTCCAGACTCAACGGTACCAAAGGGAAATCTTCTCCCTGCAGGGTTATAGTGGCCGCCAACCAGCAAGGTTGCCGCCAGTCTCTGCTCTCAGCAGCCAAGAAAATCTGAATTCCTACTCAACGTTCTGCAGCTGCAATATTCTCCCCTGCGTTCAACAAACACTTGCCGAGCTTCCATTAGCTCTGAGACGTGCACAGAGACCCACTGGCACAGCCCCGCGTTCGAGTCTTTCCATACAAAGCGGAAGGGCTCCGTGCTGACTGCGCCCCACCGCCTTCCCCGGAGAAGAGGGAGACGGGGGCAAGCGGAGGCCCTGCTTCTCCGCGCTTAGCGATGCGCCCAGGGCCCCCTGAGCCCCCAGGAGGGGCCGGCGCGGACAACTGTGCGATAGGCTAATCCCTTCTTCCACTCTGCATCCAGAGGGGCTGCTGGGAGCACCGGCCAGCCTGGAACCTAAATTTCGGTCAGTCGGCATGGCCCTGACCATCCCTCCAGAGGCAGACTACATGCACGGGATTCAGTAAACTGAACTGAGTTCTGGTCTTTAATAACACCTTGGAGGGGTTTGGGGTTTGTTTTTTCCTTTCCTCTTCCCTGTTCAATCCCTTCCCATCCTCTGAGTCAACATTCAAGAGCCCAAAGCACAGAAGGCCATGAGCCTAGAGCTGCACAATATTCCATCCCATGCTCGACTAGTGGCTTGCAACAGGGGCCGGACGGGTCACTTGACTCTTCTTGGGTCTGGCTCTCCATCTGTAAAATGGGCAACGTGCCCCTTGAGCCCTCCTCCCCCCTCAGCAACATCACACGGAGTTCATTAAAGATCCTGTTTTATGGTCTTTCCAAGGATAGCAAGCGCTCTCCCGAGGGCTTGAACACACTGTCCAGAGCCAAACGAAAGTGCTTCATTAGAAACCTTCTCTAACTCATGTCCAGCCCTTCACGGCTTCCAGCAGTTTGATTGGCAGGACCGCGCGCACCTGCCCCCCCCCCCCCCCACACACACAGGTGGGTCAGTCCACCCGCTCAGCTACAGTCAACGGCAGAAACAGAAGCACAACCCAGGTCTTCCAAAGCCCGTTCCCTCTGAGGTAGAGAGAATGGGGGAAAGGGGGTGCGGAAAATTTAAGATCTTTTCAAAATAAGTCTACAGTAAATTGTAGACTTTGCGTGGGCCTACGCCAGTGGGCTTCAATGTTCGCTCTCCACCAGAATTACCTACAAAGCTTCTGAAAAGCAGAGATGCTCTGAACTCCTAAGATTTATGTGTATCTGGGGCAATGAAAGAACCTAAGAGCAATGACCCCCCCAGTGGCGGTGAGTGCTTTTAGCACCCAGACCAGACCTTGGCTTCTAAATACTGTTGCCCACACCAAAAGGAAACCAGAGCCCCTCGGAGAAAGCAAAGTCCAAATGTGGATCTGAGGCATTTTGTGGTTCTAGAAAGCAAGGACATGCTCCAAGTCAAATGGGACCACAATAAAAGGACAAGCGAAGAGACTCCCACTGGCCAAAACTGGGGACGATTTAAACACCAGAAATGAGACATTAATGGATTATATATAATGCACTAAAAAAGAGAATCCACGGAGAGCTCAAAAATAAAGAGTAGCTCTTCTTTGTAGAAAAATGCAGCCTCATAAGTACAGCAAGGGCACATTAAAGACGCTGCAGTTCCCAGCAGGTAATAAGGATCGTGAATGGATTCCAAGGCGTTCATGGCTTTTAGGAAACCAGATCATCACAAAGTATTGTCCCACAAATAAGTGATTACAAGAGGAAAAAAAAAAAAATACACCTTTGGAGAGACGGGGCAGTCACCACCTTAACCAAATCGTCACGCGTATCGTATAGGTAACGAATCACCCGACACCGTGCACCTGTGGTGAGCAGTGGACATCATTTGTGTGGAGCTGTCATCAAAAAATGTTGAAGTTCCATTCCTCCGCAATCCGGTCATGTGACAATGACGACAAACCCGGACTGTGGGGCACTATCCAGGACAATCGGCCCAGCTAGACTTTTCAATAAGATCAACGTCATGCAAAACAGCAACAAAAAACCCAGGGGGTCTGTTGTAAAACTAGACTTAAGAGAAACAACCAAAGGTAATATGTGGACCTTCATTTGATCCTGGATCAAACGTTAAAAGGCTATCAGATTTTAGAAGTTGGGCAAGACAGAGAAGTAACAACCATACGCAAGATTAGGGAATTGTTCACTTTCTTAGGTGTGAAGATGTTGCAGTTGTACAGAAGAATCTTTATTAGCAGATGCATACACGATCTAGGAGTAAAGGCACAATGTCTGTGCCTAACTTCCAAGTGTTCGGTAAAATCAGCATCTATTCAGAAAGACAGATGTAGCAAAACATTCACAGTTGGTGAATCTAAGCAGAGGATCTATGGGTTGTCATCAAACTTTTCTTTCCACTTTTCTATGGCGTGGAAATTATTTTTTAACGTTTCTTTTTTCTTTTAGTTAAGCTAAACCATGGGACTCAAACTCATGACCCCAAGACCAAGAGTCACACGCTCTACCGACGGAGCCAGCCAGGTGCCCCTGAAATTGTTTTTAGTAGAATAATAATGAGCCATTAGCCATAATTTTAACTGAGTTAGCATCCTCAGGGTTGGGGCTCAGGAATCTTATGTTTCAAAAGTTTATCCAGGTGATTCAGACACATAGCTAGAGAAGAGAACCACTAGTCCGAGTCTTCGTATCTGCTACCATGTCTGCAGCTAGAGAAAAGTGAGGAGAAGAAATGCTCTAATTCTCTCAGAATGAGCTCAGGGGGTGGCTGAGCCTCTTCCCCAACAATTCCATCAGCTAATTACCTCACACTGCCTCAATGGTCTCTGAGGGTCTTAGGATTTATTTCCTACGGAGGTAGGAAGCTCTTAGTCCCTCCTTGGACAGCCTTGGCTGCTGGAAGAAACCAATACACTTGACCTTTCCAGGAACACACACGTCAGGGCACTGCAAGAGCTAGAAGAACAGGAGCAGGAGGCAAGCCAAGGAACTTGTTCAGGGGAAACCTACCAGGTGAAGGGTCCAGCGTTTTACCAGGAGTCTTTAACACTGAACACAGAGGGTTCACCGGGGGCGTAGAGAAGGAGCAATGTATTGAGTGGCTGTTACATACCCGGGTCAGATGCCATTACTAATCGCCTTGGCTTGGCCACACATGGGCATTTGCCGTCCTCCAAAGCGATGTGCTCAATGTCTAAGAAATCTAAGAAAGAGGAGAGCTAGGTTGATTATGGGACAACTTACACATATGCAGGAGATTTTTACTAAAGAGCAGAGAAGGTCAGGTCTATACACAGCCACTGTGAATTATTTTTATTGAAGAGGAAAAAAAGGTTTCCACTAGAAAAGCTATTAATATATCCTTTATGTGATTATACCACTCAGAGGAAGGGATGGAGGTAGAGAGACCTCAAATTGTGAAAGATAATGACTGCGAGCTTGAAGACAGAATCTTCTTCCCGGGGACAGGGGAGGGGCCTACACTCGGGCTTCCCAGGTGCCACGTGGGCAGGAAAGATCAGGAAGAGATCCACCTGGGACACGGAGAGGCAGAGCATTGCCCATCACGCTACCATGGTGTTGCCCCTATCCCCGGGCCCCACTCACTTTTGGCAGTGGAAGCCCTCCCTCCTGGCTGAGCCACAATCACTCAGCCAGACAATCCTTTGAAGAGCTAGCTTGGCTTCCTAAACAGCCAGTCCAGGGTCCTGGGCAGCCAGTCCTTCAGGGCTTTTAAGGACTCAAGGCCAGCACTTCTATAGACCACCCTCAGCCCAAAGCCCAGAGCAATGGCCATCAATACACCACCAGCCACGCCACCGACAACTCCTATTCCCAAGGCTACAGCCACCTTCTTCTTCCACCGTGGGCGGTGAGGCTCGGACTGGTTGTCTAGATTCACTTCCAGGCCCTTATCAACTAACTTCTGATTCTCGGTAAGGGATTGATGGAAATTCAGGTTCACCAAGTCAGGGGGAAGGACCCGCAGCCCAAAATAGAGTCTCTTGACAGGTCTCAAGTTTTTTAACAGCTGCACATCACACCGGTATGTCCCAGAGTCGTACTCCTGAACAGAGGGAAACCTCACAAAGTAGGTACTGGCTCGGAAGGGTTTGAAGATCTCATCATCAGTAGAGATGATACCCCGAGCAAGTCTCCAGGTGAACCGGAATGCTTCCTGCCCAATCTCCAGGATGTCTGAACTCAGACAGCTGAGCTCAAATCCCTTCCCTTTGGGAATGGTGAAATGGAGCATTCCACAGATCCAATTGGTCAGACATTCCAAGCGCTGAGATTTACACTCTCTTCTCACACCATCAGGGCCCACCTCGCAGACTGTCTCTTCCTTGTAGCCAAGGCCACAGGTGACAGTACAGGTTGTGGCATTGACAACGACCTTCCCCACGGCTTCTTGCAGCTTCTTAGGGATGGCCAGTGTTTTTGACAAAGCCACCACCAAAGGCAGAGAGAAGGCTAACACCAGGCTCCCAAGGATGAGACCAGCAGCTGAAATCTTCATGTCTCGGTGGGCATCTCATCACCGTCAGCCAGCACCCCGCAGAGTTCCAAGTGAATCCTCTATGATATCACAGCTTACTTCCTTTGACACGAGATAGCGTTCAACGTCACAAGACAGGGCGTAGCACCCACTGTCAGCGAAACACTGCAACTCAATAAACACAAGTCCAGTCCTTGCGAAGGGGCGAGGCCACAAGGCAGGAAAAAAAGTCCCAACTTCGCTGCTTTACTTGCTCTTGTTAGTGACTATTTCACGAGTCTCCATTCTTCTCAGGCCCTTGTAATGAATTTTAACCCACCCTCTCGGGAAGAGACTTCAGGAGCTGAAGCGAATTTCCAAATGACGTCAAATGTGTAGTGAAGCTACATTCTTCCTTACCCCTGCTCCTCCTCTCCAAGGTGTGGGATCCAAATTAACGACCTTCAAAACCTCAGTTAAATCTGACCAAGTAAGACATCAAATACCAAGTCAAAAAAAAAAAAATTATGTTGCATTAAGTTATTATTGATTTTAAAGTCTCCTAAACCTTCTGTAAAAAAAGGATTAAGAACTCTGGACTGGGATGCAGCTGACTGATCCTTCCTCAATTTCGATTTCTATTTGCTCCTTTGTAAATTAAGACCTCCTTGCCGACTTCAGGAAGGTCACCTTGGGCATCAAATGATAAACTGTACACGAAAACACTTTGTAAAGTGCGAAACACTGTTCACGTGTAAGAAATTTTAAATAGAAATGAGAATTCATGGGGACGCCCGGGGGGCTCAGTCAGTTAAGCTTCCAGTTTTAGCTCAGGTCATGATCTCACAGTTCATGAGTTCAAGCCCCGTGTCGGGCTCTGTGCTGACAGCTCAGAGCCTGGAGCCTGCTTCAGATTCTGTGTCTCCCTCTCTCTCTGCCCCTCCCCTGCTTGTGCTTGGTCTCTCTCTCAAAAAAAAAAAAAAAAACCAACATTAAAAAAAAATAAAAAAGAAAAGAAAGAAATGAGAATTCATGAAGACAAGGACCAAGCCACCCTTTGAGAATCCAAATGTTTATCAGCAAGGGCAGGGGGAGGGGAGGGCGGAATATGCCCAGTATGGCTCCTCTCTCCCATTCTACCATGCTTCCTTCCCAAGGGCCCTGAAGGTGTCTTCTAGGGAAGAAGACACCTAATCCTGCCTGCTTCTTGGCCTACTCCCTTTACAGACCAGAGGAGCTCATCATTCACTCAGGTCAAGGTTGCTATGAAACAGCTATGATGTCAAAGATGGGTTCTTAGTCACAGGACAGAAAAAATTAGCGGTAGACACTGCTAAAATTTGACAATTTGACAATGATTTGACAATGATTCAAATCAAAGACTTAAACTGACTTTATGGGTTTGAAAGCTATTTCAATGAGTTTTATTTAGTCTAGATTTTTTAAGTCTAGTAAAGAGGAATTCAATGGTATTTATGCTTTAAGAAAGATGCCTGGAAGGAGGGAATGCCCTCGCATGCATTTCTGTAACATCCAGAATATCTCCCGGCACTGCGGCCTCTATCAAGCACTCACACACACTTACAGAGTTAAAAAATTTGGAGAGATCATTCCTAGACAATCTTTGCGATTTAATACCAACTCTCTTCTTCAACTGTTTGTTTATAATCTCGTCTAGAGGCCGAACTCCAGACTCCGCGACCACCGCCGTACCCCTCCCAGGTCTGCATCTCCACACAGAAAGATCGAACATCAGCAACAGTAAACTGCATTTTCAGTCATACAAATCAAAGTGGCTGGTGAGTTTCGGAAGCGATCAGTGTCTACAAACAAACATCTACACCTGTTCTTTAATAAACATCCGCTTTTATTTACAAAGCATTAAAGCTTCAGCAAGAAGTACCCAAGGCTAAGTCTCATCTTGTACAAAACTATGGAACATTAAAAAACGAAATGGGGGGAGGGGGAGGAATGACAAAAGAGAAGAGAATATGCATATGTTGTACACACTGAGAAAAATCAAACTGGATACAAAGTTCCAGGAGCTGAAAGAAATTCCAAAGCATAAATAATTATTAGGAACGGCTGCCAGAGACAACCTGACAGGGCTGAAGCTGATTTTCTCAGCAGCCGGCTTAGGAGGTGGACACGGCATAAACGTCCCAGGGCACGAGCAGAGGGCACCACGTTACTTCGTCCAGGAAGTGGGGCAGAGCCTTCCGTTGTCACACAGCTTGTGACGGTGCACAGCACACAGAGAAATGGAATGGAAACAAGGTCAACAAAACAAAACACGTGTCTAAAGAGCCACTCGCCAATCTCAACCACCGGTCTGATGTGAAATACAAAATGAAATTCACAAACATCTGAGGGGAAAAAAGTGGTGGCATCTAAAACTACAGACATTTTGCAATTGACTCAGGGGGCGCTCTTACTTCAACTACTGAATGTTCTGGTTCTAAAAGATGGAGTGGGAGAAAGAGGCTCTTCCTGATGTATGTCTACTTTGATTGCTCTCTTAAAATCCAAGATAATCAACTTGTCTGGCCGGCTACAGAAGCACCCAGTGGCTGGTGGAGCTCACAAGCAGCACAGTGCTGACACTCTCCTTTGAGAAAACCACGGAGCTGGCCACCCAGGGTAAGCGCCTCCTGCCGGGCCAGCCAGCCCTCTCCACACCTGGTCTCTGGACTCTGGGTTTACAGAGAATTTCAAACACCTCATGGATGCGTCCATCCAATTTGCTACTTTTTATACAAAGAACAGCAAAAGCAAAAAGCAGAAAGTAAAAAATTTTCTTAAAAAGCTAAGCAACCTTTCACAGAAAGGAAGAGACTGACAACAGGTGGCAGGGAGAAGGAGCGGGAATATAAGAAGGGAGAAACATAATGACCGATGGGAAGGACGGCTATCCATAGGCAATGATAAAAAAAATTTTTTTTCTCCTTGATCTTTGATTTGAACTATGTTGTCACTGCTGCTTTGATTTCGGACGGTCTGACTTTAGTCGTTTGCATAGATCCCCCACCCCAATAAAAACGCAGCTTGCTGAGAGACCCCTTGGTCTGTTCCCCTCTCCGTAAGCCAGTGCAGGCGAAGCAGTGTGAACTACGGATGATTCTTTGCTGCAGATAGATGAGACTAGCTATTTTCAAAAACCATGATTAATGAGAATGAACCACCACTGGAGGAAACCATGCAATGCCAGGAAAACAAAGAAAAGCCTTGACCCTCTTCCAGCCCAGCTTCTTGAGCAAAATGGGGTATGTTAAGAAGAGGGGGCCTTTCTTATCTTTCTTCCCTTTCTGAAAACGAACTCTTTCAAGCACTTTCTTTTCTGCCCCTCCTCTGTACGCAAAATGGAAATAGAGGAGGTATCTGGCGAGAGAGGGAGTTTAAAAATGGAAGACAGAATATGCAACAGAAGTTTTTCTAGGACACCGGCTGCAAAACTTCAGATAAGAAAAAGTCACTCGAGGACATGCATGGAGGATGAAAGGCTAACAGGAGACAGGAAATGTCAGGTCAAAATGATCCTGGGTACAACAGTTAGAGGAGCAACACTGGTCTCTTTTGTCCAGCAACAGAACTAAGCATTGAAGCTTGAATGAGTCAAAACTCCTGCTTGATATCTTCACGAATCCTCATTCCTGAGAGCCTATTTGGACTTCTGCTTGGAAGGGAAGGGCCGTATACTCTTCTTCCATAATTCACTTCTTCATTCAAACATACGATTCGCTCCTTCCACCTCCTGGGTCGGAGGTAGAGGCCTTTGTGTTAAATTAAAGTCAATCTCAAATGACTGACCACAGTGTCCAGACGCCACATGATGGCAAAGTGGGGGAAGAACGAAGAACTTCAAGGGTCTTCATAACAGTTCTGAGATTGCTCCCCCTGCTAAAGAGATTAGACACAAAAAGATTTCTTTTAGCATCAACTTCGCCCGGTAGCCTACAAGCACATAAGTACTGACGGATGCAGGATGATGGCTGACACGCACACGTGGGCTAAGAATTCCCCCTTTAAGTGAAAACCGACTCCGAATCGCATTTACCCTTTACTGAAGCAACAAAAAATCCAAATCCCAAACCCCCACCCCAATACTTTCCTCAGTACTGCCCCAAAGGGGAATAAAAGCAAAGCGATCAGAGTTCTACACATTTGCTAAGCTGCTAATAACCGTTTTCTAACCTGGTTAAGCAAATGCTTTACAATCCAAAACGCGCAGTAAGTAGAGGAAAGGAAATTCTAGGGTGCTACACCTTTTAATCTTTCCTATATTAGACTAATCAGTCACTAAGTGGTTAACAATGAGCAACAGACCGTTGTTCAAGCACCCCTGTTCCTTGACTGACATTCTCATCACCTTAGAACCCAATATGGTGAAACGTGAATGAAACCTACTGTCGGCATTTCTATGCACCAACAACTGATCAATAAATAAAATCCTGAATAGTAAAATCAAACGAACACTTCCCTGATTATTCCATTATTCCATAGAAGCTGTTCAACCTCTGAGGGACATCCTTAAATGGGCTGCTATGAAATATTAACTAGGAAGTGTAAGAAGAGAACAAGGTGAAGAAAATCCTCCCAGATGTCATCTGGAATGGGGGGTGGGGGGGAGAGGACATGCCATTTGAAGGTATAAAATGGTTAAAAAATAATGTCCAAGTTATGAAAGAAAAGTACCCATTTATAAACTTTGCTTTTAACCTGATTTTTAAAGTAAAAGTTCAAGCACGGATGAAAACCGGCAATAAAAATATAGCCCCAACTGCCTCAGAACAGACGAGCAATTATGAGATATAAACTCTCCTGGATGCTACATTGTTAAAAATCAAATTTAAACTTTATACAGTTCAGTAAGATAAAAAGTTTATCTGGCACTTTTCAGATCTCTCAACATAAAACGTAAAAACTTCTTGAATTGATTTAAAAAAAAAAAAATGCCTGCAGCAGAAGAATGTACTGCGCAGGACTCAATACCATGCCTTTATCACATTAAGGCCAGCTTCACTGATTGTTCCCATAGGTACCCTGACCAATCTACTTTTAGCCATTTAAAAACGAACACAGCATTAACATTTTAAGCCTTAATCACGACAGGAAAAACTGGTTTGATCATAAATCAATAGTATTAATAATGGGCACTCCAGATGACTAATGAGGTACATTACACTGATTATCTGAGGTCAGTTAATGTTTCTGGACCGTCCTCATTTATGTGGACAGACCAAAAAAAAAAAAAAAAAAAAAAAAAAACAGGGCGCCTGGGTGGCTCAGTCGGTTGAATGTCCGACTTCGGCTCAGGTCATGATCTCACAGTCTGTGAGTTCGAGCCCCGTGTCGGGCTCTGTGCTGACAGCTTGGGGCCTGAAGCCTGCTTCGGATTCTGTGTGTGTGTGTGTGTGTGTGTGTGTGTGTCTCTCTCTCTCTCTCTCTCTCTCTCTCTCTCTCTGCCCCTCCCCTGCTCATGCGCGTGCATGCTCTCTATGTCAAAAATAAATAAAAACATTAAAAAAAAATTAAAAAAAAAAAAAAACCCCACACACAAAGGCTTGTTGAGGTATCAGGTAACAACCCAAAACCACAGCAAGCAATAATACTATGAGCAAAATAAAATAGAGAAACAGTACAAGAGAAGAGCTCCAGGCTATTTAAAAACCTGCCCCAAGGATCTGTATTATTTTGCTGCAACATAAAGGAATTGCCAAGAACAGAAAATTCACAGAAACTGAGCTCATGATGAACAGCTGTCACCGGTACCTCCCAGTGTCAGCCAAAGCCAAGGCAGTCTAAGAAAAACTGGATATTAACTTTCAAACGTTACCTTAGTCCGCTAATAAGATCACAAAGAATAAGAAAGAATATCCAAGTAGCTGTCTGATTTTAGCAGGAGTTCATATATCAGCCTTTGAAAGACTGATCATTTAAAAAAAGAGAGAGAGAAGAGGTGGGATAGGGAGTCTGGGTGGCTCAGTTGGTTAAGCGTCTGACTCTTAACTTTGGCTCATGTCATGATCTCACGGTTCCGGAGATAGAGCCTCGTATCAGGCTCTGCACTGACAGTGACGAGCCTGCTTGGGATTCTCCCTCTCTCTCAAAAATAAGTAAATAAACCTTAAAAGAGAGAGAGAGACGAAGTGGGAAAAAAAACCTCACCCCCTACCAAGCATTCAAAACAATCGGATTCAGGAGGTGGCTCAGAGGTCTGGGACAGCGGTGTGGCCACACGCAGGGAAATCGACATGGTGCCCGTGTGCCCCCAGAAGCAGCGCCTATGCTCGCTTTGGCCTTCGCCACCCCCACGAGACCCAGGTACATACCAACTTCTTCATGCCCACCATTACAAGAGGCCTTTAGACCATGTGTGCGACGTGCCACAACTCTGTCACACTTGGCTACTGATTCTGTTTACTGCCGAGAAGCCCTAGTTCTTGGGCAGTCTTTGAGCAGTCACACAGCAACAAGGACCCTGGTGGTTCTGCTCAATCTCAAGTTTCTGTTCTGAGGGCTGTACTCTGGAGAGAATCTAATAAGGTAATTTAGGGGAATACAGAGATGGCGTCGACGATGTGGATCTGGTCTTTCCAAAAAGTCCAAAGCTCACTCAGGGCTACCATCGCTAAGTAAGCTTCGCTGACGGGTCCTCATTCATCACAGAAGGCATGTCTTCACGGATGTGGGTCCACTGAAGCTATTTAACACCAATGAGCTGTTTGACAGGGAAGAATTTTCTGTAGGCCCAAGTTCGAGATGGCCAGATCATTCCTATACAGGTCTATGTGTCTTCTAATCTTCCCTCAAAATGCATAATCTCCTGTTGCAACACACAACAGGCTATCAGCTTTATCAGGACCAGTTAGGGCTTATCGAATAGCTTCATCAGTAACTGGTCAACTGCACATTTTAACAAACAGTGGCCATTTATCTACCTTGAGCAGCAACACAGCCTGCACCTGTAATCCTTTCAAACAATTTGGCTCTGATGCAAAAGTAGGGCACTGGGGGGAGAGGGGAGATCCGCAAAGCTTGGCTCTGCAAATACAATCCTCCCACTGAATTGATTTTTGAAGACGCTTCAACCTCAGGCATCTGGATCAGGTTTCGTATCTTAGTGTCTCCTGAAAATCTACAATGACCGCACATCGCTTTTTATGGAACATCTCTGAGGCGCGGAAGAACACAAAACTCGAATGCCAAAGAGGTTTTACCTCAGAATCCCACACAAAAGATCCAACAGGCTGTCCTGAAACTCAAGAGGCCTAATGGAGTTGTCCCCATTCTCCCCCAGATGCGCAGCCTCCACAAAGACCCAAACCACACCGCGGCCAGTCCGTGAATTTGGGTGCAGCCTTCTGAGGAAGTCTTGGGAGCAAACCACAGAGGCCGCCTTTGAGGTTTTCTAAATCCTGCTCCTCAGCATTCTCTGGTTTCATCTGGCCGTTGCGGTTTGGGAGATTTCCATTCAGGAAAAAGTCAAGGAACGGGGCCAGAGAAGAAAGGCGAAAACGGGAGGAAGGAAGTGTAGTTTACGCGGGGAAGTGTGAGCTGCACAGTCATGAGAGGCTGGTGCAGTGTTTGCATCATCTGAGCAGTTGTTCTGTCTGTGTGATGTCAAAAGACCTATCATCCCCCTGGCGTGGAAGTCCCCTCTAGTCCTTCTAAAAGATAAAGCTGTAATGGGGCACCTGGGTGGCTCAGACAGTTGAGTGTCCGACTTGGGCTCAGGTCATGATCTCGAGGTTCACGAGTTCGAGCCCCACATCGGGCTCCGTGCTGCCAGCTCAGAGCCTGGAGCCCGCTTCGGATTCCGTGTCTCCCTCTCTCTCTGCCCCTCCCCTGTTCACGCTCTTGTCTCTCTCTCAAAAATAAATAAACATAAAAAAAAATTTTTAAGGATGAAGCTGTTAGAACAGCTGCCTCTATTTAAGGCTGATCAACTCGAGCACCTACTAAAAATAATGCAGAAAATAAAAGTCTGGTTTATAGCCCCCCGCTATTCCGAGATACAAGTTCTAGCCTTTAATGAGGTCACTACCTTATTTAATCTTGTCAGCACAGTGAGTAGGAATTAACTTCTAATAGGCTCTAGATAATGGTATCCATTCTTGCCAGGAGCTTCGAAACACTAACTTCTACTACTGAAGCATGTATTACACACCTACTTGAAAATGTCACTGCAAACTGTATTCAGTATTTTGAGAACTATTGAGAATTTTAGGAAATAAAAATGGCTGAGCAAACTTTTCGACATTTGATTTTGACTCTCGTTTAGACATTTTTCAAGTACATCTGAGAAACAACACTGCCATTGTACTCTATGCTGTAAAATCTAACAGTGGTTCACGGGGTCTGTGACAGAAACCCAACTGAAGAAAGGCCAGGGATATTTACCTGTTAGTGATCAGATCAACTATAATTAAAAGTGGAAATCACTGAATTATAGAAAGGGAAATGTGAATTTTCAAAAACTTTTAAGTGGTTTATTTGCCATACACTGACTATTAAAAAGCAAATGATTAATTACTGGCAGGTTTTGAAGAAGCTAGGAGACTATGTCCTAGAGTATTTCAATTAACTCTGTATGTCTGGCCACATTTTACATCAGCCTCAAGCATTTCAGCTCGTTAGGCCAGAGAAATCTATTTAAAGGTAAACCGTGTTTTTCTGTAGTGGCCACAGCTTGTACAAGAACTAGGCTATAGAAGGATCGTTTGTATTTACATGAATCAATTACTGGCCTGCAATCTTTGTTGGCAATGGCCGTGAAACTCGTCCCGGCTATTTTAAAACACGTACAGAGAGAGCCTTCAGTGGACTGAATGTAGAGGTGGTAACTGATCCCCAGTGAACAACATAAATAGCGCTGTTGGGGAAACAATGCTGCTGTCAGTGCCACGCGTTGGCTGTGAAAACGGAACATCTAAATCTAGCGCATGAGGTGGAATACTCAAAGTGAGTAATTGAGTCTGCTTCAGCTTCTCTACGGAAGAGAACTCATGTTCATCATGATCAACTGACTGAAGGTGTACCTCAAACAAGGAACTCTGTTCCACGTTGTAGTAGCGTGTCACGCCAGCACAGCTGGGGTCACACGCTGGAGTTAAAATTTTAAAGCCAGAGGATGGGGCGGGTGCCTGACGCACCAGACAGTTAAGCGGCTGACTTCGGCTCAGGTCATGATCTCGCGGTTTGTGAGTTCGAGCCTCGCGTCTGGCTCTGTGCTGACAGCTCGGAGCCTGGAGCCCGCTTCGGATTCTGTGTCTCCCTCTCCCTCTGCCTCTCCCCCACTCACCCTCTGTCTCTGTCTCTCAAAAAATGAATAAACGTTAAAAAACAATTTTTTAAAAAAAATTTTTAAGCCTGAGGAATAAAATCTGAATACAACCACTGACAGTTTATCAGCCCTGCCTCTGAGTCTCCTGACCTAGCCACAGGGAATCTAGAGCACTGCCCACACTAAGGCGATGCTCATACATACGTTTTCCAAAACCCAGTCATGTCTGAATAGAAATGGACTCTAATTTGATTACTATTTTCCAAACGAGAGACCATTTGGCCTGCATTCGCAAGTATTTGACAGGAAATTAAGACTGTTCTCCATCCCCCCAAAAATTTCCTCCCTCAAGCAAAGTGAGAAAACTCAGTAAGTTTCAAAGGCTTAGGAGTCAAGAAGCTACACAGATATGGTTGCGGTCTTTTGTGGCAATCTCATCCTATTTGGAAAACCATCTCACCTTCTTCCTCAACGTGACGGGACTACTGACAGCTTTGTCACTGCTTCTGGACTACGGAGAGAGAGAGAACCCCCACCTCTGGGATGTGAACAGTTTAAAGAAAGACAAAACGCTACAAACAGCTAGGGCTGCATAAAGCAAGCTTTATACACTTCTGGTTATCTGTCTGGCTCTTTCATTTCAGGCAAAACAAAACAAAAACCTGGAAGCAAACACAGGCAAAGAAATGAATTAAACCAGGGGTTCTTACCCTTTCGGGGCTCACGGATTCCTACAGGAATCTGATGAAAGCTATGGGCATCTTTCCCACAAAAATATTCACACGATGTTTTGCATATAATATCAGGGGAATATAGATCCCCTGAAACCTATTTACAGACCCAAGGTTAAGAGCCACTGAATTAAGCCAAATCTGGTTTTGCCTGCCCTTGGCAGCAGCCTGAAACTCAGAGAATGTCTGCCACTGGGAAAAGGAGAGAAGGAGGGAAAGAACGCTGCAGTTAAACGGAGTCAGGGGCTGTACAAAGCAAGGCCACGAAGCAAGCCAGACAGCGCTCCCAGTGTGTCCTTACCTGTCAACGGCTGGCTGAGCTCCGCCTGCACTTTACCCTTCGCTGATCCTTCCAGAGGTAAACCTCTGTCCCCTTTGTAGAGTTTCGGTTTAAATGGAGAATCTTTCTCTTTACCTTTTGATCCTTTAGGCCGGCCTGCTTGCTTCTTCTTGGATTTGCCATCCCCCTTCACACCCAGTAGTGGATGGACTTCTGTAAAAGGACAGAGAGGCACGGAAAGGGATCCACACGCCGCCCATCCCAGCACCCCAACCAGACACGCGCCGCACGCTGTGACTACCCGGGAGCAAAGAGTGTTGCTCTCGGGTCCCAGATCCATTAATACAAGGAGGAAAGTTTGCTCTCACTGATTCTAAAACTACAGAAGAGTGTGGCCGCTAAATGGGAAACAGTTGCCTGACCAAAGAGCACAGATGGCCTGTATGGTTCATCCCATGGCAGCTCTACACCAGCAAGGTAGCTGAAAAACACACTAACGACATATCGCATGCGCCAGGCCAGGGATGCACGCGGGCACACCGGCATGTGGGAGCAGAAAGGGAACTGGACTTTGGAACCAGACAGACCAGGGCAACAATACTGACTACGCCACTGCCCGAGACCTTGGGCAAGCCCCTTGACCTCTCAAAGCCTAAAGTTTCTCCTTTGTAAAGCAGAAACAGTGAAACAACTTGCAGAGTTGATGCAAAACTCAGCAGTGACCAACAAACACCACACTGCCTGGAGCAAGCAGGCATACTCCACCCTAGGGAGACGCACGGCTGCACAAGTCACTCGTGTGTGCTTAGCTAGAAGAGAACGGATGGCATTCGGGAGTAAACACACGCACGCACCGTCCAACCTATCCCCCGTCCTATCCCAAGAGGCGATGATAAAGGCTTCCGGAGTCCGACTGCAAAGGTAGGCAGGAAGAATGCAAAGATTATCCAGGCCTGACTAGTACTTTACCACCTAGTGACACCACTCCACAGGGAAAAAGAAGAATGGTGTAAGGAAGCACTCTGAGCCAGATGTCAGGAGATGGAAAGCTGTCACTTAGGCCAAGTACTAGAAGGCATAATTTCTCTGATTTAAAAGAGAAGCACAAGAAGATGAAATCATTACCAAGCTGGAAGGCGCGATTAAAAAGAAAAAGAAAGGAAAGAAAAGAAAAGAGAAAGACTCATGGGAAATTTCCTTCAAGGTAAAATCCCTCAAATAGGAAATGACCAGACTGCGCTGGAGAGGAAACAGGGACGTCTGTTCGGCAACAGGGGCAAGACGCAGCTCTTACCATCATTGGGTACTCCTTGAAGTTCTATATTGGTTGTTTTGGGTTTCTTCTTAGGTGGCTGGGACCCATCTGCTGAAGACTGCCTCTTCTTCTCTGAACTAGCCCCTTCATCCATCAGGGAGGTTTGGACCGCATCCGGTGGGGGGCCATAAGGATTTTCTTCCGGATCTTCTACCTCAGGGGCAATGGGTAAATATAATAGAGCCTTTGAATCTTCCAGCTCTTCATCACTATTTGGAACAGGATCAGCCAAGGGATTGGAAAAAAGAGGAGACAGTTGCTTAAACCATGAACCCTTCCTCTAGGGCAGAATCCCCTATATTAACCATAAGCAACAGGTATGGATCTGGAACTTTAAGAAAGCCAAGAGGAGTCAAGGGAAATCTGACTATACCGATAATAAAATCAGTCGTGAAAATAAAACAGCATAAATGAATTATTTCAGTTTTTCTTAAGATTCTCTATCAGGGGAACAGGGACGGGATTTCTTGTACACCAAAGACATTATCATTTTGAACTAACGAACGAAGGCTGACAGAACAGCCAGGAGGAGGGGGAGCGGGAGCAGCAGCACCCTGAGGTCTCACGTGCGGAGGCGGCTCACCTGCTACAGAAGGCGGCAATAGGGTCCACACTGGTGACATCCACTTCCTCATCCTCTGCAGCATCAGCCCCTGCAGGAAAAAAACACAGTGGAGGTACGAGAAGAAGTATAAAACTGCTTTTTACTTGCAGCCTAATGATATCCATACACTAAAATTCCAGAGAAACAAAGAAGGAAAACCAAATAGTTCAGTATACTTAATCATTCAACAAACATATGCTGAATTTCCACCCCCATGCCGAGCACTGCTGGGTGCCGCATGTAAATCCTCATTTAACCATGTGCAATTAATCAGGAAACACACACAGAAATGGTAGGAGTGCTGTGGAACCCTAGGAAGAATGAAAAATGCCCATGGAAGCCCTCCGTCAGTGCCCACCACCGAAAGACTCTTGAAACGCTGTCAAAACTGTGTGAGCTTGGGGCGCCTGGGTGGCTCAGTCGGTTGGGCATCCGACTTCGGCTCAGGTCACGATCTCACAGTCCGTGAGTTCGAGCCCTGCGTCGGGCTCTGTGCTGACAGCTCAGAGCCTGGAGCCTGCTTTGGATTCTGTGTCTCCCTCTCTCTCTGCCCCTCCCCTGCTCATGCTCTGTCTCTCTCTGTCTCAAAAATAAATAAAAACATTAAAAAAAATTAAAAAACCAAAAACCAAAAAACTGCGTGAGCTTAAAGAAAAAGAGACTGCAGTCAAGAAATCTTACCCGTCTGCTCAGGCTCACTCTTATCTTCATCTTCAATATCAAACTCTGATTCCCTTTCCTCATATTCTACATTTTCATCCAACTCCTTGAAGTCTGGGGCAAACGCACTCCAATTTTCCTACGCCACAGACAAAATACACTACTTAACCACATGAGACAGCAGCAGTCTATGGGCTACACGTTACTGATATAAGTGAAAGATCGGAGGATGTAAGAGACGCAGAACTCGGAGATCAAACCTGGCAGATAATAAAAATCAGGTATCTGTAAGGTTTTATTATCTTAAGGTATTTCGATCTTAAACATTCTCTTATTAACCAGAGTTCTTCCATAAGAACCGTCATCTTTAATCTTCTTAGGATGAAATGATCAGGTAAAACGTTAACATTTTCTTAGGGGTATGCGAATTACAAAGTAAAGGTATTCAAAATAAAACCGGGAAGTAAAACAGAAACTAACTGAGCTGAAAGTAAGAAGAGCAAAAGAGAACTCTCTCTCAGGTGAGAAACAGAAAAATACAACAGGCTTTCTCTCTGAAAACAGAGCTAGTAAATCAGCTTTGGGCTAAATCTCTTCCACCAAAATAAAGCAAAACTGCATCTGTATTTAATTAAGTTACAAGAAGCACATGCAAAAGAAATTAAATAGGTCATTTTTAGCTTACTAACTGTAAGGTTCTTGGATATAAAGAAAGGGTGTCTAGCTTCAAAACAATTAAACCAGAAAAAGACTTACTACTTGATTTTGTGCCCAGATAGATACCACTCCACTTGAAATGGATGCTATGATGGGTCGAACAGGATGCCACTAAATTTAAGGAAGGAAAGAAAAATCGGCTCTAAGAATGGATCCGAGATGATGTGTTGCACGTCAGTGACGACAGCAACCTCTCCTTTTACTCACAGCTACGTCCAAGAGGAGCTCTCCTCTCGTGCCATGGAGAATCTTCACCAGGTTGCCAATGCTCTTCTCCCAGATGTACAAGGCGTGCTGCCGGGCTGAACCGGCCACTATGTATTCTCCATCCCCAGAGAAACAACATTTCTTCCACGGGGTTCTGAAGGACAAAGAAAGTATCCAAGGAGAACCAGAAGCTGAGCCCAGGTCATGAACTATCCCGTGGTCTCCCAGGTTGTGAGACGTACCTATTTACCAAGTCCTGTAATTTCTGCATAGGTTCGGGCTCTCCATCTCTTCCGCAAGTTAAGATTTCTCTGCCATCGTAAACCCGGATTATCCGATCTGCTGTGTTAATTAAAAAGCAACTAGAGAAAGGATAAAAATATCAACACCGAAGGTCAGAAATCTGCTTCTGTTAACATTTTCCGTTACTACCCATTACTTAGAACAGTACCATAAGACAACTAATAAACTGAGAAGAGACTCAGTGATAGGCTAGAGTACTTATGTATTTACCTATCACCTTCCAAACCAAAATATAATTTGAAGTGAAAATATGTTGTATACTCTGCGTGTATCCCTGAACCCTATGTGCACCAACTAATCTTCCGTGTTTGACTGAAATCCAAGACCTCTAAACTGAAACTAGCTTGCTGAATTCACCAACTGATAGATGTATGTGAATACTTCATTTTCCTGGCCTGTTTTGTACATAACGTATGCTTCCTAATGAGTTAATAAACTAAATCTGTCATCTTAAAATGTTCAAATTTTTACTATAGTGACGCTGGAGATCTAACCTAGAAGTTATCTCACTACCTTCTTACAGATTTCACCAACCTTTTCTTAATTCAAGAGAATACTGAACATCAATGTCCTCAAAGTACACACGAATGGTCCTACACAAAACAGGAGGACTGTCACCTCTCTTCCTGACACTCACAACCTGATTCTTGTCGTTTCTGTGACCTACCTACTTCTAGCTGGGTAACCAAACTTACCAGAAAAACACCTGACATTAAAAAGGTAAACAGACTTTATGTAAATAGAATGTATGTTCAATTACTATGTGAATTCTGTGACATCAATTCTGATTATAAGAAGAGCTGACTTTGCCCAGTGCTTACCATGTGCCAGACACTGTAGGTCTAAGCACATACCACCCAGATATCTTTTCTGTAAAAGGACTGCCCGACAACCTCCAGAGAAAGAAGAAGTGACTGCTGGTTCAATGCGGAACATTTTATGGACTTAAGAACCAGATACTGACAGTTTGATTACTTTTTAAGTAAACTTTCTTAAAAATGTATGCATAATATACACAAAAACTGTGAATCTCAATGTATGTTTGCATTCTACTCACTTTTAAAACTGTCCCTAAAAAGACAAGGTCTCACCTCCCCTTCCGGGCAAACTCTATTGACTTAATAGCTGTGGTATTGCTTGTTCCAGTTGTTACTCTGAAGGAAGCAACAAGATCCTGAGAATCTGTTTTTAGGACCAAAATCTAAAGTTGAAAGGGAAAAAAGAAAGTTAAGTATTCTGGAAACTTCGACTAATTAGATCTGGCTTCCATTTCTAAAGCTGGGTAGAAATATAAACATTTCTGTTCTCGTGTATTCAACCTGATTAACGGGTACCGCCTTTTAATTCTTCAAATAAAGGACCGTGCCTCAACCTTTTCTTAAAATAGAATGTTTATGTTATTCACAATAGTCAAAAGGTGGAAGCAACCAAAGTATCCATCAACACACGAGTGGGAACACAAGAGGTGGTGCGTATATACGATGGAACCGTATTCAGCCACAAGAAGGAGGGGAATTCTGGCCTGCGCTGTGCATGAAGGAATCGTCAGGCCATCAGGCTAAGTGATAGAACTTCAGGCCATCAGGTTAAGTGATATAAGCCAGGCACAAAAAGACAAATGCCGTATGATTCCACGTACAGGAGGTACCTAGCGTGGCCAAATCTAGAGGGACAGAAAGTAGGTGATGGCTGCCAGGGGCCGGAGAAGGAGCAAGGAACAGAAGTCCTTGGTAAACAAGTGGCGTTTCAGTTCTGCAAGATGAAAAAGGCTCTGGAGATACATGGTGGTGATCGGTACACAGTAGCGTGAATGTCCTTAATATCACTCAACTGTACACTTAAGAATGGTTAAGATGGTAAGTTTTACGTTGTAATTTATGTTGTGTGTAGTTTACCACAGTTTCCAAAAATGGCCACGTTCTAAGACAGTCATGAAATTATACTAGCCTATATGCCCCAATATCAATCTCCCTCTCGTGCGCGCGCGCGCGCTCTCTCTCTCTCTCTCTCTCTCTCTCTCTCTCTGTCTCTCACACACACACACACACACACACACACACACTCTGCCTAGGGGCACTTGGGTGGCTCAGTCAGTTAAGCGTCCAGCTCTTGACTTCAGCTCAGGTCATGATCTCATGGTTCATGAGTCTGAGCCCCGCAACGGGCTCTGTGCTGACAGTGTGGAGCCTGCTTGAGATTCTCTCTCTCTTCCTCTCTCTGCCTCTCCCGTGCTCGCTCTCTCTCTCAAAAATAAACAAACATTAAAAAAAAAAAAATCAAGTTTCCTAATGGAACTACAAACTCTAAGCTTTTATTTTTTTTTTTAATTTTTTTTTAACATTTATTTATTTTTGAGACAGAGAGAGACAGAGCATGAACGGGGGAGGGTCAGAGAGAGGGAGACACAGAATCTGAAACAGGCTCCAGGCTCTGAGCTGTCAGCACAGAGCCCGACGCGGGGCTTGAACTCATGGACCGCGAGATCATGACCTGAGCCAAAGTCAGCCGCTTCACCGACTGAGCCACCCAGGCGCCCCAACAAACTCTAAGCTTTTAAAAGGGACCTGAAAGCCCAGCTAAACCTGACTTCTACTCCACAAAACCATACGTTAAGCTGGCCTGAATTATACAAGATTTACAGAACCAGGCATTAAAACATTTTCAACAGATGTATTCTACTTTATGCTATGACTCTTAACTTTTATAATTGAGTAACAGCCCCTCATTACTAGCATCCAGCAAAAGGCCCTTCCACCCCTTCCTAAGGCTGAATTAATCCCTCACCGCGCTAAATCAAAAGAACAGAAATTATTATGAAGGCATGAGAGGAAAACAGGCTACATTTGCCATCAGCAGGAGACACGCGTAGTCCAGGGATAAAAGAAACGTCAAAGGAAGCAAAACAAGTAAATGTGAACGACTGATGCTTATTTCACTAACTTCCAGGCTTACCTTTCCTTTTGCATTTCCTGTATAGATATACTCCCCTCGCCTATCAAAAGATGCAACCACGTTCAAATCGGAGTCGTCGTCTACCGGCAGAACAACATGCTTGGAATCTGAAAGGGTCAACATGACAGGAGCAGATTTCATGGGACACACGAGAACCTTGTTCCTGTTTAAAAATATGAATAGTACATTGGCTGTTGCTTTGGTATCAGAAGGCTAATTCTCTTGCCCTTTTCCCTGATGCCTGTCACTACCTTCATCAACTCTCCCAGCCCAAGCAAATTTAAAACGCGGAAAGGCCTAAAATCTAAGTGTCTAATAACAGGGAAACAAAAACAACTGAATACAGCAACAGGATGTAATCATTAAAATTAAATATGAAGTGGTAGCAAACTAGTAGCAATATGTACGCAACAAAGTAACTAACAAACTAAAACCATGTAAAAATACACATTTACGTATGTCTCATACGCACGCACGTAAGTGCCTTGTGAGCTATAAAGCACGATATAACAAGCTTTATACTTAAAGAGACCTTGACTAACAGAGAACCCAGAAAAATGAAAACAGTTATGTTTGGGTAATGGAATGGTGGGTAACTCTTTTTCTTAAATGTAGTTGGAATACTGAACTATTTCCGTCAAAAGAAATTCAAATAATTGGCAGGGGTAGGGAGGGACAGGAGGCGTGGAAAGCTCCAGGTCAAGGACCCGTTATTATACTTATTCCTACCTCTGCCTGCTTCCAACGTCTTAATATTGGCCAGTTTTTAATTATAGAGCACTCACTCTCCTTAAAATCTATTCAGGAGAGCCAACCTAGACAGAAACATTATTTTATGTAGAAGGTTTGAAGAGATGTGTACTTTTGCCTCCTAAAACCTTAAACTGAAATTGTCATGAGCCCGGAGCTAGTCCATACAGAATCAGACCCTGCCCCAGGAAAGAACAGCGCAGATTAACATACTGATCTCGTGGATGGTACTGGACTTTTAAGATGGGTGAAGGGAACCGAAACCTCTGGTCACAGTCGCCTGAAAGGACATCCCACTGTGACACTATGTTATCAGTAGAAGCACTCACGAGCTTATGACCATCTCGACTCCAGCTGGAGGGGGAAAAAAAAAAGAATTTAGCACATATTCTAAGTTAAAGTACACTGTAGCGCTCTCATGGATAAAAATGCAGAGTCACACACACCACCCTAGCTGCCGGGGTCAAAAATATTTCCTTTTTTAACACGCACTCAAATCCACAACAAGCTTTCCCAACTAAGCAATAAATAAGAACGTCTACATGACATCTTTATATGTAGTAACAAAAGCTCTTAATAGCTCAAGATAACACTACAAGTGGCTCCAGGAAATAAAAGACTCAAATATTTTAGAAGAGTCTACAATTTGCTAGCCCTTAAGTGTTGACATAACAAGTATTTTCCCCCCTTTGGGGGAGGGCAGGGAGTATCTGAGCTTTCTGAGGTTGTCTCAGAAACAGCACCATCACAGTGTAAACAAAACAGTAAAAATAAGTATCTGTTATTTAAAATAACTAAAAAAGGAATCCTGCTAAGTAGAGCTAAACGCCCTGGACAATACATATAAAACAAACAAAAAGACTCTGAAAGGCAGCGAAAGAGAAAAGACAGACTGGCTAGAGACTACAAGATATGAGGAATGCCACAACAGAAAGTTCCCTGGATTTTATTTTGCCTTATATATCCCAGACCGAGTGATGGAGAAGCCAATACCCAGTAACGCCAATGGAATCACACAAATAAAGCCTCAAGAAGAGCGTGCTTTCATGAGCCAAAGAACCAGGAAAGGACAGCCCAGAGAGACAGAAAAGTTTTAGGCAATAATTATCCTGGCAATCACCATTTGAAAAACTGCAGCCCCATCTCCATCCCAGTCAACGAGGTCTAAATAGAATCTAGACCTCCACTCTTGCCTGGGTATAGCAAGGCACCCTTCCCCACTAACTGTGTTGGTGTGAGATAAAGCTCAGTGGGCCGCCAGATTTCCATACCCACCAGCCTGTAATGAGGATTCCCACTGCAGTGTAAGTGGAGGCCACATGGGGAACAGGAGGAACAAGACACTCCTATGCTTCCCAGTCAGGATGGAATCAGCCTAGGAGGCCAGTGGAGAGGCTGAACTTCCAACCCCACCCAGCATAATGATGCCGGATGAGAAGCCTGGCCTTCTAACCCATCTGGCAGTTAACAAGATGGCACCCTCTCTTCTCTGCTGGTATAGTGTCAGAGGCGGCCAGCTAAAACACAAGATTTAAATAACCTCTACAATCTCAAAACACAATACTCAAAATGTTCAAGTTTCAAATGAAAATCACTATCAACCCAAGAACAAAAAACAGCTCAACTTGAAGGACAAAAGACAGTCAACAGATGCTAACACAGAGAAGACGCACATGTTAGAGTTATCTGACAAGAATTTTAACAGTCATCATAAATATGTTGTAACAAGCCATTATGAAAATGCTTAAAATAAACAAACAAAAAAAACCCCAGAATGTCTCAGCAAAGAAATAAAAGATATAGAGAAGAAGAGCTGAAATGGGAAGTTTATTTTTTTTATTTTATTTAAAAAAATTGTTTGTTTTTGAGAGAGAGCGAACGCACACCCGTGCACACACACACACACACACACATGCACACAAGTAGGGGAGGGGCAGAGAGAGGAGGACAGAGGATACAAAGTGGGCTCTGTACTGACAGCAGCGAGCTCGATGTGGGGCTCGTACTCATGAACCATGAGCTCATGACCTTGACCAAAGTCGGACACTCAACTGACTGAGCCACACAGGTGCCTCTGAAATGGGAATTTTAGAAGTGAAACACACAACTAAAATAAAAAACCCAATAGATGGGTTCAGCAGCCAATAGAGAAAGAACAGGAAAGAATCCATTAACTGAAAGACAGAATAATAATTAGCCAATCTGAATTAGATAAAATAGACTAAAAAATGAACAGAGCTTCAGGGATTTGTGGAACTACAATAAAAGATCTACTATCCACACCATCAGAGTCCTAAAAGAAGAGAAGAAAGAAGGGGGCTTCAAAGTATTAAAGAAATAATGGCTGGGGCGCTTGGGTGGCTCAGTCGATTAAACATCTGACTTCGGCTCAGGTCATGATCTCACAGTTCGTGAATTTGAGCCCCACATCAGGTTCTGTACTGACAGCTCAGAGCCTGAAGCCTGCTTCGGATTCTGCGTCTCCCTCTCTCTCTGTCCCTCCCCTGCTCTCACTCTGTCTCTCTCAAAAAAAATGAATTAATGTTAAAAAAAATTAAAAAAAAAAAAAGAAAGAAATAATGGCTGACATTTTCTCAATTTGGCAGGAGATATAAAACCTACAGATTCAAGAAGCTGAGCAAACAAACATCAAACAGGGTGAGCTCAAAGAAATCAACTCCAAGACAAAGAGACAAACTTCTGAAACCTAAAGACAAAGAAAAAACAATCCTGAAAGCAGCAAGAGAGAAATGACATTTAACCTATGGGAACAATTCACATGACAGAAGATTTCTCATCAGAAACCCTGGAAAAAAGTAGAAGGAACACATTTTGCAAGTGCTGGAAGAAAAATACTGCCAACCCAGATTCTATTACCAGCAAAAATATCCCTCAGGAACAAAGAGGGAATCAAAACATTTGTCACCAGAAGATCTACCCTAAAAGGATGATTCAAGGAAGTTCTCTAAATGGAAAGGAAATGGTAAAAGAAGGAATCTTCAATCATGAGGGAAAAAGAACAATGAAGAGAGTAAAAATATAGGTCTATAACATCCATTTTTTTCTCTTTAGCTTTGATATTTGCGGCAAAAATTGTAACACTGTCTTATGTGGGTCTCAAAGCATACAGAGGAAATATTTACAACAATTATACATGAAAGAGGGTAAACAGAGGTAACGTTTCGACACTTCACTTGAACTGGGAAGATGTCAACAGCCAGTGGATGGTGATAAATCAGGCGTACAAAACATAATACCTAGTATCCACTCAGGTTACACAAATATCCTGCAGCAGTTCCCACTTTTTTATTTTTTAATAAAGTTTATCCATTCATTTTTGAGAGAGAAAGAGGAGAGCAAGAGCAGGGGAGCAGCAGAGAGAGACAGAGAATCACAAGCAGGCTCCACACTGTCAGCACAGATTCCAATGAGGGGCTTGAACTCATAAACCATAAGATCGTGACCTGAGCCAAAGTCAGACGCTTAACCAACTGAGCCGCCCAGGCACCCCTACAGCGGTTCCCTCTTTTCCATGGCAGATACAAAGACCCTCCAATGGATGCCTGAAACCATTAATAGTATTGAATGCCACGTATACTGTGCTTTCCTATACATACACACCCATGAAAAAGTCTGATTTATAAATTAGGCACAGTAAGAGATTAACAATAACTAATAATAAAATAGAACCATCTTAACAATATACTGTAATGCAAAGTACGTGAATGTGGTCTCTCCCTCTTGAAATCTCTTAATGTACTCTACCCACTCTTCTTGTGATGATCTGAGATGATAAAATGCCTGTGTGAAGGCAGGAAGTGAAAACGATGTAGGCGCTGTGATGTAGCATTAGGTTGCTACTGCCCTTCTGACAGTATGTCAGGAAGAATCATCTGCTTCCTAACTGCGGTTGACCACAGGTAACTGAAACCACGTAAAGGGAAACCACAGGTAAGGGGGACTACTGCAGATAAAGTGGAATTCTAAAAAATGTTCAAGAAACCCACAGGAAGGTGGCAGCGGGGGGAACAAATGAAAAACAGAAGGGACATACATACGTACATATATAAATAAATAAAATTTAAAAAACAAAAAAGAAAGGAAAACAGAAGGGACAAAGAAACCCCAAACCAGTATTTATCCAAATTTTGCAAAGAAGAGACGCTGCTACCGAGGAACTTAGCAGGCAATATACCTCTGTGGTTAAGAACGCAGGTTCAACAGTCAGACTTAACCTGAAGCCTACACATTACACATTCTGACTGTGTGATCTTAGTCAAGTTCTACACCCTCTCAGCTTCAATTTCCTCGCCTATAACATGGGAGCAATATTATCTACCCGGCAGAAGACTGTTGACAGAATTAAGATCAGTATATATACAGTTCTTAGCTCAATGACTAGCACATGACGAGTGCTCAAAAACCATTAACAATTATTTGTGTCAGAGACAAGAGGAATGTACTCCCAGACCTGGGACTGAAGAGGGCAGGGAAGGCTGGGGTAAAATAAGGAAGTGAATATAAAGGGATTAAGAGCAAGTCTGCATACAAAAGGACTCTCTCCCACCAGCTCTAGAACACCTGCAGTCTAACCCCTCAGAAAGACAAGCAGAGGATCCTTTCAGAGAACGTGAACATAAAAAAAGAAGAGGTTTGAAGACGCTCTTTTGTTGAGGGTTCCTAACAAAAAAACCAGCGATCCACCCCATTTCAGTGAAGGGTAAGAGAGTGAGCTAAACTTGGCAAATACTGTAACAGCATGTCCGTGGATAATTTCTGAAATTAACAAACCAAGACAAAGATACATGTTAATTAGAAATATGAAGATAAGTATCAGAAGAAATAGACAAAAAAATGAAAGCACAGAGGGCTGGCGTGGGGAGAAACAAGGGACAGCTTTTATTGTTGCTCTTGTGAGCCTTATAGCACAATCTGACTACAGAACTGAGTGCCAGTTCCTCCATTTTTTCTTTAAACCCTTTTGTATTTTCCCCCCACAGCAACCTTGTATTTCTGTTAAGTTAGAGGGGGATCCAATTTTTAAAATTAATTTAAAATTAATCATTAACTAAAAATCTTTAATTTAAAATTAAACTATAAACAAGTGAAACCTAAGAGAGGGTCTCCCATTAAAAAAAAAACACCCAACAACAATATATTCTACAATTCCAAATTCCACAAGGTGTTACAAAATTGGAAGCGGGGGGGTGGGGGGGGTGGGGAACAACCAGAAGCTGGGAACATAGCAGTAAAATGGCAGACAAGGTTCATAAATCACAGCACTTACCATCTCACAGGAAGGTACTCATAAAACAAGTTATTTGCAATAAAATAATAGGAGACATGCAACCATGATGTCAAACTACCGTTCCCCGCCCCCCCCACATGATTATCTTCATCCAAGCCAGAAATCTGAGGATCCTTTTAATCTCCCACTTCCCTCATTCTCCGTTGTCTGCTAAGGACTAGGACTCTTATTTCTGTCCATTCTCCATCGGCAGCACTCAGCTCCGGTCCTACCACAACTGTGCTCATCATCTCTAGCCTGGATCCCTGCGCTTTGCTTATCTTCATTCTCTGTCCCCTTCAATCTCTTTTCCACGGGCTATTTTATTCCTTTTTTTTTTTAACCTTATTTTTATTCATTTTGAGAAAGACAGAGCCAGCAGGGGAGGGACAGAGGGAGAGGGAGACAGAATCCCAAGTAGGCTCCGCACTGTCAGCGCAGGGCCCAATGTGGGGCTCGAACTCATGAACCACGGGATCATGACCTGAGCTGAAATCAAGAGCCAGACACTTAATCAACCAAGCCACCCAGGCATCCCTTTCCATGTGCTTTTTTTTTTTTTTTAATTTTTTTTAACGTTTATTTATTTTTGAGACAGAGACAGAGCATGAACGGGGGAGGGTCAGAGAGAGGGAGACACAGAATCCGAAACAGGCTCCAGGCTCTGAGTGGTCAGCACAGAGCCCGACGCGGGGCTCGAACTCATGGACTGCGAGATCATGACCTGAGCTGAAGTCGGACGCTTAGCTGACTGAGCCACCCAGGCGCCCCTCCACGTGCTTTTTTATAGAGGCTTTTAAATTCATTTTAATTTTTTTTAGAGATTTTTTTTTTTTTTAAATAAAAAGCTCATCGTGTCGTTTTCTTTCCTACAATATCTTAATGACTTCACAGTTACCTACAAGGTGAAGTTCAAACTCACAGTATGGCACACAGAGTCCTCTTTGGGGATCTGTTTACTGGCTCTTGCCGTACCCCATCCCCCGCACCACAATCCAGCCATCCTGAACTACCTACAGCTCCCCATCGTCCTGTGCTTGTCTGAAGCTGATGTACCTGTGCCTGTGCAGCATCCTCTGCTTGGACTACAACTGGCAAATACCTACGTATCTTACAGGTTTGAAGTTAGAAATGATCTCACCTAGGAAGCCTTTCCTGACCACTGTTCTCAGTACATGGGTCATTTCCTCCTTTGCCTCCACTAAATCTCAAATACAGTTCTTGTATAGGACCCATAAAGCTTCAGTACTTGCACGTGGTACGTAATTCATGTTCAGTGTTTGCTGAATGAATGAATATATAAGTGAAAAAGCTTATGCACAAAGACATTCACTAAACATGTGGCAGAGAACCAAAGAATTGTTAAATAAATTACAGTTCATCCATGAGAACATATATAGCCATAAAAAAAGTGTTTAGAGGCTATGTAAGCAGGAAATTGTCTGGACAGGGTTAGGGAGGAAAAAAGCAAAATATAAAATAGAACACATTACAATTACAAATTCTGTTCTCTAAAAACCATATATAGTGGGGTTCCTGGGTGGCTCAGTCGCTTAAGCATCTGACCCTTGATTCTGGCTCAGGTAGTGATCTCCTGGTTTGTGGGTTCAAGCCCCGCATCAGGCTCTGCGCTGACAGCACAGAACCTGCTAGGGATTCTCTCTCTCTCCTGCTCTTTCTGCCCCTCCCCAACTCCTGCACACACACTCCCTCTCTCTCAAAATAAATATACTTAAAAAAAAACTATATACAGAAACATACTAAAATCTTTACAGTAGTAATACTTGGGTAACAGAGTACTATGGGAGACACTAATTCTTTCTGTTTTGCTATATTTTCCGTAATGTTCTACATGATTATATATTATTTTACAATAAAAATATATGTATAGTTTTTAACAGGTAGGAGTGCTAAGATTGGGATGAGGCTGCACAACTCTGTGAATATATACAAAACCAGTGAATTGGGGGCGCCCAGGTGGCTCAGTCAGTTGGGCGTCTTGACTCGGTTTCAGTTCAGGTCAGGATCTCACGGTTCTTGAGTTCAAGTACTGCATCAGGCTCTGCAGTGACAGCATGGAGCCCGATTGGGATTCTCTCTCTCTGCCCCTCCCCTGCTCATTCACCCACTCTCTCTCAAAATAAACAGATAAACTTTAAAAGAAAAAGAATACCAGTGAATTGTACATTTTGAGTGAATTGTATAGTATGTGAATTATATAGATTTTAATCAAGCTATTAAAAACAGATGCATTTATTTCAATATTGCAAAAACACAACAACAGAAAAATACGAAATGCAAAGGAAATGGAAAAGCTCTAATGGATCATCCAGGCTGGTCCTCTCATTCTGCATAGTAGAGACAAGTTTTGGCCAAAGCTAGTTCATTAGGCCGTCAAACCTAGACTGGGATTCAGGCCTCCCCACCATCCAGGGCCTTACGATGTCGCTGCCACTTCCATTTACACAAAAGGAAATATGTCACAGTTCCATTAGATCTGATGAGGTACTTGGGGCGCCTGGGTGGCTCAGTCGGTTGAGCGTCCGACTTCGGCTCGGTCACGATCTCGTGGTTCCTGAGTTCAAGCCCCGTGTCAGGCTCTGTGCTGACAGCTCAGAGCGTGGAGCCTGTTTCAGATTCTGTGTCTCCCTCTCTCTCTCTGACCCTCCCCCGTTCATGCTCTGTCTCTCTCTGTCTCAAAAATAAATAAACGTTAAAAAAAAAAAAAAAAAAGATCTGATGAGGTACTGTTTTGGGTCCCAAGTTCAGTTAGAAGAGGTGCCCTACAACAAAACCATCCAAAGCAGATACAGTAGTCTCCAAGGGGAAGAAAGAAATCAATGGGCATTTATTTATATTAGATTTTAGCTCAATCTATTTGATAGAAAAGCTGAACTACAATTCAGTGAAGGAACAGACAGTGATCAGTGGAACTCCTGGAACTCAAGAACCTGGACAAAGCTGCAGTAGAGGATTTCCAAGGTCCCCTCCTAACCAAGATTTTCTATTCTAAATAGAAAAAGTCAATATCACAAACAGGACTACAGCCGCCATCTGTAAATATCTCATCTCAGTCCTGAAATAGTCTCAGACAGGGCCTGATTTGGATCCACAAGTACAGGGAGTCTCTCCCCCACAAAGGTGCTTCGAGGACAGCACGGGTTCAAGGTCTACAGACACTAGGAGAAACAGTACTACTAATGAATGAATACTTAAAACTCTAAATATTAAAATATCTAGTAAAATGAGATTGGCAATTACACAGCTGGCATTCGTCCCCCTAACTCAACTCATATTACACATATTATGTTAAAATTCCTTACCATAAAGAACAGACAGGATGGATGTGTGCACTAATTATTTTAGCGATGCCTCTCGTCAAGAAATCCCAGATGACAATTCGGCCATCGTTACAGCCAACTGCAAGCAGTGTGCCCCACCTGTTAAAGGTGCAAGTCAGGGCCATGCTGATACAATCCAAAGTTCCATCGGCTTCCTAAAAATTAAAACAAATACAAGAATATACACAATAATATCCAAATTATTTCTTCAAGGTTCTCTCTCATCTGTGACACTTCTGTTTAATTTACATTACGACACATACCAAAATAATCTCTATATGTGTTCTTATGCTTATTAAACTAGACAGAACAAGGAAATATTTATAAAAGCTAACAGAGAATGTTTAGAAACAGATGTAATAAATCTCATACATTACCAGTATAATGACTCTGTGCACACTGTGAGGGGCAATTAGGCAAAATATAACAAGATTCATTACAGGAGTCATGGTACTGACCCAGTTATCATAGTTCTTGAGATTTATTTCAAGAAAAATAATGTAAAACAAAATCACTAGAACAGCCTGCCTGTGCAACATTAGGAAAGTCAAATACATTATTTTATACTCCTATCAAGCCATTTAAAATAATGACTATGATGACTAAAATAATGACTAAAACCATAATGACTATACTGAAACGCATTCCAAGTATTACAAAATATTTTTACATTTAAAAAAGTGCAAAGCACACTTAGAGCACACACGTTATTACTACGCAAAAACACTGATTCAAAGTAGAAAAACACAGAAAAAAATCTAGGTACAGGTGATGGTACAGTTTATGAAAAATCCTTCCAAGTATTTTTTTTTTTAATTTACTGGGAAATGAACTATTTAAGATTTACAACATTATGGTGAGGTTTTCCACCAATACTGCCTATTTCCCCTCTCCTCGAAATAAAGCACCGAGTTCCTTATTATAGCAAAAGAGGTACCACCACACTTAATGCTGTCTAAAAAAAAAGGGGGGGGGGTGAGGGGATCAAACTACATTTTCCACCCAAACACAAAAGCTAGCCAGTTACCATATTCCTAAATTCACAGTAATACTATACTCTTACCTCTGGATAATTCTGCCCAAAGGACTCTGCAACAAAGCAAAGAAAGAGTTCATGGAGCATGTGCAACACGTGGAGGGACCCCTCCCCCCCACCCCCGCTTAGGGCTGGTGGATGCAGTGGTTCGCAAAGCGTGGACAGGGAACTGCCTGGACGGGCCAGGGACTTCAGGGGGTCACACTTATTTTCATTATCAAACCAAGATGGCATTTGACTCTTTACTCTCAATATCGCTTACGTTTACAGATGACTTGTCCTGAGGCCCCCCAATCAGTGATATTGCAACAGAGTGAATGCAAAAGTAGATGCGAGAATTCTGCCAACTTCTACTTAGGCAAGCACTAAAGACAATTTGTAAAATTGTAAAACCATGCTATTATTCTATTTTTTTTTTTTTTAGAAAATCGTTATTTTTCATAAAAATGTTACCTATAAACATAATGGGGTTTACTGGTTATTTTTAACTACAAACTTTAAAAAAATCCAGTCTGCCAAACGTCTCTTATCCAATGAACTCTCTAAAGCCTCATTAATAGCAGCCAACCAGCACTGACCATTTACCTTCCTAAGAATGACATTTACGTTGTAACATAATCTGGTAGTTGATTAAAGATGCAATTCTCTATATGAAGTTCTTAAGCATACAACATTTGGGTGCCAATACCCCTGAATGCTTTTCCTGTATGAAATGCTGCATCCACATGGGAATAACAAACGTTTCGAGCTACAGAGGATGGCATGATTACCGCCTGCTTCTCCGAATTTTCACATCCACAGCAACACCGTCTTTGTCGGCATTTACTTATACAATTACCTAAGTATTTCATCATGGTGGCTTTTAAAGTATACTCTGAGAACTACAGGTCCATGAAAGTTGTTTCACAGGGCACTCAAGTAAGATTTCATTTTTAAAAAAAGAAGCCCAGTGCTTTGACAAAGAAAAGAAAAAAAGAAGTTTGGAAACCAGTTCTATTACATTCTGTCCTTTATAAAAATTGAAAACCAAAGAGTGAAAACATTAAAACTCATCAAAACACAGGCCCTACAGTAAAGAACACTGAGAGGGATGAAACTAAAGGTAAACGTCCCCAGAAGGTAATTATCTTGATTATCTAAAAAAAATTTTTTTTTTTCAACGTTTATTTATTTTTGGGACAGAGAGAGACAGAGCATGAACGGGGGAGGGGCAGAGAGAGAGGGAGACACAGAATCGGAAACAGGCTCCAGGCTCTGAGCCATCAGCCCAGAGCCTGACGCGGGGCTCAAACTCACGGACCGCGAGATCGTGACCTGGCTGAAGTCGGACGCTTAACCGACTGCGCCACCCAGGCGCCCCAATTATCTTGATTATCTAATGTGAGCCACATTTACGGTGGCTGACTGCATTCAATTACGAAGGAAAAGGGTGAACTGAAATGATGAAACCAGATCAAGAGGTTTTTGAAAGAACTTTTCTCAAGTTACCAAACTAATACGTGTAAGTAATACAGCAATGTGTAATTAAAAAATGGTAGTTTCCTCCCTGCAACCCACTCAGCAAGGTACAAGTTTCCATATGTTTCTATATGCTTATTTGTATAAGCAAATCTATAAGCATATATTTGTATAAGCATTCATATATTTACAGCTGTTTTTTAAATAAAACATGACACATATGATGGGACTTGCTTCCTTTAACAATGTAACCTATACATCTTTCCAAATCAGTAAGATAGAAGATCTATATTCACATGGGTGAGAAACAAACCAAAAAAAAGTATTTATCCAAAAATTAAAAACAACACAAACAAAAAACCACAATCTGGGAATATGAAGTACTCTGGAAGGAGCAGAGTGTGACCTTCTGTGTTGTGATAAGGGAAAACCACATACAAGATTCTGAGAAAGTCCAGAATCCAGGGATCATTTTAATGTCTGATTACCTCTCAAGACAGACTACCCCTTGTATTTCTGGTTTATGTTTTTCGGGTGGGTTTTTCTTCTTTGAGGATCATCCTAGTTAACAGAATAACAATAAGGAGTTTAAAGGAGCACAACGAGAAAGTGACATATAAAAAAGATGAGGCTAATCTGGGGCAGTTTTGTTGGGGGGGCCTGAGCAAGACGGCTGTCAGGCAGGATTACAGGAGCCCAAGGCCCTTTCCTCACAGAATGCTCAAGACCGCTGTCATACGCTCCATCTTGCCACCACCTACCATTTAATGTCATGATCAGATTTCTTAGGTTTTAAAGACCATGCAGGAGGGAAAAAGATGCCCAGAGACGTGGATGCCAAAAAGAAACAAAACCCCAGTCAGAGATTGAACTTCATAATACACTTGATACAAAAAACACGAGTGACTTCTATAGCAAAACACACCATTTCCAAATCTGGCAAAACTGATTACAGAAGAAAAATCCTTGACTGGATCAGTAAGTAGAGAACACACTGAAAGCCTGTTAAAGACATACCATTAAAAGTGGGGGGGGGGGGGGACACAGCAGACCCTTAAGGATTTTGTGACCAGTTTCTCCTAAATCTCAAGCAGCAGATAATTACCACGTTACGCAAGCTATTTCCGTGCAGGAAAAAAAAATCTATCAGTTTTTTATAAAACCAACATAACTGATACCAAAACTTCATGGTGATAGTACTAAAAAGAAAACAACAATTTTCTCAACATAAATGGTACATAGCATTTCACCTTTAGATTCTGCAGACTTGAATCGCAACTTCTAGCAGCATTTACAATTATAATCAAACCCTAAAGACAAAGCATCTGGAGTGTGTTACTGTACCACTTAAGAAGGCATTATGGTATAGGAGAGGGGAAATGGACCAGGGGTAGGGCTACAGCACCGAAACACCTCCATGGCATAATGAACTCTGATGTACTCCCTTAGTGAAGAATGTTTATACCAGCCATACAATCCTATCAGTAGATGCTGAAATCATCTAAAACTCCGTAATCGTTTCTAATAAAAGGAACAGAAGACTACAATAAACGATAAAAATCTATCAAAAACATGGACGATTCTCATTCCAAAAGGTGCAATATTAAAACCATTTCAGGGGCGCCTGGGTGGCGCAGTCGGTTAAGCGTCCGACTTCAGCCAGGTCACGATCTCGCGGTCCGTGAGTTCGAGCCCCGCATCAGGCTCTGGGCTGATGGCTCGGAGCCTGGAGCCTGTTTCCGATTCTGTGTCTCCCTCTCTCTCTCTGCCCCTCCCCCGTTCATGCTCTGTCTCTCTCTGTCCCAAAAATAAATAAAAAAAAAAACAAAAAAAAAACCATTTCAATTAGTATCAGCAATTAGAAAGGGATATATCACCATTAACACCATCTTGGTGGTTCCAACCAAAGAAAATGAAATAATTGGTTTAACCACTGAAAATAAGGGGATAAAACTATTGCTCTTTTGCTATTATTGAATACCTAGAAAACACAAGAGACTCAAATAAGAAAACTGCTTAAATTAGTAAGAAAATAGGGAGGGGTGTCTGGTTGGCTCACTCAAAAGAGCCAGCAACTCTTGATCTCAGAATGGTGACTTCGAGCCCCAGGCTGGGTGTAGAGATTACTTAAAAATAAATAGATTTTTTTTAATTTATAATATAGAGTAAGGTGGCTTAACACAAGAAAAATATTCAAACATTAATAGCTTTTCTCTACATTAGAAATTAGTACCCAAAAACAGAAATACAAGGAAAAATTCTATTCACAATGGCTACAAAACATAGAAAATATTTAAGGAAAGGGGCGCCTGGGTGGCTCAATCGGTTGAGCGGCCGACTTCGGCTCAGGTCATGATCTCACGGCTCGTGAGTTCAAGCCCCACATCGGACTCTGTGATGACAGCTCAGACCCTGGAGCCTGCTACGGATTCTGTGTCCCTCTCTCTCTTTGCCCCTCCCCCACTCATGCTCTGTGTCTCTTTCTCAAGAATAAATAAACATTAAAAAAAATGTTTAGTATTTAAGGAAAAGGTAATAAGGCAAGACACAGGACACATATGAAGAAAAGTATAAAATCTCAGGTAAGGCCATTTGGGGATGGGAAAACTTAATGGCTTTCCCTAAAAATTAACATTTTATGTAATTCTAGATGGATTAAAGACAAATGTAAAAAAAAAATCTACATGTATGGTAAAGCCGCTGATATATGATAAAGGTGGCATTTCGATTTAGTGAAGAACTTATTTAACATACAGGGAATGACAAGTGACTGTTCATCTAGAAGGAGATGGAAGTTAGGAGGAAAAAAGGTTAATTCCTCTCACATTACATGAAAATTTCAGGTAAATTAATGTTTTTAAACAACAAAAATCTCTGAAGAAAATCAAGGAGACCACATGTATAATCTAGGGTAGGGAAGACCTTAACCAAGTGAGGAAAACTAAAAGCGAAATTCGTTTGATTAAATAAAAATTGAACATTTTACGTGACAACATAGTCAAGATTTACAAAAATTTGCAATGCAAATAACTGATAGGAGTCAGTTATTTACCTATCTTATAAAGTTACCTATCTTATAAAGCAAGTTTATACAATAAGGAAAAAAAACAAAAAAAGCATGCATAAACAAGTCATAAAAGAACAAAATCAGACGCCTCTGAACAGAGGAAAACATATCAAACTCAGCTGTAGCTGGAGAAATGTAAATCCAAATTAAAAATGAGATACCACTTTCATCCATCAGACAGGAAAATTTAGAGAGAATACCTGCGGGCGGAGGGGAGGGCAAAGGAACATTTTTCCACATTACTTGCAAAAATGGGAATTGTCATAGCCTTTGAGAAAAGGGATCGGCATCTATTAAAAGCAAAACACACGGGCACCTGGGTGGTTCGGTCAGTTGAGCAGGACTTCGGCTCAGGTCATGATCTCACGGTTCGTGAGTTCGAACCCTGCATGGGGCTCGCTGCTGTCAGCGCTGAGCCCGCTTCGCAGAGCCCATTTCAGATCCAGTCCCCCCCTCTCTCTGCCCCTCCCTCGCTCGTGTTCTCTCAAAAATAAATAAACATTAAAAAAAAAAAGCAAAACATATATAGTCTTCATCTCAGCAATCCTACAGTCGGAAATCTAATCTCCACAGATGTAAACACAACAATGGGACAAAGTACATTGTATTTTAAAGTATTGTTTTCTAGGTGGCCAAAAAACAAAGAAAACCTCCCCAAACTGGAAATAAGGTAAATGCCCATTAATAGTGTAATGGATGAATAAAATATGCTGTATTCAAATATACTAATAAATTACACAAATATCTTAGAGAAATCTGCATTGGTGTTACTAAGTAGAAAAAAAGGCAAACCACAAAGTGTACATTATATAATCTCATTGTTTTTTTACCATGTGCATCCACACACACACACAAGTATATATAAGCATAGAGAAAAATATGGAAGGAAATATGTGGGATTATCAACAAAAAGGAGGAGGCAAGGAAAAAAGACCACTTTTTTTTTTTAATTTTTTTTAACGTTTTATTTATTTTTGAGACAGAGAGAGACAGAGCATGAGCAGGGGAGGGTCAGAGAGAGAGGGAGGCACAGAATCCAAAATAGGCTCCAGGCTGTTGAGCTGTCAGCCCAGAGCCCAATGCAGGGCTCGAACCCACGGACCGCGAGATCATGACCTGAGCCGAAGTCGGATGCCCAACCGACTGAGCCACCCAGGCGCCCCAAGACCACTTTTTTTTTTTAAAAAAAGCATGTAAATTTCACAATTAAAATTACTTATCATGAATGTGTATCTACACGAACGCATTAAAAACCATCGGATCTAGTATCTCCTAACGAGTAGGAATAGTATCCTATAGTGGTAAGTGAAAAAAGTTTCAAATACTGTGTATAAAAAGGTTCTATTTCTGTAAAAAAGCTGAAACAAAGCCCTAACAAATGTGTTTAAATGTCTGTATGAGCAAGGAATAAGCTAGAAAAGGATAATCACTAGACAGTTACCATTTGGGGAAGGGGAGAAAGACGGTTCTTTCCGTATGCATGTCTGTACTGTCTCCACTGCTGTGGTAAGTAGGTGCTGTATTTGTTCATTGGAAAAGCAAGAAATTAAAGAACCTCAATGAGCTTTCTAGACTTACGCCCCTGCTGGCTCACCATTCTTTGAAGAGCTCAAACCTGCATCAGCAGCTCCCACTTACTGAAGGCTCAGGTGTCAGACTCTGTACGAAGGTCTTTTACATATTGTCATGAGGCCCTCTCCGTTCACTACTAAGTGACAACTACGGTCACCGGCCAGGCCCCAAGACCTGACCTTTATTGCCCACCTGCTTGTACTCACCAACCTACGTCCCACATTTTTCCTTAAGTTCTTCTTTCCGGCTGATCTCTTCACTCAGGCAACTGGAAACCGAAACCACCCCTCGAGAGACAGGGCCCAGACGGGTTAGAGGAACCCCCGACTAGTGCCTGTGTAGAAGGCCCACGGAGGGACCTCCAACTTTACCTCACTGTAATACTAAAATCTCTGCTCAAGGAGGAACACAAGCCTCATTTGCACAGCAGTGCGTGTACAGGTATGTTTCCCCAACGCGCCCCGTGGGCTTATGCCCGCCTCTACATGAGATGATACGGCTTCCCACCAAAACATTCATCCTAACCCTATAAAGAGGGAGCCACGCACCCTTGTTCAGAGTCGTAGCTTTGGAAGTCACTCCCCGTGATCTCCTTATTTGCCGCAAATACAGTTTGCTTTGTGCACAACTCCACCTGGTGTATCTTATTTCAATGTTTTTCAAACAGTAGGACTCAATCCACCACAAATGGATAAATCAATTTCGTGACACCCAACAAGTTTTTTAAAACTTTAGAACAGAAGATAAAAGAGGACATTGAGCATGACAAGGATTAAGCACAATTTTGAGAGGGGCGCCTGGCTGACTCAGTCAGTAGAGCGTCAGACTTCGGTTCAGGTCATGATCTCGCGGTTCAAGTTTGAGCCCCACATTAGTCTCACTGCTGTCAGCGTGCAGAGCCTGCTTTGGATCCTCTGTCCCCCTCTCTCTCTGCCCCCCCCCCCCCCGCTCATTCTCATGTGTGCTCTCTCTCTCTCTCAAAAATAAACATTTAAAAAATCTTTAAAAAAATATTATTTTGAAAAACATATATATTTGTATATATGATAGGTTGTGATAGAAAATACATTTCTTACTGTGAGTTATAAAAATAAGCTTGAAAAACTCTTATTTTAACTTTGTATCTCCAAGTGCATACTGTCTGATATGCAGCAAGGGCTCAAAAGTGATTGCAGAAGTAGGGGCGCCTGGGTGGCTCAGTCGGTTGAGCGTCCGACTTCAGCTCAGGTCATGATCTCACAGCTCAGTGAGTTCGAGCCCCACGTCGGGCTCTATGCTGACAGCTCGGAGCCAGGAGCCTGCTTCGGATACTGTGTCTCCCTCTCTCTGCCCCTAACCCACTAGCATTCTGTCTCTGTCCCTCTCAAAAACAAATCGTTAAATTTTTTTTTTTAAGTGACTGCAGAAGTAAAATCAGTACCTTGCCTGTTCAAATTAAGAACACATTATTCCTTTCCTTTATCCGGCCAGCTATTCTTTTGCATGCTCCCACAGTCACATCACTTCTGTTCCTTTCTGCTTTTTAGCTGCAATCATGAACTTTCTCCTTTAAAACTCAGTCACTTCCATAGCAATGTGTACCTTCTGGATCAGCCTTCTTTTAAATTGTCTAACCTTCCAACGCTAAATACTCCTAAGTTTCACTGTCACGAATCTCCTGTATCATTCAAAAAAAACCTTTACTGTGATTCTGCTATCTCTTTCAACGTACTAGCCTATCTAACACCTTTCCTCCATCCTTAAATTTCTTTTTTACTTTTTTTATTTTATTATTTATTTTGAGTGACACAGAGGGAGCATGAGCGGGGGAGGGGCAGAGAGCTAGAGAGAGGGAGACAGAGACAGAGAATCCCAAGCAGGCTCTGCACAGTCAGCGCGCAGAGCCCAATGCAGGGCTCGACCTCACAAAACTGAGATCGTGACCTGAGCCAAAATCAAGAGTCCGGCGTTTAACCAACTGAACAACCAAGGAGCCCCCCATCCTTAAGTTTTTAAAAACAAGGGTCGACTTTTAGCCTCCACCCCACCTCCCACACCTTCCTAAAATGATGGTCATTTGATTTCTGCTCAAGGTGCTGCAGGACTGCTTAGGACTATACAGAACAGGCCTTTCTCAGTCTCAAGTGCTCTACAGCAGGCTTCTGACAGCAAACCAACCAACCTGTATCCTCTTCCACCTGGACAAGGACAAACATACGGAAGCACTCAAAACTAGCTAGCTCTGGGCACCTGGGTGGCTCAGTCGTTTGAGCATCCGACTTCGGCTCAGGTCATGATCTCACAGCTTGTGAGTTCAAGCCCCATATCAAGCTCTCTGCTGTCAGCGCAAAACCCGCTTTGGATCTTCCATCCCCCCCCCCCCCCCCGCCTCTTCTCCACTTGCTCTCTGTCAAAAATAAATAAATCTTTAAAAAATATAGATGCCGAACTCATAGTAAGTACTATGTAACTCTTAATCTATCATTTATTCCTCCTCATAACCCCTGAATATAGGTCATTGTCCAAGATTCTGCCCTCAGCAGTTTTCTTTTTCTGCCCCTCCCACCTTCTCCCTTGGTCTTGTCAACTACTCACAAGGTTTCAATAAGCCCACCTGTAGGAAAATTACAGATCACTCTCGTAAATCTAAACCTATTTCCTGAACCCCAGATCCACCCTCAATGTTGTCTCTTCCCAATTTCCTTAAATGTTTGTCAGTAATACCGTCATTGGCTCCCATCATTTTCACTTGACTGTTCCTCACCACCAGCAACGCCACCACATGCAAGCAATTTTCAGATTCTGTTAACTCTACCTCCTCATTGTCTTTTTGTTCCATTTCCTAGCTCAGACCTTCTTTATCACTCATTTACTCTGGCCCTCCAAACTGTTTTCACACCATCCAAGGCTCAACAACACGTTGCTGTCAGATGAAGGAGGGAGGGAGGAAAGGAAGGAAGGAAGAAAAAGAAAAGGAAAGGAAGGAGAGAAGGAGAGGAGAGAAAGAAAGAAGGAAAGAAATGAAAAGAAAAGAAAGAGCATAGCTCTGATTAAGTTACTTACCAGGTCAAAAACCCTTCAATGCATCTGCCCTACCTTCCTTAAAAAGCACAGACTTTTCAGCTGGGCATTCAAGAGTTTCCACAAAACAGATGGCAGCAACCCCATCTCTTGGCCTTCTCTTTATTCACAGTACACACAACCTGGCCAAGCAGGAACATTCTTTAGGTGTTCTCTCACTGATGTCTTAGCACATTCCTAACAAGCACTCCTCCACGTATCTTCACACTTCAGTCTGTCAATATTTTACCAATCTTAAATGTCCACTCAAAACTCCAACTCCTCCAGAGGTTTCTTTGTTCCTGGTTACCTTTCTTCCCCTGCCCCAAAGATATTCACTTGCTCTTCTAAGTGTTCTTAGACTTAATGACTCTTAAAGGCCTGCCTGCATTCTGTAATATATTATGGCTATATACATAATCACCTTAATCTCCCTGCTTAACAAAAAGCTCCTTAAAGGTAAAAACTATTTCTGAAAAATCTTGGGGGCCCTTTAAACATCCAGTACAGCTCCTGAATTTTTTTTTTTTTTTTTAACAGGAACTTTACAGAAAGTCATTTAGGACTTCTGGAAAACTTCAGACATCCCTCGGCTATCATGCTAAACACCAAATGAAATCCTAGAAGAAAGGACCCACGGTTTTTTTTTTTTTTTTTTAAATTTTTTTTTTTCAACGTTTATTTATTTTTGGGACAGAGAGAGACAGAGCATGAACGGGGGAGGGGCAGAGAGAGAGGGAGACACAGAATCGGAAGCAGGCTCCAGGCTCTGAGCCGTCAGCCCAGAGCCTGACGCGGGGCTCGAACTCACGGACCGCGAGATCGCGACCTGGCTGAAGTCGGCCGCTTAACCGACTGCGCCACCCAGGCGCCCCGGACCCACGGTTTTTAAACAACTTGAGTAAGGGGTAAAAATCACCCAAAGAGAGGGTGACAAAAGACAAATGCCTCTGTAGCTCTCAGTGTTTTACACACTGTCCCTGGTAGTTAAGGAGCTTAAATGGGAAGCCAAGATAACTGGATTCCAGTGCCAACTATGCCATTTACTCACTTAGTGCCCTCCAATCACTACTGTCTAAGACTTTTTTCATCTGTCGAATAAGAGACTTCAACTAGATCTTCAAGTTCCTCTCCTTGGGCATCCCGTGTTTCTACAAAACAATCTAACTTGTCCAAGCACCCAAACCCCTGGCAAGTCTTCAAAGCTTCACCTAAGCCTCACATCCTTAGATTGCTGATTTTCCAATAACTCTGGTCCTGCCTGCTCTGGGCTACTTCAGCACCTTCGATCCCTGTGATCAAATCGAAGTCACAAATGTCCCTGCCGCCCCACAACTGATCTGAAAGTAGCCTCGGGAAAGGCAATGCATTCTGCTCAGGCAGAAGCTGGGCTGCCTCCTCCCGCTGCTGCTCCATAATAGGAGCGCCCAATGATCCACAGCAGAACTATGTCCCTAAGGTTGCAGCCTGAGTCCCTCCCGACCAGGCTCCCTCCTTTCCAAAACCAAAGGGTTTTCTAAAACGCAACCACAGCCCTCCTCACCCAGCAACTCGAGGTTCATCCCTGAGGACTCTGGCCGCCTGGTCTCAGCTCCAGGAACGACGCCTTTTCCCCCCACCGCCTGCTTTCTGAGATGTGCGTGTAAGTGGGGGCCGCCGCAAATAGCTTAGCGCAGGCTCCGGAGACTTTCTGGTTTAGAAGACCCCGCGGCTTCCGCTTTCTTCCCCCGCCTTCCTTGTTCGTTTCAAATGAGCTGTCCATATATATGCCTAATCAAAAAGAAGAACTAACTCGGAATCACATGAGTATGATGTTGACTAAGGGGCGAAAAAGCTATCGTCACTTAGTACTTTAAGAAGTGCAGTAATTTGCGGCCGTTTTCGCCCGAATCATGTAGGCGAACGAGAAACTTCAGGCATATAACTAGACTGCTAGTCCTTCCTGTGTTGTGTGTTCAGTCGCGTTGTCCCGGCCGGCTGCTTCCGATGCCCTCAAGAAAGGTTCCGGGCAAAGTCCGACGGATGTAGGAAAGCGGGAAAGGTCGGCTGTGGTGCACGGATGTGGAGCGGCGCTATAGTCCCCAAGGCGCGTGGTCGTTTGTGTGTGTTTCAGTCTCGGGAAAATTACTTCCTATTTGTAAAGATACGCCATTGGTCCCACAGAAATATTCGATAGCTTTTGTTAGGCCTCTGTCTCAGGCTTTACCGTGTACCCAGCGTTGACCAGGACACTGAAAATGAATTGGAATGAGAGGTGGGCTGAGTTCTCACGAGCTCTATCCGACAGGACTGTGGTGAGATACACAAAGCAATTAGAGAAGGCCAGTTGATGGTTGCTAACGAAGAACAAATTCTTTTATCAACAAATTTCAACTATGGGTTCTGTGGGTTATCAGAAGGAAAAGAGTGGTGTAGGCTTACTGTAAAAACAGGACTCGAGCTAGATCACCCTCTGTAGATTTAATGCCGATAATCCCAGCTCCACCCCTTACTAACCCCGCCCCTTGGGCAAAGTTTTATTCTCTGCGCTTCAGTTTTCTTCGATGTAAAATTGGGGGTGATGATAATGCTAGTACCTACAGGGTTATCGTGAAGATTAAATGAGCTGACACAGATGAAGCGCTTCAGACGGCAAGCGCCCAGTAAATTTTAGCTATTATTATTTACAAATCCCTTTCCCCTGAATTACCTCCCTTCCTTGAGGCCCTTAAGGGAGATCTCAGACCCATTGGACCAAATACAGTGATTGAGGCTCAGAGATATTAGGCAGTTTGCGTTCCTTCTCGTATCCAAAACGTTGCCAAAATGCCATGTAAAATATTACACTGCCAACAACGGTAAGTAAGTGTGCAGACACTCTTACAATCATTCGTTACCAGTTCTCTCAAATTCTGCCAATTGGATAAGCGGGGAGATGTCATTGTGACATTTATTTCGTGATGAACTTTTCACATGCATAAATGTGTATTAGTTTCTTCTCTAGGGTGGCCTGTTCATTCACTTTGCTTGTCTTTTGAATGGAGTATTTGTCTTGTAGGATAATTTGAGTGAAGAATAATATGATCGGATTGATGTTTGAGAAGGAAAACGAGGATATCGTGGAGTAAGATTGATTCGAGAAGTGGAAAGCAGGTAGGAGGTCACTGCAGTAATCCTGTGGAGAGACAAGGAAGACCCGACTCAAAGCCAGGAAAGAGGGAAAGAGGAAGGCAATGTGTTCAAGAGAGGGGTAGGAGACAGAACTGACAATGGAAAGGTCTTTTGTATTTGGAAAGCAAAGGAGGTCAGGAGTCTGACATGACTTCTGTGTTTCTAGTTGGGGGGGCAGGGGGTGCTCCGTTTGACAGAGCAGACAATGCAGGAAAAGGAACAGCTTTGGCCAAGATAGATGGGGAGTCCAGACTGGGACATGTTAGGCCTGTGAGAAATTCAAGTGACCATACTGAGTTGGAGTTCACAGAAGAGGTTTAGGCTAAAGATCGACCGCACTTCATCAATTCTAATATGCGTATATTAAATGTGGGGAGCCACATTTAAAAATCTCTTACATTTAATTATACCTCATAATTATTTAGCAGTGGGGTTTTTTCTTTCTTAGTGCTACATAAGATAACTGTGTTTTACAAGTCACAGTTGCTTTGATTTGATGAAAAACAGCATAATTGGTGGACTGTTTTACTAGTGTTAGTTGGAGTGTATTAATAGACCAACTACAAAGGAAGGTACCCAGATTTGTATGCTGAAGGGGAGAAAAGGAAATTTAACAATTTTCCTTCCTGGCTTGAAGCAACTTTTAGCTGTCATTCAGACTTTATATGAGAAAAAAAAAATTTTTCTTGACTAGGTTGAACTTCCATCTCATTAAATACTTTTACAGATTCTCCCTAAATTAAGCCAGCTGGTATTTACGTCTCCTACAGGTAAAAATCAGGAATTTTCTGAGCGGAGCACCTCCCAGTCAGCAAGGATCAAATCACGGAATATGGTGAAGGCCAGGAGATTTTTGTAACATTCCAAGGATTTAACCCAGTGGTTCTCAACCTTAGCTGCACATTGGAATTTCTGGGGCACCTCAGAATAATACAGGTGCCTCAGTCCCACACCCAGAGATTCTGCATTAATTGCAAAATCTGCCTAGAGCATTCTTAGGCATTGATATATTTAGAAGATTCTTAGAGATTATCATGTTCAGACAGGATTGAGAACCATTACTGTAGTATAAGACTGGGGGTGCCCCCCAAATTATTGGCCTAGTCAGGGAGTGAGGACTTTCTCAGAAATGTACTCGACCACAATCCATGCTTATTGTGAGAGATTACAGACTTCAAAGATAGGCAGAGCTAAGAAAGAAAACATGAAATGGATAGTAACATCAACACAGCTCTCAGTTCCCTGGAGACAAGAAGGATTAGAAGGAAATTTAATTGATTAATTAATTAACAAAAAAGGCATATACACAAGGTGATTTATTGCAGTATTATTTGTAATTGCAAAAATTTGGAAACAATCTAAGTATTTGTACATTTGTGGTACATTACACAATAGCGTACTCCGCAGCTATTAAAAAAATGAGGAAGGGGTGGCTTAGTGGGTTAGGAGTCTGACTTTTTTTTTTAAGAGAGAAAGAACGAGAGCAGGTAGAGGGGAAGAGGGAGAGAGAGAGAGAGAGAGAGAGAGAGAGAGAAAATCTTAAGCAGACTCCACACCTGCGCAGAGCCTGACACAGGGCTAGCTCCCATGACCTTGGGATCATGGCCTGAATCAAAACCAAGAGTTGGACATTCCACGCACTGAGCCACCCAGGCGCCCCACCCATTTGACTCTTGATTTGGGCTCAGGTCACGATCTCACAATCGTGTGATCGAGCCCTGCGATGAGCTCCATGCTGAGCGTGGAGCCTGCTTGAGATCCTCTCTCCTTCCCTCTCTCTCTGCCCCTCCCCTGCCCTTGCTCTCTCTCTCTCAAAATAAATGAAAAAACTTTTTTAAAAATTAGTACATGAGGAAGAACTCTACGAATTGATATAAAGCGGTTGCCAAGACATATTGCTAAGTGAAAAATGCAAAGCGCAAATGCTGCCCCGAGAAAGAAAGGAATATAAAAAACAGAGCACATCTGTTCGTTTGTGCAAAAGAAATGCAGTACAGGAAAGATAAATCGGAAACTAAGGCAAGTGGCTACCTGTAGAGGATAGGTGGGAGAAAGATGGAAAAAGGGAGTAAATGAAATGGGGTAGCAGGAATGAGGAGGTAGTGATACTCAGAGTATATGTTCATATAGCTGTGCCTCTTAGAGCAGTGGTAGTGTCTCACATACCCCCAAAATAATGACATAACTAAAACCAACTGGGATGCGGAGAGAGCCCAAAATGGAATAAGAAATACTAAAAAATGAACCCATTATAAGTCAAAAACATAGCTACACTAAGAAGGATGGGGAAAAAAAAAAAAGAATGGGAAGAAAGCAACTAGCATGAGCCCTAGGTTGGGTACCACAAGGCTAGAGACAAAAAAAAAAAACTGCAGAAAATATCTTCATTAGCTAAACACTGTAATTATTGCACACAACCTCCATTGATGAGTGCTAAAACAAGTAGGGAGAAGTTTGAAGAGAAACAGAATTTGCATAGTCTCAGAATATTTCCTGCAGGATACGTATTAACTACAAAGGGAAGGATAGTAGTTTTACAGTGGGAAACCTGGCAGAAACCACCTTAATCATGTCAACATCACCAGTAATAAGACAAAGCAACATCATGAACCTGATAGGATGCATTGAGGACACATTATTACCTGCAGTGTTCTGCCAATCAAGAGAAAACATCAGAAAAACTCAAATTGCAGGACATTTGACAGAATAACTGATCAATACTCTTCAAAAAAGTCAGCATCAGGAAAGACAGTCAAAAGAGCTTTCAAAGACTGCATGAGACTAAGAAATAACTATATGCCATGTGGGATCTGGTCAGGAGCCTAGCAGAAGAAAAAGACAGTAGCAAAAAACCTAGTCAAATTCAAGAAAGGTCTTTAGTTAGGAGTATTGTAGCAACATTAATCTTTTTGGTTCTGATAATTGTACTATAGTTATGTAAGATGTTAACATTAGGGGAAGATGGGGGGGATATATGAAAACTCTCAAGACTTTTTGCAATTTTTCTGTAAGTCAAATAATTCAATATAAAAAGTTTTTTTTTTTAAAAAAGGACATTAACTCCTTCATTAGCTCTTATGAAGATGACTCACCAAGTCAAATGCACACTTTGTACAACCTTCTAGAAGATCATTGCCTAATAATAGAAAGGAAGAGACAAAAGACTTAAAAAGCCAACTTATTCACACTCAAGAAGCAATTCCACATAAAGTTACTGGATCTGAGGGGAAAAGAAGTAGGGGGGAAAGGTGGAAAACATAACACTCGTCTAAGTTATGAATTCCAAAAACAAGCATCACTGATTCCAAGTTTTGACAATTCCTTTTGGAGGCTCTTCCTCCAGGTCCAGAACATGGAGCAGTTTCTTGGCAGGAGACCTGCACAGTCACCCAGGGCCCTACACTTGGAAGGGCTCCACCCTTGGTTTAATGTTCTACTGTTGCCATCTTGAAATCCTTCATTTTTTTTTAAGTTTATTTATTTATTTTGAGAGAGACAAAGACAGCACAAGTGGGGAAGGGGCAGAGAGAGAGGGAGACCGAGGATTCCAAGCAGATTCCACACTGTCAGCATGGAGCCCGATGCGGGGCTCGAACTCACGAAACCGTGAGATCATGACCTGAGCTGAAACCGAGAGTCGGATCACTAACCAGCGAGCCACCCAGGCACCTTGAAATCCTTGATAATTTTTTAACAAGGGAGCCCTGTATGTTCCATTTTGCACAGCGCCCCACAAATGAGGTAGCAAGTTCAGTGTGCCTCCACTTGTCAACCGTAAGTTAGCAGAAAGAGAAGCCTCATTCACATGATGCACCCTATTCACCCCAGGCCACAGTTGATTGCTCTGTGGATAAGCCCCTGACCCAAGCAGAACCCAGTTAGACTCCTTTCCCAAGAATTTGGAATGAGGACTATGTGGCCCCCATAGTGTGGCACATCTCTTGAAGAGAGTAGATATGAATGAGAGGGCTGTTGGCATCTAAAAGATGGAAACCATGCTGGTTGGCTTCAGATTGAATAATAAAGCAGAGGTTCAGAAGCAAGTCAAAGATAACACTTTCTGCATCCAATTTGTTCCCGAGAACATGCTGCATTACGTCCTCTCCTTCTGTGAAATATCCCTGGGCCTTTATAAAAGATAAGCTTTTTTGCTTGTGCTGTCCCAAAGCATTTTTTGATTACAGAGGTCCTAAGTAATTCCACTCCCCGAGAATGCTCAGACCCCATTTGTGTTGGGAGGGAACACTTTCAAACTGAAAAGATTTAAAAACCATTTCTAAAACCAAAATTGTCATTCAAAGTTGCTTTAAATAAAGAAAACCCACAGTTGCTCCTTTGAAAAAACAAAGGAAAACATTGCCTAAAGGAAAAGGTAACAATAACAATAAAAAACATTATGTGAAGATAGCAAGTTGGTTTCCTCGCGATTCTGTGACTCTCCAAGCCAGTGGAATCATTTTCATCATCTTTACTGGACTGGATGCTAATATACTTGATGAATTTCAAATTCAAGCCCTTTAAAAAACATTAAAGCCCCTAGTGCCATTTTCACTGTAGTTTTTCCCCCCATTTACCCATTTTCCCTTCTATACCCTCTAATTTTACCTTTTTTGTAAGGGAAACTTAAGACGACTTGTTATACGAGTCAGACTTCAAGCTCTGGGCACTTCAAGGAAAGAAAGCAACTGTACTGTTTGGCAATAAATCCGTACAGTGGGATGGAAGAAGAGTTTATTCCCCAATATCTCCACCCTCAGTGGATAAATAGAATCTATTCTGTAAATTCTATAAACAGAATCCAAAGTCTAGCTCATCCCAGGCCAGAATCCAAATACTGAGGGTGTTCATCTCATCTGCTAGGGGGTGTGGAGACTTCTGTTGTGGTGCTCCCAGAAACTGAGATGTTCTCTTTTAGAGGCTTATTCATCCTGAGAACTTGAAAGGGCTCATGTCCAGAATACATAAAGATATACGAATCCATTTTTTTAAGCTCCACGCCCAATGCGAGGCTTGAACTCATGACTTCAAGATCTAGAGTCACATGCTCTACTGACCCAGTCAGCCAAGCGCCCTACAAATCCATTTTTTTTTTTTTTTTTTTTTTTTTTTTTTTTTTACATAGGAGAGGGTGAGGCGTCTGTTTGGCTTAATCAGTTAAGCGACTGACTTTGGCTCAGGTCATGATCTCATGGTTGATGATTCCGAGCCCCACATCAGGCTGTCTGCTGTCAGCACAGATCCTGCTTCAGATCCTCTGTCCCCCTCTCTCTGCCTCTCCCCTGCTTGCTCTCTCTCAAAAATAAATAAACATTAAAAAAATAAGTAAATAAGAAAAAAAGGAGAGGGGATCCTAGGTGACTCAGTTGATTAAGCATCTGACTCGATTTCGGCTCAGGTCATGATCTCACAGTTTGTGGGATCGAGCCACACATCAGGCTCTGTGATGACACAAAACAACAACAACAAAAAAGGAGACACCACCCAAAAGAACATATAAAAAGGATCTTCATGAAACTCTTATTCTCAGGGTTGTGAGCTTGAGCCAATTTTTTTGTTTGTTTAAGTTGGAGGAAAGTGCCTGGGTGGCTCAGTCGGTTGAGCAGCAGACTCTTGATTTCGGCTCTGGTCATGATCTCACAGTTGTGAAATCAAGTCCCACGTCAGGCTCCCTCTGAGCATGGGGCCTGCTTGGGATTATCTGTTTCCCTCTCTCTCTGCCCCTCCACCGCTCACACTCTCTCTCTCAAAATAAATAACATTAAAAAAAAAAAAAGATGCTCAATCTCCTCAATAATCAGGAAAATGCAAATTAAAGCCACAATGAGATATTTTACAACCACAAAGTTGGCAAAAAAGAGCACTCCAAAGTCCTGTGAGAGAATTCTCTCAAGAGTGTGAATCGGTACATCCACATTGGAAAACAATTTATCATTATGTCATGAAAATGAAGTTTTGTATGTATTATGACCAGGAAATTCTACTTTTATATATATATGGAGGAAAAACTGTTGCACAACTGCATCAAGAGAGATGTACAAGCATGTTCATAGCAGTGTTGTTCATAATAACAAAACATGGGAAACAACCCAAATAACTTGGACTCTGGAATGGATACATAATGATAAACTCCCGTGATGAACTATGAATGAAATGTAGCAATGATACACAGCTCATTTGACCTGCTACTTCTCATATCCTGAAACTCCTTCTCCAGCCACATTGGCACTTTCTTGTCACACGAACACGCTAAGCACTTTTTTCATTTTTATTTTTTTAAGTAAGCTCTGCACCCAATGTGGAGCTCAAACTCATGACCCAGAGATCAAGAGTCTCATGGTCTACTGACGGAGCCGGCTAGGCTTCCCATTACATAGAGTTTTTATGGGAATGGTTGATTAACTTCTCAAATATGTTTATATAATGTAATATGTTGATTAATTCCTGATAGAGGACAATTTTGCTCTCTTTAAATAAATCTGTCTTGGTAATTAATTGTTCTTTTGAAATATGGCTGAATTTTTAGAGAATTTGCATCTTTAATTGGGATTGGTTTATACAGTTTTCACAGGATCGTTATCAGGTTTCACCATTGATATCACATTAACATCATAAAATGATGTTAATCATTTCAGCAATGTTAGCAATTCTTTTTTTATTCCTAGTTTAAATATTTATTTATTTATTTTTAATGTTAATTTATTTTTTGAGAGAGACAGAGCGTGAGTGGGAGAGGGGCAGAGAGAGAGGGAGACACAGAATCCGAAGCAGGCTCCAGGCTCCGAGCGGTCAGCACAGAGCCTGACGAGGGGCTCAAACCCATGAATTGTGAGATCATGACCTGAGCCGAAGTCAGATGTTCAAACAACTGAGCCACCCAGGTGCCCCTAAATATTTTTTTAAGGCAAGAGTGAATGCCTTTATTTTTCTAACATTTTTTTTTCATGTTTATTGATTTTTGAGAGGACGTAAGCAGGGGAGGGACAGAGAGAGAAAAGGAGACACGGAATCTGAAGCAGGCTGCATGCTGTCAACAAAGCCCGATACAGGGCTCCCACTCACAAGCGGTGAGGTGTGACCTGAGCCGAAGTCAGAACTTAACCGACTGAGCCACCCAGGTGCCCCAAATACACTTTATGTTTTAGGGCAGTTTTCGGTTGATGGCAGTACTGAGCAGAAGATACAGAGCTTTACCACCGGCCCCCACACATGCATAGTCCCCCCCATTATCAATGGCCTCCACCAGAGGGGTATGTTTGTTACATTTGATGAACATACAATGACATGTCATTATCACCCAAAGTTCTTAGTTTATATCACGGTTCACTCTTGCTGTTTGTTGTATATTCTGTGGGTTTTGACAAATACATAATGACATATAACCACCATTATAGTGTCGTACAGTGTAATTTCACTGCCTTAAAAATCCTCTGGGCTGTGCCTACTTATCCTGCATACCCCCCGACCCCTGGCATCCAGTGATCCTTTTATGGTTTCCATAGTTTTGTGGGGGTTTTAGTTAGTTTGTTTTTTGTTTTGTTTTTTGCCTTTTCGAGAATGTCGTATAGTTGGAATCATCCAACATGTCGCCTCTTCAGATTGGCTTCTTTTACTTAGCAAAATGCATTTAAGTTTCCTCCTTGTCTTTTCATGGCGTGACAGCTCATTTCTTTTCAGCACCAAATAATATTCCATTGCCTGGATGCACCAGCAACATTTATTTATCTGTTCACCTACTGAAGGAGCTCTTGGTTGCTTCTAAGTTTGGCAATCAGAAACAAAGCTCCCCAAAACATTCATGTGCAGGTTTTTGTGTGGATATACTTTTCACTTCCTTTGGATAAATGCCAAGGAGTATGATCACTGGTTTGTATGGTAAGAATATGTTTAGTTTTCTACGAAACCACCAAACTGTCTTCCAGTTTTCATTCTCACCAACAATGAAAAGTTCCTCATTAGCTTGTGGTATTGTCAGTTTTCTGGATTTTGGCCAATCTAATAGGTGCATAGTGGTATCTCTTGTTTTAATTTGCATTTCCCTGATGACGTATTATGTGGAGCATCTTTTCCTATGCTCATTTACCATCTATATATCTTCTTTGGTGAGGTGTCTGTTCAGATCTTCTACCTATTTTTAAATCAGATTGTTTTCTGTTGAGTGTTAAGAGTTCTTTATATATTTTGGATAGGTGTCCTTTACCAGATTTGTCTTTTGCAAACATTTCCTCCCAGTCTGTGGCTTGTCTTTTCATTCTCTTGACGGAGTTTTTCACATTTTAATTTTGACAAAGCCTAGTTTATCAATTCTTTTTTAGATCATTCCTGGTATTGGATCTAAAAGACCTTCATGTGCAAAGTCATCTGCACTTTTCCTATTTTAACTTCTAGGAACTTTTTTTTTTTTTTTTTTAGTTTTTAAAATTTTATTTATTTTGAGAGAGAGAGAGACAGAGGTAGGGAGGGGCAGAGAGAGAAGGAGAGAGAGAATCCCAAGCAGGCGCCACACTGTCAATGTAGAACCTGATGCTCGAACCACAAGACATGACCTGAGCCGAAATCAAGAGTCAGACGCTCAATCGACTGAGCCACCCAGGTACCCCACTTCTAGGAACTTTGTAGTTTTGCATTTTACATTTAATTTTGTGATCCATTTGGGGTTAACTTTTACAAAAGGTATAAGGTCTGTGTCTAGATTCATTTTCATTGAAGTAAGCTCTACGCCCAGTATGGGGCTGAAACTCACAACCCCGAGATCAAGAGTTGCATTCTCTACTGACTGAGCCAGCCAGGCGCCCCTAGGTTCTTTTCTTTGCATGTGGATGTCCAGTTTATGCAATACCACTTGTTGAAAAGACATTCTTTCTCCACTGTATTGCCTTTGCTCCTTTGCCAAAAATCAGCTGACCGTATTTATGTGGGTCTATATATTCTTTCACCAATACTACACTGTCTTGATTAGTGTAGCTTTTATAAGATTGTATTTATTTTTGAGAGAGAGAGAGAGAGAGCAAGTGGAGGAGGGGCAGAGAGAGGGGGAGAGAGAGAATCTCAAGCAGGCTCCGCACTGTCAGTGCCGAGCCTGATGTGGGGCTTGAACTCATGAACTGTGATCAGAGCTTTATCGTAAGTCACATGATGTCAATCCTCTGACTTTGTTCTTTTCCTTCAATCTTGTGTTAGCTATTCTGGGTCTTTTGCCTCTCCATATAAACGTTACAGTTCATTTGTGGCTAGCCACAAAATAACTTATTAGGATTTTTGTTGGGATTGCATTGAAACTGCAAAGCAAGTTGGGAAGAACTGATCATGACGATACTGACTCTGCCTATCCATCAGTATGAATATCTCTCCACTTACTTAGTTCTACTCTGATTTCTTTCATCAGAGTTTTGTGGTTTTCCTCACAGAGATCTTAAACATACTCCTGTTAGATTTATACCTTAGTATTTAATTTTGGGGATGCTAATTTAAATTGTATTATGTCTTTTAATTTCAAATTCTACTTGTTTATTGCTGGTATATAGGAAAGCAATTGACTTTTTTTTTAAGTTTTATTTATTTGTTTTGAGAGGAAGGGAGCGAGAGAGAGAGAGAGAGAGCACAAACAGGGGAGGGGCAGAGAGGGGGAGAGAGAGAGAGAATCCTAAACAGGCTCTGCACTGTCAGCACGGAGCCCAACACGGGGCTCAAACCCATGAACCATGAGATCATGACCTGAGCCGAAATCAAGAGTTGGCAGCTCAACAGACTGAGCCACCCAGGCACCCCATCTTTTATTTACTTATTTATTTTTAGAGAAACAGCACGAGTGCGAAGGGGCAGAGAGAGAGGTTGACAGAGAATCCCAAGCAGGCTCCATGCCACCAGTGCAGAGCCCAATGCACAGCTTGAACTCACAAAACAGCGAGATCATGACCCGAGCCGAAACCAAGAATCAGACGCTTAACCGACTGAGCCACCCAGGCACCCCAAATTTTTTTTCTTTAACAGGTTCACCGGGGTGCCAGGGTGGCTCAGTCGGTTGCATCTGACTCTTGGTTTTGGCTCAGGTCATGACTTCATGGTCGTGTTGGGCTCTTTGCTGACCCCACACGGCCTACTTGGGATTCTCTCTCCCTTTCTTTTTGTCCCTCCCTCCTCATGTCTCTCTCTCTCTCTCAAAATAAATAAATAAATGTTAGACGCAAACAAATGAAACAGGTCTACTATCACAGGGTTTCTGCTCCTGGAAGCCAGCCCCCCCTTGGGTGTAGTCACTGAAATACAGTAGATTGCTAGCCTATGCCACCTTTCCTTCTCCTGGAGATTTTTCTTCTCCCTCTACTTTGGCTTCTTGAAGACCACTTGGAGCAAGAGTGAGAGAAGAGGGGTGAACAAGAGGAAAAGAGTGAATAAGGGAAGGGTGAGGAGGGTAAAGCGTGAGGAGGGCCAGCCACAGGCTTGCTGAATCTTTCTCCCGGTCCAGGTACAAAGAGTGTGGCGCCCTTGCTTGAGTTCCTCGTCACATGTGGCCAGGACGGGGCTGCGAGCCAAGACAGCTAAGAGATGGGCCTGAGGCCTGTGCTGAGCCCGGTGAGGACATTCTTCCTGTCACCTCATGAGGGAGTGAAGCCCTTGGTAGTCGCCTGGAGATCTACCACGGAGCCTATCCACCGATTCTCTGTGCGCCTGTGATATCCTTCCAATACCTATTTCCTTTCCCTTGAATTAGCCATTTCATTCGCTTTCTTTTTCTTTTTCTTTCTTGTCTGTTTAGTATTTATTTAATTTTGAGAGAGCACAAGCGGGGGAGGGGCAGAGAGAAGGGGACAGAGGATCCAAAGTGGGCTGTGCACTGACAGGCTGACGGCAGCGAGCCCGACGTGTGGCTCAAACTCACAAGCCACGAAATTATGACCTGAGCTGAAGTCGGACGCTCACTCAACTGACAGAGCCACCCAGGTACTCATCATTCACTTTCTTAAATTGCAAGAAAAACAGATGTTCACACAATAACAGAAATGCAATACAGTAAAGCTGGAGTTCTCTCCCTAGGAAAACCACTGTTATCAGTTTGATATGTGTATGTATCCTCACAAATTTTTTCTGTGCATATAGAGACAGAGATGGACTAGATCTCTATTTAATTTGGGATTATGGGAGACAGAAGGCATTTTTACCAAAAATAGGGAGTCATACGAAGTTACTCTTTTTTTTTTAACTTGTTTTAATGTGTATTTGTTTTTGAGAGAGACAGAGACAGAGCACAGGCGGGGGAGGGGCAGAGAGAGAGAGAGAGGGAGACACAGAATCCGAAGCAGGCTCCAGGCTCCGAGCCGTCAGCACAGAGCCCGACACGGGGCTCAAACTCATGGATCACGAGATCATGACCTGAGCCAAAGTCAGACACTCAACCGACTGAGCCACCCAGGCCCCTCAAGGATGCACATCTTTTTCAAAATGTATTAGCCCAGGCACCTGGGTGGCTCAGTCGGTTGTGTCCAACTTCGGCTCAGGTCAGGATCTCACGGTTTGTGAGTTCAAGCCCCGTGTCAGGCTCTGTGTTGACAGCTCAGAGCCTGCTTTGGATCCTCTGTCTCCCTTTCTCTCTACGCCTCCCCTCCCCTCTCTCCCTCTCTCTCAAAAATAAACACACACACACAAAATAAATTTTTAAATGACAGTAATAACAAATGCATTAGTCAATTTGCTTGTAGATTTTTTTATTTCTTGATTTCTTCATGTATTAGAAATATGAACATTTTACGGGTGCCTGGGTGGCTTGCTCAGTTAAGCATCCAACTATTGATTTTGGCTCAGATCATCTCACAGTTGTGAGATCAAGCTCCACATCAGGCTATGCACTGAGTGTAGAGCCTGCTTAAGATTCTCTCTCGCCCTGTCCCTCTGCCCCTCCCCTGTGCATTCTCAAAAAAAAAAAAAAAATATATGAACATAATGATTATCAGTTATATACTGCAATCATTCTCTCCAAATTAGTGATTTATCTTAAATTTTGATTTTGGTGTCTTTGGCTGCATATACATTCTTTATAATTTCTATGTTTTTTCTTTATGGCTGCTAGTTTCCTGATCACACTCAAGAAAGTTCTCCCTGCCCCCAAACTATACATGAACATATTTACATGCATTTTCCCCCAGAGGCACCATGGTGTAGTGGTTAGTTGTAGAAGGAGAAATTCTGTAGCTGGACCTTAGGTCCAAATCCCAGCTCTGGCATTTATCAGTTGCATAACCCTGGTTAATCTCTCTGTGCCTTAATTTTCTCATTAGTAAAATGGGGTTGTGGTGGTGGGGATTAAGTGAGTTTATATACGTAAAGCATTTAGAATAGTGCCTAGCATATAGAAATACTTGTTCCTTTATAGTTTTCTTTTTTTACATTTAGATCTTTTTTTCTTTTGCGTGTTTTTTTTTTTTTTTTCTCAAGTGGATAGCCAGTTTTATAAAATAGTCTGGTTTTCCACTGATTTGAAATGCTACCTTTAGGGTATAGTGAGGAACAGCCCATCCCTAGGAGGGCCCTAAAAGGCCTCAACCAGTTCAGAGCCAATCATAACTGCACTTGAAAGGAGGTTGTTCAGTTATTACTTTGTGGCCTCCTTGGGATCCTGCTGAAGGCAGAAATTGTGAAATTGAATTTAACAATGTTCAGAAACTTGGCGGCCCCTCCCTCCCCTCTGAACTCCACCCAAACACAGGGCCAGGAAGGCCACCCCAGTAGCCCTACTCAAGGGAAAAAGCCTGAGGAGGGGTGTGTTGTTGGGAAACCACGCCCACTCTAAAAATGCGCAAAACACAAGCTGTTTTCTGCAGAGTAATCATGGCAAGAGAAAAAGTGAAGCAAACTCAGTCGTGCTGAACTTTATACTAGAACAGAGAGTATGTACATATGAGATGGGAGGCATTTACTGTGAGGGTGGCTGGAGCTGGTGGAAAGTTTCTTCAGCCTAAGAGGCTCATCTGCATGAAACATCTACTGTGTAGGGCCTGGCTGAGAACCATCCAGATTGAACTTCAGCTCCAACCCTGGCACCCAGAGTCCATCACAGACACGTCAACTGTATTTTAGGGTGTGCTGCCACCTCCTGGCCGAACTCGTGTTGCTGTCACATCACAGGCAGTTGTAGCAAAAAGTGACGCAGCCACACAAGTGCAATCCGGTAACCCCAAACCCCACCAAACACACCCGCAAGCTGCTGGCTGGCATTCCGTGGTGACTACAGGTGGTGCCACTCAGCTGCTAGGGGTCTATGATGGGGTGTATTGGGTAAGCAGATCTGAACAGTGGGGTGAGCCTAAATAAAAAATTCAAATATCCTGGGGCGCCTGGGCAGGGGTGGGGGGGGGTGTTCAGTCGGTTGAGCATCCGACTCTTGGTTTCGGCTCAGGCCATGATCTCACGGTTCATGGGTTCAAGTCCCACGTTAGGCTATGCACTGGCAGCGTGGAGCCTACTTGGGATTCTCTCTCTCTCTCTCTCTCTCGCTCTCGCTCTCGCTCTCGCTCTCATTCTTTCTCTGCCCCTCCCACACTCTCTCTCCCTCTTGCTCTCTCTCAAATAAACTTAAAAAAAATCTTTTTAACCTTTTAAAAAGAAAATTCAAATATTCCAAATGCAGAAACACCAGTATATAGATTCCGTTCTCTCACAGTGAAATAAAGAGGAGCCAGGCCCATGCCTGGGCTCAGCGCGCTGCAAGTTCGTGCTGAAAAGAAGCTGGAGAAAAGGCTGTGAATCCAGGAAAAGGCTCTGAAAAGTGAATTGCTATCACTCGACTTCGCCTGCATCTTCTCTGCTGTCCTACCTCCCATCCGCCTGCCCCGCCCTCTGGTAGCCATAATGCCAGGCACCCAGAAGTCCAGAGCAACATGCGTGGGGCAGTAAGACGTTCCATCGCTAAGGCACACCGAAAGGCCTCTGACTGCCGAGGTCCCAGTGGAAACGGAACGAATAGGGGGCGTCTTCCTAACCTGGGGAGGGAAGGGAAAACAAAGCCAAGTAGATGTCAACTAAAACGTGAATGTGATCTTTATTATACAGCACATGTGGTATCTGTACATCCCAACAAGTATACAGGATACTCTATAAAACCAAACCTGACCACTCAAAGTTACACTGGACAAAGATTTAACCCAAAGTCACGTCTTGTAAAAACACAACGCGGTCCTGTGTGCCATGTTCCGGATCGAGGCAGCACAAGAAGGGAGAGGAGAAGGACTGGGTTTGGGCCAACGTAACATCCTCTGGTTATTGCACTTTCATTCTACACACTCAGTACGTTATGCTTTTATTAACACTGTAATAGACATTAGTCCTTTTGAAACAAATAAAAATATTACATAAAGGTAAAAGACAACAAGCCATCCAGACCAATTTTCTTTTCAACCCTCCGAGTCAGGTGGCCTCCCCCAACTCCAGGTATTCACATGGTCTCTATGCTCCTCTCAACTGGACTGGATGTTAACAAAGCAGATGTAGTTAAACATAAAACCCTTTTAAGAACAGTAGTGCTACTTGCAACCCCCAAAGGAGAGTGCGATACAAGTTTCTGAAGGTTACCCCCCCCCCTTATCCACTTTGCCGCAGCACTGGCCCTAACCACTCCCCCCGGAGTTAGAAGGAGCAATCCACTTTTTTGTTGTTGTTTTAAAGAAAAAGTGGGTTACTTGATCCAGCAAATCCAAAAATGAAGCTTTGAAAACTCAAAGAAGCATCTAGTCTTTTGGCAAAGGACTCGTCAAGGGCCATTTATCCCGCTCTGAAGCAGTATGGACTCTGGCTGGAGTCTCCCTGGTTAGCCAGATGGGAGACCAGGCGTGCCTTCTCTCCAGAGCAAGGCCAGAGGGAATCTCTACTCCCCATGGGCTGCTGTCATCACTGATCCCTCCTGGCTTCTCAGTGCTAAATAATAAGCCAATAACAATAATAATAATAATAATAATAAAGTGTCATGCAGTGCAGTTATCACTTTGGAGCCCTGCCACGCCAACCTCTTCTCTCATCAGGGAAAGACTTCTGGCCCCTCTTTGGCAGCTCAGGTAAAGATGCATCCAGATGCTGACAGGGACTGGTGGAGAGTTCTACCGTTCCCGTTTCCATCTGTCGTAGTTAATAATAGCCTTTCCTTCAACGTTTCCCTGAACTTTAGTGTTAAAAAATCAGGAGAAGCTGCTGTCTGGGCTCTGTTCCCTTGAAACTGATGGAGTCACAAGTGATTCTCTTTGGTCCCGAAAGAACCAACACTGCCCTCTTTCCCAGAGAAGTGGAAGGCTCGCTCAACCCGCGAGCCGCGTGCCTGTGGAAACCTCACCCAGGCGAGCATTCCTCAAGTCATGCCAGACTGCCCTCGCTGCCAGCTCCCTGGGCACAGTGGCAGCCACTCCGGGGCTCCGGGCTTCATCTATTTTTCTGATTGCTCTGCAAGAAGGTCCCTCACTCGGTTCTGAAGTCACGTAAGGGGCCGGACTTCAAGCACATTAAAAATGGCCAGGTGATCATTTTCGGGCTGGGGTAAACCGCCCTGATGAAGTGATGAGAAGGACAGAACACAGTGAGGGTCATTCTTCCATCCCGTCCTTCCTCCTCCGCAGCCACAATCTCACCTCACCGCTCGGGAGCACATACAACCAAATCTAGGAGGGAAAATCTTTAGGACTTTGGTCTTGTCGAGCCCTCTATAGCCCAAGTGCCCCCCAGACTTCTTTGAATACCTAGTGTCTTCCCAAGTAATATACAGTACAGTACATTTCATGGCATCCCATCACCGTAGTAACAACGGGTGCCAAGGAACAAAGGATCCGAAATTAGCGGACAATGTTATAAAACAAAAGCAAAGTATGCAGCGTGTTATATATAGGCACTCCTGCACTCAGCCTGCTGAGTGTTTAAATAACACCTCCAAATATCTATATGTGGACTTTGGCTCGCCTGGAGATTTTCAGGAATATTTTGCACCTTTCCTCAGAATACTTTTTTTTTTTTTTTTTTATTAATGAATTGTTAACACAACTACCGTCTTACTTAGCACTGGTCCCTCCCATCCTCCTTCCTCCTCACTCAGGCAAAAAATCTGCTAGGAAACTGGTGTCTGAGAGCTGACAAGGGACACTGGGTGGAGGACAAGCGACCCTCCCTCCCCGTGAATGGGGGTGGGAACTAAGACTTCGGAAGAATGTTAGGAATGGGACTTCATGGAAGCAGATTCCTGATCCCAGCTAGAGTAAAGGAAGACCGGCTGCAAAAGGGAAGCACAGAAGTCCTTTATGAAATCTCATACAGAACAGACACTGAGACTGTTTTTCCGGCAGGTAGACACTACTCACCTCTCCTTTTTAAGCTTGAAATCTGGCTTCCTGGAAGCCCCATCATTGTTTCCAGAAGGACAAACGAGTTAACGTGACAAGAACGGAGTGATGATTTGAAGAAGTAAAGCTATACATAGGTGTTAAGAGACCTACCGAACGTTCTACCAACACAAGGCTGGCGCTCACAGAACCCAAAGATACTGGGTGTCTCACTTTATCGTTTGCAAGTAGAAAAGTTTTTAGCACTATGTGGAGTTTCTGAAGGGCTCCAAGTGCTTAGAGGGTTACTGTGCTCAAACGTATCATAATCCGAGCTCGGGATAGCCAAAGAGTTAAAACTGAACTTTAGATTCCATTTCTACTCCGTTAATGTTTAAGAGATGGTCATTCTCTCGGAAACAACCCTACAAAATTCCAGCAGCAAGTCCGCCCATTTTCTTACACATCTACTCAGGGACCTGCTTCACAGAGCTGGAGGTCAGGCACAAGGGACAGACCACAGTGCTTGGGGACTAGGCAGATGCGACAGAGGCTCCTCACCTCCACTGCCTCTTCCTTCACCCGCCTGGTTTTCTAAATCTAGAGGACCATTTTGGTGGAGAGAGGCTCGAAGTCAAGATCTGAGAGGCACCGATATTTAAATTGTTCCCCTTCAGAATTTCTTACTGTGTACACCTCCTGACAAATGCTCACACTGTGTGTGTCCCAACTGCAAGGGGGGGGAACCGCCCCAGAGGCTAACACACAGGGCGAGGAGCACACACAGAGCTACAAAGAGCATTCTTCTTTTTCATCTGGTGCTTGTCTTCTTGCCTTGTATTCAAAACAAGGTAAAAAGAAGGGACGAATTGCGAAAGAGATCTTGGTGAAAAAGCTCACTGACCCAAGTTTAAAACCTTAAGTGTGTTAGGTTCAAACACAAAAACGAGAGTTTTTGATTCTTTTAAGTTTTAGAAACAATGTGGTATCTTTCTAGTAGGTTTGTGTGGAAGTTCACGGCTTCCAGATCACTGCCCCTTCTCAGGTCTCACCAGATACTCCACATGGGTCAATGTTACTCAGACACTCATCCCCAGGTACCATGTTAACTGGACCTTCCCCATGTTGAAACCCAAAGGGGGGGAGAAAAAGTCAAGAATGAAGGGAAGAAAAAGAGATTGGGTCCTGGGGTTGCCAGTAACTCAAAATCCAATCGCACATGTATATATACACATATGCATACACACACATTTTTTTTTGCCTTTATGCGGCCTCTTGGTGACATAACCCATGAAAGCCTCCCCCAGAAGTCAGGGATATTCGGTCCCATCAATGTAAACACGCTGGCACCATAAGGAGCAGACAGCTCCGTTTCTAGCTCCCTCACCGGGGCCTCGGGCTGCTGCGACCTGAGGTCTCCGGCTGCAGGTAGCGGGAAGTTATTTTTTTGTTCCGATGTTCTTACAATCCCAGAACTAAGTTCATATTTTCCAGGGGTCCTGACGACTGGATAGAACCAAACTATTCCTAGCTAGAGCCGAAATTACAAAAATTCTAATTTTTAGTACTATCGCCACCGCAGTGCCCCACTTGTCTTAGCAACATGCAGTGAGCAGACGATGTTGACATTTGCCTCCTTTTCAGTTCTGGGGCTGGAACGTTGCATTCTTCAGTGTTTACGTGTCCCACACGATCTTGTGCGGACGGGATAGTGTGGGGCATCGGCGAGCCGCTAAACGCACCCCGACGGCCGGCGAGCTCCTCGCTACCTGGCAGGCGCCTCTGCCTGGGAAGGTCTCAAGTTGCCCAGCGGGCAGCAGTTCCCTCGGGAGCTCTCTGAATAAACGTCCAATTCTTCCCGCGGCCAACAGGTGAGGGGAAGGGAAGAAACAGAGTAAAAGAGAAAGGTCTTTGCTTTCAAGTAGAGTCATCCAGTCCCCGGTTCGGCTGCTCCGAAGCGGACGCGCACAGCCGGTCCATGATGCCCCGAAGCATGGGCTGCACGATGCCCAGGAGGGGCCTCTGGGAAGGGTCGCCGTCCCAGCAGGCCTCCATCAGCTGCCAGCACTCCTCATCGAACACGGGCAGACGCTCCGGCCGGGCCCCTGGAGACGGGCGCGTGGAAAGAAGACCAGAGTCAGCGACGGGGCCAGTGCCACCACGAGGCCTGACCGGCTCGCAGACCGATGGCCCACGTGGGGCTCAGGAGTTCTGGCTTCGACTGCAGACACCTAGGTTAGAACCTGACAGTAACGGTGACAGAACACTGGAACGCACTGGCATAGGAAGTAGAAGAATTGGAAATTTTAAAGAAAAAAAGCCTTGACATGGTTCAGCGCAATGCTACCTGAAAGCAAAGGGGCGACCTCGGTGTCTTCCCCGGATTCCCTGACGGTACGTGGCCCTGCGGTGCGACGGCCGGAGCGGGTGACAGGAGGCCCGGCTGCAGGGCCTGGTCTCAGTCTCCCCTTGATGGGGGCCGGGGCGGGGTCGGGACAGGGTAGGGCTTGTGGCTCTTACCTCTTCGCACATTGTTCCAGAGATGGTCCTTGCTGGCACACCTCTCAAATGCTTCGGGGAGCTTGACAGAGCCCGAGCAGATATACCAGAAGAGGATGCCAAAGGCGTAGACATCGACGGAGTTGTCGTATTTCCCTACAGCAAGAAAGGGCGACGGCAGTGAGCCGGGGCGAGAGATCAGCTGTGCCCCTATAACTGGGTCTGCAGAGGTCATCACGCCTTTTTGTCTAAAGCTTTTAACAGCCATGATCTCCCACAGCAACCCCGGTAGGCAGGACCGCTGACAACGCCCATCTTCTACCCAAAACCACAGCACAGGAAGGGCGATGCGAGACACCAGGATGGCCAAGACCAGAGCCTGACAGAGGAGAAGGAGGACAGGCCTCTGATTTTGATTGAACAGCCAAGAAGACCCATCCTGACGGGTCGGATTGGGGAAATAAGCTTGGGAAACACAGGTGGGTGAGCAGATTGGAACCAGGATGTAAAGATTTTTAAATTTTTTAAAAATAATTAATTTATTTTTGGGGGGGGTGGTGGGGAGGGGCAGAGAGAGAGACAGAGTCCCAAGCAGGCATGCAGGAGCCTGATGCGGGGGCTCAAACTCACGAACTGTGAGATCATGACCTGAGCTGAAATCAAGAGAGTCAGGACGCTTAACCAACTGAGCCGCCCAGGCGCCCTTAGAATGTAAAGATTTTTTTAGTTTATTTTTTTCTTTCTGAGAGAGAGAGAGAGAGAGAGAAGGGAGAGGAGCAGAGAAAGAGAGAGACAGAGAGAGAGAGAGAGAGAGAGAGAGAGAGAGAGAGAGAATCCCAAGCAGGCTCTGCACTGTTAGCACAGAGCCCAATGTAGGGCTCGAACTCATGAGATCATGACCTGAGCCTAAATCAAGAATTGGACACGTAACCGACTAAGCCACCCAGGCACCTCAGAATATAAAGATTTTTAAAAGACAGAAAAGTCTGGATTCAATGGGCAGCATGAGGTCCTTTAGGTTTTAGGGCAGGAGGTGACACGAAGAACCTATTTTAGAAAGATTCTTCTGACAGCAACTGGATGGACTGCAGAGAATCAAGGGAAGTGAAATACCAAGCAGCCAAAAGAAAACAACCATGGGGGGGGGGGGGGGGGGAAATGTTCCAAGAAATGAATTTCGAGAAAGAAAACGACTGTATGCTGAGTCCACCGTGGGTCCCGCTCACCCTCGCCCTCACGCACATCACTCAGGGAAGGGCCGGGGCCGGACCTGTGTGTGAGGCCAACGAGAGCAGGCCACATACACGGCTCATTTTAACTCTTCCCCACGCTGATGAAGGGGCTGCCGGGACCGTCCCCTCTTCCCTGGCACAGACACGACCCCTTCCCCCCCCAACCCCTCAGGCTCAAACTCTCGAGTCCTCGTCTGGTCATCCTTTGCTGTTCACCATCGACACCTAGTTAACCACAAAATCCCACCCGTTCCTCCCGTGAACTGATCCTGAATCCGGCACGACTTTTTTGTGTCAGTGCTGCTACCAGCCTGATCCTGGAGACCCAAACCCCTGGTCTGCCTGCCTTGGTTCTCGCCCCGCAAAGCCCCTCCACCTTCCGCTGCTAAGCTGACCTTCCGTGAACGTGTCCTCATCCCCCGCCTGCACAGTTCTTTTCTTCAAATTTTTAGAATTATTTTTGAGAGAGACAGAGAGAGAGAGAACAAGTGGGGAGGGGAAGAGAGAAGAGGGACAGAGGATCCAAAGCAGGCTTTGTGGGGCTTGAACTCGCAAATCGTGAGGTCATGACCTGAGCCTAGGTCAGACGCCTAACAGACTGAGCCACGTGGGCGCCCCAAAAGCTCAAGTTCCAATATTTCTTCCACAACGAGACTTTCTTCCTCGGTGTGGATTTCAAGCTCGGTGTGTTTCATCTCCAACCTTGTTTGCTTTTACTCCCCACAGGGATGTGTCCCCTGTCAGGCAATTTTCCTCATACTTCCCTTTCCCCAGCCTCCAGAATGTTCTCTCCTTCCAGACACCTGGTTAGATTCTAGAGCCAGAAAGACCTAGATTCCAATCCCAGCTCCATCATTTCTAGCTCAGCATTGTGGGGTGGCTTTCTGATGTTCACCAGTCTGGACTTAACTTTACCCGTGACATGGGCACAAAAATGCATCAGCGGCAGCACAGACTTGCTGTGAGGATTAAATGGAACAAAATATATGAAAAACCGTACTCGCACTGCCTAGCTCCAAGAACATGCTTAATAGCAATGCCCTGCCCACATACCAATTTTTCCGGACTTGACTCAAGTCCTACCCCAAATCTCATACCATAAAACTGTCAAACATTTCAACCTTCACTTACCACCTGTCTGAACACCAGCATCACATCATGTAGCACCCGATTTAGCACCTGGTCACACAGTCTGATGCTGCTTCCTAATTATTTAACCTCTCCTAATAGATCTCTGTCATCAGCGAGTTCATTGATGATCAGGGCCAACTCCTGATGTACAGAAGTTATTCAATCAGGACTTTATGATCAACTAACTGGTTGATTATGGCAACCGCGGCACGAATAGCCCAGAGAAACGTCCAAAAGCAGACTTGGTGACTCCTAGTTACACTTCTCCTTCTCACCCCTTCACCTCCTCACCTTCCCCCTACCTGTCTTTAGGTTTCCCCTCCCCTGGCTCTCCCTTGCCCGCCCCAGACCGGCCGGTAGTACTTGTGGATACTACTTAAGCAAGAGGTAGAACTCATTAAAGCATGGAGCCCTGCTGAGGCCCACTCCCGCCCTGCAGCTTACCTGTGAAAAGTTCAGGGGCCATATGGATTGGTGTCCCCACAATGCTGCCTGACATCATGGCCTCTGGCTTGCAGAACCCTAAGTCAGTGATCTTGGCACGGTTCTGCTTGTCCAGCTGCCAACAAAGCAGGGCAAGAGTCAGCCTGCGTCTGACCCTGCACGTAACGCTCAGGGGCACACTCAAGCTCAGGGGCACACTCAAGCTCTGAAGCGGGTGTCTACTTCCCAGTAGCGCTTCCTCAATCCTGCTTCCCGCCTCCCTGTCTCCAGACTCGTTCCCATTCCCATCTTCCCCCCAGACTGTAAGCAACCTAAGGGCAGGGGCTGCCTTTTTCGTCTTTGTATACCTAGCGCTTAGCACACTGCCTGGCACATAGCAGGAACTTAGTAAGTCTAGGAAGAATGAATAAGTGAAGGACACGGAGGAAAGGATTTTGGTTCCTGATTATTCTTCTCTGACCTCCAGACCCCAGGGCAGAAAGTTGCTAAGTAAGAAGGCTGAGGTCCTCTGGTGAGCTGAGGAGAGTTTCCTGAATTCCCTGCAGTTTCCTTTCCCAAAGACCCAAGAGAATAAATCTACGTCTCATTTGACTACAGATAAGCCTCTTAGGTTTCGGCCTATGATTTTAGGACGATCTTTCCCTTCCCCCCAAACTGCTGTCATCTCTCTGTATGTACCTGTTGCCAGAAACACCTCAATGATAATGCAACACAGTGTCAAGAGAATATGTCAGAGGAGTCTCTACAATTGAGATAACGGAACATGACCACCTTACCTTTAAGGTGCATTTACCCATCTCAGCCCTCATCCAGCACCTGTGATCAAACCCTAAGCAATAACAAGACCTGGAAGCCTCGAACACATCGTCACAAAAGCACAAAAGAGCAGAAAGACTATTCCAGATTAAAGGAGGATAAAAAACATGACAACAAAGTACGCCGTACGACCCTTGGAGTGAACCCTGGATCAAACACACAAACAAATGACCGTATTCGGGTAACTAAACATAGTTAGGACAACTGGGAAATGTTAATATAGACTGCATGTTAACTAACAGTATTATACCGATGTTAAATTTCTTTGGTGTGATAATGGCATTTTAATTACACAGAAGAATGTCCTTTTTAGGAGACACAAGCTCAAGTACTTAGGAACGTGTTATCTGCAACTTACTTTCATATACTTGAACAAAGAGTGTGCGTACGTGTGTGCGAGACTGAGGAACAGAGAGAGACTAACCCAGGAGAAAGAGATTATGAATCCGGGTGAACCGTATGTGGTCGTTGTACCACTCTTTTCTCTTCTGTAAGTTTGAAGTTTTTCAACAGTGTTCGGAGGAAAAGCCTTAAGCAACGTACGCTCAGTCTATGATGCGGCTTCACGCTCCCCAAGCATTATGTCTGAGATCCCATCAATCCACTGTTCTTCCGGCAGCCTCTTCCTATGATCAAACTCACATTCATGCGGACCCTCCCAAGGTCACTTAACCCACGGAGGCAGGGCGTTATCTCGGGGAAACAGCTCTACTCACCAGGACATTTTTTAGCTTGATATCACGGTGGACAAGTCCCTGGCTGTGCAGGAAGCGGATTCCTTCCACCACATCTAGTGCTATCTGTAGACGTGTCTCCAGCGTCAGCCCAGCCTTGGGGAGACAAAAGGGCTCACGTGTCACTAACAAGACAACTCCTCAGTCCAACTTGCTTAAACCAACTAAGAGTTCCTTCTGCGGGGCACTGAGAGTCGGCCTGCACTAGGGCACACAGGACAAGCACAGAGAGTAGATGGGAAGAAGGCAAGAGGAAAGAAGTTAGGAGGAGGAGGCTGAGGGGTTGCCCCAAACAGGACTACAAGAGGCACAGTCCAACAACTGAACGCATGAGTTCATTTCCATCCCCTACCCCCAACAAACTCTGGAAGTGCCCTTGAGACCCAGAGTACTTCCGGGTCTCAGGGTGCGTGGCTGGCTAGGTCAGCAGAGCACGTGACTGCTGGTCTCGGAGTCGTGAGTTTGAGCCCCACGTTCGGCAGAGAGATGACTTAAAAATATTTTTAAGTAAGAAAATGAAAACATATTTTTTACGAAAAAGGTATTTCTAGGTTTCTCAGGCAGAATGACCTCCGCTGCATTGTAAGCCTCATTGGCCCAGGTTTGGCTTTACAGATTCAAATATCAAACTCACACATCTTACTTGTACCGGGCCTCCAACTTAGGGTCCCCTGAATTCCAGAGGACATTACATCACTCATCCAGAAGCTGAGATTCAATTTTCTAGCCCTCTTGTGGGAAAGCATCAGACAGTGCTGAGCTTAACTCCTCTGAAATGAAGAGGGAGAGCCACCGGGAGAGTCATTTTCTCGACCCTATTGAGTTTCCACGGCTCCTGCAATGATTTCTAGCGATTCCGGTCTTATATCCGGAAGCGTCCGCATAAACTGGCATGAGAGGCATCTGTGAGAAGGGACCTACCCACATGTGCTGGGGTTAGCTTCCCCCAGCCCCACTGAGCCCCAGTGTAGGGACCAGAGAAACGGGCGTCTCTACTTCCCTTACTGCTTTGGGCGAGGGAAACTGAGCATCCGACTGACCGTATCTCCTCTTCGCTCAAAATCTTTCAACAGCTTTTCAGGGTCTAGACTGCGATTTGAATTCTATGGAAATTCTTTTTTAAAAAAAAATTTTTTTTTAATGTTTATTTATTTTTGAGACAGAGGGAGACAGAGCATGAGTGGGGGAGGGGCATAGACAGACGGAGACACAGAATCTGAAACAGGCTCCGGGCTCTGAGCTGTCAGCACAGAGCCCGACGCGGGGCTCAAACCCACGAACCGTGAGATCGTGACCTGAGCTGAAGTCGGCCGCTCAACCAACTGAGCCACCCAGGCGCCCCTGTGTGGAAATTCTTAATTCTGGTGTTCTACAATTTGTTCTCAACATGTCTTTGCACATCACGCTCCCCTAGTCCCAGACAGCTGCTCCAACACGACCAGTGTCCTTCAGGTGGAGGGCATTACGTTCCTCCTTCCCCCTAGTGTGGCCTCTTCCTTCTACCAAATTTTACCCATCAAGGTATATTTACCAAACTCAAATCCTCATGACATACTCACTGACTACAAGTCTCTTAGAAGCTTCTGACAATTAGACTTTTTTTTTTTTAAGTGAGCTCTCCACCTGAAGTGGGGCTTAACTCCTGACCCCGAGATCAAGAGTCACACGCACCACTGGCCGAGCCAGCCGGGGGCCCCTGGCAATCGCACTTCCTGATATCCCCTTCTGGTGCTTAATACAGGCTCTTGGACAAAAAGGAGTCACTGATAATTACTGGTTGGTTAAACGACAAAAATTGGCTCATCCCTCGAGAGCGAAAAAAGGAGGAAGAACAGCAAAGTTATAGGACGCTTTCCTGCTCCTCCGCGTAGTCTAGGTTTGTACCACCATCACCAGAGGTGACGGTGGCGAACTGGCAGCGTTCTGGGCCGAAAATCAGACTCTGAGAAGTCTGTGAGGTTTTTCTGGATTGGGGTAATCAAGCTTGATTATTCCAACAACGTCTCGTGAAAGCTAGAAGGTCCGGACAGACAAGGAGGGATGACAGGCCGGGGAGGACCCCGTGGCTCCGGCTGCGCGGTCACGCCCTCGCCCCGCCTCACCTTCAGCCCAGTGTAGAGGTCCCGGTGCAGCCTCTCCATGATGAGCAGCACGGCGATGCTGGAGCCGCCGCCGTAGCCGTAGTCGATGACTGAGCCGTGGAGGTCCACCAAGCGCTCGTGCTTCGGCAGAGACCTGGTGGGAAGGAGAGAGGCCGCGGCTGCCGTGCTCCGGTCTCACCCTGCACAGCGTGCCGCCACGTGGGAAGGGATACCCCAGAGACCACCCTCAGTCCAGGTCCAGGGGGAACGGCCCTCGGTACAGAGGAAAGGGAAAGACAACGGCCTCCAGTGAGGACGAAGCGTCACAGAATCTAGAGACGGACAGGCCGCAAGGACTAAGGAAGAAGTCCAACGGGAGACGGAGTCTGTGAGAAATCAGGATGGCGGGGAGAGGGCAAGCAAAGCCACTGAAGGCCTGGCAGAGAGCACGTGACTGGAACAAACCCAGAAACACTGTCCACGACACCCTGGGGTACAGGAATGGAGAGACCAGGGACGCTGCAGCTCTTGGTACAAAAGTCGTGTCGGCTTCTGGCTTCTTCTCTGGATCTTTTCCCACAGGGATGAACGACAGGAGAACCCACCTCATGTAGTGAAACTCCAAAGCCAGGTCATTCCAGTGCTTCTCATCCGGAGGGACGACCGACTTGAGGGCACACGGGAAGTGTCCTCCCCAGTTGTCACACAGGTACACCACACCGTACTGGCCCCGGCCCAGTTCCTGACCCAGTTTAGGTTTACCTATGAAATACGGAGACAGGGATGAGGCAGGAGAAATGGGAGCCTGCTGGCCAACCTCCCTAAGATTCTTTTTTTTTTTTTAAAGTTTTTTTTAACGTTTATTTATTTTTGAGACAGAGAGAGACAGAGCATGAACGGGGGAGGGTCAGAGAGAGGGAGACACAGAATCCAAAACAGGCTCCAGTCTCTGAGTTGTCAGCACAGAGCCCGACGCGGGGCTCGAACTCACAGACCATGAGATCATGACCTGAGCCACCCAGGCGCCCCATCCTCCCTAAGATTCTTGGATGTGTGCGGTCCCTGGCCGGCTCGGTCAGTGGAGCGTCTGACTCTTGCTCTTGGGGTTGTGGGTTCGAGCCCCACGTTGAGTGTAGAGATTACTTAAAAATAAAACCTTAAAGACTGCCTATGAAGAAAATATGTATCTTGTTTAAGAAAAAAGGAAAAAAAAAAAGGATTCTTAGACACAGACCTAAAAGTAGGAAGTTGTAATTCTGACAGTACTGGAAACTAGTAGAAAGTACCCTAACTGGTCTGATTTATTTATTTTTTTTGTTTATTTATTTTGAAAGGTGGGGAGGGGCACAGAGAGAGGGAGACACAGGCTCTGAAGCAGGCTCCAGGCTCTGAGCTGTCAGCACAGAGTCTAACGCGAGGCTTGAACCAATGAACCACAAGATCATGACCTGAGCTGAAGCTGGACACTTAACTGACTGAGCCACCTAGGTGCCCCCAACTGGTTTGATTTAAATAAACCTGTCATGTCACTTGAACTATACAAATAGCGGGACCAGGGGCGCCTGGGTGGCTCAGTCGGTTAAGTGTCCAACTTCCGCTCAGGTCACAATCTCGCGGTCCGTGAGTTCGAGCCCCGCGTCGGACTCTGTGCTGACCGCTCAGAGCCTGGAGCCTGTTTCGGATTCTGTGTCTTCCTCTCTCTCTGACCCTCCCCCATTCATGCTCTGTCTCTCTCTGTCTCAAAAATAAATAAACGTTAAAAAAAAAAATTAAAAAAAAAAGAAATGGATTCTGTAACAAATAGTGGGACCAAACAGACTTTAGGGTTTCAAAAACACATCAGTGGGTGCTTAGGTAGCTTTGCAAGGAAGCAGCGCTAGAGGTAGAACATGCGAACGCCAGGTATCCAGAAACTTCTCCCAATTTACTTGGGAAAGACAGGGACTCACGATGTAGCAAGACATCCTGTAAAGAACGGCTTTCCAGAGAAAGGCGAGCCAGGCGGGGGGCATGATCCTTGCGAACCTTCAGCCAGAGATCTTCTGTTTTCTCCAACCGACCTGAGTGGCCAGCTTCTAGCTGGAAGAGAAACAGAAAGAAGACACGTGACTTTCCAAGTCCCTAGTTTAGCTTCCTCACCTATTATACGGGGACAATAATATCTACCTGCTGAGGACAACTGAGAGAGTTACACAAGCTGGGCAGAACACGGCTCCGACACTGGCATACAGTGAGCTCTCAATAAATAACCACTTTGCCTCCTGGATGCGCCATCTCCACACCCTCCCCTCTATACACACGTACACACATGTGCACGCGTGCACACGCACACACACACATGCACACTCTGAGGGGACAAGCACGTCACATAACTGTGAACCAGTGTGAAAGTTACAAAGTCGTCCTCCTCTGTGACTCATTTCTAAAATACTAAATAAATAAAATTCCTACCCCTTGATTTTCATTCCTCACTCAGTGAAATGGGGAGAAATTAACTGAGTTCCCTTCCTGTTCCCAAGAGTTAGAAAAATCTCCACGTGAGAAATGTACTGATGAAACTTCCTAAAACATGACATTATCCTTTAACGTACAGGAAGAAGATACACTGATGATCTTAGAAAAATTACACGCAGAGCAGTGGGCAAAATATTGCTCGACAGATAAGGCTCTTCTCTCTCTTCCGACATACGCACCTGCCGCAAGGAGGCTGCAAAAGCCTCGTGAGAACTGTTGAGTCGGGTCCGGAACTGGCTGCAAATGCTCTTGGCCAATTTAGAGGCACTGAGGCTCTCGATGGCTTCCTGGGCCACCTTCCTCTTCCATTCCAGTGTGATGGCGGGTGGGCTCACCCATGTGATACGCTGGATGATCTGTGGGAAGAAGAGAGGAGGAACATGCAAGGGTGGGGACAGGAGCCACCAGAAAGAGCCAACGCCCTTCCCCTCTGGGCTACCCACTCGTTAGGAGCAGGCTAGTAAGAAAGCAGCCACGTGAAGGCCAAGATTCCTCTCCCATTCCACCTACCTCATAATCAGGGCTCAGACCAAAGGAAAGCATCAAAGAACACTAGGCCTAGTCTATGGGCTCACAAACCCTCACTACATACAGTCAGCGCCGGGGGCGCCCGGAATTCCCTTTCTGAACTCAGTATGGAATAAGAGCCACGTCAAATTCCAGAAAAGAAACCACACAAATGGCCTCTGGCAGGAAAGCCTGATTCTGAGAAAACATTTCGGCCGGGGAGAAAGGAATCTGAAGAAGCTAGTGGAGGAGAGTCTTAGGGCTGCATGAAATATTTAAACGCACCATTCTCAAGCGTTAAAGTGGCTCCGTTCCTAATTACCTCAGAGCTGGCATAAACCAGAACTGTCCCGGGCAGGCAAATCGGGACAAACGGCCACCTACCTACCTACACCAACAGAAGATCCTAGACATCAGCTGCCATTGGGGTGACTAAGGTTCTGAGCCAACCAGGGCCAGAGGATGTTTCTCTAAGCAAGCCCCACCTGTTTGATTTGCTCCCACAGCATCCTTGTAACCGAGGACCCTGAGTGAAACGTAACTTCGACGTGGTAGGCGGCATTTAAGATCTGGAAGAGAACACACAGACCAAAGTCAATACGCCCTGAGCAGAGGGACTGATTAGAAAATGTGATAAATAGTATTTACTTAAGGCAGGGTCCAGTTTCAAGGTTCCCAAATATACCCATCGATACGAGTGCAGAGTTGACACAGGTGCATCATCGGTTCTGCGGCTCTCTGGGCCCCTTTCCTTCCCTCTTCACCTTCTAGCTCATCACCCGAACTGCGACTGTGCAGCTCACAAGCCCCTCCGACAGGCAGTGCTCATGTGACGGAAAAGTTCGATATAACTCAAAGGGGATGGGCAGAGGGGTGAAAGGGCAACTCTGGGCTAACTTGAGGCCGGGTTTCTGTGTGGTGTCTGCTTTGTGCGTCACCTGTGACACGGTATCTTGGCCATTCTGCGAGTACCTGTTTGAGATAATTACTGGTGATGTGAACTGAGACATCCTGGGACTTCTCCAGGCTCTGCAGGCACCGTTCCAGGGTGCCGACAAAGCTCTCGCGTAGGTAATCCACTGAGCTGATCAGCTTGTTCGCCACCGCCTGATTAAGCCGGGAGATGATGAGCTCCTGTATCTGTCGGATGCAGCATTTGATTTCTCTGGTGCCCACTGGCTCTCCGTTCTCAGGGACAATGACATCTATGGAGGCAGAGAAAGAAGCCAGTGGGCTGTGAGAGGAAGGGGCAGGCACTGAGAATAAGGGCCTCCCCCAACCAAAGCCGAGGAGCTACCAGCACGATGGCTGTAAAAGACACGGCTGGCTGACGAGCTCTCACCTTCAGTATGATCCGGGGCCATGCGATCCTCTACCACTTAGGCATCTAAGAATACTGAGAAAAAGCAACTGTGTCTAGAACGAGCCCATTGATTTTTGTCAGCTTTCATGTCGCCTTTATAGGAGGAGGATCATTTATTGAGTGCAGACCATTTGACAGGCACCATACTAAGCATTTTATATATGCAATCGAATTTAATCCTCACAATAACCTTGTCAGGTGGGTATTTTTTTTTAATGTTTTATTTTTGAGAGGGCGTGAGAGGGGGAGGGACAGAGAGAGAGGGAGACAGATGATCAGAAGTGGGCCCTGCGCTGACAGCAGCGAGCCCGATGTGGGGCTAGAACTCAACAAACCGTGAGATCTTGACCTGAGCCGAAGTCGGGCACTCAGCTGCCTGAGCCTCCCAGGCGCCCCGGTCAGGTGAGTATTACTGGTCACATTTTACGGGTTGGGAGACAGTCTCAAAGAAAGGACAAAGGCGGCACCTGGAAGGGTACGGTACGGTTAGGAAGTAATACGGCTAGCATTTGAACCCAAAGCTCAGGGACTGCCAAGCCTTTGTAACCTTTCACACTGCCTAGTTCCTGGAAAAACCCGAGAGTCGGGGATTCAGCACTAATCAATTACTAGATAAATAAAAAGTAAAACTGGAACACTGTCACCATCCAGCTACCTCCCAGAATCAGAAATCTGTTTTGCCAGCCAGAGGACAGAACTTAAGAGAAGACAAGTTACCTGCAAAAACTCCACTCCTAAAAAGGCACTCTCATGTCTACTGTGGGAATTTAAATCGGTGCTACCTCTTTGGAGGAGATCCCATAACATCTAACAAAAAAAATTGTTTTTAATCTATCAGAATTTTAAGCTAACCAACAAATCAACAAAATCACCTACATTCCCTTTGACCTAACTATTCTATGTATGTAGGTATTACCTTTAAAAAAAAAAAAAAGGTTCTTCTTTAATACAATTTTCAAATGTTTATTTATATTTGAGAGAGACAGGAAGAGACGGACAGAGAGAGAGAGAGAGAGAGAGAACGAGTGGGAGAGGGGCAGAGAGACAGAGACAGAATCTGAAGCAGGCTCCAGGCTCCGAGCTGACAGCACACAGCTCGACATGGGGATCAAACCCACGAACCGTGAGATCATGACCTGGGCCGAAGTCAGACGCTTAACTGACTGAGCCACCCAGGCACCCCAAAAATCTTTTCTGAAGTGTGTATGCCATATAGCCAGCATACCTGCATTACCTTTATTTAAACAAAACAAAACAAAATGAAACAAAACAAAAAAACGGTACCAAAAATCTGGTTCCCCAGGCCAGCTGGTAAATCTTCTGGCCTCTTCTAAATTTACTTATTGCATCAAGGGTCTCCGGGAAGAACTTAGAACAAGGTTAAGTAGTAGCCATGCAAGTCTCGTCTAACACACAGCCGAGTACGGAAGTGGCTTCACAAATCCATCATGCAGTTAACAGAGCTAGACATCTGATCTACACGCTCCCAGTTCCCCCTGCGTCTATTGAACTAACCACCGCTTCCCAGGCACCAAACTTGGTGTACTTGGCACCTAATATACAGTCAAATATTTCACGGTCTGCCCACCTTTACCAAGGGCTCTGTGCCACTGGCACTGATGTGCCAGCTTTGTTTCAGTGAGTCAGAAGCCTTCCTAGCATCTCCACTGCAAGTCCTCCCTACGGGGGGAATTCACCAAAGACGTATCTTTGCTCATCTTTAGAAAGACCTGTAAGTGCTCGCTTCGGCAGCACATATACTAGAAAGACCTGGAAGAAATAAGGCACCTGTGTTTGCTAGAGTCAACCCTATGTCCTTTGTATAAGCGTGACACGGCCGTATACCATCATTCGCACGCTCATTCGGGCTCTGAAGAGGTACCATCCACAGACTCTGTGTTATCTGCTGTAAGAGATATGAAAATGTTATCTAGAAGAGGCCTTGAAGGCTAGGTAGGATTTGGAAATTCACAAATAAAAGACATTTTGGGTTTAGGGCAGAACAGGAGCAAAGAAAAAGTAAAGGAAGCATATGGAGGACAGCAAGCAGTTGAGACCAACTGAAATAGAAATTACAGGAAGGTGCACATTGGGAAAGAGGAAGAGGAAAGTTGGTCAGACTTTGGAAGATCTTTAACATTAGGCTCATAAGTCTAAACTTAGTCTGTAGGAACAGGGAGCCGCGAAAGATGAACTGGAGAAAGGAGAGAAAGATGTCCGGGGGAGCAACGGGTAACAGTAGTTCAGGCAGACTAAAGAAGAGGCAGCAGAAAAGCAAAGGTAGATATGAAACAGGGACAAAGACTCGTCAGGACCCGGCGGCAGACCAGATGCAGGACAAAGGAAAGCAAAGAGCCGGAGACCAGGCTGAGCCTTGGGAGCTGGTTATGAGAACGACGGTGGCGGCAGCAGCCAGAAACAGATTAAGAAGCAGGAAAGCATGGAAATTAACTCAGAAATAAGACTGTTAGATTCAAATTCTGCCCTTACTCTTCAGTAGCTATGTGACCTGGAGCAAATTACTTAACCTGCCTGAGCCTCAGTTCCCTCATCAAGAAGATGGCAATGTACAGAATCCGCAGGGAGACTGGAAAAAAAAAAAAAAAAGAAAAAGAAAAAGAAAAGAAAGGAAAAGAAAAGAAAAAAAAACTGATGCTAGCTCTCACATAAGAAATTCTGATTGGGGTGCCTGGATGGCTCAGGCAGTTAAGTGTCCGACTCTTGTCTCGACTCAGGTCATGATCCTGCACTTCATAGGTTCGAGCCTTGAGTCGGTCTCTGTGCTGACAGCACAGAGCCTCCCTGGATCCTCTCTCCCTCTCTCTCTCTGACCCTTCCCCTTTCACGTACGCTTGCTCTCTCAAAAATAAAGAAAGAAAGAAAAAGAAAAGAAAAGGAATTCTGATTAATAGGTCTGCAGTGCTCTGCAGTGGTATCGAACATTTATATTTTCAAAGAGCCTCCCAGCAGATTTGGATGTACAGCCGGGACTGAGAACCCAAAGTGTAACTTGCAAACTACTTCCCTTTAATGAACAGGTGGTAGGGCTCATGTTCCTGCAGGGAGGTCCACAGACCAGTCAGTATACAAGGTCAGCCACACCTAAACATCAGCCCCAAAAGACCTGACCAATCACCGTGGCCCAATTTTCTTAACAGCTATCCACGAAGAATGGGGCTTCCAGAAAAGCTGAAAACAGGACTTTGGGAAATCCTCCTGAGCTGGGTTTCGGGAGCAGCCTGGAAAGAAAATGAGATCACGACACACACAGAAAGAACCAATAAGGAAGCATGGGCCATGCCGAAGGTTAAAGCCAAGGTTAAAGCATGACTTAGTAACATTCTTCTCCAGAATTCTTCTCCACTAACATTCTTCTCCAATTGGAGCTCTTCTCCAGCTCCATCAAGGTCAAGGGGATACAGACACAAACTGGAGATTAAAGAGCACTATTAGGATGAACTTACCAGAAGCTGGACTGCCAGTCCTGGGAAGGAATGACAGCGGAATCTTCCAGGAAGGCCTCTGAGAACAAGGGAGGCCACTCTGGCTAAATGATTTAAGGTGGGCTCCTGCTAATGACGGTTGGGTAGATAAGATCCTCCTGAGTTTCCTTTGGCCCTCAGAATTAATTGGCTCGATTTCTGGTTAGCAAAGGGTTAAAGAATCCTCTGGTCCCAGTAGCCCACGCCCAGCTCTCTAGGACCTACCTTTAAATTCCATGTTGGCAGCATCATCCAGAAGTTCCTCCTTCATGGTGTTCAGTGTCTCGACAATCATGTCCTTCATTTCCTCCTGCTTTCGGTTGGCAATATTCATCAACGATTCATACAACTCATTTTCCTTTTTTCGAGTATACTCCAGACGTTTGGGAGTAATCTGCAGGTCCCGCTGCATGTCAAAGGCCTGGTTAATAAAGATGTCAAGGGAGCGGCAGTGCACCAGATTCAGGGCCTTGGCCGCGTCCACCAGGCGAGTCTGTAGCACCTGGTGAGAAAACGTGCTCAAGTGTCTCAGTTTCTCACTTTGTTCCACCAACATGCTCTGAGCTTTAGTGTCTTGGCCAGGAGCCCCACAGTTACAGTGACTGCTGCTCAGATAGCCCAGGCCAATCAGCTGGTGATGGAGCGGTGACCTTTCGTTCTCCAGTCTTCTGGTAGAGGAGGCAATGATCTCCGAGCCCAGCTTCGGCACTTTGAAAAAGAATACGGGAAAGGAGAAATACTTTCGGATTTCCTGAAGCTCTCGCTCATCCCTCTCAGAGAGTTCATCTTTGTGGAGTGCATAGGTTATCACAGGCAAGAAATCGTTCACCAAGTCACCCAGAACATCCACTGCAGGCCGGAGGCCTTGGCACGGTGCTACCACAATGTCCACTTCCTAGAAAGGGAAGGGGGGGGGGTCATATCAGCACTTCAGGGTCAGAACCAATCCTTGCCTCCCCTGAGTCCCACACTGAGACCAAAGTCCAGATCTGTGATGGGCCAATGGGACTTCGGTACGCCCCCATCATTTGTCCAACTCCTTCCTGGATTATCAACACTCCCTGGTGCAGCCTGTGCAGATAGGCACTTGTCTAGAGAGAGAGAAAGCAGTCAGTAGAAAGGATGGCCGTCTCTTTAGCCACTTCAGAAGAAAGAATTTAGTTCCTGGCTTCCCTCGTTGTTTGGAAACACCTATAGATACCCTCCGATGAAGGAGTAACACAAATAATGGAAGGAGAAAGAAATGCTGTGGAAATTATCAGCTCAGGAGTGAGGCTGTCTGGAACTTTCCTCCCACTCCAGTCCTCGCTCATGGCACTTGCCCAACCTTTCAGAGCCAGCTAACTCCCAGTCCAACTCCCAAGCAGGCTTCCAATCTGCCTGTGTACTCATGTCATGCCCTAGAGAGTCCTTCCTCGAACATAATCCCAAGCACTCCCTACTTCTCCTTTCCTTAATGTTCAACACATTTATACTTTATTTTTTGAAAACCCATTTTCCCTATTAGCCTGTCAACCCTTTGAGGGCAGGGACCATGTCCACCTTGTTCGCTATTATAACTCCAGTGCCTAACACATGGGCCTCAATATTGTTGAGTCATTCAAGCAGCAAACTAAAAACCAGGTTTGGCCAACATTGTTACTGTCCTATTCTAAAAGTTTGCAGGTATCTCAAAGTCTTAGCCACCTAAGTCTTGGTAATACCTTCATTCTCATGATCACTTGGTACGACAAGACTAAGGTTTGCCTATCCAGTATTTAGCCTCTGCATTATTGGGAAGGCAATGGTCTTTACAGACAAGGTGGCCAATAACGGGGCGGGGCTTTCGGGAGAACTCCTTAGAGGGGGTTTGACCCTCCCAGGAAGCAGGCTCTCTGGCCTCAGCCTTCTTGCCAGTGGCAAGATGACGTCAGCCCACAGCCCTAAGGCAAACCTGAGGGTAGAAGCCAGCCCTGAGGATGATGGAGCAAAAAGAAACAGAGGGCTTGGGTCCCGGGTGACCGTAGAGCCACCACACCAGCCTAGCTTCAGACTTCTTTCACGAGGGAAAAAAAATTAACCTCTATCTTGTTTAAGCAAGCCCGTTTTTCAGATTGTCTGTTACATGTGATTGAACCCAGTCATAACGGATATACCCACGATCTTAAAGTGAGTTTCAAGCACGGGCTTTGGTTTAGAAACAAACGTCTACAGGTCCTTTCCTAGCCAACAGTTTTTGTTTTGTGTTCTACTTTTTTTTTTTTTAATTTATTTATATTGAGAGAAAGAGACAGCATGAGCACATATGTGCGTGCGTGCGAGTGGGGGAGGGGCGAGGGGAGAGAGACTATCTCAAGCGGGCTCCAGTGTCAGCAGAGTCCAAATCGGGGTTCGAACTCATGACCCCTGAGATCATGACCTGAGTCGAAATCAAGAGTCAGACACTAAACCGACTGAGCCACCCAGGTGCCCCTGTGCTCTGCTTCTTTCCTGAGGATCCTGAGGCAGTTAAGAGCATACATTTCCATCCACTGCACATGCTGCTTTTCTCTATCTTTGAAACTGTCTACTCTGCCCGGCATCCCAGACCGAAGGGTCAACCCGGAGACTCATGCCCATATCACCGCTGCAGGCACACTAACTCCTGATGTCTTCAGGGATCTGCAGTTCCAAATCAATCCTCCACAGAATTCTAGCACATTTGACAGAGTTATAAAAGAAGTCAGCGCGAATCTGCTCATTTGTGCCCTTAACATTTGTCACATGTTGCAAATTTACTTTATTTGAAATGTAAAAGATAATGCAGTTGTTTATTTTCTTTCAGATTGATATTCTGTTTTCATTCCTTACCTGACTGAGCAGCAGGCATTTTTGATGAAAAACATTTTTAAATAAAAACCTGGGACCTTTTAAGTAGGAAAGGACTAGAAAATGCCAGCCAATTGTCTCTTGTACTCTGTGTGTGTGTGTGTGTGTGTGTGTGTGTGTGTATCTGTGTGTATCTGTGTGTGTGTGTGTGTGTGTGTGTGAGAGAGAGAGAGAGAGAGAGAGAGAGAGAGAGATCTCCCATCTCCAGAAAAGCACAAGGTCTCATCTTCCCCAGTAAATAACTAGTAAGTTTAATTCACAGATGGGTCACATAACTGTTATTTGGCTGGCCGCTGTGAACTCCCTAAAGCTAAAAGTGCTTTTAGCATCTCACCAATTATGATTTGAGCAAACACTAAAAATCCACCTACTTTCCATCCAAGCCTAGGCCAAAAAGAAATCTGCTGTTTCATCTATGCCTCGAAATGCAGGAAATGTCTTCTGGTTGGTAGACTAGTCTGACACTCATCCCACTGTTCCAAACAAACCCCCTTTCACTACCCTGAGTCACACTGCTACAGCATGAATCACTTCGTGAGGGCATATTCAAAGAGTGGGTAAGAACTTGTAAGGCTGAGAGCAGAAGACATAATTGCCTGAATGCCAGCATTATAATACATAATAATTTAATAATGACGAGAAGAGAATCCCAAGGAATGAAAAGTTATAATAAGGTAGAGAATTATAGGTGAATATGTGTTTTCAAATAAATATTTTAAACTTGCAAACCTTTCTTAAACATATACATTTTTAGAGCTATAATCCAATCACACTTATTATAGGAATATTATGAGAAGAAAGCCTAAAGTAGGAGTTCTTTAGAAAGTCTTCTAAGCTTTCAGGAATAATTTTCTTTGCTTGCTTATTTCAAGGGTTTTCTTAAAATTCTAAAATCAATGTCTATTTAAAATGTCCATTTTGGGGGTGCCTGGGTGGCTCACTCGGTTAGGTGTCTGACTTCAGCTCGGGTCATGATCTCACAGTTCGTGAGTTCAAGCCCTGTGTCGGGCCCTGGGTTGACAGCTCAGAGCCTGAAGCCTGCTTTGGATTCTGTGTCTCCCTCTCTCTCTGACCCTCTCCTGCTCATGCTCTGTCTCTTTGTCTTTCTCTGTCTCTCAAAAATAAGAAACGTAAAGAAAATTTTTTTTAAGTGTCCATTTTGTATATGCAAGAAAACCGAAAGCCGCGGAGTCCATCTGCACAACCAAAATCCTTCTTAGGAGAGTGCTGACTTTGTGTGCTCAGAGGTGCAAATCCTTTTTTTTTTTTTTTTTTTTTTTTAATGGATTCTGGGCTTTCTAATGGTAGGTGCTGCCCGGTACGCTGGCACCTAGAAAGAAGGTGTCCACTCCTAAACAGATGTTGTATGAAATGAAAATGGATAGAAACCAAGTACTGTGCTCCTGCTCCTCGATTCCCCAGTGAGCAACCTCGTCCCATTGGTCTCGCTGCGCCATCGTGGCTGCTAGAAGACAGGCAAAGAAGAGCTGCGGCCTGACGTCCTGGCAGAAGCACATACTAGTCTAGAACGTGCTATGTGATTCTGTGACACTTACGGTGAAGGGATGACTCATCCTTGACAGTTATAAACAAAAAGGGAAGCCAGCACTGTCTCCTGGAGACAGGGAGTGAAAAAAGTAATAATTAATACAGAGAGGAGGAACCAGACCTGTTCTGGGCCCTATTATGGCCACGTAAGAGGGAGGTCTGATCTCGGGCTGTTCCGTGGAAGCTGTCTTCCTTCCCAGCACCTCAATCAGTGCCTGGCGCTTCGTGAGCATCCAATAAACAAACGTGGAATGGATGGATGAACAAATGATGCCTTCGCTACTCTTCAGTAATCGTGTGTGAAATCTGCTGTCTTTCAATCCGTATCCCACACATTTATCTGCAATTGCTGTTTGCCTCTACTCTAAGAATAAAGCAGTGAGTAAGTGAGCATTTTGCTTCTAACTCGATCAGGGGAAAAGAATCTCAGGGAATCATAAGAGTATCCCATAATTCCCACTGTGAGTCACAGTGAATTCCTAAAGAGATTTCTCTTGTAGAATGCATTCTGCACAAATCTACAGAATCTGCAGAAGTTGGTATATTCACCATCAATTTTCTTGGCAACATTAAGAGAATGAACAGAAAGGAGGTTGCTACCCTGCAAACACCAGAAGTGACCTCTTGGGTTTTATCTTTGATGTAAAATGACATTATCTTAAATGCCAAGAAGAAATCGCTCAATCACTGAAGAAGCCTGACCACTTCCTAAGAACACTGGCTCTTACTGGGGAAGACTCCTTAATCTATGGTTCATGGCACATCACAGAAACTCAGTTCTGGCCGAGGATGAGTATATTAACTGATGGTTCAAACAGAAGACAGCCATATACTCAGGTAGGTCGCAGATGTCTTTGCTTTCTCTACAGTTCTGACCTCAGGCTCACATCACACAGAAAAGAAGTACGCAACCAATGCGGCCTCGACCTCAGTCCCAGTCCCTGTGTTCTACCTACCTTTACCATCCGTTCTCCTCCCCCACCATTCTCACAGGACTGTTGAGAGATTTTTCCTGTTTGTTTTCACACAGGATGATTCCTCTTCATCTTTATACGGTTCCAAGAACGATCACTCTTACATGTCAATTACATATTAAGGAAAATACCTCTCTATCCTTGCTACATTATAGAAAATGCCTTGCTGAAGATATACTGAGTAGCCTCTGTGCAATCTGCCTTGCAGCCGTATTCAACAGTGATCCAAACATCCAGTACCATAGATACAGATAAAAGCAGGAATCTGGGGGCACCTGGGTGGCTCAGTCAGTCGAGCGCCTGACTCTTGTTTTTGGCTCAGGTCATGATCCCAGGGTTGTAGGACTGAGCCCCACATCAGGCTCTGTCCTGAGCTTGAAGCCTGCTTAAGACTCTCTCTCTCTCTCTCTGCCCCTCTCTCCTGCTCAGGCTTGCTCTCTCTCTCTCTCTCTCTCTCTCTAAAATAATAAACAAACAACAGGAATCGGAAGCTTTATTGTCTTGTCACTACATTCATCAAAGCAGAGAGGCAAAGTAGTAGCAAGAGGAAGAGAGAAGAAGGAAGGGAAACCTTTAACTTCTAACTTTGTAACTTTACCTTTTGTATTATTTACCTTTTAACAATATCTTTCTCTTCTGTCATCACAGAAGTATTTCATAATGACGTATGAAGAGCTTTGTCTCTAACTAGAGCAGGATAATAACTGTAAGTAAGCTGGAACCAGAGTGACTTCGGTTGGACAAGAGGAAGGAGGGCCAACATGGCTGTCAGGGAAAGGACTGGTAACTGACGGGGAGGGAAATTCTCTTCTCGAGGACACTGATTAGGACACCCAGGGAGGAGGGGACAGACTGACGGTGTGCCAGACACTGTGCTAAGTGCTTGACACACACCCTCTCATTTAGGCCTCACACCAGTTCTCAAAGACACGGACTGTCCCCCCCCCCCCCCCCCCCGCCTCGCCAACGAGGGAACCAGCACAGCCACACAGTTAACTGACAAAGCCAGCACGTAAATCCAGGTCCGACAGACTACAGAGAGCATGTTTAAGCAGTTACCGAAGGTCCACTGTGTGTCGGGGACCGTCTGGGCTGACGTTGGGGAAGTTCTGAAAGAAGGATAAGGGATGGACAAGGTGACTTTAGGGATCCTAACAATCCTAGTTCCCGAGTTAAAAAGTATATCCTACCAAGCAAAGGCTCTGCCGTGAGACAATCCTCAGGGACTCAGCTGAGATGCCAAGGAAGGAAGTCAAAAAGCATTTTTAATAACCCCAACTGTCTGCTGACAGTACTTTCGGCCTCTGAGTCTCTGAAATCCCCACCCCAACCATCCTCGACTCAAAGTGAAACACGCAGAGCTCTTGGTGAAAACACAGAGGGAAGCCTCCGGGCCGAAGAAAGAGGTAGACGGGATCCTGGAAAACAGGTGAAAGAGGAAGATGAAGACTATAATCTCCGGCAGATTTTCTCCCTAAGAGCTAACCCTGGAAGGCCGCAAATGAAGCGCTGGTGGTGATCTGAGAAAACACAGCCTCAAGACTCAAGCCGTTCTTTTTCCTTTTTCAAGAGCATGGAAAAAAACCCCCAAAAACACAAAAAAGCCAACCTGCCTCTAAACCACCCGTACCCTCACCAGGTACGTTAACCTGCAGTAGGTGTCTGCGGGTCTCTTGGCTGAGAGCCACACGTGTTGGATGGCTACGGCCCACTACATATGTCAGCGTGTGTAGGGGAAAGGCACGAGACAAGCTAAACAGGACGAGTACAGGCTCACAGTCTGGAAGGAGTTTATACTTTCGCATCTGCCTGAACCTCCGATACCCTTTATTAACATGACACTTTAGTTCTCCTTTCTCTTTGCCCCATAAAATCATGGTTTCCTTACTGTAATTCTCTCTCTAGAGTATCATTCTCCCCCTCATACATAGTAACCCCAACTTTGGGTCTTTTGCCTTGGAATGGCCATTTTTTAACCTAATTCAACATACTATCTCCTAGTCCTAAAAGGTATCTTCTTGCCCTCAGGACCTTCACCCGGCTTTCTTTGTGACTTTATACCAATTCACTGCTATTTTTCCATCTAAAGACATTCAGGAGAAGATATGGTGTCTAACCAAAGGGAAGCAACACACAACAAGTTGAGTCTTATAAGGCACCATCATAAACGCCAATGACTAGACAAAAATTTGAGAGAAGCTGATTTTCCAGCAACACTTTCGTAAATTTCGACGTTAAATTTTGCTAGGAGCCTGGAGCCTGCTTCAGATTCCGTGTCTCTCTCTCTCTGTCCCTCCCCTGCTCACACTCTCTCTCTCAAAAATAAATAAACATTAAAAAAATTTTTTAATAGATTATGCCCATTGCTAGCTGCTGGCTGAGGGTTATAAAGAGAAAACTTTATGACTCCAACTGGTTAGAGTTAACAGTAGTGAGAAAAAAAAAAAAAAAGGTTTACTTGCAACTCATTAGAGCTTGCCTAGAAACATTAGTCTACCTCAGTTCCCTGAAAGATACCCTACCAGACATCACCCTGAGCCAATGGCCATGTCAGCGTGTGGCAGTCTGGCTGCCAGGTGACATGTATATTCATCCAAAGGGTGGGGACACACAGGCCAGCAGAATAACTGTCAGTCTGTAAGTGCCACCGTAAGCGAAACGCCACAGCCAGGCTGCAGGAGTCCCGGCTCAGACTCAGAAAGTTGAATCACTTCAGCTCCTTTCTACTCCTTTTCTCATAGATGTTCACAGGAAAAATACACACACAGGGGCGCCTGGGTGGCGCAGTCGGTTAAGCGTCCGACTTCAGCCAGGTCACGATCTCGCGGTCCGTGAGTTCGAGCCCCGCGTCGGGCTCTGGGCTGATGGCTCAGAGCCTGGAGCCTGTTTCCGATTCTGTGTCTCCCTCTCTCTCTGCCCCTCCCCCGTTCATGCTCTGTCTCTCTCTGTCCCAAAAATAAATAAACGTTGAAAAAAAAAAAAAAAAGAAAAAGAAAAAGAAAAATACACACACACACTCCAGACTGAGGAAACTCTGAAGCAAACACCCATGTTCCACTGGACTTGTAAGAGAAGGTGGTAGTATACGTGCCAGAGAGGGGGGAAGGGTGGGGCAGGGGAGTCTGTACGTGGAGACAGATCCAGTGAGCGTGGTGAAGGGTGAAATATGTCGCCAACTGGAAAGGACTATGTTTTAACACTAAACGAGGTTACAGAAACTAACGGCTTGACTCTGTTCCTCTGCTGCTGAATTATGAACTGGGAATCTCAGGGGACCCAGAGCTACAAAGCTGGGAATACCAAACACTAAGGGGCCGTGTGGGTCAGCATATTCTGGAACAAACTAAAAACGGCTAATTTATGAGGGCTTTAAAGTACCATACTAGAAGAATGACCATTGTATACAAGGGTAGGGGGAAATTCTGCTTTGATAATTTGACAGTTGAAAATGAACATCTCATTTCCCCTAATTCAATCTTGGTTTCCTTGAGCTAAGTGTTTCCTTTCTTTATCACCCTCTGCAAAACCAAATGGAAGGGCTGTTTAGAGCTAACTCACTGGTCCCAAAAATAACCAGAGCTAAACAAAAAAAAAATCTTTTTCACTGGCACAAAAATCTTCAAGGTGGCTGTGAACTGCTCCCGGCAGCAAGCTCCCGGCACTGAGGCCCATGAATTTAACGAAGACAGGAACCCGACCACAGCGGCGGAGCAGGCCGGAGCTCCACAAAGGCAACTAAGGCTTCTCTGAGGCACAGCATCAAGGGGTTCCAAACTTAGAACCGTTGGGGTCCGTTGCTATTTCTACATCAAAACCACTGGAGACGAAAGCAGATCCGGAGAAACACTGGCTAAGGAAGCCTCACAAACCACATGAAACAGAGCACAAGAGCCTAGAGAATTCCTCAAGACTGGTGAAGAATATTCCTCAAGAAAGAAAATCCGTATTTCTGTCGTGCAGAAAGAGAAGCTGATCTGGTGGCTCAACTTCCCAACCAAGTGGCCTCCTCTGCTGGTACCTCAGTTGAGTTCTCAGCACACCTCGGGGGCAGGCAAGGGGGGCTCTTCTCAGGAAGATGAGTGCTCAGACGTGCACCTGGGGAACAGCTCTCACTTTCCTGTCCGGGGCTCGCTTGAAGTACTTCAATTCATGGCACAAAAGTAAATAAGCATTAAAAATTAAAGCCAATAAGATGAAGGGATCCAGAGAAATCAATCAAAGAACGTGCCTCTCCCGCACATGGCTTTGCTCACATTCCCAGATTGTTTTTTAAAAGGCAAGAACAGGGGGGCGCCTGGGTGGCTCAGTCGGTTAAGCGTCCGACTTCAGCTCAGGTCATGATCTCAAGGGTTTGTGAGTTGAGCCCCACATCTGGCTTTGTGCTGACAGCTCAGAGCCTGGAACCTGCTTCGGATTCTGTGTCTCCCTCTCCCTCTGCCCCTCCCCTGCTCACTCTCTCTCTCTCTCTCAAAAATAAACATTAAAAAAATAAATAAAAATAAAAGACAAGAACAGGAAGAGAATCACGGCCCAGCCGACAGCAGTTACACCAGCCATCTAACGGTATTTTTTAAGCTGCAGGTCATAATGTAGCACCTCACAACATCAAGTTTAGTAGGTTTCTGTCATCATTTTTGCTAGATGAAATCAAATAGAGGAGAAGATAACAGTGTGTTTTGCAAAAAGTAAAAGTATTCTTTCATGAAATTTTATGTCAATATGTATACGTGTATACATATATACATATATATACACACACACATATATATATGTACTAGGTCTTGATATAAAATGTTATTTCTTTTTTTTATTATTTTTTTTAATGTTTATTTATTTTAGAGACAGAGAGACAGAGCACAAGCTGGGGAGACAGCTGGAGACAGAATCCGAAGTAGGCTGCAGGCTCTGATCTGTCAGCACAGAGCCAGATGCAGGGCTGGAACCCACGAACCACGAGATCATGACCTGAGCCGAAGTCGGACACCCAACTGACCGAACCACCCAGGCGCCCCTAAAATGTTATTTCTTATGGTGAATGAAATCCTTCACATATATTTTAAGTAACGTCTACACTCAATGTGAGGCTCAAACTCACAACCCTAAGATCAAGAGTAGCATCCTCTATTGACTGAGCCAGCCAGGTGACCCCAGTGAATGAGATTCTAAGAAATTCTGAGAAAGTCTGAAAACCACTGAGCCACTGGAACCTGAAAGAACCAGACCAGGCCAGTATATCACAGAAAGACTGTGTATGGCTCAAGTATTCGTGAACTGTGAAGAAGGTTCGCGGGTCAACTGAGCAGCCTCCGTCAATAAACAAGGATTACCATCAGAGCTACCATCAGGGTCCTCCAAGAACCCTCTCGGCAACCCTGGAGCTAAGGATCGCGAGCTCTCCGTGTGAAAACAGAGGAAAGCCGCTGCCGAAACTCAGCTCAGAGAAAACGCTGGCTTGTGCACACAGCCCCTCTAGCATTTATCAAGATAAAAGAAATCTGGTCTCTGGAAGGAAATGAGATGACACTTTCTACTTCTGGAGTCTCAGAGGCCATAGTCACAACCAAAGGACTCATTCATTGACTAGAAGATCAGGCGTTTTAGAACAGGGGTAGGTAAGGAGGCTACGAGAAAGAAGCAGCAAATTTCCTAGTCCAGCTAGACTAGCCCTTCCTTTCCGGCACAGCTGACCAACGTGAAGAGACTCTCTGTTCTGAGCAGGTCTGCATTCTTTTCATCTTACCCACTCCTGACCCCTGACAGAGTCACCTTCTTTGCCGAGCCTCACTCGGTCTAATCAGTCAGCCCAGTCCTAGCTATAGGGTAGCAGAGGAAGCCAGCACAAGAGCTGAGTCCTTCCTAAGTGGAGACAGGAATACCAGATAGTCAATATGATCTGTCGGAAGATGCTGCAAGAGGTGTAGCTCTCTCTCGGGAGTTCACTTCAAAAGAGAAGCAAAGACGTTCTTCAGATGACAGGATCTCCGTATCTCCTTACACTGAGCCAGACCTGTTCTCGGGTTTCCGGAGTTCCTTAGAAAGTAGGAGACGTGGCCTGTCCCACTTAGTACATAATGGCCAGGTCTATGGAAAAACTCACAAGATTCTTCACTTGGCCTCGGCTCTAATAAGAGCGTTAATAATCTATTACCTTATCGTTCCTTTTAGAAAGGGATTCTAGCAACACCTTCCAGCTGAGAAATGAAAAAGGATTTCTAGCCCTGACCATGGTTATTCTGTGAAAGCCTGAGGTGCAAGTAGCCCATTCCTTCTGTGGCAGAAAAGGAGACAGGGAGGCAAGGAGATAAGTACATTGTGCAGGGGCTTGCAGCAGGGTAGCAGAGGCAGGGGTGGGCACTGCTGTGGCCTTGGCTTTCAACTTCCCAGGTTATGTGCTCTATTGGCTGATGCTCAGAGCCCAGACTATAGAGGGCCAAACTACTTTCTGAGAGAGCTCAACTACAGGAAAAGCTGGTGTGTGTGTGTGTGTGTGTGTGTGTGTGTGTGCGCGCGCGTGCGCGCGCGCACGCACGCACGCAACTGAAGGAATACGAGACGGGTACCTGTAAGAGGGCATGGTGCATCGTCACCTCCAGTTCGGCTAAAACATGGGCAGCGTCCTCACCGTCCTCTTGGACCTCCAGGTCCTCCTCGGGGATGGTCTCCCAGTTGCCCTGGTGAGCAACCAGCGTGTGCACTAGTTCGTACTGGCCCGGGAGTGCCAGGCTGACCCGAGTCTGAGTCCCATAGGTGAAGCGGAGGCGCCGAAGCTTACAGTTCTCCTCGCTGCCCAGCCTGGCGGGAAGCACCCGCACACCCAGCAGCAGGTTCAACAGCTGACACTTGACATTACAGTCCTGGCCGAGGATCAAGATGCAGGGCAGGCAGTCCACAATCTGCTGGAGGTACTTCTCTTCCTTAGCTGGAAAGGCAATGCAGCTCAGCTGGCCTGGTTGGGGAGGAGGAGGGTGAGAAGGAGAGTACAGAGAGACAGTGAGGAGGGGTAGACAGAGACTCGCACAGAGACCCAGTCAGGACGGCCGGGCCCTAGGGAAGAAGTATCTCAGAAGCCCTTGGTTGGACAAGACATCAGGAAAACATCTCAATCAGAACAGGCTCCTCAAATATCAAACAGAAGTCCCCTCCGTGGTTTGTCCCCAGAGCAGGTGTCTCTACCTAGAAAGGTGGCAGTGACCCGATCCCTTCCCCTTCCTTTTACATCCAGTGGAGGGTCAAGGAGTATACAAGGACTCAACCACAATCACAAGATCACTGACATGACAGAGCCAGAAAGGATTACACTAATCAGGATGGGAACCCAAGGAGAAACTGTACCTGAACATGTGAAAATGAAAACCTTTGTGACAGAAGACCGAACACTTGAACGTAAGGCCCTTTTAAATGTCTCCACCATCTGCAGTGTTAGCTTATCTTCCTCATTTATGACATACTTTATAACTAAATGTGTGAGCTAATCTTTACATATACATATATCGAAATACAATGTTATTCAAGTTTGCCGAAGCTCCAGAATCTTTTCCAGTTCATCTCTCTGATGGCGGGTGACAGCATCCCAGCTGCCAAGTCATCTGTTCTCTTAAAACTTCGGGTGCTCAGTTAAGATCAATATCGCCTGGCCAAATCACATTCCTTCGGTTTATGGATGGCGAGACTTCGGTTTATGTTCCTAAAGTATGAGAGACCTCTGTCTGGGAAAAGGAACCAGAAATTCATCAACCTGAAACACTCAGATTCTGAATGCAATCATTCCCGACTCGGGTGCCGGTGCCTGCTCCTGCCTAGGATTCAGGCAGCCCCTGCATTTGTTCAGAAAGGCCCGGACCCTGGGTTCTTAGGCTGTAAGAAGGCTGATCTCTGGGCAGCCACACACACCTTCACTGAAATGTTGTATGGTACCAGCTGAAAGGGATTCGCTTCAGTCATCTCACCATGAGCTGTTGAACCATCCAAGAGCTGTTTACTTTGTTCATGTAAGGGAGGTCTAATTTGTTTAAGAAGCACTTCTACTTCGGAATGTACCTGTCCCATTACAAATCCTCAAACCTCCTTCTCTTCCGCAAATGGCACCACCAAAAGGTTTCAAGAAGTCTGCTTTTACCCAGACCCCTCTGTGCATCTCATTAGGCCCCTCCTTTCATGCCTGTCTCTAAGACCAGCACCTGCTGGACTGACTGTAAGTCCAGCCTGCACGTGTACATCAGCAACATGGGACTCCGAGACAGGGAAATCTACTCTCCTGGGAAAGAGCTGGGTTGCTTTGAGAAAGAAAGTAGTGACAGAGTGCCTAATTGTGTGCAAGGTATTTACCAAGCACAAGAGTAACATACCAGCAAGGGGTCTAGTCTTTTTGATCCACAATCTAAAAGCAAGGGGAAGGGGTGCCTGGCTGGCTCAGTCGGTAGAGCATGTGACTCTTGATCTTGGGGTTGTGAGTCTGAGCCCCATGCTGGTGTAGAGATCACCTAAAAATGGAAAGGAAAGGAAAGGAAAGGAAAGGAAAGGAAAGGAAAGGAAAGGAAAGGAGAAAGGGGAGAGGAAAGAGGGGAAAGGGGAGAAGAGAGGACAGAAGGGGAAAGGAAGGAGAGGAGGGACTTTCTTATTCTTCTAGCTGCATCTCTCTGCTTTCCCCTTCTTTTCCCCGCTTTTCTTTTCTCTTCGCGGGAGAGGAGAGGAGGGGAAGGGAGGGGAGAAGAGGAGGAGAGGAGGGGGAGAGGAAGGGAGAGGAGGGAGAGGAAGGGACTTTTTCTTTACCTTTCTCGTCTTTAGGGGCCTTGGTCAATTGTTTGTGTGACCACCTAGCAAGTAGCAATGGGCTAGTCCTGAGTCCCTTCCTATCTTGTTTTATCTAAACAACACTTATCATGGTCAATTCTAGTTATCTGTTTATAGTGATCATAAGCAGGAAGGGCCATATTCTTCTCTGTATCCTCAACACCCAGCACAGTGACTGACTCCTCGTTAAGTACTCTGGCTTATGCACTTGCTTGCTCGGTGTAAGAATCTATTTATTGTGGGAGAATTATCTTCAGAAAGCTGTAAGCAGCTCCAGCAAGTACTCAGAAAAGTCTAGTAGCATGGTGAATAGTTTAGGGGCAACTGTTATTCCTAAAAACCTTCATGTCAACATGGAGACTGGACCTGGACAACAGAATAAGGCCGACCCGTTCACCTCACAGAATTTAGCTCCAGTGGTGTCCGTCTGAGCCGTGAGAAGGATAGATTCGCCAGCTAGAGTCCCTCTCACCCACACTTTCTATCCCTTCCTCTTTCCCCAGTGCTGCTCGGATTCATAGATAGGTGTCCAGGTGAAAGTCCACACCGACAACCTTTGTAACTCCTACAACAAAAGTTGACACATAATAAAAAAAATAAACCTAAATGAGCGTGGAGAGTGGATAAAACCAACCAAATGGCTGAACTAAAACCAACTCATCACTTTTCAGGACCAGAGGGAGAGATCACAAAACCTCTGAGACAAAGGGCCAACTATAGGAGAGCCAGTAAAACATGCTCCATCAGCCAAAACCACAGGAGACACACCCCGTTAATCATCTGACCCAAATTATCACCCTCCTCCCCAATCTCTGTAGTGACACAAACAGCCACCAGAAACAAACCAGCTAGGGTCAAACCACCATAGACCATTGCAGTGGGAGAGGGGGCTGGTGCTGAGCCCAGTTCTAATATGTGTTTCCAGGCACTCTGCTGGGATTCTCCGTGCAACTAGTGGACTGAAGAAAAATCTTCCATGTGGGTCTCGCCATCTGTTTTTCAACGCGTCACTATTCAAGCCCTTTGCTTCTGCTACTACTCTTTAGCTTTTTCATTGATCGCTGACACAGGTGTACCACATTTGAACAAGGGCACGGACAGAAACAAAGTCAACCCTAGATCATTTCACTCCCCGCCTCTCTCGGCAAAGGGCTCCGGAGGGAGGAGTGTATCCCAGGCTCCGCCGCTCACTAGCTCGGTGACTTTGGCAATTCACTTGAGTTTCCTCGGCCTTGGATATCTCATCTGTGAACTCAAAGAGCTGCATGACATCATCTCCAACATCCTTTCCAGCTCCAAAAATTCCAGGGCGCCATCAGGTTTTCACGGGTCAAAGAAGACCCACTGAGGGGGATGGGTGGTTGGTCTGGTTGTTTTTATCTGTGAATTGAATCAGGCAAGCTCTCCCTGGACTAAGATAACTGCAGATCAAAAAGTTGACTAAACTAGCCAGGGGTTCCGAGGATCTATGGAGAGTGCATTTTTAGCAGCGAAGGAAGGAGGAAGAAAACCGGCTTCAGAGCGGGAGCAGCTGTCTCACTGACACTTAAAGGACTTCTGAGTTAATCGGGTTCTCTTTTGTAATTAATATAACAGCATCTGCATATGGGGCTGCCAGAAGGGACCAGCAGGACTTCTCAGCGGGAGCACATTAACCCTGCCAAGGCTAGCTGCAGGCAAATTCGAATCAAATTGTCTTAAGTGCAAGCCAAGGCTCTTACTTCTTCTCTCGGTGCCTCTTAAATACAGATCGTCTTGGTTAGGGTTCCTTCTAAACAAAGGTTTCCACCTGGAAGGAGGACGAGGAGAGGACCTACAGCAGCAACCCATTTGGTTTATTTGTTTGCGACAGTGAATGGGGAGCAAAATAGACCACCCCAAAATATGCCTCTCTGGCATTTATTTTAAGCCGGCTATTTAAAAATAAACAGCAGACACAGGTGAAGCTCTCTGAAAACTGAGTACAAGTTACCCTTTTGTAAGAAACATTTACATTTACAGCCATTGGAGGGAAATCTCCATTCGCAAGGGCGGCTCCCTCTCTGTACCAGGAAGACAGAGATGAGTCTACATCTCTAGAAACTCTTATCTTAATGCAGAACAAACGTTTACCCCGTTCACAGTGCTTCTCTCGGTGACCTCCCAGAACGGCCTCCCTGCCCCCAACGTCTTTGTAGCTGGAGATGATGTTTAGGGTGGTGGCGTGGGCCTTTTTGGAGAGTTTTTCCTTGCTCCCTCCCACGTACATGGGAGGTATACACGTTATACACGGTATACACGGGAGGTATACACGTTTAAGGTGTTTGTTCTTCTCCTGTTTATGTGTCTTTTTATCTCAGGGGTGTCTCGGCCAAGAACCCACGAGAGCAGAGGAAAAATTACTTTCCTCCCCCACAGTAACACTTACTAAGCCCTTTCTAAGTACATCTCTTTATTTACTTCATCATGTTTAACGCCCACAATTCTACCAGACAAGGACCATTATTATCCCCATTGATAGATGAGGAACCAGTAGCGTAAAAAACAAAACAAAACAGAGCCCACGTTTCTCCATTTATCTAAGCAGACAAGAGATGGTACACAGGACGGTCCAGGAGCTGGACCTAGGTCTCAGGGGGTCAGCTCAACACCTGGTAACAGACAGTGACCGTGACGGATGGTGGAATATGCCATCCCCAAATGTGCCACTTTGACATAAGGGTGTTTTGAGCCCAAGGCATTTGACACACGGCACTATAAGAAGGGCGCTCTGACCTCCCCTTTTTCTTCCTGAAAGCAGGAGATAAAACCCCCATCTGGAGGATGAACTCGCTATACCAGAAGGAAAGCAATGTTCTTATCACCAGAGGCCTGGAGTCAAGGCCAAGAAAAATCAGTACAAATAAGCCTTGTTAGCCTAACCCTTATCTACCACTAACTGCTCTAGCCCGAGCTCCTCTGCCTTGTCACGTTTTCATAATTTACTTCTTTTTGTCCAATTCAGTCTATATATGCTCAGCTCTGTTTCTTTGGCCCTTCAGCTCTTGTGGGGACTCTCATGTACATGTAAAATGTAATAAAATGTGTGCGTTTTTCTCTTGTGTACCCATCAAACATCGGTTTAATTCCTAGGCCTGGCTGAAGACTCCAGAAAGAGGAGAAATTTTTCCTCCCCCACACCCATTACATTTTTCCCAATTTGGGGCCAAACACAATTTGGTGATTGCAGGACCCCGATTTAAAGAGGACTGACAGAGTCTCTCTGAAAACTGCCCCAAATCGGGAGGAATAAATAAAGCCCGTGGGGGAAAAACAACAGTAACAACGCAGTATTACCACTAGCTGGTACACGCTTTTAAAGAGAGTTGTTATTCTTCCGGAGGTCTCTAGAGCCCCTTTTCTAAAAGAAAAGGTAGGTGCTTTTCAGAAAAATTTGTCATGCTCCTCTTATCCGTTTGGATTATTATCCTTTATGTTTCAGTTTTGGACTATGATAAAAAGGGAGAACTGGAGGGAAGAAATGCTAATGATCTTTTTACGTCTCTAGTGACCCATTAGGATAGACACTTTATTTGAATTGTTTTTGGGGTAATGGCAAGGGATCTAGGTCATTACTCGCTCCTTGCCTGTCTTCCATTCCCATCACTAATATACACTCAAGAGGTTAACGAAAGCCAGGGAAAGGGGCAGTCCATGGCCAAGGTAGGGAAGGCACTACATGGAGGAGGCGAAATGGACTCTACCTTCACCTTATATTATTGCAACTCACAATTGCAATAATATAATCGCCACCAAGGTTGCAATTGGCGGGGTTGGCGGGGCTTTAGAGTGCATTCAGGTCTCAATAGTTATTACTGCAATCCTTGCTCCTGGTACCCAAGGATCTCCCTCCGCTGGGTAAAGTGTTTTTACCTCACTTTCAGCATCGAACTTATAGTCCTCTCCAAAAGTGAATGACATACACGGGATTTTATGGGAGGATTTAATAACCTGCTAAGGCAATCAGCGGATCCAAATCTGCATTTCCACAAACAAGCAGTGAGGCGTTTTTATTTCTTAGGAACTGCGAGTGCCAATAGCAAAGGACAAATCCTAAGTTGAGAAATGAATGTTACACAGTTTTCCACTACCATAAATTCTAGTACAAGCGCCAAGGTATTGGGCTACAAAAATTCCAGGAGCGGAGAGAAAGAATTCTGTCATGACACATTCATTTATCATTCCCAAACAAGCTCTGACCTTCAGCTCAATTTAAAGGATTCTGAATTAAAGAGGAGACATTAGGAACACAGGAGAATTTAAGGAAAACATACGCCTAGGTAGTCTGGTCTCAGAATCTTCAAGACCAAACGGTGCAAGTACATTGAGGCTGGAGAAAATGGTTTTTGGAGATTAGAGATTGAAATGCTCTCGAGGAGCCAAAGCTCTTGTTGAAAGCTGAAAAGTCAGGCTGGCAGAAACGTCAGTAAGTTATCCTACCTAGAGACCACGTTGAGGTCTCTCTGACAAGATTTTTTCTTTTTTTTTTTTTTTTTTGCATGTTTGTTTATTTTTGAGTACATGACCAGGGGAGGGGCAGAGAGAGGTGGAGACAGCATCCAAAGCAGGCTCCAGGCTCCAACCTGTCAGCAGAGAGCCGGATGTGGGTCTTGAGCTCATGAGCCATGAGATCATGACCTGAGCCAAAGTCGGACAGTTAACTGACTGAGCCACCCAGGTGTCACTCTAACCATTTTTAAGAAGTAGATTGTCCTGGCACCTGGGAAGAGGGAGATGGCATCCCCCCAGAAGCTTATATTCCCTGGGAGCTGTGAAATGAAGAGCCCACACTTAGCAGCCTGCTGACAAGTTTCCCTCTGGGCAAAACTGCTCCTGAGGCTGTCACCCTGCGGAGGGAAGGGACAGGCAGCAGGCAGCTAAAGCTGTAATTTATGGGATACAGAGATGGAAGCAGTTCCTCCAAGGAGGCCAACCCCAAGCTTCACAGAGGGCTTAGCTTCTGTCATTTGGGAGCCAGCCTCCCACACCTAGTAATCATCAAGAATGAGTCCATGGTGGGAATGAGTCAAAAGGACACAGGAACCAACTCAAAGGGAAGGGGGGAGGGGGGGCAAGAGGGGGGAAGGGGGTGGGGTTCACTGACCAAATCAGGGTCAATTAGGCACAAAAAATCTCTTAAATGATATGAGATCATAATCTATTGAAAAAAAATTCCCAAGTCCAAGTCCACACTGATATAAACAGCTAAGCAAAAAAAGAAAAGGAAAACTCTCCCTTACTACAAGAATACCAACTACAAAATACAGAAGGGATGATGGCCAGAAGGGATGATGACTGTGAAAACCACACACACACACACACACACACACACACACACGCACACCAGCACCGAGGCAGGAGGGAGCTGTCAGTGCATGCTGAGGTCCGGTGGAGGGAGGTGTTTTCAGAAACAAGATTCTCAGCGAAATCTTAGAACACCTCCCTCCCGCAAAAGACTAACCAACTACAAAGGGGAAAGAAAAATGGAGACTTTAAGGTGGAAAGACCCAGAGGACACCAACGTGACCAGTGACCAAGCTTAACATCTCCAGATATGGGGGGCTGACATCAGGTACCCCTGACGCAATGCACATTCCATCGTTTCCACGCCCCGTCCTGCTAAAAGCTCAGGACCAGAGTCTAGTCACGAGGACAAAACAGATCCTGGTTGAGGGTCATCCTATAGAATATAAAACCTACTCTTTAAACCTGTCGAAGACATAAATGCCAAGGAAAGGTCGAGGAACTGTCCCACGTTGAGGGAGTCTCAAGGGACATGACAACTAATGCAACGCGTGTTCCCGGATAGGATCCTGAATCAGAAACAAAAAGCGCGGTTCTTGGGACAGTTGGCAAACCGCGGGTGAGGTCTGAGCGCTGGATGGTAGCACTGAGTCAGTTAACTTCCTGACTTGAGGAGTTACACGCTAAGCACGTCCTTGGCTGGGAGAATGGCACACTGGAGTGTCAGAGGAGAGAAAACAACCTGTCTACAGTTTGCTTTCAAAAGGTTCAGACAAAGAGTAGATACAATAGAGAAAGAGAGTGAGGGAGAAAGAGAACATGAGCAAACACAAAAGCAATACTTTAACAACTGGGGAATCTGCACAAAGTGGGTACAAGAAGCTCTTTGTACTGTTCCGGCAACATTTATGTAAATTTAAAATTATTTCAAGGTAATTTTGTTTAAATGGGCCAGAAGGATACCTAGCGAACTGTATCCAGCTCTGGATCTCACAGGAAGGAGATGGAGAGACAGAATTTTACCAGAAAAACAACAACAACAACAACAACCACCCAATAGGCAACACACACACACACACACACACACACAAATACAGTAATAACAGAATTGAAGCAGTAACGGTTTTTTCACTATCCCTTACTTTTGCCCTGAGTCAGGGGAGTTCAAGGCATTAATCTAAGTAAGCTGTGCAGGATCAGATTTAGAACCGAAATCCTCAAGACTAAGCAGTACCGACAAAGACGCTCCAGGATAGGACACACCTCTGAAAGTTACGGGTAACCATCCAGTTCACTGAACAAGAGCCGCACAAAGAGGCATGACCTTGCACTGCCTGCAGGGGTCCCTTCTGATTGCTCGGCAGTTGGGACCACCTCTCCACCTCTTCTGGAGTACAGGTGTCCTTCTTCCATAACCACTTGTGTCCCACAGTTACAAACTCTCTTCCAAGTTGGAGCGACAGAACCACTCCATTTCTGCCCACGGAACAAGAGGCAGCCGAGCAGGCCAGTTTCTCAATCAGGAGAGACTGAGATCCCCCAGTGGGGTGTTGTATGCTGAAAGAATAAGAATGTCTTCTCTCCTCCTGGCCAGTCTCCCTCCCCACACATTCCTCCTCACCCCTGCATATCTCCAAAATATTAAAAGTTAAGGCTAGGGTATGCTGTACAGAATATTCTTTAAAAAAATCAACTCCATATTGGTTCAGATACTGTCCCTCTAATTTAAATGAAGAGTGAACTTTTATTCAAATTAGTCTTGAATCTAGCTGCATTTATGACAGGGCCTTAGTCTTTGCTCTGGAAAGTTTGGCTTGATTTAAAAAAAAAAAAAAAAAAAAAAAAAACCCTGGGAAATGTAATTCTCTCCCCATATATAGAATGGAAAGAGTAAAAAACACTAAGCTATAAAATATGTCCAGCATAAATAAGGCACTAAAGTTCTTAATCTGATGAAGCTGAAGTTGGACTGTTTTGTTCTTTTTCTTTACATTTGAATAAAGAAAAGGGATAAAAGCACCTTTAAAAAAGAAGTGAGGGGCACCTGGGTGGCTCAGTCAGTTGAGCGTCCAACTTTGGCTCGGGTCATGATCTCATGGTTCGTGAGTTCCAGCCCTGCATCCGGCTCTGTGCTGTCAGAGCCAGCTTTGGATCCTCTATCCCCCTCCTCGCTCTGTGCCCCTCCCCAGCTTGCGCTCTCTCTCTCAAAAACTAAGTAAAACATTAAAAAATAAAAAGAGGTGGGGCACCTGGGTGGCTCATTCAGTTAAGCGTCCGACTTCAGCTCAGGTCATGATCTCACAGTTCGTGAGTTCGAGCCCCGCATCAGGCTGTGTGCTGACAGCTCAGAGCCTGGAGCCTGCTTCGGATTCTGTGTCTCCCCCTCTCTCTGCCCCTCCCCTGCTCATGTTCTGTCTCTCTCTCTCTCAAAAATAAATTTAAAAATTGGGATGAGCACCGGGTGTCGTATGGAAACCAATCTGACAATAAATTTCATAAATTAAAATAAACAAATAAATCAAAAAATAAATAAATAAAAAGTAATAAATAAAACAAGTGTGTTTTGTGTGTGTGTGTGTGTTTAATCAAAGGCTTTTACGGGTACATAACCTATCATCATTCCTCAGGACAGCTTTGAGGCAGGACTAGTTAGACAAGTGAAAAGCGAAACAATCCTCAAGTCCTATTTCCCATCTTCCTGCCCAGCGAACACCACCCCAGGGAACGGAAGCACGTTACAAAGCCCAACTCCAAAGAGCGTTGTGGTCTAAAGCTTCCCACAGCGCATGGCACAAGGCCGGGGAGTCCGTCCAAACCATTCACGCCACCTGCTAAAGAGGACACAAAAAGGCACCACACGTGATGGGCACTTCAGCCAGGGGCCCACAGGCCATACTAATGAGTCCCCATGCTCTGACCAACTTTCCTTCAGAGAGTCTGGGTTTGGACTTGGGAGTACCATCTAGAAGGGGACTTTCCCAGAGAGGCTGACTGATGGCTCTAAGCAAGGGGCACATATCTCCACCGCTGCTACATCGATTCTCCTTTTGGCAAAGAATTAAATCAATTTTCAAGCATCGGGTGGCCTATACTTAGACTAGAAACCCTTCAGGGGACTCCGGTCAGACCTCTGAGAGAATCCAGAAAGAAAAACTGCATCTTGCACACAGACTCACCCTCTGTACCCTTGCTAGGAATAACACCATCAGACTCCCTGGACCACAGAAGAAGCAGAAGCCTTCATCCTTAGAGATGAACTATTTTCCTATGAGACGTTAAGGAGCAAATTCCCCTTAGGTCTTGACACATGTGGAGAGAACCTCATGTACCCACGTACCTCGTATTCTTCACGCTGGCTTCCCTCTGAGGAAGTCTGAGGAGAGATATGAAGGCAAAAGACGCTCTAACGATAACTTTCGCCAATGCACTGTTTTTTGTTGTTGTTGTTGTTTTAAGTAGGCTTCATGCCCAGCGCAGAGCCTAATGCGGAGCTTGAACTCATGACCCTGAGATCAAGACCTGAGCTGAGATCAAAAGTCAGACGCTCAGCCGACTGAGCCACCCAGGCGCCCCAATGCATTCTGCTTTTGAGCCACACAAACAACACAATTATAATTCCTCCATCAAAGGCAGGTCGGGGCTAATTATCCTGAACTCTGTCAGAATTAGCAAAGCATCTCAACTCCTTTTTCTGTCAATGTCGTTTAATCTTACAACTTCCCATACGCCTTAGCCCAAGCCCTCACAGACAGCTAATAGTTAAGTAGGTAACCAATTTGTAGAAAATCCTCTGGAGGGAATGCGAGGAAACACTAATCCTTCCTTGCATAACGTCAGCTTGAAACAGCATCAATTAGTGGGTCTGTGGTTCACCATTGTGTGTCCTGTGCCCAGTACTGAGTCAGGCGTTAATAAAGATTTGTTGAGTGAATGAATATTGAGGATCTACTTCCCTTATCATGGTGAAGCTCTGGCGTACTGGGACTGTATGCAACTCATCTTTGGGGCATGAAAATCATTTGAGTATCAGCACAGAATGCAACCTAGCCTCATCAGTCATGTCTCAAACGCATCATTGTTCTTTTCTAGGGGCCCAGCTAGTAAAATGTGGGCAAATCTACAAAAATCCCTGTCTTTCATGGGGGGTAGGGAGGGGGTGGGAAATGCCCCTTCTGAAGTGGAAAAAGCAGCATTCCAATATCTACCATCCGGGGAAAGAATTTAACAGGTATTTATTTGCCTGTTATATATAAAGCATCATGGCGGGATTTGCAGGGGGTACAAACATGAATAAAACACAGTCTTTACCCCCCAATCTAGTGAACGGGATAAAACAAAGATACCTGAAGCAATCCCAGAAGCAAACAGAACATTTTCTGTATGTCCAGAGCCTACAGGAATTGAGCGACAGGTACAAGGGGAAATTCATATTCCCCTTTACTTCGACAACATCTGTTTTGAGGTTTTATTTTCAAAAGATTGTTTTTGAGAAGTACATTTAATGCAGGAAGTGAGACAGAGAATAAAAGCATTAAGAAAGAGGAGGTGCTGGGAAAGCAGACAGAGCAAAACAAAATTTAAAGACCAGAATGGATTTTTCTTTAAATCCATGCTTTCTTTAAAAACCACTTGCAAAGGGGCGCCTGGGTGGTTCAGTCGGTTAAGCGTCCGACTTCAGCTCAGGTCACGATCTCGCAGTCCGTGAGTTCGAGCCCCGAGTCGGGCTCTGGGCTGATGGCTCAGAGCCTGGAGCCTGCTTCTGATTCTGTGTCTCCCTCTCTCTCTGCCCCTCCCCCGTTCATGCTCTGTCTCACTCTGTCTCAAAAATAAATAAAAATGTTTAAAAAAATTAAAAAAAAAAAAAAAAACACTTGCAGGGCGCTTGGGTGGCTCAGTCAGTTGGGCGTCCGACTGGTCCAACAGGTCATGATCTCTCGGGGTTCACGAGTTGGAGCCCCGCATCGGGCTCTGTGCTGACAGCTCAGAGCCTGGAGCCTGCTTCCGATTCTGTGTCTCCCTCTCTCTCTGCACCAGCAACCCGCCCCCCCCTCCACCCGCCTTGCTCGTGCACGCTCTCTCTCTCTCAAAAATACATAAACATTAAAAAACCACTTGCAAGGCTGAAGAGCTAAGTATACTGAAGTCAGTAATGACAGTTAAGACTAAACTACACATATTGCAAATCATGAAGGTAATCATGTCTTTTCTTTTAAAGGCAGGCAGAATTATCCAACCCTTTCTAATAGTGAGCTGCCCTGTGCCATGGGAAACAGATTACCCTAGGAAAGGAAACTTAGGAAGGGAAAGGCTGTAAAGGGAAAAGGTGCAAAGAGTTACTGTGTTTGGGAGAAGCCACTTCTTCCCAGGCTCCCCCCAGGGAACCGGAGGCAGCAAAATCAGCAAACTGGAGCCTGGGACCCTAAATGTCAGGGACTGGAAACTGGAATATGAGGCTAGAGGAGGTAGGGTCACATTACACTCAATTTCAATCAGATAAAGTCTCCCACTGAAGTCAATTATAGCTCCATGGCAAGCTACGGAGCCTGGGTTATGACTCATGTAGAACAAAATCTCTCCACTGCCAGGGTGCATTTTATATTCTCACGGGCAGGTCGGAAGAGTAAGGGACGAGTCACAGAAGCAGAACTGACTGGGAGTGTAGGTAGAGACGCGGGGTTGAATCCGGCTCCAGCTCAAACTACATACGTACACACAAACAGCCGTGTAGATTTAACACGAACCATATGACTGTGCTAAGTGCTTTAGAGTATTTATCTCTAGTTGTCACAACAACTTTGGGAGGTAGACATTACCACTCCCATTTTATGTATGTACGTATTTGTATGAATTCACCCCTTTAGAGGGTATAATTCAGTATTTTCAGCATATTCACAAAGCTGTGCACCCATCACCACTATCTAGTTGCAGAACATTTTCATTCTTCAAAAAGAAATCCCATACCCGTTAGCAGTCACTCAATCCTCCTCTCTCCTCACCCACTGGCAATCACACTATACTTCCCATCTTTACAGACTGGCCTATTCTGGGCATTTCCCAGAGATGGACTCATCCAATAGACACCATATTATATCACTACCATTTTACATATGAAGAAACCAAGACTCAAAGCCCAAGTCACACAGTGAATCGGAGGCTGAACTACAATAGGAAACCAGGTCTGATGGAAATGTTTGTACCTGCTTTTCGACCACTATGTGATGCCTCCATATAGGAAGAAACTTGTGAGAGAAAGTGAAAGTTTTCATTACACTTGGGCTAATAAAAGTAGTAAGTAAGAACCACAATTACGACACCATGTCTGCTGAGGATGTACTGAAAAGCTGAGGCAGCTCTTCTAAAACAGACCAGGGAAAACTACTGGAAAGCACACCCCTGTCCCCGTCTCTCACTGTTTCACCCCACAACCCAACTCCTCCCCACCGCTCAGCCCCACGAAGGAGGCAGCCACACGAAACTAGGCTATAAGGAATCTCCTCTCGCCCAATTTTCTGTCTCTTTCCCAGAAGTCACTCTGCCACGTGAACTTTATTACCTATACCAACTTCTGTCTAAGGAGTCCAAGAAAAATGTCTATTTCAAATAAATACGCTAGTGCTTTTCCTCTTCTTTTAAATACTGGCAGCGAGTTTATACGAGGTGTGAAAAAAAGAGGGAGAAGAATGTTGAAGAAACTAAGCTGTTTGCTAACCAAAGGCAAAGAGCTATAAAAAATCTAAGAACTGTGGGGCGCCTGGGTGGCTCAGCCAGTTAAGCGTCCGACTTCAGCTCAGGTCACGATCTTGTGGTTCCTGGGTTCAAGGCCCGTATCAGGCTCCGTGCTGACAGCCCAGAGCCCAGAGCCTGGAGCCTGCTTCGGATTCTGCGACTCCCTCTCTCTCTGCTCCTCTCCCACTTGCGCTCTCTCTCTCTTGAGAATGTATAAACGTTAAAAAAAAAATTTTTTTTTAAATCTAAGAACTGTAACTCACATAAAATGCCTATAATCCAGCCATACCTTACCTTTGTGCCATTTTTCTGCTTTGGGCGTTGCATATGTATATGGTTGAAGACAGGCTGTACCTTTCTAGAGGACTGACTTCAGGACTCCTAGTCCTTTTCATCCCTCATCCAGCATAAACAAATAATAGGTGCACCGTAATGATAATAATTACAATTCTTTTTTTCTTTCTCAGGAGAGAAGTATAGAAGGGAAAGACTGATTCCCACTAACCTAAGGCCAATGCCAATCTCTTTATCTGATTCTTTGTTCCCCAGGTACTTAAATGTTTATTGAATAATAACTGAATAATATTACTGTGGAACACATACACAGCAAGGTGCCAGGCACTGTTCTAAACACAACTACTAACATATATTAACTCCCAACAAGCCTAGAGGTAAGTACTAAATGTTTATTGAATAATAACAGCTAATACTTACATAACACCTTACAAGGCACCGTTCTGAACACGTGCATTAACTCCCAACAACCCTAGAGGCGAGCACCGCTGTTGTAACCAGCGGCTCCGACAACGAGGAAACTGACACAGCACAGCGGTGATGCGGAAGCAGGACGGGAGGAATGCGGCACAGAAGAGGGCATTCCAACCAGACACATTTGAGTCATTCCAATTTCTTAAAATTCATACCTCTATGATATGTTGCAACAGCAAAGCACTCTTTGGATCACAAAACACGAAAAATTTCCCCCTGCTACTTTGTGACACTCCATTCTGCCTTTTATCAAAGAAGTTCTCAAAGCCTTCATGTGGTTACTTCTAAAGCCTCTGACAGAGGAAAGTCAACAGATAAAAGGACTCTCATCCCCTAGACTTAAGTGAAAAGAAGGCCAATGATTTGGGCAGCAGGGGAGGAATGGAATCAAAGAAATTTCACTTGCAATTCTGTTTGCTCTGTATGGGCCAAGCTATTCCTATTTTAAGAGTTCAGTCCCACCTACGTTTTAGCTTCTGAAATATCATGTCCATTACATAACCCTCTAACCTGCCACCCCCCAATAAATACAAAACTGTCAAAATTAATAAGAAAGCAGTATTTTGGCATTCTTCCCATCTCCTCTGTGATTTAAAAGTGAAATAATAAAAATTTAGAGTTACTGGATGATCTTCAGTTGCTCAAATACAACACTACATCCAAACTAAAAGCACACTTCCACTCTGAAATGATGATTAAAACCTTCCAGAGGTTTGTTAAGTTACAAATTGAGTGTTCCTTTCGCTCATGTGTGGAATTTAAGAAACAAACAAACAAAAAATAAGCAAAAAAAAAAAAAAAGAGAGAGAGAGAGAGAGAGAGAGAGAGACAGAGAAACAGAACTGGTGGTTGCCAGAGGGGAGGTGGGTGGAGGGATGGGTAAAATAAAGTAAATTAAAAAAAAAAACGTTCAGTGTTCCTTCTCTTGATATTCCAAGTTCCTATTCAGAAACCAACATTCACAAAAGAAAGTTGAGACAGTCTCTGAGTGGACTTGACCTTGTAACGATAGTCCGTAAAAGGAGGACACAAGAGCTAGTTGTCTTTTTAAGGAGTAAGGTTTTAAATCTACTTTCTAACACAATTACCTAAACAACTGGGAAAATGGCCATTCCCAAAATATACAGAGTTAGGCGCCGCCTCACTGATCTTCCCTGATGCTCATTTTCACCTCCAAAGATAAAACTCTCCCTAGGGATGGGAATGGGAGCACTTTCTGGAACAAAACCAAACTATTCCCAGTCCAGTCATCTGCACCCTACCCTGGTTTTTGTTTCAGATGAATAGACTAGAGAGGGTGAAGAGAGTTAAATACAATATGCAAAGGGGCGCCTGGGTGGTTCAGTCGGTTGAGCAACTGACTTTGGCTCAGGTCACAATCTCACAGTTTGTGAGTTCAAGCCCCGCCTCGGGCTCTGTGCTGACAGCTCGTAGCCTGGAGCCTGCTTCGGATTCTGTGTCTCCCTCTCTCTCTGCCCCTCCCCTGTTCGTGTTCTGTCTCTCTCTGTCTCAGAAATAAATAAACATTAAAAATTTTTTGAAAAAAATACAGTACGCAAAGATTAGTTCGTGGTGCAGTCAACTAGAAAAGCCAGTGAGGCAAAATTCAAAGGGTACGTTTGTCTTTCTTAACTTGGCTTTTTAAAGAATAAAAACAAGAGCCTGTCAAGGTGCCTTGAAAACCTCCATCTCTCTGCGATGAATCTACTCCCTGAATCTACTCCCTGATGGTTTTTTTGTCTCCTTCGGTAGTGATTCTAAAATAAGCAATTGTTATCAAATAACAGCGACAGAGGACTCTTTTAGGTAAGCTCTAAGAAAAACCTGGGAGCAGGAAAGCTGCTGGAAAGCACTGCTATGGGAGAGGGTTAAAGTACACATTCTGAGGATCATCTCTGAAAACATTAGCCCTTCTTGCCAATTTTCTGACAGCCTCTATAGGTCCATTTTCAGAACGGCAAATCTCTGGGCTGACGATGTCAAACCACCACTCCAGAAAAGCTACCGTGCTTTCCTCCCCGTTGTATTACTTCCAAGCTCACTAAGTGGAAGAATATTATTTAGGACCAGATCAGATTCTTATTATCTTACTTTCTTTCATCGCCATTTCTGGAGTCTCAGACAACTGGAGGATATGAAACATGGCAACTTCGGAAACACAGAACCCAACACACAAACTCTGAAGAGCTCAACAATTCATTCTGGTCTGAGCCTCATGCTCAAATTCGCTATTAGCATCTACATTTGTGCTTCCACAGGTGTGTCTGTAGACCACTTGCAACAGAATCCCGGCAGCGTTTTATGTTTAGATTCTCAGGACCCACCCACAAGACCGTCCCCATCTGTGGGGTAGAGCATGAGACATTTTTAAGGCTAATTTGGTTTGAGTACACACTTAAGTTTGAGAATCACTAAATTAAGCCCACTGTCTTACTTGCTGTGCTGTCCCCAGGGTACCTGTCCACATGGGATGCCAGTCCCTTCTCCCTTCCCACCTATTTCCTAATTAGACGCGCTACTTAACAAACCCTCCGGATCGCCACCAAAAAGCAGTTGAAGAGGAAGCAAGAAATTGGGAAAGATCAAAGGCCCTGCACGATTTTAAGTGCTTTAGGGACTCTAGCACATCCCAGGGAGAATCAAGTCACGAAGTCTCAGGACCAAACAACAACCCGATCTCTCCCCAACTTCTTCGACATAAGCACGAGCAACCCCTCAGGCACCCTGGCACGTCAGATAGGGATTTCCTTTAGCGACCCCAGCCCCATTTACAGTACACTCCTTACTTCTTCACAGTTTTCGTGCAAAAGCATTTCACGTAAGCACACACACATACACCACATACACATACACAATCCACTACAGTTCCCTGGACTCCTCGGGCTCCTGGGGCACCCTGCCTGCTGCCCTTCCTCCGGGCGTCCACCTCCTCCATCCCTAGGCGGGTCTCCGACCTCAGCCGCCCACCCCCTCCCACCCCCACTCCCCGCCCCTGCGCACGGCCGGTTGTTGCGAAGCGCGCTCCTGGCACTCTCGCCGGCCTCCGAGCGCCCCTCGCCCACCCCCGCCCCGGGGGATGCCCGCCCACGGCCTCGCGGATCCGGCCGGCCCAGGCCCGGAGACCCGGCCACGCCGCCCCTCTCCCACTTTGCGCCCCTTCCCGGCTTGTTTTGCAGGGACAGGGGTGCGGTCCGCCCACCGCCTTGCTCCTCCAGCCCTGCCTCCGCCGCGGCTGCCCTCCTTACCCGCCTGCAGCCCGGTCTCGGCGACGTCGCCGGCAGGGCCGCGCTCGGCCCCGCCGTCGTCGCCCGTGGGGGAGGAGGGACAACTGTGGTTGTGGGAGCACTTGATGTCGCGGAAGAACTTCTGGGTTTCGCGCAGGTTCTGCCGCAGCCGGCCCAGGTAGCGGCGGTAGCGGCCGAAGCCCCGGCACAGCTCGCGGATCATTCCGCCGCCGCCCGGGCCGGGACCCGAGACGGGCTCGCTCGCCCATGGCACCCCGTCGCCCTCCATCGCCCCGGCCCGTTCTGTCCTGGCGGCTCGGTCCCCGGCCCGCTGGCCCCGCTTCCCTCCTCCCCGCCCCCCAGTGCTTCGGGGAGGAGGAATCCACCCCCTGACGCCCCCGCCTGCAGTCGGCCGGGCTTCCGACCTCCGTCACCGCCGTTGAAAACAAACCAACCCGCAGTGCGCCGCCAACGGAACCTTTATCTCCACTCTCCGGGAGAGTGAGGGAAGGATCACTGGAGCGCGCAGGCCCTGCGCGGGATCTCCTGGGATTTGTAGTCTGGGCGGGGGCGGGCTACGAAACCTGGAGACCGTGGACAGGGCTGACTCCCGGTGGAACCTCGCCCGTTTTTGTGCGCACACGCTCTCCTCGTTTCAAAACGTGTTCCCGCGCCCTGCATAGAGAGGAGAGAGAGGAGGCTGCAGAATCCCGCGTCAGCAGAAGTGGGGTGTCTTCGTGAAATCAGAGCAAAACATTTCAATAGCAGAGAGAAGGAAGGAAACAAGACTGAGGCCAACGATGTCTCCATGGCTACCCTAAACGGTTCTCACTTTCCGGATACAGTAGATAGTGGAGAATCGACTGAAAATACCCTAAAAATAGGGAAACGGTTCTTGTTTATATTGCGCCCTCTTTCTCTCCAGGTGTGGAAAAGGGGGATGTGAAAGGGTCGTTAAAGAGCTTTAAACCGAAGTCCATTGGTTTCTGGAAGTAAAGGAACTGGGCTGGGTTAGGGGAAGTTGAGGTTTGCAGTTCCAAACCAGTTCTGATTATCTTAACTTGGCTTCTGCTAATAGAGACTTTTATTGCCACAGACTGCCACAGAGCCCTGGACACAATTACAGAGGAGACAAAACTTCACAATCACCTCCTTTTCACCTCCTGCTTTCTCTTCCCCTCTTCTCCAGGCACAGAGTTTTCCTGTCTTTCTTGCTGTCCAAAGATTCCCCTCTTTCACGCAGGCCAGACCTCTGCTGGATCGTGTAGTTCAACTGCATTTAAGAGGAGACTTGAGTTTGAGTTTGAATGCCTCCAGCGTCTTGTCTTGGGATCTATGAAATAAGGGTCTAGGCTTGTTGATCTTGCTTCAAAATGTTTGCTTCTGTCTCCCAACCTCTCATCCCTTGAGTGCAAGGGCTCTTAGCAGAGTGATGTCATGATAATTGGGTTAATTCAATGTTAAAATGTGAGGGAGCTTTAAGTATTTTATGAAAAGGGGTCACTGGTTCACATGAATCTCTGCTTGGTAGGTGGGTGTGAAGGACTACAGGTCTGGAGAGAGCCTCAGACTCTTTTGCGCTCCTTCCCATTTACTTACATATTCTCCACCAGCCACTCCTCATTTTTTGCAAGACCCCCATGCAACCTCTAAAAGACTCAGTAAAACACAAATGAAAATACAAAACGGAACGTTTAACACAAGATGGCTGATACTATTTCAAAGAAGCAGCAGCAGCGAGGTAGCAAATCAGTGTGTGAAAATTTTGCCACATACAATCATTTCATTTTTTTTTTAATGTTTCTTTATTTTTGAGAGACAGAGAATATGAGCAGGGGAGGGGCAGAGAGAGGGGGGCACAGAGAATCGAAAGCAGGTTCTGCACTGAGAGCAGTGAGCCCTATGCGGGGTTGAAACTCACATACTCTGAGATCATGACCTGAGCTGAAGTCAGACATTCAACCGGCTGGGCCACCCAGGCGTTCCTCCACGCACAATAGTTTCTAACAAAGAAGATCAGATAAGAGAGTATTCGGGCTAGAGTTGTCCAGAAAGGGATTTGGGAATTAATAACTATCTTAAAGAAGTAACATTTGGAAAGGTGGAAGTCATGAGGGAGAGCATTATGTTAGGTAAAGGCCATGGAGTTCATTCTTTAAAAAACTATTCATTAGTAGTTTATTTTATTTTATTTTTAAGTTTATTTATTTTGAGAGAGACAGAGACAGTGCAAATTGGGGAGGGGCAGAGAGGGGAAGAGAGAGAGAATCTCAAGCAGGCTCCATGCTGCCAGTACAGAGCCTGACTCGGGGCTTGAACCCACGAAACTGTGAGATCATGATCTAAGCCCAAACCAGGAGTCAGACGCTCAACCAACTGAGCCACCCAGGCGCCCCTGTCAGTACTTTATTTTTAAAAGAATGGGGCGCCTCGGTGGCTCAGTCGGTTAAACTTACGACTTCTGCTCAGGTCATGATCTCACACAGTGTGTGAGTTCGAGCCTTGCAGCAGGCCCTGTGCTGACAGCTCAGAGCCTGGAGCCTGCTTCAGATTTTGTGTCTCCCTCTCTCTGCCCCTCCTCGACTCCCTCTCTCTCTCTCTCTCTCTCTCTCAAAAATAAATAAACATTAAAATTTTAAAAAATAAGTAATATAAGCCTGTAGTATAAATTCAAATGCTACAAAGGTTATACAAGGGAAAACTAAGTCTTTCTTCTAGCCTGTCTCCAAGTCACCTAGTTCCCCTCCCAGGAGGTAGCCCTCTTGGAGGTGTAGGTATGTGTCTTTAAACTCAGACGGGGGCACCTGGGTGGCTCAGTTGGTCGGGTGACCAACTTCATCTCAGGTCATGATCTCGCAGTTTGTGAGTTCGAGCCCCGCGTCGGGCTCTGCGCTGACAGCTCGGAGCCTGGAGCCTGCTTCGGATTCTGTGTCTCCTCCTCTCTCTGCCCCTCTCCTGCTCACATTCTGTGTCTCTCTGTCTCTCAATAATAAATAAACGTTAAAAAAAATTAAAAAAAAAAATAAACCCAGATGATAGCACAGTATACTTACTCTATTCTGCCCTTCCAGGCTCTCCTGTACCAAAATATACAGATCTGCCCCATTCTTTTTAACTGTATAAATATGCTACCATATGGATTGGTATGTTTTATTTAACAAGTCCTCTATTGATAGGCCTTTAGGTTTTTGGCAGTCTTTTTGGTATTACAAACAATACTGCCATCACAAAGTTTCTACATAATTTAACATACATAATTTAACAATTTGAATATGTGTATGTCTCATCTCTATTTTTGATCTGCTGAGGAAAGTGATCATTTTGTTTGTTTCCTGCTACTTAAAATCTTAAATATGCGGGTAACATGAACTCTTCCTAAATCACAGTCAGCTACATGTGAAAGTACGTATTTTATTCAAACATCCAATTCTAAGGACAACTGGGAGAGAATGAAAGTTTAAATGGTGTCAAGAGAGGATTCAAGTTCAGATAGGAAAATGTTCCTTAAAACTGAGTTGGGGCGCCTGGGTGGCTTAGTCACTTAAGCATCCAACTTCTGCTCAGGTCATGATCTCATGGTTCATGGGTTCATGAGTTCATCAGTTCCTGGGTTTGAGCCTGCCCCTCCCTTGCTCACTCACCCACCTCTCTCAAAAATAAATAAAGATTTTTTAAAAACTTTATTTATTTTTGAGAGAGTGACAGCGTGTGAGCAGGGGAGGAGCAGAGAGAGAGAGGGAGACGCAGAATCCGAGGCAGGCTCCAGGCTCCAAGCTGTCAGCACAGAGCCCGACGCAGGGCTTGAACTCACAACCTGTGAGATGATGACCTAGCCGAAGTCGGTCGCTCAACCGACTGAGCCACCCAGGCACCCCAATAAACATTTTTTTTTAAGTGATGAAAGTTAAACAGTTAATGAGGATGAACACATAGATCCACTTATGTTCTCTCCTAGTACACCACTAAAATGACAGTAATGAGATTTTTTTAATTTTTTTTATTTTAATTTTTGTTATTTATTTTGACAGAGTGAGAGCAATCTGGGGAGGGTCAGAGAGGGAAAGAGGATCCCCAGCAGGCTCCACGCTGTCAGCGCAGAGATGACACAGGACTCCAACCCACAAACTGTGAGAGCATGACCTGAGCTGAAACCAAGAGTCAGACACTTAACTGACTGAGGCACCCAAGGTGCCCCAGTGATGGGATTTTTTTTTAATTTTTTTTTAATGTTTATTCATTTTTGAGACAGAGAGAGACAGAGCATAAATGGGGGAAGGTCAGAGAGAGAAGGAGACACAGAATCTGAAACAGGCTCCAGGCTCTGAGCTGTCAGCACAGAGCCCAACGTGGGGCTCGAACTCACAGACCACGAGATCATGACCTGAGCTGAAGTCAGACACCCAACCGACTGAGCCACCCAGGCTCCCCAGTGATGGGATTTTTAAAGCATGAACCCACAATAATGAGTGGAGTCAGTAGGACAAACAAAAACAAAGAAAAGTAGAAGCTGGAAAGCAGATGCACAAGCATTAACTAAGTTACCAACCTGGAGAACCTGAATCCTAAATCCAAAATGGAACCAAACTGAGACCCCACCTGATTTATACTGCAGACTCCCTCAAGTCTCCACACTTGATCACTCACAGTAGGTCCCCGTGCCGCCCACTGTGGGGATATAGAAAAGCGGACCATCTACAGGGTGTACTCTGGGCATGGGTCAAAATAAGAATTTTTAAAGCTATTTAAGATCTCCAGGTTACTCCTCCCTTCTTCAACTGCTGCCCTCCTTCTTCTAAAAGGAGACTGAAGTATTTATTCTCCAGAGATGGTTGAATAGGAGTCTCCGTATAAATAAGGAGATTAAGTGGATTTATGGATATCGGATGCTAAGATTCCCAGCCCTCTTCTTCCATTCAATTCCTAGATCTCTGGCTACCAGACATTTACCTTCCAGAGAGGAAACGTGACTTGTGTTCTTCAAGGAATCTGACTATACCAAGAGGAAAAACCAAAAGATACTGACATCAGGACAGAGATTTTTTTTTTTTAACTTTATTTACTTTGAGGGGTGGGGGAGAATCTCAAGCAGGCTCCACACTGTCAGCGCAGAGCCTGATGCGGGGCTTGAACCCACAAACCGTGAGATCATGACCTGAGCCCAAACCAAGAGTTGGATGCTCAACCAACTGAACCATCCAGACCCCCTGAGATTTTTTTTTTAATGTTTATTTATTTTTGAGTAAGAGAGAGACAGAGCACAAGGAGGGGAGGGGAAGAGAGAGAGGGAGGCACAAAATCCGAAGCAGGCTCCAGGCTCCAAGCTGTTAGCAAAGAGCCCGATGCAGGGCTTGAACTCACTAACCATGAGATCATGACCTGAGCCGAAGTCAGATGCTTAACCAACTGAGCCACCCAGGCGCCCCAAGATTTTTTCAATTGAAATTAACTGACATTGAAATTTATTAGTTACAGGTACACAACATAATGATTCAATATTTGTGTATATTGCAAAATGATCATCACTATAAGTCTGGTTAACATCCATCACCATACCTAGTTATGGAATTTTTTCTTGTGATGAGAAGTTTCAGGACTTACTCTCTTAGCAACTTTCAAATATGCAATACAGTACTTTTACCTCTAGTCAGCATGCTGTAGGTGACATCGCCATGACTTCTTTGTTTTACAGTTGGAAGTTTATACCTTTTGACTCCCTTCACCTACATTGCCCCATCCCCCTGCCCTGCCTCTGGCCACCACCAATCTAGAACACAAATTTTTTTCTGGCTTATTCACTGCTCTATCTCCAGCACCTAGAACAGTGCCTGTCACTTAGTAGGTGTTCCTACTAAGTGATATTTGCTGAATGAATGCATGTTCACTCTAGATATTTTTAAATATTCGGGAAAGCACAAAGGAGAACATAAAACCACTCGTGTTTCTACTATCCAGTAAGAACAAGTTCCTCTTGGAACTAAGACAAGTTCCTCTTGGTTAGATGATTTGATTTCTAGAGAGATTCCAAAGTCTTTTTTTTTAAGTTTATGTATTTTTATGTTATTTATTTATTTTTATACTTTTTATTTCTTTTAAGTAGGCTCCATGCCCAATATGGGCTTACATTCATGACCCTGGGATCAAGAGCCGCATGCTCTCTCCTGACCGAGCCAGCCAGGTGCCCTGAGATTCCAGAGTCTAGATCCTTATGTTAATGTAGGTGGGAATCAGGCACTTTTGCAGAACACCAAAAGTAACATTTATTTCTGCAGTGTGAATTAGGAACGAGTTTACTAAGAGAAAGAATAACTGTTTTCTATTATGCAACATAAAATCACAATCACAAATCCAAGAATTTTGGGGGTGCCTCCTGGCTCAGTCAGTAGAGCACGGGACTCTTGATCTTGGGGCTGTGAGTTCAAGCCTCGTGTCGGGTGTAGAGATTACTCACTGCTGCCAGCACCAAGCCCACTTCAGATGGAACCTCTGTTCCCCTCTCTCTCTCTGCCCCTCACCCACGTACGTGTGTGCGTGTGTGCAAGTGTGCGTGTGTGCGTGTGTGTGTGTGCGTGTGAGAGATGCTGGCAGTGCTGCAGAGCAGTGCTTCTCAAAGTTTAACAGTCACAAGAATCATGCAGGTATCTTGTTAAAATACATCTCTGATTCAGTAGGTCTGGGGCATGGCTTGGGGTGCCACCTTTATAACAAGTTCCCAGGGGATGCCAATGCTGCTGGTCTGGGGACCATACTTTGGGTAGCAAGGGTGTATAGAGACAGAACAGGAGTGAGCAAAGTCTCATGGTTAAGGACATAGGTCTAAGAGTCAAAGAGACCTGCATTCAAATCCTAGCTCTACCCCTTCCCATTTGTATGCTTTGGAGACATTAACTTACTTTCTTTCGGTCTTCTTTCCTTATCTGAAAATGGTGAGCATTAAAAGAGTAATGCCAGGGGCACCTGGCTGGTTTAGCAGGTAGAACATGTGGCTCTCAGTCTCGGGGTTTTAAGTTCAAGTCCCACACTGGGTATAGAGATTACTTAAAAATATTTTTTTTTAAAGGAGCAATGCCAATTGTAAATCTCAAAGCATGTAGGGTTAAAAAAAATTTCTAAGCAATATCTAACACAGGAGAAGAGCTCAATAAATGGCAACTGCTTTTATCAATTGTGTTATCATTATTACAAACCTAAATTCTTGTCCTGACTGGCTACTGTATAAACTTGGGCAAGAGATTGGCCCTTCTGAGTCTTGGTTTTCTCATCCATCAAATGGGATAATAATAGTGCCCACCTCAAAAGATTATGAAGATTAAAATGGGAAAAACTATTAAAAATGCTTAATACAGAAACCAGCACATAGAAGGCACTCAATAGAAATTCACTGAGGTTATGATTGCTGTAAGCCTTGGTTCTGACCCTGTCTCTGTGACTTTTGTTAAAAGAGAGAATCCTATGATTGTGTTCAACATCACTGTGTTGGTGGAGGATGGAATGAGCCATAGTAAATGAAAGCGCTTTGGAAATAAACTCCTGTAAAAATTTAAGGAAAAACACGAGAGTCAGAATCTGACCTGAGTTCCAGCCCTGGATATGCTCATACATACTTTGTGATCTTAAGCAAATTACTTAACTGCTTGGAACCTCAGTTATTTCATCTGTATAGCAGAGCTAATAATACCTATCTCACAGGGTCATGAAGATTAAATTAAATAATGTGTAAAGCACTTAGTACCTTGCCTGGCACATAAAAGTGCTCGATAAATGTTTTCTTTCCTGTATACAGTAATTACGTTCAGGATTCTGTATTTTTCCAAGGAGGATAGCATTCCCAAAAATATTTTGCTCTTGTTTGTGAGATTCCTTCTGTGAAGATTTATTAACTTGAACATGAAAGGTCTATAAAACTGAACTGCTAAATGTATCCTATTTAATTATACATCAAATATCATTCCAATGCTGAATATTTCATCAGTGGCATCCCTGGCTGTTGGGAGGTAGAGCATGGGGAAGAAAAACAATCAATTAAAAAGAATTTGGTATAACCCCGGGTAGAAATCATCTTTGTTTTACTGCCAAGTAGAGCAAAATTTCCAGAATTTTTTTAGAGTAACTGAAGTAACTGACCCAAAGCTTACTAGAAGCAGCCTCAGACATAGTTTTGCTACAATTCATTTCTCATCAGTAAGATTAGAAGATTGCTGTTGCTTTTTCAAGTCTAAATGGCTTTTCACCCTTTTTGCACCCCGTTGCCTGACACTTCCAGTGGAATCTATTTTTGGTTAGTTTCCTTACTTGGCCAGAATAAAACCTCGCCACAAGTTTTTATTCTTGTGTCTCTCCGCTAATCTTGGATGAAGATAGATAGATGGAAATCCACATGAAATACCTTTTCTATGTCAACATTATCCTGATAGAGGTTTCCTAGAAGGTTTTCTGGGTTCTAGACATATTCCAACTGGCTTAGTAGGTGTTTATATGTGCCGAACACAATGCCTCATACAAAGAGGGTCCTCAGTATATATTAGCCAAAAGAAAATATTTCTTTCATATCATCCTCCTGCTACCCCCTGGCTCATGAATCTAGCTCTGCAGAGAAAGTGGTTTAATGGAGGTGGGAAGTAGCATTCTGAAGCAAAGGTGGATGAAGGCATCCCGGTCACAAGAACCTTCTCCACCCCCAAATTGTAGAGACAGAGACCAGTATCTATCAAGTGTCACATAAACCTCTAAGTGCTTGGAAAACAGGTCCTGGAACCTAGTTGAGCCACCTTTCTGTATGTCAGTGTTTAAGGTTCCCATCATTTTCCTAGAGCTGATTCCAGAGGAATCAGGACTCTTATCCAAATAGGACTTAGGAATCCACTTAGGCAAGTTTCCTGATGAGACGTACACACACTTCCTACACAGGGCATATGCAGTTTTTTAAGGGCATGGAGGAAGAGGGTCGCCTGGATGGCTCAGTCGGTTAAACGTCTGACTCTTGGTTTCAGTTCAGGTCATGATCTCACAGTTTGTGAGTTCAAGCCCCGAATCAGGCTCTGCACTGACAGCGTGGAACCTGCTTGGGATTCTCTCTCTCTCCTCTCTCTGCCCCTCTCCTGCTTGCTCGCTATCTCTCTCTCTCTCTCAAAATAAATAAATAAACTTTAAAAAAAAAAAAGGGTACGGAGAAAGAAAAGAGAAAAATTGTATTACATTTAAGACATCATAAAAATAAGTACATTTCAGATGAAATTTTCAATAGTCCACGATCCTAGCATAAAACTTACAATTCTTTCTTAGCACTCCCTTCCTATCTTTATCCGTGGTTTACCCAAATTTTATCCATATAGTTTATATCATCTTTAATTCTTATAATAACTCTGGAAGGATGGATTTTATTTATTTATTTATTTATTTATTTATTTTTAAAGTTTTTGTTTATTTATTTTGAGAGAGAGAGAGAGAGTGCGTGCGCACACGAGCATGGGAGGGGCAAAGAGAGAGGGAATCCCAGGCAGGCTCCATGCTATCAGCACAGAGCCCAACTCAGGGCTGGAAACCACAAACTGTGAGGTCATGACCTGAGCCAAAATCATGAGCCGGATGTTTAACCAGCTAAGCCACTCAGGTGCCCTGAAAGATGGATACTTTAATCTTTATCTTTATATCTTTATAATCTTTAAATGTGGAAACTGAGACTCAGGTTAAGCAGTGTGTCTAAGTCCATACAGCTAATAACACATGTTTGCCTGACTCCGGAGCTCTTATTCTAGCTCAAGACAATTTTTCATTCTAATGCTTTCATTTTAGGTTATTTCAAAAAGGCTTTTTGTGTTTCTATATACTTATCATACATATCTCTTTCAATAGCATCATAACATTCCATTACATTCTTACACCATTGTTATTCACCCACTTCCTAATCTTGGGCATGTAGGTCCTTTCAGGTTTTCCACTGCTATAAACAATGCTCCTTTATATATTTTCTGTTGTGTTGTTGCTTTGTTTTCCTCTTTTGAATTATTTTCCAGGAGGGTATTACTGGGTGAAAGGGTGCAGACATTTATATATTTTTAGCTATTTATATTACTGAATTGTACTAAGTCATTGCATCTTGAAAGAGAATATTATCTTCCTCCACCAGCACCCTGTGAGAGGCATAAGGCAAGCCCGGATGGATTCATCAATGAAAACAGCCCTTTGTCCCTCTGTCTGCTTGGGGATGCCCTGGGGCCATATGAAACTCCCTGAAAATGATCTATGACATAATCCAGAATAAGATCTCACATGGGGTAGTGTGATTCCCCCTCCCCAGGAAAGGCTTCCTTGATTTAGTTGTGTTTTTCTTTTTGCAGTCACAAGATCAGGTTTTTTCCAAGCAACTGACACTTCCCCCTTGATTCAGACTGTAGCTCTCCGTTCCTGTGCTGGGAAAAAGTGTGGGAGCTGTTAGAAAGAGAGCCTACACTTCAACTCTTGGTTTGCCATTCCAAACTAGCTGCAAAGGGTCAGGATATATTACACCAAGGAAAGGAAGTCCTGACAGAGCCAAAAACGATTTTACAAACAGTCAAGAGGAAGTGAACATGGGAAAAAGTCATACCAGAATAAGAAAGCCCTGTTTCAACGGGTGGGCAGTAATTTTGAGAGATATACTAATTTCTCTGCATCGTAGTCAACTTACTTGGCAAAGTACCATTTGAACTTACAGAAAGGTTTAAGCTGAAATTATATGGCACATGAAAGGCACTCAAATGATAGCTGTTGCTATTATTAATAAGTGTGGTGGCCATAGCATAGCCTAGACAACAGTGCAGTGGGCATTGTGGGAGAGGGATAGTCACTGAAGGCAAGCAGAACCGGTTGGGCTAGCTCTTCCTAGTCAGGTGACCTTGGCCAAGTTCTCATCCTCTTTGAGCCTCAGTTTCCCATCTGTGAAACGGAGGTTACGAACTCACCTACAAAGTTTGTTTTTAGCCTAAATGAGAGTTTTTGACAGGCAAATAGTAAGCGCTCAATAAACAGCAGATATTACAAATTCACAAATCTATCAAAAAATGTGATCAACTGCGCTCCCTTTGGCAGCACAGAGACTACAATTGAAACGATACAGGGAAGATTCACACGGCCCCTGTGCAAGGATGACGCACAGATTCGCGAAGCGTTCCAGATTTTCTGATTTAAAATAGATCTACATGTTTATTGAATTAAAAATTATAATACGTGTGATCCACCAAGTCTTGCCCTACATCAGTGGTTCTCAAACTTCAATGTGCGTAAGAATCACCCCAGAGCCTTGTTTCAAGTGCACGTTTCAAGCTCCACACCCCTGGAAATTTTGTCTCCGTCCATGTGGTGTAGGGCCTGGGGAGCTGCGTACATAACTAAATTCCGAGGTGTTTGCTGTCGCTGGTAATCCATGGACCATACTTTTTTTTTTTTTTTAAGATTTTCTTTTTTTAATGTTTATTTATTTGAGAGAGAGAGAGAGAAAACATGAGCAGGGGAGGGGCAGAACAGAGAGGATCTGATTGGGCTCTGTGCTGACAGCTGAGACCAATGGGGGGCTGGAACCCATAAACCACGAGATCGCGAGATCGTGACCTGAGCCGAAGTCTAACGCTTACCCAACTGAACCACCCAGGCACCCCAATGCACCATACTTTTTGAGAATCACTAGCCTATGGTCTCCGAGAATGAAAAGACAAAAATGTTTTTCCCATCACTACTATGCCATAAAAACTCTGTAACATGCAGACGTAAAACTGAAGAGATCCAAATATTTAATGATTCTATTTACAAGATGAGTTATATAGTTTTTACCTACTTCAAGATTTCCGAATGAATCATCATAAAGTAACATTGTATGCTTTAAAAAATTTTTTTAATGTTTATTTTTGAGAGAGAGACAGAGTGCATGCAGGGGAGGGGCAGAGAGAGGAGACACAGAATCCAAAGCAGGCTCCAGGCTCTGAGCTGTCAGCACAGAGCCTGATGTGGGGCTTGAACCCACAAACTGTGAGATCATGACCTGAGCCGAAGTCGGACACTTAACTGACTGAGCCACTCAGGTGCCCCTGTATTCTTTTAACACCCATGATATGGATAAATGTGTGCAAATACCTCTTCCTCAGAGTTCTTTTCAATCCCTTGTAGAGACCTCTCTCTCCCTTTTGCTCAGGTTCTTAATTAATCATCTCCCCCCGGGAATGCTGACAGATAGTACCATTTCAATCTTTCGTTGTTTCACGTTTTGTTTGTGCCTTTTATTTTCCCAACTGGACTTTAAGTCCAAAGGCCGAGGCCAATGTCTTTTATCGTTCTCTATCTTCCATGAGCATCTTGTAAAGCCTTTGTACCTGAAATGTGTTTCATAAATTTCTTTGAGTGAATGCAGATATATTTAACAGTAGACTGGTACTCACTGGTAAATTCTTTACCACAGGAGTGGCTCAGAAAATTAGGGCTGTGAAGGGTGAGCTATGATGCTTTTTTACGGTTAGAGTCGGACAGAGCAGGGGGCAGATTTCAGGCCTATGAAAGTGAGAGAATCTCCCTGAGCCTGTTTCCTTATCTGTACAGTGGGAATAACATTTACCTTGCAGAGCGGTTGTGGGGATTAAGACAGCGTTTGCAAGGTTCCTAGCAAAACGCCCAAACACCTGAGTTCTCTTTCAATGGTAACTCCTCGCTCTTACTATCATATCTTAAAGTACCACGTAGAATAATCGATGTAACTGCCATAGATATCTATCTGCAGGTGTAAAATAATAAACTGATTCTCTTTGACCAAAGCTGATATTTTCTCTTTTTCCCTTTTTTCTCTTCTGTCATTTTTATTTATTTATTTTTTTTTAAGGGCTGGCCTCTTCAGCTTTAAGTAACAGCTCGTGCAGAGGTTTGTATGGATTCCCTACAGAGATGGAAAAGGACACAAGGCAGCCATTTTACCAGTCCCAGGCGTCCACACAGAGCAGTACAATCAGGGTTTAAGTTTACACTTCACAAACCTCCTCTGTTCATAGTCATGATTATTGCGACTTTCCTCTCATTACTAGGGAGCAACAAGCACCCAGAATGAAGAATATGCAATCCTACCTGAAAATGAGATGTAGGAACTTCCACCTTTTTGTAACACAGGTCAGGAGATTGACAAGTCCAGGGAATGAGCTGAACATTGGGATCTCCCACGCAGGTTGTGGGAATGCTGTGAGAGACAGGGTCGCAGAGTGGCAATGTGTTTGGTTCTACTCTTTTAAAACAGCCAGTTAGGTATCAGAGACTCTATGCTATGGAGGGAAGAACATATACAATTTTGAATGAAAATAGTAATTACAGTTTTATCTCTAAAGGAAAAAAAAAAAAAAAAAAAAAAATGGAAACAACAAAGTATCCCAGAATAAGATAGATAGCGGTTAAGTAAACTACGACATATTCACTTGATAGAATGGGAAGTAGTCACTTAAAATATTTGCTTAAGACATATTTCCATATGGAATAACACGGAGAATGTAACAATATGTAGATAATGATTCTGAGTACATTTTAAGAAAAAAAAACAATAAAATTTGGTATAGACTCAGAGCTTTCTCCAACTCACGAGAGATGCAGACAGAGCCTGCCCGGTCCCGTCTGCCTCTTAGAACAGCCAATAAAAAACCTGTATTTAGGTGGTGGGATTGTGACGTCTTCGGCGATCCAGCCAATCTCCCTGACGATTATTTGCATAGTTTACTTCTCCTAACCCAACGGAACCCAATTTTTTTTCAGGGGAGCATTGAGTGGCAGTGGAAATCTCTAAAAGGAAGAGAGGAAAATTACATTAACAAAGGAATATTTATAATGATGTTGGTATCAAAATACAGTGATCAAAATTATTATATCTGGTCTCAGTAGAGAGTACTTTTACTTCCTAAGCTAAGCGCTCTTCTTATGTGTTAAAGCTTAAAACAGCTGACAAGTATTACCCATTTGATGTTTAAAATGTTTTTTAAAGAATTCCTATGGAGTAGGAAACAGAATTTCCTTGGATAATCTGCAAGCCCCTTGCTAATGGCAAAAAGAGTAGCCTTTTGGAAAAAGAAAAGAAAAACCTTATTCTATGCTTACCTGTTGATCTTGGCACCTTATCCTCTATAATTAAAGCTTCATCAGTTTATCAAGATAATTAGCTGGCTGTTGACATGGGAGCAGGGTTCCATAACCCTGATCTTTATCCTTCTTGTTTATATATTTACTGGTTTAGCCTATATGATACTACCAGGAGAACCCCCCCCCCCCCACTTTCATTAGCCTAACTGGGATTTCCTTTCACAAAAAGCATTAAGGTTAGTGAGATAATTCTTTTTTTTCATGCGGCAGACTGGGGGCTTAGATAAATCTGTTAATTATTTTTGTTTTATTCAGGTTTACTGAGAACATCTATGTTTTGAATGTTTTCATGTGCATTATCTATTTTTAATCCTTAGGATAACCAGGTGGGAATAGATCTTATTAGCGCCTGTTTATAGATGACAAAACCAAGGGTGAGAGAGGTTAAGTGATTTGGTTGCCCAAGAATACACAGGGAGTAACAGAACTGGAATTCTCACATGGACAGTCTAACACCAAGACCCGCGTTCTTCCTGAGACACTATGTTATCTATTATTTGTAATTAAGCAGCGGTGTCAAAGAAAAATGGAAAATCTACTCTTGCATACCAAACATAATCTCCTACATCGCAAATCTGCACATTTTTGTCTTATCTTGAACATCAAGACATCCTATGTGCCTATATTTTTCCAAAGAAGCCTAGAACACAAGAATGATCCATCCTTTCAAAAGAATCTCAATCCAACTCCTTTCAAGTTCTGTTTATCTTAGGTACACAAGAATTTACTCTGGCTACTGAAAATTTGCCATCGGCTTCAAACTGGCTGTTGTATGTAACACAGGTCTCTACACAGACCTCCCACCCATATTTCTTTGGCAGTAGTGTATTTGTTCTATGAGTATGAACACAGAGAAAGTTGGACTGGGTGAGAAGCATTTGAACTCCCAAGGTTAAACCATTGGAGTGGAATGTGTAACGCTTTGGAAACTGGATGACCTCTCTGATAATAGCCATGGCCCTCACTCTGCGCCAGGCAATGTCTAAATGCTTTACATTTACTACCCAACACCCTATAAGTACTGTCATTATCCTCACTTCCAAATCAGGAAACTGGGGCATAAAGGGTCTAGATAACTGGCCCCCAGTCACATGTGAGCGGAGAGCAGAGCCAGGATTTGCCTCCAACCAGTCTGGCCACAGAGTCTAAGCTCTTAGCCACCATGCTACATTGCCTCTCCCAAATGGAACGTACGGCATTAGCTGATTTCATTAAACACAGGGCTGCTTTTTATTGACCTGCATTACACCTCGCTAAATATGGCCACAAATAGGAAATTTGACCATCGTGCTATGTGTGTCTGATAATTAAAAAAAAAAAAAAAATCAAAGTTAAGGCCAACTTCGACCTAGGAGAGAAATGGGACACGATTCAATTGGTAGGGGTCTCTGCATTTCTCTAGGGCTAGCCAGGAGTCTGGTAGAGGGCAGTAGACTATTCTGCCTGACATTCAGCACCAGGGGAATCTGCTCCCACTGGTTCTGTCTGGTCCTGCCTCGTTCTTCACTGGCATTCTGTCTTTCCCTCACCATTGAAAATACTAACAGCAGAGTACCAGTAAAGCTTTGTTTTTCCGCGTTGTGCCTGATACCGTGTAGTGGATGTAGAGGGTGGTTCTGCATTCCCAGCCCATCCTAAATTCCTATCTTCTAAAAACAGAGCTGCCTAGTTTAGAAAGTAGCTGCCTGACTGAAGTAAATTCTTAACAACTTGGGCTCTTCCAGGATACACATGAAAATGAGTGGTTGGAATGGGAAAAAGGACAGAACAGAGTCAGGAAACTCATAGCTTGGTAGGACTGAAGTGAGGCTAGCATGGCGTGATAGGTGTAAAAGCGATTGGAAAACTGTAAAACACTTTAGGGATCATCACTGTGACTCACAGACTCAGTGGCCCCTTCGCAACAATCTAAACCAATGAATGGGTTTCAGTTGTTCGCTTGCATTAGAATTACCTGGAGGGCTTATTAAAACCGACTTCTGGACTCACTATTTTTGACTCCGTAGGTCTTGCTGGTTTCCAAGAATTTGCATTTCTGTCAAGTTTCCAGGTGCTGCTGGTGCTGCTGGTCCCAGGACCATCCCTTAACAACCATTGGTCTAGGCTGCTGGATGGGCAAAAAGCATCATATCCATAGTAAGCACACAGTAGACACTCGGATGGAGTTGTTATCACTCGGCTCCGTATCTCGGTAGCCCCAATATTTACTCTCTTCTGCCTCCAGATTAGTAGCGCACTTTGGCTGAGATTTATGGGAAAAAGCGATTGCGTTCTTTTTCTTCTCTTCCTGCCATTAACACGCCTTCTTATTTAAAAGCCTTTCCACAGTTTGCAAGGGGCTCACACATATTATTGCGTTAAACAATGAAATACGTTCTAATTTCTGAGCATAAAGCTAAAACTCGTATGAGGTAGTCACTTCAAGTGGGAGAAGGGATGATGGGGCAGAAGATCACCCCCCCTTCTGCATTTGCTGCTGGTAACATAGGCATAAGGTTTGTGTTTCTGACCATGTGAGCTAGAGGGGATCACTGTCTTCCTCACCTACGAGATGTGTACACGTAACGTGCAAAGCTACAGCAAAATGCACTGATGATAAACATCCCTATCTCGCCCCCTCCCTGGCAAATAAAACGAGTGGGTGGGGGGAATCCCGGCAGAGTCTTTTCGGGGAGGGTCCCCCGGGCTCCGCTACAACCGCGTCTGGGTGGCGCGCCGCCCCGCCTCTACCCCGCAGCCCGCTCTCTGCAATGCCAAAGCGCAGCAGCAGAGCCCTCCAGACCTCTCCTGGGGGACCGCGCGGTGCAACCAACCCTAAAAACGTGGCCGCGCGACGCCCCCTCGGCCCTCCGGGCTTCCCATTGGCCCGTTGCCGCTGTCACTCCCTCCTTGCCTCGCCTTCCCCCTCGCGGGCGGAGGCAGCGGGCGGGGTAGGTTGCGCGCTCGCCGCTGGCTCGGGCCGCGGCCGCGGCTTTGCAGCAAGCGGCGCGGCGGGCGGGGAGGGGGGCGCGCGGGCGGGGAGGGGGCCGGGCGCGCTGCGGGCTCCGCGGCGGGCCCGTGCCGGGCGGGGGCCGGCGGCAGGGCCGGGGGCCGCAGCCCGAGCCGAGGGCGGCAGCCAAAGACCTGCCCCGCCGGCTGCCCGGTGCCCTGCCTCGCCCAGCAGCCCGGCCCGCCGGGAGGGATGCGCCGTGCCGCCCGGCTCCCCTCCGCCCAGCCGGCGCCCGGGAGCAGAAAGTTTGGGGGGCCGGGGGCCGTCTTCCTCCTCCCGCTCCAATGACTGCCCAAGGACTCCTGCTGCCCAGCCTCGACTGTGACCTGCCTCCGCTCCCCAGGTCGTAATGAACTATTCCAGGCTGTAACCAAGGCTCCCTGTCCTCGCCCCTCCCTCATCCTGATTTAGCTTTCAATTCAAGAAATTGTGACCCGCCGACCGCTCCCTCGTTACTAATTCAGACCCCGGGCCTCGTTTTCTGAGTGCAAGAAGGGGTGCGGTCTCCCCCAAGACGGCGCGCTTGGAAGGACAGATTCCCCTTGCCGACCCACATACACCATGAAGAGGTGCAAATCGGACGAGCTGCAGCAACAGCAGGGCGAGGAGGATGGAGCTGGGCTGGAAGATGCCGCTTGCCACCTGCCGGGCGCGGACCTCCGGCCTGGGGAGGCCACGGGTGCTAACTCTGCAGGCGGGCCAACTTCAGATGCGGGCGCTGCCGCGGCGCCTAACCCGGGGCCCCGAAGCAAGCCTCCTGATTTAAAGGTGAGCGCAGACCTTCCCCTGGCAAGCCCAGCCGGCGACTTAGCTCTCCCCGCCCCACGCTGAAGTGCTTTCACAGGAGGAAAGTGATGGGGAAGCCAGGCAAAGGTCAGAGAGGATGTTCAGCCAGAACCCCGGGCTGGACGTCAGGTACCATTTGTGCCTCCGTCTTTCAGCCCCATTTCAGGCCTCTGTGTTTGTTCCTCATTATTCAGCAGACGTTCTAGTGACTCACCCACCCGAGATTGTTTGAATAATGTGTGTGAAGTGCTGTTCGCAGACAAAGGGCTGGAGAATTCCAAGATGCTAACTAAAAAGTTGACATCACTTTCCCTCCTGTAAGATGGCAGGGGAAGAAAATTGCAGCGTGGGAGGCCAAGTAGAGGACCATTCGTTTCCTTTGCTGAATTAGTTTCCTCCTTTTGGGACCTTCCTGGATGAAGCTCAGTTTGCCCATCTGTGAAAGGGGAGTGTGGATTTCTTGCCGTTAGGTGGAGCCAGAGGTTAAGCTAGTGCTTGGAGATCCCTGCCTGCCTGCTGAACCAACCCCCAGGGTGGAGAACTGACAGGTGGCCAAGCGGTGCTTGGGCTGGCTCGGGGCACACATGCTGAGCCGGCAGTTAGAACCAGAATCCGAAACAGCCGATCACATGCAGCTGGGAGCCCTTTATTTTCCGGCCTGCGGTTGCCGACACAATTATCGAGCTATGTTGAATATGTCTCTATATTAATTAAAACAAGCGGGGATAAATAATGCGCCTTTGCTGGAGCTGCCACAGGGACTCCAGGCTCAGGATTTGCAAGCCGGCTCACCACGGGGCTGAGCGAGATGTCAGCCCAAGGAAGGAACTTAGATGCCTTGGAGATTGATGCCTCCGGAGAGATAGTCTCCAGAGGGGGTGCAAGGTCTGGGCTAGGGGAGCAAAAGGACTCCATTATGTTAAATAAAGCCCGTATCCTATGGCAGCAGCCACTAAGGAGCTTACCAGAATAAGCCAATGACATTCCTCGTTTGGCCTGAGCAGCTCAGAGTCAGGAAGTCAGAGCGCAGGTGAGTGTGCTCTTACCTGGGTGTGTTACCTGTCTGTGTGCCTCGGGGAGGGGTAGAAAGGGAGACAGCTAGCTCCTTGTGTGTAGTTAAAAAAAAAAAATTGTGGCAGTTATGGGAATGTGACCTCTTGTTCTGCAGGTGCCCTGTTCCGAGGTTTGGGGCAAGCCTTCTGTCTAAAGATGAGCTCCATTGGGTAGGCTGTGCACAGGAGGTTTGTTCTCTCGTCAGGCCCGAGGAGGCATCCTTGGCGCCTGTCCCAGCTGTCACCTCTGAGCCCACCCTGTGTGGTCAGGAGGTGTGGTTCCTATTTTAAGTGAGATAATGAACAGAAATGGGTGCCCTTAATGTTGATGTGGGAAGGAGGTGAGCCTTCTGCTGCACACTTCAGCCTCATTCTGGGCCCATCCAGAGGAGTCTGGCCAGCAAAACCTGATTCTCTGACCAGATGGGACCCTTGCCCTGAGTTTATGAGAAGCAGCCTTGGAAACTCCCCCACTCTCCAGCGCAGGCCAGCAGTGGGAACTGCCAGCCCCATTCATATCCCCCGCTTGCCTACATGGGGGAAGGTGGGTGGGCTGGTTGTGGTGTGGGGGCTGCGGTGTCTTTGTCTCTGTCGAAAATGCTGCCTTAAGAAAGCTCGTTCATCTCCACCCTCCTCTATCATCTCTCTCTCTTCTTTGTCTTTTTTATTTTTATTAGTGTGTGTGTGTGTGTGTGTGTGTGTGTGTGTGTGTGTGACACCCTCGTTCTGGTCAGGCAGATGCAGCAACAACTCTACACCTGATATTAACCCCTGAACTTCCCTGAAGCAGAACTGAGATCAGATGTGAGAAAAGGAGCCTCACCGCCCCCTCCCCAAAACATATCACTGAGGTAGATTACAGCCATGTGGACCCAGGCTGGCAGCAAGGAGGAGAAAACATAGCTGCTGCTTGCTCAGTAGGAGGATGGGGAGACGAGCAGAGCCCTTTCCTGTTTATCTCTGTCTGCTTTATCAAAACATGTTTACGAGGTAGGGACTTCAGAACCAGATAAGGACTGGGCCATCGAAATTTGATTTGCTGTGTGCTCTCAGGCAAATCACTCAACTTTTCTGAGCCTTTTTCTCGGAAAAGGGAATAGGAAGATTGAAGTGTCCAAACTTGGTCTCCGATGCTGGAAAAAGTTGTTTACCAATGGTGGCACAGTTTTCCCAATGATGGAAAAATTCCATGACTGGCTCTAACACTGGCTAGAAGCAGACTTGTTTGGATTTGATGGTGATACCAGACAGGGGCAAGTTTAACTTTTTTTGTAACACCTGTGTCTGGTCTAGAGCGACCAGCGGTTCTGGCTTGCTTTTGTTTTCATTTTAAACTTTGGAGATGGAGACTTTAGGTCCCTTAGTCCCACTTCTGTTTTCTTGTGACAGCTTCAGGCATTGTGATAGATTAAATGCATCGGAAGAAATCATCTTGAGAAAGGGGCAAAAAAAAAAAAAAAAAAAGGAGGCTCTTTGTCTGAAGCACCTCCATGGAGGTTGGGGGGGGGGTGGATTTTAGTCTTTGCCAAATAGATCTGAATGGTGCCCTAACTAGTGGCACCTACAGGTTTCAGGGGCTCCTTTGGCCTCCCTTCAGTGTTGTGCAGCATATGACTCTGTGCTGTAAGTTTCTGCTGCAGGGGCCTGGGACCTGTAATTACGGGGTTGGAGGGCCAATGAAAAGAAGGAAAAATAGTTAAACAGCAATCGTAAAGGAGCAATTATGTAATTGTTACTGAAAAACCACCTGCAAATGGACATTGCCCCCCAGGAGGTTCATGGGGGTACTTTGGGGGCCTTCTTAGCTCCTCAGCACACTTGACGTGGCTTCCCTACAACAGGAGCCCAACAATCCAGAGTCCCGTTGCCCCCTCCCTCCACTCATGGCTTGGATTCCTATTTAACCACTTCAGTTCATGTCTCGAGTCGTTTGTCACCATCATCAAGTCCTTTGCCACTATCAGATTCCCTGCCAGTCGGGAGGACAGGCCAGGATGGCCGGCAACAGAGAGAGTTAGCTGACCAAAAAGTACATTGGAATTCTCCGGGGAGGAAACCCAGCTCCAGTGAGAAAAGGGAGTGGGGAGGAGCTCAGAGGAAACGGCAGAAAGGGACACGGGGCACACGTTCCTGTTAAAACTACAGTGGGTGGTAGCTGTTGCTGAGGCCTGGGATGAGTGGCGAAGCACAAGAGTCAGCTGGTTCTGTCCTGGGTTCCAGAAGCCTCATGGCAAGGAGGAAATCACCAGCCTCGCCACCTCTCCCTCCCCTTGTGCAGCCAGAGCAGTTGAGCCTGTCCTGAAAGGGAGACTCTGAAAGTGCGGGGCCAGAGGCCTTCCCTTGACGTTCTCTCCCCCTCACAAAAGCCCCTGTGGATAATTTCCCCAGGGATTTCTGGGCACTGTTAATACTTTTCCCAGAAGAAAAAAGGGGGTACGCTGGAATCCCATTATTACAGTCCTGGCTCGAAGTGCTTTTGACTTTAGATTCATCTGGGTTCCAGCTGATGGTCTTGCATTCACCCCATGCACTAGCCTCCCTGCCTGTTCAGAGTAAGATGAGAAAAAGCGATTAGAAGCCACATAGCTGGCCGAAAGTCCCGGCCGAATCCTGTGTGGTTCCCCTTGCGGCCTCCCCACCTTTATTGGCGCTCACAGGTACTTGAGCCTCTCCCAAATGGCCCGGGTTCCTTCAACCCTCCCATAGAGAGTCCACTGGGGAAGGGATCATGGGTCAACAGATACCGAACCCCTTCAGTGGGAAAGGCGCTGTTCTAAAGTGTGAAATAAGACGTGTCTGGAAAAGTGTCTGAAAACGCATACGTATCGTTTACAACAGCAAAACAGACACCCCCTTTACCTACTATCTGAGTCGAGAAAGAGAACATTGACATTCCCAAGAAGCCCCTGCTTGTTTTTCTGTTCTTTTTTTTTGTTTGACTTTTTTTTTTTTTTTGCTTTTTTAAGTAAGCATTACATCCAACGTGGGGCTTGAACTCACGACCCCAAGATCAAGAGTCGTGTACTCTACTGACTAAGCCAGCCAACAGGCACCCCTTGTTTGTTTCCCCCACCCCCTTTTTTTTAAGGCCATGGCTCTTTTTTTTTTTAATTTTTTTTTTTTTAACGTTTATTTATTTTTGAGACAGAGAGAGACAGAGCATAATGGGGGAGGGTCAGAGAGAGGGAGACACAGAATCCGAAACAGGCTCCAGGCTCTGAGCTGTCAGCACAGAGCCCGACGCGGGGCTCGAACCCACGGACCGCGAGATCATGACCTGAGCCGAAGTCAGCTGCTCAACCGACTGAGCCACCCAGGCGCCCCAAGGCCATGGCTCTTGATCAGATTTCTGGGTTTCAGTTTCTCTACTGCGTCAGTGGAGGAGAAGACAAGTTACTTCACAGGAAGGAGCGTGTGTGCTCTGGGATTCTAGTGGAGGGTTCTGACGGTAGAGTATGGCTCTACATGCCTTCTCCTACTTCTGCTTTAGGAGTGATATGTTCAGGCATGAAGATTCCTTCAGTCTCACGCAGGGGCTGAACCCCTGGGATAGATTTCATCAGGGAAGTAGGATTGCAGTAGATGTAAGATCAAGGGAGGGGGAAATTAGGGGAAATTAGTTCTTTGGCAACAGGTAAGCCCCCAGCCAAACAGGATGAAATGCTTGCAAGAAAATCACCCATCAAAGCACACATAAGTGTAAGGGTGCTTTAAGCATCATGCAGTGGAGTCAGAAACATATGGGGTTGATCGGAAGAGGTGGGCTTAGAGCAAGATATTAAAGGGTAGGGGGCACCTGGGTAGGCTCAGTGGGTTAAGCATCCGACTCTTGATTTCAGCTCAGGTTGTGATCCGAGGGTCGTGGGATCGAGCCACGTGTCGAGCTCCGCACTGAGCGTGGAGCCCGCTTCCAATTCTTTCTCTCCCTCTGCCCCTCTCCCTCGCTTGTGTGTGCTTTCTCTCTCTCTAAAATAAAAATAAAAGATAAAAAAAATAATAGAGGGTAGAATGTTAATTACCAAAGAAGAGGAAAGGGGTTGGGGCACCTGAGTGGCTCAGTCGGTTAAGCGTCCGACTTTGGCTCAGGTCATGATCTCACAGTCTGTGAGTTCGAGCCCCGCGTCAGGCTCTGTGCTAACCGCTCGGAGCCTGGAGCCTGCTTCGGATTCTGTGTCTCCCTCTCTCTCTGCCCCTCCCCTGCTCATGCTCTGTCTCTCTCTGTCTCAAAACTAAATAAAAACATTAAAAAAAAAAAAAAAAGGAGAGGGGCTTTCTAAATGGGGGAAGTGAAGTGGCAAGTGCCAAGGGCTTGGTGGGGCCAGTGTCCTTTTTGACTAGAATACACTTGTTCTCCCAGCCCTGTAAATAGTCAGGGATAGTGCAGGGGTGTGAAAAATGCTGAGGTTCCCTGGTTTTCACCCCACCTGCACCTAAGGTGCAGAGGGTGGAGGGTCCCGAGGCCCAGGACGGCCCCATCCCCACCCCTCTTTGCCTCCAGTAATATTCAGAGCAGCCCTGTATGTGGGCTCCGGAGGAATTGGTGACTGACAGGAAAGCACATGGCAAAGGGAGCTCTCCGTTCTCCTGCCACATATCGGGTTCTAGATAAATTCCCAGCTGCCCTCGTGGCTCTAGTGGGAACTGTCCCTCAGGCTCAGTGTTTGTCGAATGTACTTCTTTTTTTCTGTGGATCCAATTGTCCTTCGTTGCCAGTCATGCTAACAAGACTGTCTCCCTCAACAAGGAATTGAAACATCTCCTAAGACCTGGATTTTAGGTGGAAGTTTTAAGAAAAAGTGTGAGTGTTGGGAGCTGGGGGAAAAGCTCAGCTGGCTTCTCAGTGGTAGTTTTGGAGGCCAACTCAAAATTCTTCCCTGTTTTCGTCCCTCTTCTAAGAGATGGCCCCTGCCTTAGAAATCCTCATAGACCAGGAGGGTGCATTCTTAGAACGCGGCCAGGACTGGACAAGGTCCACCGTTATCAGCCAAACACGTAAGCCTCTCTCCATGTTACGAAGTTAGAACAAAGCTGTTGAGGGATAGCAGGTATGTTTTGTGATTGTGTGAGAAAAATAATAGGTTACTTTTCAAATTGAATGGCTAGAGGCTTCCTTATTCCAGCCAAGTTAACTGAGTCATGTCCACCCTGGAAAACAACACTGGCTGTGAGCACCTGAGCCCTGACCCCAACTGTGTGTGAAGACGGTAAACACGTTCAGGCTCCCGGGTCCCTGTTCATCTCCTTCCAGGCCAGTTCAGCCTTGGCCGTTACTGGGATGAGGTACACTGAGATAAGACTTTGAACTGTAGCAGGAGGGATCTGGGTTGGACACAAGCTGCCTGGCTGAGCATTTTATGTCTTTGGAGAAGGTCATTGTCTAAGGATTAAGTCCTCTTTTAAGATGGTTCTGTAGGCTTGGATAGTTTCCACTCAGAAAATAAATGATTACGCAGCAATTGTCAGGTAAAATTAGGGACGCAAAGATATAGATGATAGAACTCTTGCCCTCCGTTGAGGAGTCTGTCCATAAGCAGGTAAAAAGTTGGATAACAGTTTGAGAAAGCACTAGAAGCCGTGTCACAAGGCACACGATTAATTGCAAGGTGAGCGGTGCAGATAATGAGCTCTCTGGAATTCAGAGCAGGGCAGTGAGACCTGGTGGGGGATGGCTTGATGGAGGGGGCAGGCAGTGAAGGGTGGGTAGGAGGAGAGGAGGCGGAGAGAGGGCGCACCACACGGGCAACTTTTAAATCTTCCGGGCTGGTATATGTCGAGTCGGTTCTGCCTAAAGACCCAGGGGAGGCGGTCGCCTTCCCAGACTTGCATTGGCACCAGGCAGAATTCTCTAAGCTATAAAGGAAGGAGGAATTAAAATAAAATTGAGAATGGGGAAGTCATTTGCCCCTGTGTTGAGATCTGCCTTTTTTTAAGTGTCAGCTGTGATGCTGGGGGAGAAAAAAATGATTCCAAAAATCTTTCATCACTGTGTTTCTCACAGAAACCCCAGACAGGCCTGAACACTGGCAACTACTCACTTCTCTCCGTCATTATCCTCGTCGGTGCCAGACCTGGGGCAAGGTTCCCTCTCCCAGCCCCAGGCCCCCCACCCAAGGCTTCTTAAGGGCAATTGGAGACTTCCTCAATCCCCTTTGTATCCTGAGAGTACGACTCTGTGGGTTTTCACAGCGATTAGCTCTCTAATGCTGGCCCTGTTTCCATAGAGACCCTATAAATAGAGGAACGTTGGCGACCTAGGCTTGCTAAGGCTCATGGTGACCCAGTCACCCCCCTGCACCCGAGGCTGTGGTGGGGCGGAGGGAGTTCTGAACCCAGGTGGGAGGAAGGGATGTGCATTCAGCTGCCAGGTTGGGATAATTTGCTATCGGTTATCATGACTTGTTAAGATCCAGCTTTTCTGGGAGTTAAGAACACAGGGACCTGTAGGAATCAGAGGCTGCTTTCGGCTATTTTTAAAAAATGTTTATTTGTTTACTTTGAGAGGGAGAGAGGGAGCGCGCACGTGGGCAGGGGAAGGGCAGAGGGGGGTGGGCAGAGAGAATCCCAAGCAGGCCCCGCACTGTCAACGCCGAGCCCAACTCGGGGCTCAAATCCATGAACTGTGAGATCATGACCTGAGCCGAAAATCAAGAGTCCAGCACTGAACTGACTGAGCCCCACAGGCGCCCCGCTTTGGGCTGTTTTTAACCAGATGGTGCCAAAGACGCTGTACCCTAAAGCATTTTACTTCTGATCTCATGCAGCTGTGTTTGCAGATTTTGGAGCAAACTTCCCCTTTGGGGGACCCACACCCAGGGAGGAAAACGGATGAAGCCTGTTGAGACACCACAAACTTCTCAGGAAGGATCTTACAAAAATCATCCAGCTCATGCTTTCTTCCTGAGAGGATGACAGCACCCTAAGGAGAGGGGGTCCTTTCTGCCCTTAAAAATAGTTCCAGGGGGAGGAGACAGCAAGTGCCCTCTCCTCCCCCTCCCCAGGTGTCAGCCCCCGGCCTGGAAGCTCTCCTTTCTGGCTAACTGCTGGCCTCCGGGCTGTTCTGGGACAGTTCTCGCTCATTCTACTAGGGCTGGAGAGCTCTGTTTATGCCTCACCCCTGACTGAAACATCTCGGCTCTCTCCTCCTAATCCGTGGCTTCGTTTGGCCACCACAATGGTTCCTGGCAGCTGGGGAAAAGCAAAAGTCAATGTGGAAAAGCAAGTGACATTTAGGAGCTGGAACCTGTTAGTCAGAACAGGTGGCGCTTTCTGCTGCGTTGGTGGCCAAGTTCCCTCAAGCTAGTCACCATGGTTTTCCTCATTTCCAAAACTTGTGGCTGGTTATGTGTATGTGCTGAGCTGTGTTTTTTGTTTTTTGTTGTTTTTTTTTTAAATACTTACCACGTTATGTCAAAACTTCTCAACCATCTCCTCTTGGACGCCTATATGCAGAAGCACCCCAGCTCACGGGTCACCCAGCTCTCTTGTCTTGCACTTTGTTAGTGAGCAACACCCCCGTCTCATTATTCTTCGGCTGCTTTTTTGTTCTTTCCCCTCACGCCTACCATAGACTTTAGCAGACTCCTCGGTACTACTAAAGCAAAGGTCCTGTGGTCAGCCAGTCACCATCCTGGGCTTTCCTTCACCTTCAGAACAGACGGGGAAGAGGGGAAATGAAGGCCCACTGTGGTTAAAGCCCTTACCCAAGTCCTACAATGTGGCATGGGCACATCGGCCATTACGGTTCAGGGGACCCGACTCCCCCTGGCCCAGGCCTTTTTAGGTTTGTTGTAATCCTGCCTCTGATACTGTTCTGGAATGCATGTAAATACCACATCTGCTTTAGTCTTAGAATCAGTGTGTGAGCCAGTGAGGGTAAATTAGACTAGAAGTTGGGGGGCTTGCCCATGTAACTTGGATGAACCACTTAACTGTGCTGTGCCTCAGTTTTTTTAATCTGCAAAATGGAGACAATTGATCTATACCTGTCCCGTTCTCCCTCCTAAGGTTAGGATGACAGCATAGATTGGAGAGCGCTTTAAAAAATGCTGCATGATTTTAAAATAAATTGACCAAGGATCTTAGGATTCAAGGCAATATAGCAGACAGTGTGACCGCTGTCCATAGCACCTCTGCCTGTTGAAGAGAACTGTTTTTACCTGAGCAGATACAGAAGATGGGCCTCTGAGTTGGAGAAGGTGGGTCAGGAGTGGTAGGGAGAGGACAGAGAGACCTGGAATGGGAAGCTGGGAGGACAGTTTGTAATGACTGTTTGACAGGAACAGCTCGGCAAATGCCAGAGCCAGCTGGCCCCATCCATGATGCCTGGAGGGAGGTCTGGTATCAGCTTGGGCCTCAGGAGGAAGGAGCGTCCTGGCCGTCCCTGGTCTGGAGGCCACAGGATCTGGCCACTTCCAAGTTGATGGCAGAGTGCGCTCCCCTGTCCGTCTGCCCTGGACATGTTGGCTCTGCCCGGAGCAGATTCAGGGGGGCCTCCTGGCCCTGCCTCAGGCTGGCCCTGTGGGGACAGTAACTCCCGTGGGAGAGCCTCACACTGTGTAACCTAATGTCTCCGGGGCTGCCCCAGAATTAAATTCTTGAGAAGCAATGGTGGTAGCCTTCATTTCCTCTTCTACAAGTGGAGATGTTGCTACTGTTGCTTTTATTAGTGTCCGGGAAAATCAAGTGAGATCATGTAGAAGAAAAAAAAACCCCTTGAAAACTGTAAACCGTGAGCCCATGGTGACTTGTGCCGATGTAACATATCTGGCCTGTAAAATGGGTGATGGAAAGGCCCTGCCTACTTTGAGGATTGTGGGGAGACTCAAATGAGGCCACAACTGAAAATCCTGAACTTTTACACAGATTTATGATAGCTTAGTTACTGACACCCAGAGGTCAGTGCAGCTGTCTCCACATACAATCCTGAGGTATAAAAAAACAAGAGCCAGGTCAGCTAATTCACATCTAACATGGGTTTTTTTTTTTTTTCTTGGTTTCTGCATGGTCTAAGGTTTTCTGTCTGTGAGTTTATTTCAAGAAGAAAAGAAAACTCAGGGGCACCTGGGTGGCTCAGTCGGTTGAGCGTCTGACTTCGGCTCACGTCACGATCTCACGGATCGTGGGTTCGAGCCCCGCCTTGGGCTCTGTGCTGACGCCGAGGAGCCTGCTTGGGATTCTCTTTCTGCCTCTTTTTCTGCCCCTCCCCTGCTCATGCTCACACTCTCCCAAAATAAATATTTAAAAATAGATAAAAATGAGGCTGGCTCATGAGATTATGGGTTGTTCCTCCCAAGTGGGGACCTGCTGGGGCTCACTGAGCCCCAAATGGCCAGGTTCCGAATTTTCCTTCTTAGGAGTTCCAGAGTGTGGCTTCTCACCTGGTCCCGCACGGCCCAGCCCTCCCTTTGGCTCTGAAGCTCTCTGCCTAGGGCTCGGCCTGGCCAAAGAAGCCAGCCCCCTGACAGGCATGCTCTCCGTCTCTGGCCTGAACAGTCCTGCCTGGGGAGCAACAGAGCTGAGAGGGAAGGCTGGGGCCAGGGCAGCACTGGGCTCCAGGGCCCCTTTGGTCCGTTCCAATCTGAGGGGAAAGACACTGACTTAGATACCTCATTCCAATAGGGATGCTGAAGAAGTGGTCACGTTACTGACTGCACTGTGAGGCATGCCCATAGAAGTAATGTTTATTATTTATTTTTTGTTTACCAGTTCGTTACGAAGGGTATTACAAAGGATACAGATGAATAGCCAGATGGAGAAATATACATGGGACGAGGTCCAGAAGGGTCCCGAGTGCAGGAGCTTCTGTCCCGGTAGAACTGGGGTACACCATCCTCCTGGCATGGATGTATCCACCAACCTGGAAACTCCAGTAAAACTTCTTTTATTGCCAACTACATCAGGAATGAGACTGGCTGCAAATAACAGAAGAGCGTGCTAAGATAGGTACGGTGTTGTAGACAAAGATAGGTTTATTTATTTCATGTGGCCAGAATCCCAAGATGGGCATTCAGAACTGCTTTGGCATCAAGTTCCCAAACCTGTCGCTCGCGGCTCTCCCGTCTGTGTGTGTGTGTGTGTGTGTGTGTGTGTGTGGCCCTTCGCCATCATGCCAGTCATCTTGTGGTTGCAAGACGGCAGCTATGTGTCCAGGAATTACCGCTACATTCCAGACCTGAGGAAGTAGGAAGGGCCAGGAGCTTTATCAGGAAAGCAAAAAGTGCTGCTAGAAACTCTCACCTTGCTTTTCATTGGCTAGAGCTGTCACGTGTCATTCCTAGCTGCAAGGGAGTCTGATGAAGTATAAGAATTTTTAGCAAGGGGCATGAAGGCCAGGCCATTTGGTTGGTAAGGAAGGGGAACACATGTTGGGTAAGCATTCAGCAACGTCTTCTACAACGGTAAAACCTGATGGTCTGACCCTGATCTTCTCAGAGAGCACCGCAAGGAGGCATCTTTGGAAACGGGTGCCTGGTGGTCTAAAAGAGCCAGCGCAGCTCGAAAGAGGACTGAACTTAGAAGGAGGGACAGACCGGAGGGCAGGGGTGGCGGGAATCGATCCAGAAGGATACAACCCCGTGAGCCTCAGACTAGTCACAAGATCGCATGACCGGTAACCCTGAACCGTGTGTTGATCGCGAATGTCCTGTGGAGGGCTGTGGGGGTACATTTCTTGGGGAATAGAGACTGGGTCAGGGTTGCTTGCTACCTTTCTGCAAGGCGCCCTTTTAGGCATGACAGGCCATTCGCAGGGATCTTCCAGGTTCACAGCTGTAGTAGCTCTAGTGATCTCCCAAGAGCACACACCCCCCCCCACCTCTGTCCCCAACAACTGGGCATTCCAGAGCTTTCCATTCACGAGGGTTCTTCATCTCTCCCCGTTAAGAAAATCCAGCAGCTCTCAGAGGGCTCCATGTTTGGCCACGGCCTGAAGCACCTGTTCCACAGCCGGCGCCGGTCTCGGGAGAGGGAGCATCAGACGTCTCAGGATTCCCAGCAGCAGCAGCAGCAGGGCATGTCCGACCATGACTCCCCGGACGAGAAGGAGCGCTCCCCGGAGATGCACCGCGTCTCCTACGCCATGTCCCTGCACGACCTGCCCGCGCGGCCCACCGCCTTCAACCGCGTGCTGCAGCAGATCCGCTCCCGGCCCTCGATCAAGCGGGGCGCCAGCCTGCACGGCAGCGGCGGGGGCGGCGGCGGGGGCGGCAGCCGGCGCACCAAGAGCAGCTCCCTGGAGCCCCAGCGCGGCAGCCCCCACCTGCTGCGCAAGGCCCCCCAGGACAGCAGCCTGGCCGCCATCCTGCACCAGCACCAGTGCCGCCCCCGCTCCTCCTCCACCACCGACACCGCCCTGCTGCTGGCTGACGGGGGCAACGTGTACCTACTGGCCGAGGAGGCCGAGGGCGGCGATAAGGTGAGGTGGGGCACAAGGGGGGCGTGGCCTCAGTGTGGCGGGGAGGCACTCGGGCGCGAGAGCCATCCGCGGAGGGGCCTCTGGACCTGCGGGGGGCTGAGCTGGGGGCCCTGTCGGGTGGGTACCCACACCCTGCTGCCCACAGAACTGTCCGCGGGGTTGGACCAAACCCAAGGCAAGAGATGATCCCCAAAGGGTTCGTTTCTCTTTGTCTCAGGGGTTTTCAAAAATGAGGTTTTGCTCAGGCCGATGTTAATTCCGGCTTGTTTACCTTAAACAGGCCATCAAGGAGCAGTACCGGCAGTTGGTTCAGAACCCAGGCTGGCGCCAGCCCTGGCTCTGCACTTAGTAAGCTGCGTCAGTCACTTAATGTCTGTGTACCTCAGTTTCCCCAGCTGAAAGCGAGGATAATAACAGTAGAGTTGCTCTAGGTTCGAATGGGTTCACGTATGTATGAATGTCTGGGATGGAGCCTGGCACAGTATCGTTTTTATTATTATTACCAACCAAAGAAGATAGGAGAGGAAGCCATGAGGGGTAAGGAGAGGGTAAGGGTAAGGAGAAAAGCTAGTTCGGCACTTTCTGAAGTTCTGTCCTCACTCCTTTGTTCATATGACAAGTGCTCACTGAACGCTTGCTAATGCCATAAGAATGAACAAGCTGAGGTACTGTGTTCACGAGCTTACTGAATAGAGGTGGGGGGCAGATGGGCAATGGACAGAATAAGGTGGTAAGGCTGTGATAGAGGCTGTGCGGCCTTTGGGAGCAGGGGGAGGGAATTGGAGTTGGTAAAGACCTTCTGGAGGAAGCCATTGACTTGAGCCTTGAAGGAGTACAGTTTAGCCCAGGAAAGAACTAGGGGGAAGGGGTAGGGGGAGAGGGAGTAGCATGTACAGAAGTCCGCGAGCTGGCGCAGGGGTCCTCCTGGCCTTCGCTGTGGTCACAGCATCCAGCTGTGTTGGGGACCGACGGGTAGGCAGAGGCCAGACTGCACAGGTAGTGTGAAGGTGTCCATGGGTGTTAGGCAGGAAGCTGGAAGGAAGTGGTCCCTCTGGATCTCAGTGTAGACAATAGACCAGGAAGGGGGTTTAGGAGTGGAGTCAAGGAAACCGGTTTTGGAGCTGCTTCAGGAGTCTGGGCCGCAGCAGTGAGGATGGAAAGGAGGAGACAAATCCGGAAGACATTTGGAAGTTGGAATCAGCACTGCCAGGTGAGAAAGTGGATAGGAAGACAAAAGGAAAGAGGAGAGGATGATTCCAGGGTTTCTGGCTTACCAGCCTCGCGGATGGGGCATCTTCTAGTTGAGGAAACACGGAAGTAGGAGCAGGTTGTGGAAGGAGAGTGATGAGTTCACTTTTGGACGCGTTGAGTTGCAGGTGCCTTTGGGAGCTGTCCGACTAAAGAGCTCCAGCGGGCAGTCGGGTTCATGGGCGAGAGGTCTGGACTCGGGCTGGCACTCTGGAAGTCAGCACTGAGCTTGAAATCATGGGTATAGAAGAGACCCCTGAAGGGCACGCATCGAGTGAGTGCAAAGCCGAGGACAGATGTGAAATAAAAGGGACAGAACATCCAGACACAGAGGAGTCACCATGGAGAGAGAGAATCCTGAAGCAGGAGGAGGGAGTAGTCAAAAGAGTGAAACGGGGCAGGAGTGACAGGTCCTATCTGGGTATGGAAGTGTGTGCAGGCAGCACACGCAGAGGGGGTCATTGGTAACCAGCAAGAAACCCATTTCAGTGGATTGCGGAGCTGGTGGAAGTGGGGGCAGCGTGTGTTGCCCGTGCGGGGAGACAGGACAGCAGATACTGGGTTGAGGCACTTTGGGTTTTATTGAAGTTTTAAAGATGGGTGGGGAGAGTTGTGGGTCACCTAGGGCCTCATGGGCCAGGAAAGGGGCTTCTGACTTTTTTCCCAAGTGAGATGGGAGGTCATTAGAAGGTTTTTGTACAGATGAGTGATACCTTTTCAGAAGACCAGGCTGGCTGCTGTGTGAACAGGCTACGAGCCGGGGTGTAAACATGGAGTCCAGCCGGGAAGCTGTCGAAATACTCCAGGCACGGGGCGGTGGTGGCTTGCAGCTGGATGGGAGTGGTAAGGGTGGGGAGAAGTGGCTGGATTCTGGATTTGCTTCGGAGATCGGGCCACGTCCACCTCTGACGGACGTGGAGCGTGAAAGCAGGCAAAGACGGCACACGGCTTTTTGGCCTGGCAGCTGGAAAGACGAAATCGTCATGCACGGAGTTGGGAAAAAAGGCAAATGGAACAGATATCTGGCAGGGGCCGTGGCGGGTGGGGGGGGGGGGGCGGGCAGAAAGCAGAGCTGGGTTTTGGACCTGTTACGTTTGAGACAGCTATTAAACATGCACGTGGAAATGCCAAGTAGGCAGTCAGATGTATGAGTCTGGAGTCCTGGGGAGAGATCCAGGCTGGAGGCATACAGTTGGGAGTTGTCGGCGTGAAGATAGGATTTAGAAGGCTGGCACCGGACCATTTGCAAGCCCTAGTTTCAACTGTGGAGAGTGTGTTCCCAGAGTGAGATCTGCATGTGTTGGCAGAAAGGGCTTGTGGAATGGAGACCCCAGAGGGGCCAGCAGAATGAAGCAGCTTACCGGGCCACAGTGAACAGGTGTTCTGCGTGCAGCTGCAGCCGGACCCACCTCTCAGTGCTGAGTCAGTGAAGACACTTGAAAAATAAAATTAGAACCGTCCTGCCAGGCCAGGGTCCCCAGTACCACAGCTACTTTATGAAGAGGAGCATGTGAACCTTGTGTTCTCTGGCTGCCTGAGCAGACGGAGCGGGCGGGTGGCTGGCCCCGTGAGAAGCCGGTGAAGGGTTGTTGATGTTTGCTGACCGCGAACGCAGGGGGCTGGGGGGCGCGGGGGTGGGCGTGTCAGCCGGGAAGCTTCTCCCCAGGCTTTTGCACGTGGCTCGTGCAGACACTGGCCCCGAGACAGCCGGGGTTCTTCTCTTGCTGCCGGTGAAAGACCGGGGCCGGACGCTCTTGGGCGAGCTGCCAGGCAGGACGGTGCCCTGGGGGAGATGATTGTTCCTATGACTGTCTTATATCCTTATTTAGAACTTTCAGCTCTCCCCAACTCTGTCATATGTATTGCCCAGTGGATCTGACCAACCTCCCTGTGAAGTTGCCAGAGCAGGTGTTCTTATCCCCGTTTTCCAGATGAATAGACCGAGTCCTAGAGGAATCAAGAGACTGCTTGCCTGAGGACACCCAGCTACTTTCATGGCAGAGAGGAGACTAGAGCCCACATTCGAGCGTGTTCGCGAGACCAAACAGATGTGAGGTCACTGAAAGCACCAGGGGTCATGTGATGCAGTATCCATAGGGAGCAGACCTGCCTCGGCCCAAGAGGGTGACTTTATTGCTGGGGTGCCGTTCCCCCTTCAGTGACACAGCTTTCCAGCCCTGTAGCTGTTCCTCCAGAGATAGGCGAGGCCTGGGGAGCTCCTGAGGAGCAAGGGGGTCTTCCAGCCAACCCGGCTCTGTCAGCTGACTCCCCCAGACCCAGAGGCCATTGGTTGGTGTGAGAAGCTGTGGTGGTTCCACCCCGGTCTGGGCATGAATAGAAGGTATTCTTCTCTCTAGTAAACAATGCTCCGCATGCTCTCTGCAAGCTCCCTGGTGATTACTAGCATCTATTTTTAATTCATAAGCCTCCCCCACTACCCACACCCCTTGCCATTGTTTGGAACTCACCAGCTGGCTTTCGGACCAGAGCGGCCCCTGCGGGGGTTGAGTTACTGGAACAGCCTGGAGGCAGCTATAGTTCCTCAGCTGTCATGGAGAGGCTCGCCCAGCCCCCACCCGAAGAGAGCAGGGGACCTGGAGCCCCAAGGACAGCAGGGGAACAGATAGGGGCTCATGGTCCTGGGAGGCAGCTCAGCCTTGGTGACATTGTTGGCTATCATTTGTTCCCTCCAGTTAGCTGTTTTCGACATTGTGCCTTAAATGATTTCCCCTAAAAGCAAAATCGGGGGCACCTGGGTGGCTCAGTTGGTTAAGCGTCGGGCTCTCGATTTTGGCTCAGGTCCTGATCTCATGGTTCGTGAGATCAAGCCCCACGTCAGTCTCTGTGTGGAAAGCATGAAGCCTGCTTGGAACTCTCTCTCTCCTCCTCTCTCTGCCCCTCCCCTGCTTATGCGCACATGCGTTCTCTCTCTCTCTCTCAAGAATAAATAAATGAACTTTTTTCTTTTTAAAAAAAAAGCAAAAACAAATGCCCATCTCCGCCCCACCATCCTGCTTTCTACTATTTGTATAGCACTGAGCAAATTAGCTACTCTCTCTGCCTGACATCTATAAAGCGAAAAAAATTGTCATCATTTGTTGGGGCACTGGGGCCCTAGGTGCCCAGAGAATGCAGGTGACATCTGGGTTCTCCATCTGTATGTAACGTAGCCTTAACCTCTGGGAAACTCGGGCCCCAGGGGCTGCAGCAGGAACCACTGGTTACGTGTGCAGCAACAGTGGAGTTGAGTGTCCCCCAGCAGATGAGTGTTTATTCTCTCTCTCCCTCTCCCTCCCTCTCCCTCCCCCTCCCCCTCCCCCTCCCTCTCCCTCTCCCTCTCCCGAGCAGCAGTTCTGAGAAAATGTGTACTCTCAGAGAAACCTAGTAACTCTTCCCATCCTGCCTTTGTGTCCTGCTCCCAGCATTTCAGGGACCAGATTAGCCCCTGCAGGGATCAGAGGCGTATATTCCCTTTTTCTCATTTGTTCCACATCTGATTGGCTCATTGCTTCCCTCTTGGTCTTATTCAAAAATTTCCCTAAGCTGCTGCCATGTTCTTCTCCCCACTTCCAGGCTTGTGCAAGGTGCACCCAGCTGGAGGGTCTCGGGAGGGGGATAATACAGGAACACTGGGTTTATGGCCAGCCCTGCCAGGCTGGCTCCTGGCCTTGCTCTGGTTGCCCTTCCCCCTCTGTGTGGTGTGGTTGGTGGCCTCTGAGGACAAGGAACAGCGTGCGGGTGGGAGCCTAGAGCTCGCAGAAGGTGTCTAGACAGCCTTTGGAGACCAGCACGTAGGTGCTCCGTAGCAGGACTTTTACTGACAGGCCAGCCTGCTGCCCCTGCTGAACCAGGGCAGGCAGGGTGGGAGAGAGGGCCGGGTGCACACGGTGAGGTGCAGAGAGTGGAGAGATCGTGTCACGCTTGGATGCTTCCTGTGGCCTCAGGAGGTCTTATCTCCAGGCTCCAGGCAGGGAAACCAGTGGTGTTCAGCTCATCACCTAAACCAGAGCAGACTCTGGACATCCTGTTCTTCCGTATACTGCTCTACCAGACTTACTCGACAACAAGATTTTTTCTTCTCTGCCCCGGCATAAATAAGCACCCCTGTTTACTCCGAGGGATGGCAAGCGAGGGGCCACCCTTAGCCCTAGGCTCTTGCCAAGAAGACAGATCTTGGCAGGTGCCAAAGGAGCCTGGTTTATTTACGTCTGAGATCCTGCTGGGTCAGAGGTGGGTGGGGCTGCCCTGCCGACCCCTCAGCGGCTGGGGGAGGCCAGACCATGCATCTGGGGGGCTTCCCCGTGTGTCTGAGCTTGCAGGCCAGATTACACGAGAGGCCAAAGGGGCCCTGCTCTAGGGTCCCGCTGCATTCCTCGGCCTGTCCACACAAATACATCTACCTTCAGAGTCACATGACACTCTGCCCGTTCAGTCATTCATGTATACACTCGGGTCTGTGCCAGCCGGAACTCCTACCCAATTGCTGGGGAGGACAGCCGCCTTCTCTGTTCCGTCTCGTCCCCTCGTCTTTTCCCTTCCTCTCCGCGTGCAAAGGCTCCTTAGGTGGACAGAGAACCAGAGGCAGCTAGCCACTCGCCAGGCCAAGACGGGGCAGCTCTGTGATTTGTCGTGAACCGTTGTTTCCTGTCTCAATGATTAAAGACATAGGGTGCCTGGGTGGCCCAGTTGGTTAAGCGTCCAACTTTGGCTCAGGTCATGATCTCGAGGTTCGTGAGCTCGAGCCCCGCGTCGGGCTCTGTGCTGTGTCAGCGGGCTCTGACCCAGAAGCAGCTTCGACCGCTTGGAGCCTGGAGCCTGCTTTGGATTCTGGGTCTCCCTCTCTCTGCCCCTCCCCTGCTCGGGTCTGTCTCTCTCTGCCTCTTAAGAATGAATAAATGTTGGGGCGCCTGGGTGGCGCAGTCGGTTAAGCGTCCGACTTCAGCCAGGTCACGATCTCGCGGTCCGTGAGTTCGAGCCCCGCGTCGGGCTCTGGGCTGATGGCTCAGAGCCTGGAGCCTGTTTCCGATTCTGTGTCTCCCTCTCTCTCTGCCCCTCCCCCGTTCATGCTCTGTCTCTCTCTGTCCCAGAAATAAATAAACGTTGAAAAAAAAAAATTTTAAGAATGAATAAATGTTAAAAAAAAAAAAAAAAGAAGACTATTTTCCTGGGTCCTTTGGGCCCCACCACAGCAGTATATCTTGTAGCACCTGGCAAATCAAATTCTTCTTTTAGTCTGATTTGCGGTCCTCATATGCAGGAGAAGCACCTTGCCTTTTAGGGGTCCTGTCCAATCAGGAGAGGGGCTAAACTGCCCCTTACCTAAAGCTTGGGCCCCAGAGATCATGAGCTACAGCCTTCTCTTTTAGAGCAGGATCCTGGGCTCAGTTAGTTGTCCCAGGAAGGACCTGGCTTTTCTAGAATTAGCCTTTATTCATCTTCCCCACTGACATCCATGACTTTCTTTCTAGATAGAAAATGCCCCCTGTTCTCCAGATTAGCCCTGGCTTCTGGAAGTACAGAATTCCCCCCGGGGCGGGGGGGGGGGAGGGGGGGAGGGGCCGGGGTGGTGAAGTTAGATCATGTCCAAGTTACCTAGCAAGACCCAGTTTCTTGCATTTTCAGCCCCCCTTGTGGCCTAGCTCAGGCCAAAACCTTATGGGAGACCCTGTGGCTCTCTGCAGCCCCTGGAGTCCGTGAGGACTCCAGCCCAGATGCAGGTGGGAGACTTTCAAGTCCCCAGCCTTTCCCCTTGGGACCCTGAGCCCATAAGATGCACCCCAGGGGAAGGTGTGCTCCAGGTTTGGCTATCAGCCCCGCGCCGGAGCCGGTAAGAGTCAGCAGCAGGAGGAGCTCTCTGTCATCCCGTTCCAGACGGCGAGGAGCCAGTGCTGGTGGTGTGGGCATGGGTCAAGGGAGCTGGCACAGGGCTCCCCAGCCACCGTGCACATTCCTCCCTGTGTCCACCACATCCCTGAGTTGCGACACATGATCTCGGTTCCCTCTGGTGCCAGATGAGGCAGTGGATATCTAGTATCGCTAACCTGATCCCCACTCCTGCCTCTTTCTTCTCATGGGCAGTCTGAGCTTTCTCTGTTTATACGCCACAGGGCAGAGGGCTCTGACACAGAAGCAGTGATGAATACATACACCCGGCCGCATTCCTGCTGGGCTCCAGGAGCCAAGGGCTGTCCTGCCCTGCAGTGTGGGGGCTGGAGGCAATGAGTGATGTTTCTGGAAACCGTAGCCCTCTCCGACCTCCCTTCTCTCCCCAGTGACAGGCGCTGGGGCGTCTGACTGTTCTTGGCCCCTGCCAGCCCCTGTTTCCCACATCCTGCAGAGGCCAGCTCTCAGGCCTCTACTTCTTTTGTCCTCTTTGACCTTCACCCAAGTCTGGATGGGGGAGTTCTCACTGCATCCTTTTCCACCTCTGCAGAAACCCTGCTACCGGGACCCCAAAGCTGGGCCAGTATCCATAGCTAGTGAATAATTAAGCATGCCCAGCAGACGCTCAACAGATCCAAAGTGATACTGTGACCTCCTTCGGGTGGCCGGAAAGGTGAAGCCTGCCCTGGAAAAGCTCTGTAATATTAACTTCATTATATAAGGTTTCTTCACGGCCTGAGCAGGCGGCTTCAGAGCCAGCTATGATCTGGGCCCCATGCCTGTGTACTGACTTCTCAGGGGCCCGGTGGCATGGCGGGCATGTGCCTCGGACTTGTGGGTCGTGTCCCTTTGAGCCTTGCTGGCTTTGGCACTCAGTCGAACAGCATTTTGCAGCTTGTGTTCCTTGTTTAATCAGGGCAGCTCATGTAAGTGAGGAGCCCTGGAGTCAGCAGGAACCCCCAAGAGTTCTGCATGTCAACCCTCTGCTTTTAGAAAGGAATCATTCTAAATTCTTCTTGGCAGGGGCGCCTGGATGGCTCAGTCAGTTAAGCGTCCGACTTCGGCTCGGGTCCTGATCTCACGATTCGTGAGTTCGAGCCCCACATCGGGCTCTGTGCTAACAGCTCAGAGCCTGGAGCCTTCTTCGGGTACTGCACCTCCCTCTCTCTCTGCCCCTCCCCTGCTCGCACTGTGTCTGTCCCTCTCTCTTAAAAATAAATAAATGTAAAAAAATTAAAAAAATAAATTCTTCTCGGCAAAGAGTATGGGGTGGGGGTGCTCTCTTCCTAAAAACCACCCAAAAAGAAGCTGCTTCCTCTCTGGGTCACTTTCTCCTACACCTGTCCCCAGCGCCCCCGCCACCAAGGAAACAGAGTGGCTATGAAAGGCTTGAAATCATCTTTTTCTATCCACCTGTCACCCATTTTGATTTTCCTAAAAGAGACCAAAGATGAGCGGTTCTCTCCACTGCCCAGCGTCTGGCTCATGACTTTGCCCGCAGGGGGCTTCCTGTAGGAGTGTCCACGGCATCAGCCGGGTGGAAAAGCACCAGGTGGGAGACATGGCCTTCTCCCTCCCTGGAAGCAGCTGGAGGGTGGCCTGGTGTGTGCGTGCTGGTCACCCCCCAGCTCTCTCCATTCTGGCCTTTTCTGTCTGCCTTTTCTATCCGCTCGTGGGGCCAAGCCTCTCTACCTGCTCCTATGAAACATGCCCACTTGGTTGCTGTAGTTCACCCCGCAGACTATGAATCTTCCTCCCCTCCTGCCTTTCATGGCGGGGGTGGTGCAGGGAGGACGAAGAAGCTCTCTGCTGAGAAACGTGAGTTTCTAAGAAGATGCATCTTCTGGTCGAGTCAACAAATGAGTGTTGGAGGAAGGACTCTGAGTGCCGACCGCTTCCCAAAGCCCTATTTGCAAGAGGTGAGCATTAGAGAGGCAGCAGCCTGCCACGGAAGGATGCTAACTGGGAGATTTTCACAGCGCACCTGGAGCGTGAGATTTTGAAGGCCTCACCTTCTATTCTGAGCTGCTAAATTTAGCTGTCTTTAGCTTCTAAAGCCGATGGCTTCTCAGGTTTCCCCTCCTTCAGAATATGTGGTTTGTGCCTTTTTTTCCCCCCTAAGAGAAAGAAGAGTAAGTAGGAAGATTAAAAAAGGGAGGAGCTGAAGAACGATAACCAGAGGAGAAGAAGAAAAGAAAAAATGTGAAACTGACAGTATTAGGGGAAGAAGGGGCCTGGCCTGAAACTTCAAAGAAGAGGAAGAGGAGACTGAACTGAGCAGAGCCCAGCGACTATCCAGGCTTCCCTCCAGCGTCCTCTTCCATCTGTCACCCCGGGGCTCAGGCTAACCGGGAGGGTGGGGGCAGTGCGACCACAGACCCCTGGCCCAGCCCAGCTGCCCGCGCTCGTGGGCCCGAGCCACGGGGGCCGCCCCACCTTGGCTGACATGGGACCTGCGTCTCCGCCAGGCCAGAGGGGGTGACGGCAGGGGAGCGGGACGGCCAGGACTTAACAGCAGGTACACGTGGTGGCATCCTCTCAGGGGCACCCTCTTCTTCCCAGAAGGAGGTTGCCTTGGGGCTCGTGTGCTGCCTAAGCCCCCAGCCTTACTGCTCACTGTAGCCCTTCCGCGTCCACCTGCCACTCTCTCGGCAGCCACTTTTGTGGCTTTCTCTGTCCCAGGCAAAGTCTCCCAAGTCGCGTGTGGTGTGTGTGTGCGTGTACGTGCACATACACGTGTGGCGAGGGGGCCTCGGTGCTGGTCGTCTTGTTCAGTAAAACCGACAGTGTGTCAGGCATGTTCCCAGTTTATCTTCACCGCAGCCCTGGGAGTTCATGAGCATGTGTGCCATTTTGCAGCCAGGAAAACTGAGGCTCGGCTACGGAGAGTCTCTCACCTTCCCCTCCTACCTCCTGAGGCCGCGGGTCTGATTCCTTAAGGCCTCTTCCTCCAGGCTGCTGCTTTGTAGGCCCTGGTGCCTCCTCCTGCAGCTGTGACGGAGCACACGCAGGGCCTGCCGAGGCCAGCGAGTGGCAGGGTGCGGGTCTGTGGCAGGCCGCTGACCGCAGGCCCTCTGCCGTGCCACTGAGAGGGGTAGCCCTCCCCCACAGAGCCTGGCCTAGGTGAGTCTTCCTGTGGTACATCCCCCTTCAGCCAGGGCTTTTCAGCCCCACCCCTCCCTCCCGCCGCCCTCCACTCCCCCTCCCATTGCACTTGGGGACACTGAGCCTCAGGGCGTGTGGGAGCTTGAGGTCCCAGAGCAACTGTGGAACTGAGACCCAAATCCAGGGCTCACATAACCTTTCCCACCCCAAGTCACGGCGCCTTGGGCTCCGTGCTTCCCACCCGCAGGACAGGAAGCTCCGTGGCCTTGGCAGGTCTGGGAACATTTCATGCACGTAAAGACAAGAGCAGACTCTGGAGGGAAAGGGATCTCTCTCCCCCCTGGCCTGCCTGGCACACCTCCCCCTGGTTCCTGTTTGTTCCTTTTCTCTTAGCAGACTACCGGTTCACCCCTAGCTCCTCCCCTCTTTTTCCTGCTGTTTAGTTATTGTGCTGATGGGTGGTTGTCCCTGGAGGAGAGGAGCCGAACCCTCCCATCGGGGAGACCCCCGGCTGCCTGTGTCCTGGGGGCTCTCCTCAAGGTTATCTTGGTGGTTCAGTGTGCTCTTGCAGGAACCTCTTTCTGGTGCTTCTGAGCCTTCGTGATCGGGAAGTCCAGGGAGGGAGAGAGCTCAGGAGAGAGCCCCAGGGCTCTCCCCACCTCTGGTCTCCTGCTGGCACTGCCACCTTCTGTTCTGCTTGAAAGGAAAGGTTACCCATCTTAGCTTGGTGGAGCCTAGAAAGGAGGGAGGTGGGGGAGAGAGGTCTGTTTGTTTGTTTCATTTATTCCACCAACATTTCTTGAAGTACTTCTATATATTATGCTGAATTTGACTTGACACGTTTTAAAAAATAAGGGCTTTAAAATGACCGCCTTTTGGGGGGGCACCTGCGTGGCTCCGTCGGTTGAGGCTCTAACTCCAGCTCAGGTCATGATCTCACGGTTCGTGAATTCGAGCCCCACAGCGGGCTGTCTACTGTCAGCCTGTCAGCGCAGGGTCCGCTTCGGATCCTCTGTCCCCCTCACTCTCTGCCCCTGCCCTGCTTACCCTCTCTCGAAAAAGAAAACATTAAGAATATGTGTATATACTTAGGGCTTGTTTGATTTGTTGTGGATGTGTTCCAAGTAAAATTTCTTAAGTAGTTCAAAACACTTGCAGGGACACCTGGCTGTCCCAGTCAGTAGAGCGTATGGCTCTTGATCTTGGGGTGGTGAGTTCAAGTCTCACGCTGGGTGTAGAGATTATTTAAAAATAAAATCTTTAGGGATGCCTGGATAGCTCAGTCGGTTAAGCATCTGACTCTTGCTTTTGGCTCAAGCCATGATCTCACAGTTCATGAGTCGGAGCCCTGCGACAGGCTGCGCGCTGACAATCCAGAGCCTGCTTGGGACTCTCGCTCCCTCTCCCTCTGCCCCTCCCCCACTCTTGCTCTCTCTCAAAAATAAATCAACATTAGAAAAATATTTCTAAAAACCCAGAAACTTTTACAATGAGAAATACGGGAGGAAAAAATCAGTAAGAGCTGCCGTGGATTTAGAAAAAGGTAAAGTCTGGGGCGCCTGGGTGGCTCAGTTAGTTAAGCATCCGACTTCGGCTCAGGTCATGATCTCATGGTCTGTGGGTTGGAGCCCCCACGTCAAACTCTGTGCTGACAACTCAGACCCTAGAGCCTGCTTCGGATTCTGTGTCTCCCTCTCTCTGCCCCTCCCCGGCTCACACTCTCTCTCTCTCTCCCTCTCTCAAAAATAAACATTGAAAAACATTAAAAAGGAAAAAAAAAAGTCTTTGGATGATCATTTTAAAGTAACCAAAATGGAGGCGCCTGGGTGGCTCAGTCGGTTAAGCGTCCGACTTCAGCCAGGTCACGATCTCGCGGTCTGTGAGTTCGAGCCCCGCGTCAGGCTCTGGGCTGATGGCTCAGAGCCTGGAGCCTGTTTCTGATTCTGTGTCTCCCTCTCTCTCTGCCCCTCCCCGGTTCATGCTCTGTCTCTCTCTGTCCCAAAAATAAATAAAAAAAAAAAAACGTTGAAAGAAAAAAAAAATCCTGGAGATTTAGTGTACAGCATGGTGACTACAGTTAGTAATAATGTATTGTGTAGTTGAAATTTGCTGAGAATAGATCTTAAGCATTCCAAATTAATAAAAAAAATTATGTGAGGTGATTAATGTGTTAATTAACCTGATTTTGACAATTATTTCCAAATGTATCTGTGGACCAAGTCATCTCATTTTATACTTTATATATATATACAATTTTGTCAACTATACTCCCAATAAAGTAAGGAGGGAAACATATAATAGACAAACAAAAGATAAGGAGATAAGGATCAAACTAAACAACTATAAACCTTAATCAAATAACAAAGGAAGTCATTAAAAGAGAAAGATATTCGTCAGGCTCTGGGCTGATGGCTCAGAGCCTGGAGCCTGTTTCCGATTCTGTGTCTCCCTCTCTCTCTGCCCCTCCCCCGTTCATGCTCTGTCTCTCTCTGTCTCAAAAATAAATAAACGTTAAAAAAAAAATTTAAAAAAATAAATAAAGTAACCAAAATGTTATCATCTAGGCTGCATTAAGAATGAGTGCAAAAACACGCTTTTAAAAATTTTGGTCCCAATATACTTTGTCTTAGATATTATTTTACAGGCTTGTCATTAGTTCTGGAAGAGGAGGGGTGTCTTAGTATGAGAAGACCAGGCTGTGGTTTGGATGCCTAGGACAAAGCTGCAATAGACAGACTGTTACAGCCCCGTGAGATAGGTCATTCAATCATTCTGAAAGCCCAGGGAGGGTCATTCTCATGCTAGGCCCAGCGAAGGGCTCGGACGTGTTTAAGATGTGATTCCTGCCTTCCTCGGGGAAGTAAGACCGAAGACCTGTTTGCGCATAACCACTGTGCGAGAGGAACAAATGTTGGGAGGTGCTGGAAGTAGTCTCTGACCCTCATGTCCCGGGCTGCACATGGCTGAGCTGGCCCCCAGAAATCGGGACCTGTTGATGTGCTTTTGCTAGGTTCCTGTCCTCACAAACCCCAAGTCATCGGCCACCATTAATGTTTGTAAGGTTTCCCCAAGCCCAGGGTGTGGGGACTCCTACTCTTGGTTTTGGCTGCACGCCCTGGCATTGGGCCCCACAGATATGGCTGGGACCTTCTTATCTCTTCGCACCTTCTTGGGACCACCCTACCACGTGTGGACCCTGAGTATTTAAAACCCGAGTCCTTCGCCTGGCTCACGTAGGTGCAGGAGCCGTGTCTTTGGTGATTCTGCCTGGGAAGCCTCCCTGAGAGACTGAGCTGGGCCCTCAACTCTGCTGGCCCTCCTGTACCCCTGCTCAGAGCTTGCTCGCCTCAATTGTGGCCCTCTGGCCCCCTCTGCTGGCCACTCACAGGATTTCCTGCTAGAACTGTCCAGATGAAGTCCAAGGAGGAAAGGACTGCTGTGAGTTTGCCATCTGTGTTTGATCCCGGGTGTTTATGCCTGGGCCATGCTGGGGGGAGGCAGTGGGGGGGGGGGATGGGGCATGGAGGAGAGCGGGGAATAGGCAGCAGAAGCCAGCGGAGAAGGAGCTGTATTGGTGTCTGAGCAGAGAGTGGATTTCTGGAAGAATATCTCAGAGCTGCGGGGGTCCCCCAGGTGATGCTGGCTGAATTCTGATCCCTCCAGGGAGTTCTTGGCTAGGGAGCATGGCTTGGGAGTGATGGAGGCTTTAGCGGGGCAGAAGGGAGAGAGGTAGGGTGCTCCAGGCTGAGCTGGCTGTGTTAGGATCCAACAAGAAGTCCCCTCCAGGCTCCAGAGACCTCCTTTTCATCCTGGCCAGGAGCCCTACTTCCTTTAGGAGGTGAAGAAGGGAGCCAGTGGACTGTGCCTCTGTTTGTCAGGGGGGCTTCTGATGGTGGGAGGCATTTCCGGGCTTGCACTAGGTGGATGAGTGATGCAGGTACACATGTCTCCATGTGCTGCACCCCCCACGGGGGCTGGAGGTGCTGCCTGTCACACCTGGGTGTCCTCATGCACGCTGAACTCATGGTGGCGACAGCTGAGCTTTGGGCTGGGCAGAGTGGTGGTGGCGGGGGCACCTCTTTAGGGCTGGGTCTCCCCGCTCAGTGATCCTGCCTGTCTCCTCCCAGATGGGAAGGAGCAGCCTGTGAGCCCCAGGGCAGGGGAAATCTCCCAGAGCAATCCGTCCCTAATCCCCAGGCTGGGCCTCAGGCTGGAGATGGCAGCTGCAGAGCCTGGGAGCTTGGGCACACCTGCTCGCAGACCCCGGCTTCCCTTGGCAAGCCCCGTGCTGCCCAGGGACTGCGACCCCGGGGGCCTGGCCCAGCCCCTGGAGAGCTGGAGCCTCAAAGCCTCTGGCGCCCCGTCACCGGCACGGCTTCGGGAAACGGGACCCGCACAGGTGAGGCCCCTGGTGGGTGGACGGGGAGAAGGTTACTGGGCGGGGATGGGAGAAAGCCATTTGTGCTGCTTGCCAGGCGGCCTGGGCTCACCCTCTGGTCTCTCAAGGTGTAGCCCCCTCTCCATTACAGAGAACTCCGTGGGAGGGTGGAGGGGGCGAACACCAGGCCTTCAGGTCTAGGCTGAGGAGTGCCCGGAGGGCCCCTGGGGTGGGGGTGGGGGCGGGGGCAGGAGTCTTTTGCAGAAGCACAGGTGAACCCTGGCTCAGAAGCCTCTAGAAACCAGTAGGCCGTACGTCACTCTTCTTGGGGCCAGAGGAGCTGGTGTGCAATTAAGTGGAAGGGGTGTGCCTGGATGTGGTCGCTTCTGTCTACAGAAAGACTTGGACAGGGAGAGCGGGGTGTGAGGGTCCCGTGAGCACTGACCCCAGGTGGACAGTGGGGAGTCCAGAAGGAACCAAGTGCTTGGGCGCCTGGAGCTTTTGGAGAATTTGCAGGGTGGAGAACGGAGGAGGCCCCGAGGCAGGAGCCTGTGGGGGTGAGGAGGCAGAGTGTGCAGGACATTCGTGTGGAAAAGGGCATCGTTCTGAGCAGGGCAGGGAATGTGGTAGCTGAGCGGAAGGTGTAGACTGGGCCAGAACCTATGGGTGGGCCTGTCAGCAGGGACAGGAAGCTGAGGGCTGGGGGAGAGAGAGGAGAGGGTAGCCCTGAGGCCCGAGTCTGGGAAGGGGTGGGTACCTGCTGGCTGCAGGCAGAGTCTGATGGAAGCCTCCACCCGGTGCCCATCTGCCTGGAGATCGCAGGTGCTGTCTGAAAGGGCGAGCGAGTGCATTCCTCAGGTGTCTGTGCCCTGCACTCTGAAATCCCAGGTGGCAGCATGGGACTCTCTGTAAGGCCGCTGAGGGCCTATGCCTTGCCACAAGGGATGGGGTGCTGCAGGGAGGAGCCAGGGCCCTCGGGCTCCTACCTCTCGAATCCCCCTTGTAGGGGCTGGGGCCTTGCTGCAGGAGTTTTTCACCCCACTGGACCCCCGTGAACAGACCCGGGTATACATACTGCCCCACGTGTACTCCATTAAGTGCCTAAGCATTTGCCTCCCTGCCCTCCGGAGAAAAGCCGCTTAGGCTCCCTGGCACCGGAGGAACCGCTGGGTGGGCTGGTACCTTCCCCTTCTCCCCTCCCCTGTGCCTTTCCCACGTGGGGGTGGGGGGGCATGGGTCAGCTGTGATGGGGTGTCCAGAGCTGGGACCGAACAAGAAACCGCAAATTGCCCCCACCTCCTCACCAGGAAGAGAAAGAGCCAGCAGCCCGGCAGGCTGTGCCTGCTGATCTAGAAGAATGGGGGCAGCCCCTGCCTCCAGGACCGGGGCTTCGGGTCATTTTTCCGGCTCTGGCTGGAATATCTAGTTGGTGTGGGAGACTTCAGGTCCCTTCCTCCCAGCTTCCCCGCAAGGTCAAATGGCCTCTTTAGGCAGAAGGATTTTAGCTGGCCATGAATGTTCCTTTCCATCCTGGCCCTGGCCTTTCCCTCTGGGGATGATTAGAAAAAGTGAATCTGAGTGTTCTCTATCCCAAGAGGGGTGCTCAAATCAGAGTCACGGGGCCAGAAGTCAGCAGATAGAAGCACCTCTGCTGAGTCACGCGGGCCCAACAGCCTCCATCACACTTGGCCTTCTGGGCTCTTAGTCGCTGGAAGCCCAGGCCCTGCTCAAGAGCAACATCCCATGTGGATCTCAACCTGCTTGGCCAGACCCCAGACCCTCCTGTTCCCCGCCCTGGGAGGGAGCCTGAAGGCCACCTGTCCCAGGATGACAGGGACTGCCCTGCTCTCCCAAAGGGAAGCAAAGAAGCTCCAAAACTCTTTGTTTCCTCCCCTCCCCTCTCCGTGTGTGTGTGTGTGTGTGTGTGTGTGTGTGTGTGTGTATCTGTCTGTCTAAGAGTGACCTTCGTGTTGGCTTTCCTGAGCAGAGACCTAGGACAGGAAGTCCTCATCTTCTGTGTCAGCCTGCCCTGGGGACCCTAACAGGAGTACTTTGTAAGTTCAGGAAGGGGCTGCTTGTCCCCTGGGGAGGGGCGTCAGGCTGGGAGCCCTCTGCAGTCTTGTGGGAACCTGGGAGCACAGGTGGAATTTATTCCATTGCCGAGAAATAGCACCACGCTCCACATTTCACAGCAGCCAGTACCTTCTCCTCCCTGCACAGAGCTTCACGAAAGCCTGGATGCTTTCTGTCCCTACAGAGTATACTGTGTGCTCCCGGCCTCAGGGATCTGGGCGGCTGGGCTGGTGTGCAAGACGGGGAGCCATTGCCCCCATGGCAGGGCCCCGGGTTAACAGAGGACATGAGCTCAGGCCTGGGAGGAGGTGGGAGCCCTGGGAGGCCCCCAGGAGCCAGGGCTCCTGTAATCTGGCAGCATGCCTAATCCGGCTTCATGCGGAATTGCCGGATGGGGACAGGGAAGGGAGTCCACGGCTCTGCGAGCCCATGTGGAGGGGGTGCTTCTGGGTGCAGGAAGCAGGGAGGGGAAGTGGGAAAGTTGGACCCTGGACACTTAAGACAACATCCCATCTCTGGCTCTTCCAGAACATTCACCAGGACTTCTTGGACCTCAGTCACTGTTTAGAACAAGGTCTGTGACCTCAGCCCCGGCTGGTAGGTACCATGAGCGGAGAGCATGACATGGCCTCCCTGGTTGCCCGGCATGGAAGGGCATCATGAAGGAAGCATGGCCCTCCCTCCACCATTCTCCTTGTAAGAACTTGCCTGGCCCACGCACGGGGATCAATCTTGGGGTCAGGTACCTAGGAGAGTGGAGTGGGAAGGCCATGATGCTGGGGCCGCAGCTCCAGGTGTGGTGCTGGCTGCTGGGCACGGACAGAGGGCTGAGTGGCCTGGGCCAAGTGAAACTCTGTGACAATTTGGAGAGAGGAGCAATGGTGCCTCTGTTGCCCACTCGCTGCCGTGCTCCAGCTGGGAGACCCAGGGAGTTTTCACCCACCACTGACCGGGGGTTGAGTGATCTGTACCCGGCCTCAGGACACGGGATTGGGAGTGAGTTAGAAAGAGCTCTGGCTCTGTTGAAAATGAGACAGTGATTTGAAGGACCAGGAGACCCTCCCACAGACCAACCCTGTAATAGGACATTGGTTGGAGCGGTGGCCGGAACCAGCAGGTGGGAGGACCCCTGGCCTTCTACATCCAGCTTTTTGTAATCACCACTCTGTCTGGCTCCAGAAGATTGCCATCACCCCCAAAAGAAACCCAGACCCATTAAGCAGCCACTCCCCACTCCCCACTCCTCCCCTGCCCCCCAGCCCCTGGCCACCGCTAATCTGCCTTCTGTCTCTATGGCTTTAACCTTTCTGGACGTTTCATATAAAAGGAATCCTTCAGCACGTGACCTTTTGCATCTGGCTTCTTTTGCTTTGCGTGATGTTCTCAAAGTTCATCCACGTTGTCGTGTGTATCGGTGGGACTTCATTCCTTTTATGGCCCAATGATGTTCCACTGTATGGATGTACCAACTTCGTTTACCCATTCTTTGGTTGATGGACAAATGAGTTGTGTCCACCCTTTGGCTATTGTGAAAAGTGCTGTTATGAATACATGTGTACACGTACTTGTTTGAACACCCATTCAAAAATTTTTTTTCTTTAAATGTTTGTTTTTGAGAGGGAGACAGAGCGTGAGTGGGGGAGGGGCAGAGAGAGAGGGAGACACAGAATCCGAAGCAGGCTCCAGGCTCTGAGATGTCAGCACAGAGCCCGATGCAGGGCCCGAACCCATGAACTGTGAGATATGACTTGAGCCAAAGTCGGACACTTAACCGACTGAGCCACCCAGGTGCCTGAATACCCGTTTTTAATTCCTTTGGCTATATACCCAGGAGTGGAATTGCGAGATCATGTGGCAATTCTACGGCAAATCCCCCAAACTAAGGGACCCCCCCCCCAAACTGTTTTCCACAGGGACTTCCCCTTTACATTCCCACCAGCAAGGTATGAATACCTGTGGTAGTTTTTCTACATCCTTGCCAACACTTGTTATTTTCCTTTTATAATTTTTTTTAAATGTTTTTATTTTATTTTTGAGACAGACAGAGCATGAGTGGAGGAGGGGCAGAGAGGAAGACACAGAACTGGAAGCAGGCTGCAGGCTCCAGGTTCCAGGCTCCGAGCTGTCGGCACAGAGCCAGACGCGGGGCTCGAACTCACGAGCTGTGAGATCGTGACCTGAGCCGAAGTCGGACGCTCAACCGACTGAGCCACCCAGGCACCCCCTGTTATTTTCCTTTTAAAAATTATAGCCACACTAGTGAATATGAAGTGTCACTTAATTTTGTTTTTGAGCACCTGCTGTATGCCCTGAGATTGTACCGATTGTTGCCTTCACTTAGTGTTTTATTTCATTCTCCTGACAACCCTTTGGGGGTAGGTCAAATCCCCTCCCGTTTCCGGGTGAGAAAATAGAGTAAAGTTAATGACATACCCAAGGGCACGTGGACAGTGAGGGACAGGGCTAGGGTTCTAAATTGGTGTCTGACTCCAAATTTGGTGCTCTTTCCATTGCATTGCATGGGCTCTCTGTCCTGTCTCCGTGCTGTTTTTTTTTTTTTTTTAATAGAAGTATAATTAACACACAGTGTTATGTTAGTTTCAGGTGTACAGGGTAATGATTCAACAATTCTATGCATGATACAGTGCTCATCATAAGCATACTCTTTTTTTAAAGTTTATTTGTTTATTTTTAGAGAGGGAGAGAAAATGTATGCGAGGAGGGGAGGGGCAGAGGGAGAGAGAGAATCCCAAGCAGGCTCCGCGCTGTCAGCACATGGGGCTCGATCCCATGAACTGCGAGATCATGACCTGAGCTGAAATCCAGAGTCGGGCTCTTACCTGACCGAGCCACCCAGGCACCCCACGATAAGTGTCCCCTTAATCCCCTTCACCTGTTCCACCCATCCCCCACCTCCCCTCTGACAACTACCAGCTTGTTCTTTGTATTTAGGAGTCTGTGTTTTTTGTCTCTTTTTTGCTTTGTTTGTTTTGTTTCTTAAATTTCACGTATGAGTGAAATCATGCGGTGTTTATCTTTCTCTGACTTGTTTCACCTGGCTTTATACTCTCTAGTTCCATCCCTGTAGTTGCAAATGGCAAGATTTCACTCTTTTTTATGGCTGAGTACTATTCCCCTACGCACGTCCTCTGCCTCTTCTGTATCCATTCGTCTATGGACGGACATTGGGCCAGCTTCCACATCTTGGCTATCGTAAATAATGCCACAGGCTCATTGCTTTTCCTTGTGTTTTTTTTGTTTGTTATTGTGTGTGTGTGCTTTTTTTTTTTTTTTCCAGATCTCTTTCCCCTCTTCTGCTTTTTCCATCCTTCATAGTTTTGTCATCTTATGCTTGAACTCTCCTTCCTTTGTTAAAGTATTCTCCTTCTTGGTGCCTCTGCCTGCCACCTCCTTGGCATTCTTTCCTTTAGCCACTCTGTCGTGGTTCAGTCCTGAAGGGCCACTGGTGCTATGGGGAGAGGGGGGGTGTCCTGGGGTGGGAGGCATGAAGAACCCCCCACCTTCCTCCGTGGGGGAGGAGGACAGGGTGGGGGTGTTCTGTGACTGGAGGCGCCCAGCGGGGTCCAGGTGTGACAGATGCCAGTGGAGGGGCAGCAAGGAGCTGGTGTCCTGCTGAGGGACCCCCGGGCTCGAGTCTGGGCCCCAGGGCAGGAAAGAGGGGCAGGTGAGGGGGCCAGGAGCCCAGCCCCAGGCCACTCCAGCCCACCGTGAGGCCCCAGCTTGTTTTCCCAGGAATGTCTGTTCTCTCGTTCCCGGGGATTTCGCAGCCAGCTTCCACTCAGCTTTTCCATCTGTAAGCTAGACAGACTCTAAATCAAGGGAGGAGAGACACTAAGCTGCCGGAGTAAAGCCAAGGTAGGGGGAGAGTTGCTATTTTATAGTCCCTCGGAGTCCCAAAGCACTTCTACTTTTCACGGCTTCCCTGTCTCATTAGCTGCTCGCATACCCCTCCTAGTCCTTGCGGCAGGTTCTCTGCTCATCATAGAGACAGCCGAGCACCGCCGAGGGCCGAGCATCAAGCCATGTTTCAGACCCAAAACTCACCTTCCGGATGTTTTTTCTCCCCCAAAGAGGGAGAAAGAGAATTGAGCCTCTTTGGAAGCACAGCAGCCTTAGAAGAGGACCAGATTGCTTAATCTTAAAAATCGTGTTCCTAGAGAATTTAATTTTTTGTAGTTCAATATTTATGCTATAGTATCAATATTGAGTGCACTGGTAGGGATAATCTCTTTTTTTTTATGAATGAATTTTCAATCTTGGACCCTCGGTCTACACTGTTTTTGTTTTGTTTTGTTTTAATGTTTATTTACTTTTGAGAGAGAGAGACCGAGAGACAGAGCGTGAGCTGGGGATGGTCAGAGAAAGAGGGAGACACAAAATCCGAAGCAGACTCCGGGCTCCGAGCTGTCAGCACAGACCCGACGTGGGGCTCGAACTCCCAAACTGTGAGATCATGACCCAAGCAAAGTCGGAGGCTTAACTGCGCCACCCAGGTGCCCCTGGTTGGTGTAATTTCTTAATGAAACTGCATTCCCCTGCCCCCCTGAATTGTGCTGCCTGGATCCAGACAGCATTTATGAGTGCCTTCTGTATGCCCCACACTGGGCTAAGTGCTTGCTAGGCATCATCTTGTGCAACCCTCACAGAGACCTGAGAGTAGATAGCATTATCCCCCTTCTCAGGTGGGGATACTGAGGGTCAGGGAGAGACAGGTTTCATCACTGTAGGACATAGCACAGGAAGAAGGGGTTTAACTGCAGGACGGGGTTTTAAGTCGCACTGGCGTGACAGACCTTGGGACAGATCACTTAAGGGAGGCTGTGGAATTGGCTCTTCTGGTACGCGAGTTCAGAAATTCAGAGGCAGGGTTCTGAAGACATGTGCCCCTGGAGGGAGGGCCAGGGGACACAAAGGGAGACCCAAAGCCAATGTAAGGGGCAAGTCCCGACTTTAGGAGAGATTGGAGAAGGGATCGGCATTGTCCCCAGCATCCCCAGCAGAACTGTGACCTGGAAAGGCCCCAGAGGAAGCCCACAGAGGAGCCACCCGCCCCCGTCCCCTCCCCAGCTCCTGATTTTGGCAGGACTGTTGTTTTCACTAGTGTTTTCCAATAACTTTGCACCTCGGCAGAAACCGGGTCCAGTGACTTCTGCCTGTAATTGGCACAGGCTGCTTCCAGTTCTGGTGTGGGTAAGCGGGCCACTTGCTTTGCGCTTATAACCCCTTCCCCCACCTGTACCTCATCCCGCCCCACACACATGAAGAGCGAAGGATCTGACCCGGCCGTCCTGGGGTGTGCTGTGTGTAAAAATACATGGGGTTGAGCCATTTCCTGCTGCTTCCGTTCTTGCATGGCGATAAGACACAGGGGACTCAGCTGTGGACAGAGAGGTCCTCCAGCAGCTGGGGTGGGGGGGGGTGGCCCTGGGAGAGCAGGACTCCAGGCCCGCCTGCTTTCTTCTGACCCCGCGGTTTCTCATCTTTCCTATCTCCTGGGACCTTCCCTTCCTTTCACCCCGACCCCCCAACCTTTCTCGGCTTCTCTTCTCCTTTGTGCCACCCTCATGCGCTTGGGAAACCTGCCTGCTGCTTGGAAAGGGACCGTCTGCTCCGTCCTGCACATTTGCCCCCTCCTGAGCTAGGCCCTGGTACCTTCAGGCCCCCAGACTGGTCTCTGCTGCCCTTGGCCCCCAGGGTTTGCTCCTGGGACTTGAGTCCTCAGGACCTGGCCAGCACGGTGGGTGGGGCTGTGCTCCTCTCCCGCGTCTGGGAGAGCGTCTGGGAGAGCGGGCAGGGCCGGGTGCTCCCGCCGTCATGAAGCGGAAGAGGTTGCTGACGACTCAGGAGAGCTGGAAGGTGATGGAGGGGCTGGAAGGGGTATCCACAGAGGCAGGGGACCTGCTGAACTGCATTAGGAAAGCCGGGGTGGGACGGGTGGGGAGGCTTCCTGTGCCTACGTAGGGCCAAAGTGTAGGCTTTGGCCAGCTCTGGGGGAGAGGGCTGTTTGAGGCAGGAGCCTTTGGGGGAGGTGGAGTCCAGAGGGACAGCTTGTCTTGTCTCTGAGAAGTCAGTCTTGTGACTCTCCTCAGGCATACTTGGTCCGTGTGACGGAGCAAGAAGAGCTCTGGCTGGAAGTTCTGTGTTTTTGTGGCTGTGTGTCCCTGAGCAACTTGCTTGAACTCTCTGGGCCAAAGGAGGGGCAGATCTGCCTAGACTGCATTTTAGGGATGTTATGAGGATTAAGTGGATCGCAGCTGGGACAGCCCCTCAAAACTGGCCATGGGTAGGGGCACTTGGCTGGCTCGGTCAGTGGAGGGTGTAACTCTTGATCTCGGAGCTGGGAGTTCGAGGCCCACGTTGGGTATAGACATTACTTAGAAAAAAAACTTTTTTTTTTTAATTTTTTTTCAACGTTTATTTATTTTTGAGAGACAGAGACAGAGCACGAGCAGGGGAGGGGCAGAGAGAGAGGGAGACACAGAACCCGAAGCAGGCTCCAGGCTCCGAGCTGTCAGCACAGAGCCCGACGTGGGGCTTGAACTCACGAACCGTGAGATCATGACCCGAGCTGAAGTCGGACGCTTAACAGACTGAGCCACCCAGGCGCCCCAGAAGTAAAATCTTTTACACAAAATGGCCACCGTAAAGGAATACTGCTACGGTTGTGGTTATTGGGGGCTCTTGCCCTGAAGCTTCCTATTCCTCCTGCATCCATCTCCCAGGCAGAGAAACCAAGGCCAGAGGTGTCCACGGACATAGGAGGGTATCCTCCCACAGTGTCACGATTTACCGACGCTTGCTTTTCTTGCCTCCTTCCCCAGGTTGACAAGGGAGACCTTGTGGCCCTGAGCCTCCCCGGCGGCCCCGGCCACGGTGATGCCGACGGTCCCGTCAGCCTGGACGTGCCGGACGGGGCCCCCGACCCTCAGCGGACCAAGGCTGCCATCGACCACCTGCACCAGAAGATCCTGAAGATCACCGAGCAGATCAAGATCGAGCAGGAGGCGCGGGACGACAACGTGGCCGAGTACCTGAAGCTGGCCAACAATGCGGACAAGCAGCAGGTGTCGCGCATCAAGCAGGTGTTCGAGAAGAAGAACCAGAAGTCGGCCCAGACCATCGCCCAGCTGCACAAGAAGCTGGAGCACTACCGCCGGCGCCTGAAGGAGATAGAGCAGAACGGGCCCTCGCGGCAGCCCAAGGACGTGCTGCGGGACATGCAGCAGGGCCTGAAGGACGTGGGCGCCAACGTGCGCGCGGGCATCAGTGGCTTCGGGGGCGGCGTGGTCGAGGGCGTCAAGGGCAGCCTCTCGGGCCTCTCGCAGGCCACCCACACCGCGGTGGTGTCCAAGCCCCGGGAGTTCGCCAGCCTCATCCGCAACAAGTTTGGCAGCGCCGACAACATCGCCCACCTGAAGGACCCTCTGGAGGACGGGCCCCCCGAGGAGGCGGCCCGGGCGCTGAGCGGCAGCGCCACCCTCGTGTCCAGCCCCAAGTACGGCAGCGATGACGAGTGCTCCAGTGCCAGCGCCAGCTCGGCCGGGGCGGGCAGCAACTCCGGGGCTGGGCCGGCGGGGGCGCTAGGGAGCCCCAAGTCGAACACGCTGTACGGGGCCCCCGGAAGCCTGGACGCTCTGCTGGAGGAGCTGCGGGAGATTAAGGAGGGACAGTCCCACCTGGAGGACTCGATGGAGGACCTGAAGGCTCAGTTGCAGAGGGACTACACCTACATGACCCAGTGTCTGCAGGAGGAGCGCTACAGGTAGGCGCCACCCCTCCCGCACAGCCGCCGCCCGGCCGGGCCTCGGCCGGAGCGGCGGGGCACCGGCTTTCAGACTCCGGCTCGCAGAGGCAGGTGGAGGTGCACATAGAAGGGTCTGAGGCTGCCGGAAGGAGCCAGAAGAGGCCCCGGGAGGCCTTCCTCCAGACTGGTCAGAGCGGCTGGGAGATAGGGTTAGGGGGCCTGACCTGCCGATGGAGAGAAGGCTCTGCCTGTCTCAGGAGCTCTGAACATCCCTGCTTGATGGTTATGTGGTCCGTGTACAGAAGGGGGAAACTGAGGCAGGGACACGGCCAGCTACATGGCCTCTCCTCCGGAAGGACTAACGGCACTGACTCTCGAGCCAGGCTCCCTGGGTTCAAAGCCCAGCTCTGCTCTTTCCTGTTTACCTTGAACAAAGCACTTAGTGCCCCCACAGCTGCTCTCCGGGTCTGTGCCGCGGCAATAACACAGATCCCTACTCCTAGGGTTCATGAAGGTTTGACGAGTCCAAACCTCTAAAGTCAAACTATGTAAACCTCTGGCACCATCAGGTTAAACATTTGGCAGAAGCTGGAGTCTCCGGCCCCTCCCCGCCCCACCTGCTCCGCGCCCTCTTGCTCAGTGCCCCTCCTGTGTCATTTGGTTGTCACTTGCTCCCTGGGATTCTCGGCGAGCTTTTCCTTAATTAGCTCTTTTCCTTTTTCTTCATATATATGAAGAAGGGTTAGAAAATTGAGGGGGGGTCCCTGCCTGAAAACTAACTACCCCCACATGAGAGTCACCTTTTGATACTTTGTGCCTGCAGAGCAGGGATCGTGTCGCTGTGTCGCTGTGTCCCTGGTGACCAGGAGAGCATCTCAGTCCAGGGCTTACAGGCTCATGCCGAAGGCGTTTAATCCCTGAGTCCTCTGTTCATGAGCTGTGGGACGTTAGGCAGGTTCCTTAACCTCTCTCTGTCCCAGGCTTCTCATCTGTGAAATAGGATGATGCTAGTGCTTGTCTCGTGGGGTTGAGGGGGGGGTGAGGATCCTGGGAGATAACGTGGGTAAAGCCTGGGCACAATGCCTACTTGGAAGCAGCACCGTATAAAGAGTAGCTTTCGTTGTCGTTGCTGTTAAAATTGGAAGGGGACTGAACGCGTTGCGTGTTTTGAGGAACGAAATTGATCCTGGGGAGAGAAGGGAGGTCAGGGGGCCAGGACTGAAGTCACCCCTTCTCCCTCTGCCAGGTACGAGCGGCTGGAAGAACAGCTCAATGACCTGACCGAGCTTCACCAGAATGAAATGACCAACCTGAAGCAGGAGCTGGCCAGCATGGAGGAGAAGGTGGCCTACCAGTCCTACGAAAGGGCTCGGGACATCCAGGTACGACCAGAGACTGGCCCCGGGGAGGCCCCAGACGTGCCGAGAGAGCTGTCGGCGGCCGGAGGGTGAGGGCTTTACCAAGTGGGGGGTGATGGGCACAGGCGGGTCCACTGGCGGCGCAGGTGGGCGCGTGGCTGAAGAGGGCAGTGCGGGGCGGAGATAGGAGCCGGGCAGGCCCGAGGCTGGATTTGTGCGAGCCGACGGGCGAGGGCCGCCCATGCCCCCAGCTCTGCGATGGCAGCCTTGCCAGTGAATAATCGGGATCTGCGGGCTCCAGGCTGCCTGGAGAGGAAGTTCCAGGGGATTGGGCCAGCTGTGTGTCCCCTCTCCCCTCCCCACACACACACGAATCAACCACATCCGTCTCCTACCACCCTAAATGTCGTAAAGCACTAAACGTCGTAAAGCACTGCCCCCAGCTGCAGCCGATCAGCCTGTACCCCCCCCCCCCCCGCCTCCGCCTGGCCTTTGCAGGGGGCGCCCTGTGCACGGGCACCTTCTCTGAGGGGCGGGTAGGGTTCAGCCCACCCTGAGCTCCCACGCGCCCCTCCCCCCCGCAGGAGGCCGTGGAGTCCTGCCTGACCCGCGTCACCAAGCTGGAGTTGCAGCAGCAGCAGCAGCAGGTCGTGCAGCTGGAGGGTGTGGAGAACGCCAACGCACGGGCTCTGCTGGGCAAGTTCATCAACGTGATCCTGGCGCTCATGGCCGTGCTGCTGGTGTTCGTGTCCACCATCGCCAGCTTCATCACGCCCCTCATGAAGACACGCCTGCGCATCACCAGCACCGCCCTCCTGGTCCTCGTCCTCTTCCTCCTCTGGAAGCACTGGGACTCCCTCACCTACCTCCTGGAGCACGTGCTGCTGCCCAGCTGAGCGGCCAGCCCACCCCTGCCCCGTGCTCCCCCCGGCCCCAAGATGGCCACGCTTCTCCAGGAGGGACCCGGGGACTCCCGAGTCCCTTGAACTTGTTCGTGTGTCTGGTTTGGCCTCTTGCCCAAACTGTCCATTCCAGCAGCTCCTGCCCCCTTCTCCGTTCTTGCTTCTGTCTGACGCCTTCTCCCTGTTGGCCTGAAGGGAGCCTCGAGCGCAGCCCTGGCCGGGCACAGTGAGGACATCCGTGGCCAAATGGAGCAGAGGAGGACACCGGGATGGACCGTTCTGATTATTTACAGTCACACAAGGACTTCTCCCAGCGGACTCAGGATGCAGCAAGTCAGGAGGGTCAAGAAGAGGAGCAGGAGAGGGCCACGCCCCATCCTTCCAGGGAAGAGCCCAACCTGGAGACATCCACAGTTCCCTCCTGCGGAGATGGTCGGGGTGAAGGCCAGACGGCAAGCGGGGGGTGGGGCTCTGCTGGCCTCAGAGAATGCCAGGGAGAGAGGGCAGGTCCCCCCAGCCTCTGGGCACCTGCCGGGCCAGAGGGCAGGCTCGGTCCACCCCTGGTTCCTCCAGAGCTGGTTTGAGGCTCACTTCCGGGCTGGGCCCTTCCCGGGATATGAAGGACGCAGGCTCTGGAGGCCAGGTGGAGTACAGCTTTAGGACTTGTGTTTTCCCTGTTGTTCTTTCTGCCTGTCACTGGATCTGCTCTTTTCAGGGAAACAGGCCCCAGGGGCCCCCCGAGCCTCAGCCTAAGCCCTTAGGCCTCTGGGAGCATGTTGGGTTCTATTTATTTATTTATTTATTTGTTCCTTTGTACCTTGTCCCCCCTGAGCTCCAGGGAGAGATAGAGGCCCTGCCCCTGTCCTCTCTCGGAAGCCAGGGCCTTCTTCTTGGCTGTTGGGCACTTCCATACCATTTCGCCTCTGGATAATCCTGGCTAGGGGAAGGGGGGCGAAGCCACCCAGCCCCACTCTCCCAAAGCACCCCTCAGCCAGGACGGGAGGAGCATAGCCTCTCTTTTATACATCTGTTTATTTTGTATGTGTGTATTTGTGTGGAGGAGGTTGTTTGTTGCTTTATTTTTTTAAGGCTCTGGAGTGTCGTGTATGGTTTCTCTTCACATCCCAGCCTTCCCACAGGCACTTCCAAGAAGAGAGGGCATTTCTCGAAAAACAAAAGAGAAATCCCTTAGAGCGGAGGAGGGTAGTGCCTGTCAGCTGTGGTGGACCTTCCTGAAAAATAAATATCCTCTAAATTTTCAAAGCATCCTGTCTAGTGTTAGTTGATGAGGCCATCCCCGTGGAAACCACCGGGTCTCTCCCCACACCCAGGCATTCTGGGTAACACTCTGGGCCTCCCCTGTTGGCCTGAGTCCTTCTTCCTTCAGGATCCATCCCTGAACAAGCCATCGTGCACCCTTCCCGTCCTACTTTGTGCAGCCAAAGCTCTGGCCTCCGTGATAGGGAAGTGAGGTGACACCACCCCCTCTGGCTGCCCAGAGCACTTTCTAGGGGGAGGGGATTGGGAGATTGCTTTCTAGGGCTCGAAGAAGACAAACAGCCCCAAACCCAGACAGCAGCAGCCAGACCTGGTGTGGCCACGAGAGGGCAGCAGAGTCCTTACCCTTTTCTCGGGGTTCAGTCCCAAAGAGAGGCATCTGCTGGACTTACCGGGGCCTGATCATGCTGTGCAGCCAGAGCACAGATCACCTGCTCACCAGAAGCCTTGAGCGTGGAGGCCAGGCCCTCAGCCTCTGCCCCTGTGGCTGCAGCTCCCAACCCTGGCAGTTAAGGGCACTCACAGAAGGCGCTGGATTCCCAGCAGGAACCCTGTAAGACCTTGGGTGGGGGGGGGGGGTGGTGAGTACCACCTGAATCTTCCTAGTGAGAAGAGGAGGCTGGGTGCAGGGGGTGTGTGGGAAAGGCACCCACCCCAGGGTCCTGGCCCGTAGTTAGTGCACCTGTGGCCAATTCCCTTAGCCTCTCTGGCCTCGGTTTCCACATCTGTAATGGGGGATGGACGCAGTAGCTGCTGATTTCAAAGGGCTCTGACATTCTGTGGTTCTGCGGGTCTGAGAAGTCACAAGTTGCAGTCGTGCCTGTGGCCTTGGGCTCGAGGGGGCTCTAGGAGTCAGGGAGCACTCCCTAAGGGGATCAGAGAGAGCGCCATGGTGGCGCCTCAAGGAGAGCAGCCTTTAGTTTCATCTTCACCCTCTGTGACCATGTAGGAGTTTCAGCAGGTGACCTTATGGGGCCCTCCAACACTTTAGCACTCTGGGCCCTGCACCCCACCCGCGCACACACACACACACGCGCGCGCGCGCGCGTGCCTCCCGTGGGGGCCACATTCCTGGGCCCCAGGTGTGGGGGGGGGGGGTGGCTGCTCCAGGCTGCAGACATTTCCCACATTCCTCCCCAAGGTCAGGTGCCTTCCCTGCATTGGCTCTCAAATGTCGCTGCCAGCCCCAGTCCCCACTGAAAGGGAGGAGGGAAGAGGGAGGGAGGGCAGGGGATCATTCTCTGCTGATACTGAAGCAGCAAGTCCAAGAAGAGGGGGCAGATCGCCCCGGCCAGAGGCATCTGCAGAAAGGATGGAACTACACAGGCCTCCTGTCGACAGGGAGGTGGCTAGGAAAGCCCTGCCTTGTCCCGGCTGGGAGTTGGGTTTTGTTCCTCCGATGGTCACCGACACTTCCTTGTGTCTAGCCTCTCTTCCCTCTGTAAAAAGGGAGGGAATCGCTCCCACCGTGGACCTGCCTCCTTCTCCCACCGGGGTTCACAGGGCCGCCCACCCTGCAGGGGACCGGCCTCCTTCAGACAGCAGGGCCTGTCGGGCGGGGGGGGGGGGGGGGGGGGGGGGGGGGGACAGTGCTGGGGAGCAGGCTCCTTCCTGGAGGATCTGGCCTGCAGGCCCCAGGCCCGCATCTCGGCTAGGAGTCGGTGCTTTCGCCCTCCAGCTGCACCTGCCAGGCTGGCCCGGAGCTAGCGTGTTCGCAGTGCCCGCGCGCAGCTGGCTTTCCGGGCCAGCCAGTGGAAAGGACGCCGCTGGAGCAGGTGCAGGCCTGGCGAGCACAGAGCCCTCCGACAGCAAGACAGCACCACCGGCAGAGGGAGGTGACTTAACCCTCGCTGCTCCAGTTTTCTTGGGCTGATTCTGAGGTGGGAAGGGAGTGGGGAGAAGGAGACAACTGGGGTCACAGAGCGGGAGAATATGAAACTGTAGCTGGGGCACCTGGAAGGTCCTCGCGGCAGGCTTCATTTCCCCATCAGTGGCCGGGCCATTAAGTGCGGTCCAGATCCCGATATTAAGAGCCTGACAACCTGGGTTCAAATCCCAGCACCGCCACTCACCTCAGACAAGCCTCCAGCTGCCCTCGGAGCGCCTCGTGCAAGTAGGAGTGCAAGTGACCTCTGGCTCACGGGCCTGGGGTGTGAGAGAGAGGGCATTCTGCACATCCAAGACTTCGGTACAGCACCTGGAAGGTGATCAGAGACTAACTCAGGGCAGTTGTGATTACTCTTCATCCCGGACCCCAGGGGATGTTCGGGTGTGGAAGAAGCCGCCTGGGAAGTGTAAGGCAGAGCCTGTGGAAACTTTCCAGGCCGAGGGTGACTTGGGGAGTCAGCCTCTGATCCCTGACAGCCCAAGAGAGGCCCTCACGGCTCCCCTTTCCCGGGAGCGCAGAACCTTCTTCATTCCAGAGGCCTTTCACCTAAGTCTTACAGACAAAGCCGGCTCAGGCCCAAGGGGTCAGGCCCCAGCTTGAGGGAGAACAGGATGAGGCCTGCCTGCCCGGCCCAGGCCTGCTGCCACCATCCCGGGCCTATAAGTGTATGAGCACGCGGGGCCCTCCTTCCTCCGGCCCGTGGGCCAGGTATGGGCTCGGGCGTCAGCATCAGGAGGCCCAGGTTTGAGGCCTGTGAGGTCGTGGGCCTCAGTTTCCTTATCTGAAATGCGGTGGTGTTCGTGCTGCCCAAGTGGCAGGACTTTCACGAGGCTCAGAGGAGATGTTGGATGTGGGTGCCTGCCACAGGCCACCGCCAGGTCTCCCCAAGGGGAGATAACCTGCAAGGCTGCCGCTGGACCGTCTGGGGGCCGCAGGGAGGGTTCTGACCTCCTTGTGGGCAGGACTGGGCAGGGCTGGGCAGGGCTTGTAAAGGTGGCTGGCAGTGACCCCTCAGCCTGAAGGGCTGTAGCCAACCTCCAAATAAAAATGGAGAAAGCTCTCGGCCCCCACCCAGTGTGCTGGGATGGCATTTGGGGAGGGAGTGGAGGCTGGGACTTGCCCCAGCACATCCAGACCTGCAGGCAGGACCTGAGTCAGCCAGAAGGGCAGCCCAGGTAGGTGACGCAGCGCGGCCTCCCACACGCGGCTCCTCCGGGGAACGCTGTCCCTCCCCCGGCAGCCCATCCCTGCCTTTGACTCCCCCCTCCGCAGGCCAACTGTCCAGATGAGGTCTCCTGGGGCCCGGGGGTAATGGAGGGGCCACCTCCACCATGCCCCTGCCTCCGGGCAGCCATCTGCCAAGTTAGCTGTTTCCAAAGGTCCCTGGAAGGGATTCCACAAACTGGTGCCTAGGCTTTGCTGTTCATCCACCTCCCAGCTAAAGGCTCCGGTTGCCTTAGTTTGGTTGTTCCTACGGCCATTCCAGATCACTGGAGACGAGCCTGAAGTTAATGCTTTGGACGGATCTGGGTCTCTCTGGCTGGTCTGGGGGCTCTGTTCTTTGGTCTCCCGCAGGAAGGCTGAGTTTGCTCGGTACCACCCTCTTGGGTCCCTAGCTCCATGTGAGAAAGCACCCACTTTACCTGGAATTGGGTCTTCTTGCCCATTTTCTGGCTGAGGTCAGCCCCAAGCACCCAGAGTCGGGGTGGAGGTGAGGAGGAGAGGGTTTCCCACGAAACTGGGCATTGCGTGAACTCACGAAAGAGATAAGTCACCAACACAGACCTGTTATGTGTCTCCAACTGGACCTTCGTCCTCATCTTCTCAGCTGGGGGGCGGGGGGGCAGGTCAGGCCGAGGATGGGTAGAGCTGACAGGCGCAACATGGCTGCTTAGGAGAAAGGGCCTGAGGACAGGTCCCATCCCTCTCCTTCTTTGGGTCTCAGAGCTCTCGTCATAGTTTAGCGGCCCCAGGCGCAGGTGTGTGGCCTCCAAACCAACCCACTTTGGCTCTGCTAAATTCAAGAAGCACGGTTTAGAGCAGTAAGAAAGACATGGTCCATGCCCTGATGGAGCTCAGACTACTGGGGACGCACGTGCGCGCACACTCACGCACGGATGTGCACGCACACACGCTCACATATGTGGATACACTCACACACCGTCGTGCGCACACCCTTACACACGTGTACACTCGCACTCACACACACACACACGTCTGAAACACAGCAGGCAGAGATAAACACTGCAGTGGGGGACGGGGTTGGGAGGTCCAGGGAGGGAGAGCGTCAGTCTGATGGAGAGCTTCGGGAGGGTTCTCAGAGCACTGCGGTGTGGGTCAGAGGCAAGAAAGGTGAGTCTCCTCCAGCACGGTGCTTTGGGCACCTCTCACTTGCAGGTGGGACAGAAGACATCGTTCCATGGTGTAAAGGGATATGTGGCTCAGGCATCAGTCCTGCCCAGACCACACCTCGGAGGGCGGGATACTGGGGAAGGGGCTTCTGAGTCCACTCACTTCACTGGGAAGGAGCAGGGATGAGGGCATCTTTCAGAGAGGAAAGGGACCCCTCACCCCTGAACTTCTGATGCGACACATGGGGACTAACACTCAGCTGTGCTCTGTGACACCATGCAGGTCATGTAACCTCTCTGGGGCCTCAGTGACCCCACAGCCACACGAACGGAGAACTGAGGATGGAGAGGTCCATGTGGCTCCTGAGTTTCTGGGAAGATCCAGAAAGGTGTCTCTGCGTGAGCCTAAATCAAGGGCAGGCTCCCTGCTTGGCTCGGGTGAGGTCTGTGAGTGGGAACATGTGCTGACAGAGGGTCGGAGGGAGCAACGAGAGGTCCGGGACCCATGTTCTTTTCTTTCTTTTTCTTTTTCTTTTTCTTTCTTTTTTTTTTTTTTTAAAGTAGGCTCCACACCCAGCCTGGGGCTTGAACTCATGACCGTGAGATCAAAAGTGGTGTGTGTCTACCGATCGAGCCAGCCAGGCCCAGGCTCTAACCACCACAGGGGTCCAGGGGTGCGGGGGTGGGGGGGGATCCCAGGTGTCTGGAGGGCAGTGAGAGGAGCCAAGCTGGCTCCATGGGGCATCCTTCCTCCTGCAGGGGTGGGGCAACAGACGAAAGAGATACCAGGGTTCTCTTCTCTGCTTGGCAGCTGTACGATTAAAAAGGACGTGGCTTCCGTGCACAGCCATGGTCTATTCGGGTATGATTTGAGGGTGGGAGAAAGCCCCACCCTGGCCCAAAGTCATGGCCATTTGACTGAAATTGCCTTTTTCTGTCTAGGACCTTGACAGCTAGCAAATGCTTTTTGTGTGCGCTGATTCATTTTCTCTTCACCTCAACCCTAGAGTGTGGCAAACCCTAGAGATGAGCACACTGAGCCTCAGGATGAGGGGAACTTACTCATGGACACAGCTGGTGAATGGCAGACCCAGGACAGACCTGGGCTTGCCGAAGCCTGACACCCACCGTTGGGTGAAGCATTGCTTCTTCGTGTGCAAAAGTAGGCAGGTAACCTGAGGAAGAACAAAGCCTTGAGCCATTCACATCTTAGTATGAATTAGGTTATCCCCTTGGACGCTTTCTTTACTCTGCCAGAAAAAGATAAATTTAGGGGTGGGGGCGGGGTGGGGGGAGTTGAGGGGGAAAAAAAACACTTTCAAAGAGCTAGAAATGGAAGACAAAACTTAAACAAATTTCATTGCCTTTCTACGTTTTTCTATGCTTTCCCAAAGCCGGGTTATTTAAGCCCCAGAATGTGATGGAATGTTCAGTCTCAGAGGGGACAGGCTAGGGGGGGTCCAAAGGAACCATTCCCATTCATTCCCCTGTTCATCAAACCCGTATGAATATCTGCTTCGTGCGACAGATGGAGAATGCCGGGGAGAGCCGCGCAGACTTTTTCTCTTGGAGCATCTCGAAATCTATCCCGAAAGAACGACAAAAACAGACAAGTGACAATACAGCTTGGTGACTGCTGAAATGGAATTAGGGGCTAAGGAAGAGCAGGTAACCCGGAGAGGAGGTGGATTGGCAAAGCTCTCTTCACTCGATGACACATGCTTTGTCACATATTTTTCACCCAACCCAGAACCTCATAAGCCTTCCGGCCAGCAAGTCCTTCTGGCTGACTTACTTGAGTCCCTCTTGCCAGTGCACCCGGCCCTGCCCGTGATCCTAGCCCGTGACCTCGGCAGCTAGGTGAAGGGCCGTGGGCCTTTGTGGAATGTCCGGCCAATACTTCCATTATACAGATAAGGGGACTGAGGCCCAGAAACAGCAGGTGACGGCTCAAGGTCGCCACAGGGAGGCGGTGCTGAGCCTAGGCTCTCACCTGCAGGTGCCCACCCACCATGACACACACATCCGACTGCTCTGTACGCGGTCAAAGACGGAAAGTCGCAGAGGGGGCCCCTACTACCGCCTGAGTAGAGGAAGCTCTGAAGCCAGGCAGGAGAGAGAGGGTTGGGGAGAAATCTCCCCGCCCGCCCCAGGCGTACTTGGGTGATGACAGAGCTTACTCCTCAGACCCAGCATCGCCATTCGGTCTCATTGGACCCTCACAAGCCAGGGCTGCTTAGAACTCAATTTAAATTCGTCAACATTCAACAAAATCAGAAATTCATTTCCTCGGCGGCCCATTTCAAATGCTGAGCGGTCACGTGTGGCCGGTGTCTGCCGTGTTGCACGGCCCAGATAGGGAACATTTCCATCGTGGCAGGAGTTTGTATTTGGACCGTGCAACTTGCGACTTGAGACATGTTACAGATGTCATTTCACGTCAAACTTTTTTTCTTAGAGGCGCCTGGGTGGCTCAGTCGGCTAAGTGTCCGACTTTGGCTCAGGGCACGATCTCACGGTTCATGGCTTTGAGCCCCGCGTCGAGCTCTGCCCTGACAGTGCTTGGGATTCTCTCTCTCTCCCTCTCTCTCTGCCCCTCGCCCTCTCCCACTCTCCCTCTCAAAATAAATAAATAAACCTAAAAAAAAATTTTTTTTTCTGAGTATCATTAATACATGTTTGTTGGAGGAGCACCTGGGTGGCTCAGTCGGATGAGCGTCCGACCTCGGCTCAGGTCATGATCTCGCGGTCTGTGGGTTCGAGCCCCAGCTCGGAGCCTGGAGCCTGCTTCGGATTCTGTGTCTCCCTCTCTGCCCCTCCCCTGCTCGCCGTCTCATTCTCTCTCTCTCTCTCTCTTTTTCTCTCTAAAAAATAAATAAAAACATTAATACATGTTTGTTGTAGAAAATTTAACAAGGAAACTCCAACCACAGGTGGTCCCTTCCACTATTAGCATTTGGCATATGGTCTCCCAGTCTTTTTTTTTTTTTAATTTTTTTTTTTAAGGCTTATTTATTGAGACAGAGCATGAACGGGGGAGGGTCAGAGAGAGAGGGAGACACAGAATCTGAAACAGGCTCCAGGCTCTGAGCTGTCAGCACAGAGCCCGACGCGGGGCTCGAACTCACAGACTGCGAGATCATGACCTGACCTGAAGTCGGACGCTCAACCGACTGAGCCACCCAGGCGCCCCTGGTCTCCCAGTCTTATGCTTCCTTTATAAGACACTTCAAATCATGCACGGTCATTGTAAACACTGCAAACAATAGAGGGGCGTACAGAGTAAAAACATCCCTCAAGACCCTCTGTCTGGCAAAAGCATGGTCAGCAGCTTGGCATGCATTTGTCCTCAGCCCCACCATCTCGTGGACACCAAGAGGCCACCGTGAGCACACAATCCCCAGCTCACTGTCTCTTGCCCTCATGTGCTTCGAGACTTCTAGTTCTTCCCCTTCCACTCACCCAAGGCCACAGGCAGAGGTGAGGGTCCTCAGGGTGGGTCCCTGGCCTCAGAGCAGCCCCCCTCAGCTGCCTCTGTTTTGGACCCTCCTGGCGCCTCAGCCAGAGAAGCCCCTCGTCCTCTATCTTCCCCCTCCCAGGAATGGGACTCTGCTCCCTGCTCCCGGCAGGGTCCACTCCCCCACGACATTTCTCCCAGCCATCCCTGGAGACAGCAGAGTGCGGCAGAGTGGTCGAGAACGTGGCCCTGGGAGCAGTTGCGGGTCTACTGCCTGCCAGGATCCCCGGGCCCCTGCCGGGTGTGGCGAGGCACCCCCTTGGTTCTCATGTTGCTCATCTGCGGGAGAGAACAGCGCCTCCCTCACAGTGCTGCTCTGAGAGTTAATGAAAGATGTGGAACGTTTTGCGTTGCGAGACAGATATTTCCTGTCGTCTCACCGCCCAGAAAACTGAGGCTCAGTGAGATCCAGGCATCTCTCAGGGTCCTGCTGGTGGGAGGGGGCAGGAACCGGGGTTCTGACCCATGTCTGTCTGGCTCCAAAGTCCTTGCTGCTGCCCCCGCGGGGAACTCCTTTCTTAGCCCTGCCCCTACGCTCCAGAGCACTTTGACTTGGGTCCGGGGCCCACGGGGAAGCCAGGAGACACGCCACCTCCCCACTGCCACATGTGTCTGCCTCCGTGGACCTCAGTTTCCCTATATGTATAACAACCCTGTCTGTCATCTGTGCTTCTGTGACCTCCAAAGCCAGGAGACATCGGGGGCCCAGACTTGGGCTGGGAGGCCAGCCCTGCTCCTCGGACCAGACCGGGCACTGGAGAGGGGCAGGGGTGGCCGCTGCGGACACCGACCCCGAGTTAGCCTCGCTCTCCCAGGCTCCCCTGGGGCCCTGAGGTGGGGTGCTCGACAGGCCTGCTAGGTGAGAGCAGGTTTGGAAGGAGTTTAGGAAGGGTGCGGCAGGGAGGGAGCGCCTCTCCGGCTCAGGTGCGATCACCAGACAGGGACAAACCTGCCAGCTTCTTCTGCTGTGCCAAGCAGGGCAGGGTGGCCTCTTCCACAGGCCGTGCCTCTGGCTCCGCTGCGTGACCACCCCGAGCCCTTAGCAAGGAGCTGGACATCCTCCTCCCAACATGCATCCGATGCCAGCTCAGCAGCCCTGCCTTCCTGGGGGAGGAGGGCCAGGGAGCCAAGCTCTGATTGCCCCCAGAGCTGTGAAGACAGGAGTAGGGAGCCTGTCCTTACAGGCCTAGCTGGCCAGAGGCTTTGTCTCCCCCAGCCACCCTCCCCCAGAGGGAACAGGAGCAGACAATGGCCATGGGTGACTCACCCATGAGCCATCTTCCCAGCCCCACCCCTTGGCCCAGCCCTTGACAGCCCAGGTTGTCCTCCAAGGGGGCTGGAGACCAGCCTTCCTCAGTTGCCAGCTTCCTCTCTCCTTACCCAGCCTGCTCCGCGCAGCGCCCTACATCAGGGTCCTCGGATGGAAGGGTTTGACCACAGCAGAGTCCTTTGTGAAAGCCAGCAGAGGCCACAGGACCTGCTCTCTTCTGCTCTCCCGCCCCCTGCCTCCCCAGGGCATCACCCACTGTCCCTGAGTGTCTGAGTGGTCATTGTTATTTTTCCATCTCCTTCTGGGGTAGAGCTTACGCTCTACCTGCAATTTGTTCCCTTCCAGCAGGCCAAATATGTGGGGCGGTGAGGAATCCCAGTCCATCCGCTTCGTGAAAGACAGCTCACTATTAGAAAGCATTTCCTTTTGCTGAATTGCAATCTGCCCCCCTGTAGCATCCACTAGGCAGCACTTCAGGAATTTAATGTTCACTTCCAATCCCCATCTATTCTCTAATTCTTTGTTCGGAGCCAAATACCCTCAGTTTTCAGTTATTCCTCCTAAGATTCGTTTTAAAACCTTTTGACGGTTTGGCCTGTATCCTCTGGAAACATTTCCATTTATTTGAGTTCTTCTTGGAACACGGTGTCTAGAATGGGGCATGGGGCTCCGGCCAAGGCCAGGTCGGCATAGAGAGGTACTGAAACGTCACCGCACAGACTGGCACGATGGAAATCTCAGGAGCTCTGTTGTCTGGCTGGCCTGCATTGAACTTGGAGTCCTCGTTGGCACTTTTTGGAAACATATGGCTGTTTAGCCACGTTCGTGTTGGATGAGTACGCATAGGTCACCCCGACCTGCATGACTGCTGCCTCCAAGGGTGTGACAGCCTCTCCGTCTGCCTGGTTGTGAGGGGGTTCCCTGGCAGATAACCCCCAAGCCTCAGGCAGTGGCTCTTAACAGGTTTTTACTCATGGACCCCCTTGAGGGCCTGATGGAAAACTGCTTTCTCTACCCGGAAAAATGTACCTACTCCTAAATTCTGCAAATCGGCACCAGGTCTTTCTACAGACCATCGCCGGACTCCAGGTCAGGGATCTCCGTCTGGAAGCTGATGTCTGAAAAACAAACTCTGAGTTTCCCTGTACAGACTGTGGGGCCTAGGGCACATTCCAAGAGCTGTGCCTGACAGCTCACAGAGCAGGTTCCCATCCTTTGCCTGAGACAAACCCAGGGTAAGGATTATGACCGAACAAATAGGAGGTCGAGGCCCACAGAGATCCAGTGACTTGCTCAAGGTCACACAGCCAGTCTGGGCAGAGCCGTACTGGACTTTCCTACCAACATGTCGTCTCAGAGAAACCCAGCGCAGGCTGCCCACCAGTGGGGAAGACACAACAGAGAAACAGCCACACTTGGCTACTGGGGAGACGGGTCCTGAACGTGACCAGCGGGCCCCTGCTACTGCTCTGCAGAGGCACACCTCGTCCCAGCCTCTGTGATGAGCTGTGGTTCCAGAAGGCCTCCCACCTGGCAAAGGCAGAGAAGGCTCAGGCCGCCAGGCTGTGACTTGTAGGAGGGGAGGGACAAGGGCAGAAACCAGGCCTGGAACCTAAACCTTAGGAACCCAGGGGGCAGAGAAAGAGGCCCTGGCCCCCTCCTCTCCCTCCAGGTGAGTGCAGACACCCCACTTGGCAGGGAGCACACACCCCAGAGAATAAAATGTGCCGGGGGGGGGGCGCTAAGTGGGGCTCAAGCTAGAGTGCATCTGAGTGCATGAGGTTTACATACAGATACCAGACTTGACTATTTGACGTCAGTGTTAAATTGCCAAGAAATTCTTGCCTCCTAAAACCCCCTTACATGACCCAGACAACTCCTCAGCCTGCAAGGCCCAGCTCACACCCTTCAAGAAGCTTCCCCCAGTGGCCCTTGGCAGAGGGCCTTGCTCCCTCCACCCGGCCCTGTGTTTAGAACCACTCAGGCACTGCCTGGTCACTATCTGATGCCCGTAAGGACCGTGCTCCTAGCAGGTGGGAGCACTGGACTCAGTATCTCACCTTGGCCCCCCGGCAGTACGGGCTCAGTCCATGGTGGTTCAATAAGCTCTAGACACCAGAAACGAAGAAGTATCTTCTGCCTCCATTCTGAGATTTCAAGCTGGGTCCCAAACCCCCAAGGTCAAAGGCCCACCCCACTCCCCCACGCACTTCGCTCTTAATGAAAAGCCAATGATAGTCTTTTCAAACCCTCTGAAAAAGCATCTAACTGCTTTTCCTAGGCTGTGATGGGTGAGAGAGAAGGCTCCAGGGAGAATGTCATTTTTATGTTCTTTCCCAAACCGAGTTATTTCTCTTTGCTCCAAACAAACAATTGGCAAAGCTGCCGGGGCCGAGAAGGGGTCTGGAGCCTGCAGTATTGTCCTGAAGGCAGCCAGCTCTGTCCTCCCTAGGTCTATGGACTGAGCCAGGGCTGGGGAGCTGCTGAGGGAGGGGCTCAGGTTTGCTTGGACCTTCAGTTACGAACTCATCACAGTGAATTCATGAATTCGTATTGGTTTTCTGCTTTTGTCCCCTCCACTGGACTTCCAGGCTCGCTCCGGAGGGCAGGAACCACGTCTTCTTCAATCCAGGATCCTCAGGGCTGGGCAGAATGTCAAGGACACGCAGTAGATGCCTACTACGTGTTAAAGAAAACTTAAAAGACCCGGAACCTCCCCGCCAGTCTTCTCTCTGGGGCACACCTGCCTCCCTTAAGGGAAAGGGCTTCTTAGAGCTCCCCCAGGCTGACGGGCGGAGGGACTTGTCACTGGCCCATCCTCCCTCCGTTCTCTTAGAGTTCGAGGGAAGGGGCCTTCTCTGGGCTGCTCCTGAGGCCAGCTCTTTGTCTCTGTTTATTTCCAGCCCCAAATATACTTCTTAGGTCTTCCAGCCACCTGGCCTGAAGCCCCAGCCTCTCCAGCCTCACCTCCGCACAGCCCCACCCAGTTCACCTCCCCCCAGCCACCTGACCGCCCTTGACTCTACCTCATGCTCAACTATTTTTAGCAGAGCTCCCGGGGAGAGGAGAGGTGAATGACCTCACTGCCTCTTGTTTTTGACATCCTCTCCTGCCCCCACCCACCCGTCACCCTCCCCCCCCCACTCCCCCCGCATGTCACTTCCCTCTTCAAATAACAACAACCTAAGAGACCTTTCACTTTCTACTGATTTTGCGCTTCAGTATCCGGGAGGGTGGGTATCCGGGAGGGTGGGTGAGTCTTGGGGCCCCGCTTCAGGCAGATCCTTTGTTCCCTCAGGCTGTAACCCTTGGCCCCGCGCATCCACAAGCCAGGGACACATTCACTTTTCTTAAAGCTGTCCAGAATAGGTAATTCTCCCAGCTTTCCTGGGTCAGAATCCCAGTATCTGGCCCAAATTCTTCTCAACCTAACCTAAATTTTCCCTACCATCAGGGTTGCTAGATCTAGCAGATAAAAATGCAGAGGGCTCATTTAAACTTGAATTTCAGGTAAACAAATAACTTTTTAGTTCAGCATGTTCCAGGCAGTATCTCACGAAGAAATTATTTGTTGTTTATCTGAAATTCAAGTGCAACCGGGCGTCCTGTAGTTTCTGTGGCAGCCCTAGCCGCTGTCTGCCTTCTTCTGAAAGCAGCAGTTTTCAAGTGTTCTGGCCTCAGGATCACTTCATATTTATAAAAATTATTGAGGACACTCGAAGAGCCTTTACGTGGGTGAGTTGATGTTTACCAGATTAGAAATTAAAACAGAAATTCTAAAAACAGTTGTTAGTTTATTTTTCAGGTAACGGTTAAAAAGTAACAGTAAAAACTCATTATGTGTTTATATAAATGAAACATGTTTATAAAAATAAACTCTAGTTTTCAAAACAAACAGAAAAAAGTGAGAAGAGAGGCATTGTTCTACATTTTTGGTGTTTTTTTCTAAGAAAACGATCTTTAAAAATTTTTTTTAATGTTTATTTTTCACACACACACACACACACACACACACACACAGTATGAATGGGGGAGGGGCAGAGGGAGAATGAGATACAGAATCTGAATCAGGCTCCAGGCTCCAAGCTGTCAGCACAGAGCCCCAACGCGGGCCCGAACCCACGAACCGGAGATCTTGACCTGAGCCGAACTCGGATGCTCAACTGACTGAGCCACCAGGCTCCCAACAAGTGTTTTTTTTGTTTTTTGTTTTTGAAATTAAATGTTTATTTATTTATTTTGACAAAGAGCCTACAGGTGAGCCAGGGAGGGGCAGAGAGAAAAGCAGAGAGAGAATCCCAAGCAGGTTCTGAGCTGTCAGTGCAGAGCCTCTGATGCGGGGCTTGAACCCACAAACCGTGAGATTATGACCTGAGCCAAAATCAAGAGTCGGATGCTTGACTGAGACACCCAGGTGCCCCTTTGCAAATGTTTTTTTAATGTTGGCTTAATGAAAGTGAGCTAGGTTCTTTTCTTAAAAATTAAAAAAAAAAATTAAGTTGCGGTAAAAAATACATAACCAAAACTTTTCCATTTTAACCATTTTTAAGTGTGCAGTTCACAGTGTTAAGTACATTCACATTGTTGTATAAAATCAGATTTTTCTCGGGGCGCCTGGGTGGCTCAGTCGTTTAAGCGTCCGACTTCAGCTCAGGTCACGATCTCACGGTCCGTGAGTTCGAGCCCCGCGTCGGGCTCTGGGCTGATGATGGCCCAGAGCCTGGAGCCTGCTTCCGATTCTGTGTCTCCCTCTCTCTCTGACCCTCCCCCGTTCATGCTCTGCCTCTCTCTGTCTCAAAAATAAATAAACGTTAAAAAAAAAATTAAAAAAAAAATCAGATTTTTCTCTTTCAGCTTTCAGTCTGTTGTGATATCATATACCCTGAAGCCCCCGGAAAATTCCACTGTATACTTACTAGAGAATGAGAATGAAAAGGTAAACAGGGTTGTCATATTATCAGTAAAACCGCTTAACCTTATGTATCCTCTGGAAGGGATTTGGGGAACACCCCCAGGGGTCTCCCAGGACCACACTGTGAGAACTGGGGCTCTAGAACAACACCAGAGATCTTAGTGATGATCAGTACCAACTCTTTTGCCCCTTAAATTAATTTGGGGTGGGGAGGGGGTGACATCGAACCCATCATCTGATGGGATTCCAAGCTGGTTCTTTCTGAGCTAAGCGGGTGGGAGGAAGCTGAGGCTGGGTCCCTCACCTCACTAGGGATGAAAAATTGGACGTAGTGAGATGCTGACTCCAGGCACGCGGGCATGGGACACAAGCGGAGCAAGCTGATTCAGCTGGGAGAGAGCTGTAACTCTGCCAGGGCTTGGGGCTCTGAGAGGCATCCCAAGGAGGGAAACCCCTCCAGGCAGGGAGAAAAGAATGAATGAGGCTGATGGTGACTCTGGCTCCTTGGGAACAGGGTTGATGAGGCTCCTCTTGCTGCCCCACCCTCCCCCAACCAGGGCTGGCAAGGGAGGGAGGTGACCAGCTCTATCCCCTGTCCCTCCTGGGTGTACATCTGCTCATTGGGACCCTGCCGGTTGTTTCCCGTGAGAGGTAGCTGAGAGTGAGTCTAGCTATCTGACCCCTCACCTCTCAGCTGGGTGACCTCAAGTGAGAGCCTGCCCCCAGGACGGAGGCGCCTGGAGCCCCCAGTCAGCAGGACTTATCCCTTTACTGACGAACCTAGTGACCAAAGAGTGCGGACCCCAAACAGCTGGTGGTCTATCCCTCGTCCATACTAGTGGTTCCCTTACAACCAAACCCAGTGGGACTTGAGTATCTTAAGATTTTTCTGTGCCAGACACACACCCTTGGCACACTTATCTCGTGCTGTTCACGATCATCCTGTAGGTGCTAGTTTATAGCTTCAACTTTATTATATAGAAATTCCTTGAGGGAGGGGACCGTCCCTTTATTGCTTCTGTATTTTCCGTGGCACCTAGAACAACAGTAAGGTCTCAATACATGTTGATGGGTTTATTAGGGGATGGGTTTTCACTGATTTAATGATCAGATTCCCCTTTATAAGGGGCTGGGGCTGGGAAAGCAGGCGGAGGCCCTTCATTAAACATTTATTGAGTACCTACTCTCACTCCTTGGGTTTTCTTTGATGAGGCATCCCTTACAGAGTGTGTTGACGCATTGTCTCATTTAATCCCCGCAGCAGCATGATAGGCGGGAGTAAACTATGAGTGACTCTCTAAATAACGACAGTGTGCTCTCCTGTGCCTCAAGAAAGGATGCACTAAGCTGGGGATGTTGTCTCCGTGGCACTAGAGGTGTGTGTGTGTGTGGGGGGGGGGTTCTCTCCAGAGCCGTGCGGGGGGGAAGGGTGTCCTGCTCATGATTAGCCAGAGTATCCTGGCAGAGGAGAGCCTGGCATGCTGTGAAAACCATTCCGCATTCCTGGCCCAGCTTCCACGCTCTCTGAGTTACGTTCCCGCCGAACTGTGGCCTCCCTTGTGTGAAGCTGCCCACAGTAAAGGTGTCCAGCCGCAAACCCAGGGGTCTGGTTGGTTTGACAGCAGTCATTATTTTTCATTATAAATCAACGGGTTGGCACTTGGATGGTATCTGTTCATCTCCCGGAGCCTTGTGAGTCTGCCCCAGACTGTCCAGCGCCTGTTGGAAGCAAGGTTTCTGCAGCAAAGCGTAAGCCGGCCCCTGAATGGCGAAAAGGTCTCAAAAGAGACTCGGCCGCCACGTGAGGCTCTGTTGACGGGCCACCCAGCTCTCCTCAGGCCCCACCTGGCCTCTCCAGTGGCCTTTCCATTCCCAGAGGACTGGGCACTGGGCCGGCAGGCAGAGACAGTGGTGTCCCTTAACAGAGGGAAGATCCGTGCTAGTGGTTGGCCTGCTTCGGGTACGAAGTTGCTACCCACCGAGGACCCACCGGCTTGGTGGACAGAGCAGTGATCACAGCCGGGGATCAGGAAGGCTGAGAGACACTGCAGGCCAAGCCAGGAGGGTGGTTCAGAGTCCAGCCAGGGAGCTGTGAAAGGTCATCGCACCCTTTCCCCCAGCTTCCAGGTGGGGCGTGTGGCCAGTCCTGCGGCGGTAGCTGCATCTAGAGGCCCCGCAGTGCAAAGCTCAGGTCAGTGCAGCCGGGAGCTCGCACTCTCGTCGTGAGGAGAGAGCAGTGATGTGTTAGGAAGGAGGTGGTGCTGAGGCAGAGCTGGACACTTCCATCCGGAAATGAGGTTTTGGCCTCTCGGGCTGGGAAAATCCTGGCCGGCAGTGTCTGTTTATCGGGGAAGCTGAGTCAGACTGGAACCTATCTCCTAAAAAGCTTCTGCAATTTCTAGAATTCCATTGGTCAAAGCCAGCCTCCCACTCCCACGCCTTCCTTTTCTCTGGGGAATTCCTCTGGGGGAGGGCGACAGAAGGGAGAGACTAGCCCTTTCCTGGGGACGGAAAGCTGAAATCAGAGCTTTTGCCCATTTATGGACTTGAAGCCCCCTGCCCCCACCCTAAGATGACTCATTCCTCCAGTTTGACCCAAACACCTCAGCTGGGACTGAAAGGGTAACGTTGAGGAGGCGGCATTAGCCCTGGGAGAGGACTGGAGGCAGGAGAGACAGGGGAAGAGATGATTGAAAAGGATGGGGACTTCCAGTGAGGGGAGAATTTTAGAGCCAGAAGGAGGCCGAATGAGGGAGAAAGGTTTGTATTCCAGGGAGAAGCTGCCTGCCCAGCGGTGTGAAATTCCTCTAAAGGCAGCAGCCCCCTCGAGGTAGTTTAAGGGCCTTCACCTGGAGTACGTTCTCAAACTCCAGTGAGATTCGGGCCACTTGCAAGTCTTGTTAAAATACAGATTCCCTGGCTCTCAGCGGGCTGTGCTCAAACTCCCCTGTGATTTGAAGCAGGAAGTTCTGAAACACAGGAAGGGGGCTGGCAGTCAGGGAGCTGGCTCTTTCTTCCGGCCTTGGTTGTACAGGGCGACTTGCACCCCCTTTGCCAATGTCAGAGGCAGGGCCCTGGCCCAAGGGCGACATTTCCAAGGGTCTTCTGAAACCCGTGAAAGCCTTTGAAGATGTGCGGTTCCGAGTACAGCCCTCTCATTGTGCAGATGGGGAAACTGAGTCTCAGGAAGGCTCAGCTCTGTGAAGGACATTTTCCCTCCAACCTTCTCCCCCAGCCCAAAGAGAAAGCCCTTGGTCCTCCTCAGGAGGAGAAAGCTGACCCTAACCAGCAAAACTGCCTCCCCAGCTTAGCACCACACATGTCACCCCCCCACCCCCACCACCCTCTTTCAAGCTCACCGGCAACTCATCAGCTGTGGAAAGACCTGCCCTCCGATTCAATACAATCCTAGAATCTTTACAACTCAGGACTCCACAGATTGTCTAGTCTACACTCAAAGCAGAGATTTCTTTTTTTTTTTTTAATGTTTATTTATTTTTGAGAGAGAGAGAGAGTGGAGTGTGTGTGTGTGTGTGTGTGTGTGAACAAGCGGGGCAGGGGCAGAGAGAGGGAAACAGAGGATCCAAAGCAGGCTCTACGCTGACAGCAGAGAGTCTGACGCAGGGCTCGAACTCACAAACCATGAGATCGTGACCTGAGAGTCCAACTCGGATGTTTCACCGACTGAGCCACCCAGGTGCCCCAAGCAGAGATTTCTTGTAGCAATAACTCCTAAGTCTCTATCTCTCGCCCAACTCACAACTTTCTCCCAAATCTCAGACTCCTTCTATCTCTTATCTCCACTGAAGTCCTCGTGCTCCCTTGCTTCCCTACAGCCCTCCACTTGCAGGCTCTTACCGGCTCAGCTAGTGCATACGTCATCCCTTCATCCCTCCAGGCCAAAAATTATGGTGTTGACTCCTACCCGCCCACCCCCCCACCCCAAGCTATTCTCAACCAGCAGCTAGAAGATCTTAAAAAAAAAAAAAAAGTCAGATGATGCCACTCCCTCCCCTTGCTCAGAACCTCCCATAGGCCCCCCCATTTCACTCAGAATAAAAATCATAGCTTGGGGGCACCTGGGTGGCTCAGTCGGTGGTCTAACTCTTGATTTAGGCTCCGGTCATGATCTCACTGTTCAAGGGATCCATCCCCTTGGTGGGCTCCTTGCTAACAGCTCTCTGTTTGGGATTCTTTCTCCCTCTCTGCCCCTCCCCCGCTTACTCTTTAAACAAACAAACAAACTTGTGCGCGGTGTGGAGCCTGCTTGGGATTCTCTCTCTCCTTTTCTCTCTGACACTTCCCTCCTCCTCTCCCCCCCGCCCCCGCCTCTCTCTCAAAATAAATACATAAACTGAAAAACAAAAAGCCATAGCTTGTATGATGGCTCGCAGGGCCCTATGTGATCTGAGCCCTCACTCTCCCTCACCTCTCTTGACCCCATCTCTCCCACTCTGTCCTTCTTCACTCATTCTGCTCCAGCTTCACGGGCCCTTCTAGAATTTGCCTGACCCGCTCCCACTTGAAGGTCTTTGTGCTGGCTGTTCCCTACCCCTGAAACACTGTTCCCCCAAATATTCACATGGTCAGCTCCCTCCCCACCTTTCAGGTATTTGTTGAAATGCCACCTTGTCAGGGAGGCTTTCTCTCATCATTTAAAATTTGATTCCCTGTTCCCTCCATCCCTGTACTCCACCCCTCTTCTCCTAATACTTATGACTTGTGAACATACTGTATAATTTACATATTAAAATTTTTTTTTAATCTTTATTTATTCTTGAGAGAGATAGACAGACAGAGTATGAGTGGGGGAGCAACAGAGAGAGAGGGAGAAGCAGAATCCGAAGCAGGCTCCAGGCTCCGAGCTGTCCTCACAGAACCTGACGTGGGACTCGAACTCATGAACAGTGAGATCGTAACCTGAGCCGAAGTTGGACCCTTAATCACCTGAGCCACCCAGGCGCCCCAACTTATTTATTATACCTATTGCTTTGTCTCTCTTCTTCCACGAGAATGGAAGGCCCCGTGAGAGCAGAGATTTTTGTCAATGTGCTTCACGAACATATCCCCAGAGCCTGAAACAGTGCATGTTGTGGGCAAGTAAATACTTCTGGAAGGAATGAGCGAACACACTGTGCAGCTGACTGCCTTATCTAACTGAATTTTGTGCCTCGGTAGCCCCTCCTCACTGGTCTTGGTCCTGCTTTTTGGGCCACGGGCTTGTGAGTGTGTCCACATTTTCAGAAGACCACCCCTGTCTTCTATTATGTGGTTCCCCATAATCGATGCCCCCAAATGCCCTCTCTTGCCTAAAAATGTCCAGACTCTTCAGCTAATCCTTTGTCTTGGGTCCACCTCAGTCCTCAAGGCGTGATCTGGCTGTCAGTCTTCAGATTCTGACAGGCATTGCTGAAGGAGGGCTCTAGCGGGACCACTGCCCCCCACCCATCTGAATTGCCATTTCCCCTTCATGTGAGTCCACCAGGAGGGCCCAAGGCAGCCCCACTGCATGAGCTGAAGGAGAAGCGAAGAGGGGGCCGTCCTGATGGTGGGGACAGGCTAACAGGCCAGGGGGGTGTCCCTCCCTCCACACAGAGGAGCCTCGGTTCTCCCCAGCAAAGGGGATTTCCACTCAGGGACAGCCGGGATGGACTTGCCTCAAGGAAGGGCTAAGAATGGGACAGGATTCTGACGGAGACTTTTCTGTCTCGGTTTCAGAAGGCCCCTCCTGTCTCTTCGAGTCTCCCCCTCCCCCGTCCCCCTCCGTCACGCCCGCCCCCCCCCCCTCCCCAGTCCGTTGTCTGAGTTATTCACATTCCGGAAGCGCTGATGTGGCACTAAATATTCCTAGGGCTCCAGCCTTCTGCCCCAGGGGCCCAGCGTCATCTCTCCGAGCCTGCTTTCTGGAATGTTTTTGATACGAAGCTCCCTGGTAGGTGAGGAGAAGGGCCCTGCAGCATGGGATCTGCAGCCCAGAGTCTGATCTCTCTGGGGCTGTGGTAACAGACCTTCTCTCCCACCTAGATTCTTCCCCAGCGGGCTTCCCCCATATCCACTCCCTCTCCTGCCTACCGTGCCTACTTAGAAGAGGTTGAGCAAACGGACCCCAAGGAGGACAAAGACCTCAGGACCAACCACCTCTGGGTTCCCTCTCCTTCCCAGAAATTCTAGGCACCCCACCCCCCTTCCCAGATATGCTGATAGGACATGGCTGCAGGCACTGTGGCCTCTCCCTCCCCCACATTCCTGCCTTCCGTCCTCTGTGGCCTCCCCTCTCCCTTCCCATCCTGTCCCCCAACTTCAGCTTCTCCCCACTCCCACTCACCCCCTTTTTTCTCAGTTCCCTTTTGGGGCTTGTGGAGGTGAGGGGAAGGCACTTCGGGAGAGGGAAGTGCCAGATTCCTTGTGCCTGGAAAAGAGCCTGGCATATAATAGATGCTCAATAGGTATCTGTAGTTCCATTCACTGCCCGTCTCCCTCCCAGCCCGATCCAGGTTCGATGAGCCCCCAACCCCGCTAAGATTTGGCATCCCGCAGATCTGGATTTGGGTTCTGGTGTTCCCACTTGCTAGCTAGGCGAGTCACTTCGTGTTTTCAAGTCTCGATTTCTTCTGTACATGAGAATGATAAAACTTGCACTGAGTTAACGAGGCCATCGCGAGCATCAAGTAACAGACATAAAGTGCTTGATATATATGTCCTTAATAAACGGTAGCGCAATTATTATCTCTAATTGCAATTCTCTTCCGTCATCCAAACTCCCTGTCGACCTTAGCTGAACTGACAACAATTTTTCTGCTGAATTTTATGTATTTTTATGCATGCCAGCTTGCTGGCCAGTCTGCAACCTCCTTGAGGCTGGGATCTTAAGTGTGGCACCAGGGGCACAGCAGTTCTGTCCTCCACAGAGCTTAGCACACAATAGGGCTGGATTCCAGAATTGAATGAATAAGTGAGCACAGCCAACTCCATAGCTGAACTCCATGCTTCTTGAGGGGGAAAGACGCTCCCTTCTATTTTGCCAGTGTCACCCAGGGTCTCGCCCAGAGCCCCAGCCCTCGGTAGGACCTCCGGGGTGCCAGACCGAAACACCCCCGTTGTAAGCCTATGCACCTTCTTGTTTGCTCTCGCATCGCATCTTGACCCGGTCGTAGCCTTGCCTCCTCCCGCTTCTGGCCCAGACCCAGTGACTGTGCCTGCCCCCCCTCGGATGCAAAGAGGAGACACTAAGGTCCAGATGCTCTACCCCAACAGGACAGGTGTGCCATGCAGCCGGCCAGGACTGGGGATGTTCGGGGGAGGGGGGGTGTCGGGAGCAGCGAATGCCAGCTGCAGCTTGGGCAGGGGGGAGGGAGCCCGCCTGAGCCGGAGCCAGCCGGCTGCCGGCCTGCACTTTGTCCTTATCCTCCCTTTCATCCCGGCCCGCTGAGCCCGGGAGTTTCTCAATGGAGCTGGCGTTTGGGGAATGCTCCGCAGGGGGCCGAGAGGGCTGGCCTACGAGGGGGGCATTCCAAGCATTCTTTATATCCCGGCGGAGTCTGGCGGTGGGGGCCAGAGGGGTAGCAGCCGCGCAGCACTGGAGGAAAGGGGGTTTCTCTGGAGGGAGAGAATAAAGGCAGAGGGGTGGTCTTTAAGCTTGGGGCGGGGGACAGAGGTGGCTGGGGGAGGGGTGGGAGCAGGGCTGTATGATGCAGCAGATTCAGCCCTTCCCTTAGGGCTGAAGTCAAAGAGGAAGAGCAAAGTGGGAACCTCTGTCCAGGGCTCTCCCACCTGTGTGCTCCACAGGCTAGAACCCCGGACGGCCGCAGCACGGGAGCCTTTTGGAACTAAGAGCTGGGCTTTGTTGTTGCGTTTTGGTTTTTTTTTTTCTTTTTTTAATTAAAAAAAAATTATTTATTTTTGAGAGAGAGACAGTGAGAGCAGGGGAAGAAAAGAGAGAGAGGGAGACGCAGAATACGAAGCAGGCTCCAGGCTCCAAGCTGTCAGCACAGAGTCCGACTCGGGGCTCGATCCCACGAACCGTGAGATCATGATCTGAGCCGAAGTCGGTTAGAAGTCGGATGCTCAACCGACTGAGCCACCCAGGCGCCCCTGTGTTTTGCTTTTTTTTAAGCAGGTGCCCCAGTTCCCGCCTATGACAGCCCAGGGGAAATGTGGGTTAAGAGAAGGCTCGAAGGCCTGCACCCCACCTGCCCAAACAGAACAACAGAGGCTATCTTCCAACCACGGTTCTGGTTTTAATGCAGGGGTTCTTTCTAGCCACAGTGGAAGGGAAGAGGGACCATCAGGTAGACAAAATCAGGGCATGGTGGGAGGGAGCCAGAGACCCCCTCCCGGACAGTGCAGTGGGACATGTGATTGATCCCCTCCCCCCATGATCAGTAGGGAATCACTGCAAAAGTATCTCCCTGTTCACAAAACTTACGCATCACAGTGGACTTCCCCAGAACATAGTATTCACATTATTGAAAAGAGCTAGATTCACTTTTTTAAAAACACAGGGCTGAACACATAAAAATAAATAAGGGCATCCCAGGGTCTGGAAAGCCCAGAGCAATAGACACTCCATTCTCAGTAGCAGGAGCAGCTTGGAGGCCAGAGAGGTTCAGAGTCTTCGAGGTCCACGGTGGGGTCCAGGGGAATCTGGGCCCCTTGAGATGAAGTCCGATAGCAGCAGCCTGAGCCTTTTTGAGTCTTTTAGATCCCTAGCAGCGACTCCAGGAGGCTTGGGCCGGGTTTGGAGGACGGGAAAGAGGAGAAAACCTTCGAGGAGATAAAGGTTGGGTTCTCTTACTGTCGAGATAAATAAGGAAGGGTACACGGCAGGAGACCATTCCCAGGACGCCCCAGGCACATTGCGGGGGCGCCACATTCCAGTTTTAGTGGTTGATGGGGATGGGACCTGTATCTGAGGAGTTTCCATCCCCACCTTAGCAGGAAGTCACCACGCACAAAACTTACTGCAAGAAAGGAGACTGGCACTGAGAGAGTGTTCTTTCCTGGTGTCTGTGGCCCTACTGTGTGAACCAGAAGCGGGCAACCCGGACTCTCGGCCGCAGGCCTTCCCCTCCTCCCTCTACTAGCTTCCCCTCTACTCTCTTCTCTGCTCCACAGGGCCAAAGACTTGGAACCCTCAATGCACTTGACTTGCCCACTTCCCGTCCAGCCCTCTCTAGGGCTCAAGTGCAAACCACCTCAGCCTTCCTGGCCGGGATACTAGTCTTAGGAGGCAGGGGCGGTGGTGGTCTCCCCTCAGGGTGCAGCTGCATTTTAGAGCCTACCCAGGATGGGGCGGCACCCCCCCCCCACCCTCAGCTGAGCTTTGAGCAGACCCCCAGTGCCTGTCGGTAGGCCTCTGTCACCTCCTGGCAGTCGGTCAGGGAAAAGCAGCTATCCCCCAGGGGGTCCTGCCACCAGCGCCTCAGGCCTCTGCTTCCAGGGCCCTCTGCGGGGGGCTCCTCAAGCCCCATGAGGTTGTCCACAGACACACAGCCCCGCAGCAGGGGCTCGGGGAGCCGTTCAGGCAAGTCCAGCTGGTCAAATGACTCAGAGGACAGGATGCTGTCCTCACTCATAGCCCCGGAGGGGCGGCTGGCCCGGGCCAGAGGGTGAGGGGAGGCCAGTTCATCCAAGGAGCCGAAGGTGGAGGGGGTTGGGAGCTCCAGGGCTGTGCGGGAGAACTTGCCATTGTGTTTGAGGATGCCTTTGCGATGGAGGGGCAGCCCTGAGGCCTGGGGGGGCTTCTGCTCCTCAGAGTCCCCACTCACAAACACATCGCCGGCGTCCAGGAGCTCCCCAGATTCACTGGGTTCCGGAGAGGAGTAGTAGCCAGATTCCCGCTGCCGAGACTTCTTGAGGATGCCCTTCTTGGGGAGCAGGGGGGCAGCCTGCCCTGGGCTCGCAGGGCCCAGGCTGGGCTCGGGGTCTGCCCTTGCCCCTTCTGACAAGGTTGGTGCCTTCTTCTTGAGAATGCCCTTCGGCAGCTTGAGGTTGCCCCTGCCGGGGCGGAGAGAGGGATCGTCAGCCAGGTCCCCCTGGCGAGACTGGGCCATGTCATTCTCTTTGCGGGACTTCTTGAGCGAATGCTGGCGCTCCAGGCCTGGGGCGATGCTCCCGCCTCCAGGCGCGTGCTGCTTGAAGAAGCTGCAGACCTTGGCCCCATTCTCCAGGAGCGGGCGAGAGGACCGCCGCAGCCAGTCAGCCATGGAGGCCCGGCCAGAGTCGCTGCCAGGGTGCCCGCCCTCGTGCAGAGCCTCCTGCTCCCCCACGCGGGTGGCGTAGCCCCAGTTGACCCACCAGTGACTGGCCACATCCTCCAGGGTGGCTCGGCGGGTGGGGTTCACCATCAACAACCACCGGATCAGGCCACAGGCATCTGGAAGGCAAGAGACAGGGGCTTCAGGCTGGCAGCCACGAGAACGGGCACCCCGCGGCCCCTCTCACTGGTTACCCCCATTTGGGCTAAGGCTTCTCAGTCCTGTGTCAGATATGTCCACTCCCACCTGCGCTCCGTACACGCCACAGCCCACGTGACTCCCCACAGTCTCCAGCTTTCAGGGATTGACTCTGCCCATTTCTTCTTCCATCCCTCGACCCCCCAGGACCCCGGCCCCTTCTTAAAAAAAATTTTTTTTAATGTTTATTTTTGAGAGAGACAGTGTGTGTGTGTGTGTGTGTGTGTGTGTGTGAGCAGGGGAGGGACAGAGAGAGAGGGAGACTCAGAATCCAAAGCAGGCTCCAGGCTCTGAGCTGTCAGCACAGAGCCCGACGCGGGGCTCGAACTCACAGACCGTGAGATCATGACCTGAGCCGAAGTCGGACACTTAACCGACTGAGCCACCCAGGCGCCCCCTGGCCCCTTCTTTAGCCTTGTTGTACGTTAGTGTATTCTCCTTCTCTTGGCTGAATGCGACCCTGAGGGTAGAGACTGTGCTCAAGAGGAAACCAAGGTTCTCACACCCTGCTTCCTGCCTTCTCCACTGGGTGTGAAAGGACAAAGAGACTTCCAAGGATGAGGACTCAAGCAGGTGGAAATGAGGAAACTGCAGCAAAGACGGTCCAAGTTCAACCACCAGAAGCCCTTCCCAAATAGGATATAGCATCTCACAAAGGAGAGAAGAGATACCCCTTCCTTCTCAGAGGTCACAGACCCTGGAGGCAGAGAGACGACAGCAGGAGGGGGTGGTGAGGAGCTACCCCCATCGACAGTGGGTCATCTTCTTTCCTTCCCTGCCCCCACTTGGTTCCTGCCTCAGGAGCTAGGGAAGGACACACGGGGCCTGGATGAGAACACCCACGCCTCTCACTCACCAGAGGGTTTAAGCGGCTCCCTGTAGGACCCGTTGCTGATCTGTTTCACCAGCGTCTTATGGTCCTGCCCATCAAAGGGCATGGTGCCATGGACCAGGATGTACAGAAGGACACCCAAGGACCAGCTGTCCACCTGAGGGAGGGCGGGCGAGAGACAGGGAGAGTGTCAGCAAGGATGCCCGCATGCCCCAGGCTGGTGGGCTTGTGGCGACACCAGAGAAGAAAGGGGTACACGCTGGAGAACTCAGGGGCTGGGGCACCTGAGGACCACCTCCTTCTAGTAGTACCCAGGAGCAAAGCTGGTGACACTGTAGAAGGGACTGAGGTTCGTGAGGAAAGGTGTGGTCAATTGCCTGCCCTTGGGAGGGGCAGCCACAGACCAGAGCAGTGGTGAGGTCACCCTTCTGGGCTAGGATGGGGTGGTTGTGAGAGCGCCCGCCTCTCCAGGGCGTCTGGGTGGGTGCCAGGAAAGAGAACGGGAACCCGGAGGGTGAGGGGGCACAGAACCAGACCAGGGGTCAGGAGACATAAGTTCTTGTCCCAGTTTTACTGCTCTTGTGAGGACCTGGCAAGTCACTGAAGGGTAGGGGGCTGAGCTTTGGGCTCTGGAAGGAGGGAAGAAGCTGGAAAGCTAGCCCACCCCTCTGAGAGGATCTAGAGCCACAGGGGGTGCCGAGGCAGGCCGTGGGTGGAGAGTAGAGACTCACCTCTGGGCCCGTGTAGGGTTTCCCGTTGACGATCTCAGGTGAGGCGTACAGGGGGCTCCCACAGAACGTCTGCAGGAACTCGCCCTGGCGGTAGAGGTTGGAGAGCCCAAAGTCTGCAATCTGTAGGGTCGGGTCAAACACAGGTGGGGGTCATACCAAGGCCTGGATTGTTCTGCAGCTCTTAGCCTGCCCCTCTCCCGATCCCAGGGAAACCCCGGCCCTCGCAGGAGGAAAGCGTGCCCATGCCCCCTGCCCCCTGAGCACAGCTCAGGCCCTGCAAGAGACAGCCTTGCGGAGGTCATGTCCATGAGGAATGCCTAGGTGTGTGGGGCCTCCAGGGTCCTCAATGTTCCCCAGGCCCCTTTGCTCATGCTGTACCCCACTCCAGGGATGCACTCTCCTGCCTATAAACGTCCTTCTGACCTGGCAAGCCCACCTCCCCTGACACCTCCTTTTCGCACAAAGCCCAATGGCTGGCTGTAGTCCCTGCTCATCAGTCTTCCTCCTCATACTGTCCTGTCAGTATGTCCCCCGTGCTCACCTCCTTCTGCCCCTCCCCCTCTTGCAGCTCTTCGCACAGGTGTGACCCATGGATGGGACTCAACAGACAACTACTAACTGAAGGAAGGGTCTACCAGATGTACGGAGAGAATCAACTTCTCATGCCAACGCCATGGCCCTCAGAAGCAAGCCAGCCCCATCAGTGACTACCACGTGAGGCCTGGCCTGCCCTTCCTAACAGAGGGCTCATCTCTGCCCAGATCCGGGTGGGAACATAGTGGCAGGAGCCTGGGGTCAGCCCAGTAGAGCTAAGAAGCAAGAGCGAAGTCAGAACAAAGATCAGAGCTGTGGTCAGAGCTCAGGAAAAGGAATCTTCTCCCAGGACTCCCTGAGCCATCTGATACTGCGGGCTTGAGAGGCCCCAAGCCCGTCTTCTTACTTCCCAGGGAGACCCTTTCCCCTAACTGTCCTCAGATACAAGCAGAGGCCAATGCCCTGCTTCTCCTGGCCTCTTCACCCCCAGCAGAGGGTCATGTGTGCCCAGGGTGGGGAGGGGCTGTTTATGAAGCTCTGGCTTCTTCATTTATAGTTTTATTGGCCTCTTATCGAGCAGTTACCATTTGAAGCCCATAAAGACGCAGATGATTGGTACAGATGGGAAGGTTCGTGCCTGTCTGGTTACGTGAGTTTACTGGCTCTGGCTCCCCTCCCCCTGCTTAGCATCAAAGAAAGCCCCACCCGGCTCCAGGAATTGGCTGGGTAAGGGGAATGAACTCAGTGCCAGGGTGCTTCAGGGCATGAGTTCAAGGGTCACGGAAGGGAAGGGACTGTGTCCTGGGTTCAGGAAGATTCTGAGGAGTGTCCGAGTGCAGGATCAAAGCCCTCCCAGGTACCTGCAGGGGTCAGCGCTTGCCATTTCCCCCTTCTAGCCCCGAGAGCTGAGCTTATCTCATCAGCATGAACCTCTCAGACCTAAGCTTAACCACTCAGGCATGGGAATTCAGAAGCTGCAGGGGGCAGAAAGCTGGTGCCGGGATGCGTGGTCTATGGAGAAAAGTACCAAAGGGCTACCCAACTGCGACAGATTAATGTGCGTGTGCATGTGCACATGTGTGTGCGTGCAGGCAGGTGGGGAGAACTCGGGCTGTGACCCTCTCTCCCTGCCAGTCCCAAGGTTATGTGCAAAGGCTGATCCTGGATCTCGACTCCAGTTAGCCTTATGGACGTCAAGAGCACTGGCTGAGGAGTCAGAAGACTTTGGTTCTAGCCCAGGCTCAGCCACTCCCTTGCCATGGGATCTTGAGTAAGTCACCGCTTATCTTGAGGCCTCAGTTTTTCATCCATAAAAAGAGGTACTGGAAAGGATGACGGCTGAGTTCTCTACTGCTACCAACATCTAAGTCTCAGCTTTGCTCAACTCCTTCTGGAGTCCCCTAAGCACTTAGAGATAAACACTTGGCAGAAAGGCTGTGGTGGGGTAGGGAAGCTGCTGGAAACAAGTAGCGGGGCTCACCTTAATATTTCCATTGGCATCTAAGAGGATATTCTCCAGCTTGAGATCACGGTGGACAACCCCATTCTGAAAGAGAAAGGGCAGAAGGATGGTCAGGGAGAGGTCGCCACGGAGGGACAGGACGACACGAAGGCCTCGCCTGGAAAGTGAGGTAAACACAAAGGGGGCCAAGTTGGGGGAGCACAGGCAGGCGAGGGATACCCATCTCACTGGAACACGGCGCAACAGACCCAGGCCCCTCCACTCCCGAGGGAGTCAGCCAGAGACGCCAACAGCCCCGAGGCCCAGAGTCCAGATGGAATTTTGCCTCTGTTTCTGTCTCCCTGCGGGATCCTGGAGGGGTCACGGAATCTCTCTGGCTCAAACCAGCCCTGGAGAACCGGCAGGAGGTCGCTCACCTGGTGGCAATAGTGCACGGCCGAGACGATCTGCCGGAAGAAATGGCGGGCGTCCTGCTCGCTGAGCCGCTGCCGCTCACTGATGTAGTCGTACAGGTCGCCCCGGCTGGCGTACTCCATGACGATCACAATCTTGCTGCTGTTCTCAAACACTGGGGCAGAGCAAGGCAGGAACGTGAGGTCCCTCCAGAGTACACTGTTCACCACTGGAGGAGTGGGGGGTCACACACGCCTCCCTGGCCCCAAACCAGACAGGACCTTTGTCCAGGGATGTCTGCCAACGGGACGGGACAGTGGCAGGTAAGAGCAGGAAAAGGGGCCTCTAAAGCTCCCACCATCTTCCAGGAACCACGAGGTAAGGCCAAGGGAACTGGCTTAGCCTCCTTCTCTTGGGAAGTTCAGGCTTTGGAGGAATCTTAAAACTACCCTGCAAATTTCCCAGGAAGGCAGGAATCAATGGATGAGAATGAAAAGTCAGGTTCTCTGCCTCAAAATCTGGTACTGTTTGGCCTTATGACCACGGGCAAATCTCTTCTAGATACATCAGTAAGAGTACAGGTTTGGGGTTTGAATCCTGGCCCCATCACTTATTAGCGGGGTGACTTTGGCCAGTTTTTCAACCAGGGTGCCTCAATTTCCTCATCTGAAGAGTAGGATATAATGGCAACCTCACAGGACTGGGTAAGAAATAGATGAAAGTCAGTGATAGCTCTGGGGCTGGCTGAGCAGGTGGGCGTAGGGTCTGATATAGAAACAAGCACTCGATAAATCGTACCTACTGTCATAGTTACGATCAGTATCCTCGCGCATAAACTTGAAAAATAATTCCCATAATAATGTTTGCCTTGAGGATCAGAAGAGGGATAAAAAGGGATAGGAAGGTGGCTTGTGAACGACACAGTACCATGGAAAGCGGAGATAAGATATCTATTACCCTCAGCATCTTTGACTTCCTGGCAATCAGCCTCCCCCAAGCTCACGTGCCACTCAGGCTTCGCCCTGGCTCTAGCCGCCTGGAAAGGTAGGGAAGGACTGGTTCACCAAACTGGCCCTTTGGCTGGGTACGTGTCAGAGCATGTATGTCCGTGACATTGCATCTTTGTGTCGAACGAGTCCTAGGAGTTTGGCATGCCCAGCCAGCCCCAGAGGCACTGTTGTCTAGCCTGTGACAAGGAGCTGAGAGAGCAGGCTTCTCCCAAGAGGGATCCCAGGTGCCAGGCTATTGGATACATGGCCAGGAGCCAGCAGGATTGTGCTTTTCTTCCACTCGCACATGAGTGCGTGGACCTGACGCATGGTGGCCCAATCTCCCGGGGCCGGGGGGCGGTACCTAGATGAGATCCTACTGCTGTGGTTCTCCATATGTCTGTAAGGGTGCGTACAATCTTCGTGTCGTGAAACTGGAGGTCAAGAGCCAGCCAGAGTACATCCTGGAGAGCAGCTAGATTCCAAAGACTGGAGCCTTCCCCTGGTTCACATCTCCCGGAGACTGGCAGGGGACGAATGGGGTGGAGGGGCCTGCCTGTCACACAGTAACTGTGACACCCCTACGATCGCGGAATCTGAGGTGCAGGCAAGTCCACAGCCTAAGCTTCAAGACTCAGTTCCCAGACGTAGCTGGAGGTATGGGGGTGGGGGAGAATTCACACACACACACTCTCTCTGCCCAATCACCAAGCTCCACCTGGCTTAACCAATACTCTGTCATCTACCCACTCTTCCCTGGGGGAAATACACAGAGATACAATTAGCCTCCTCAGCCATTTGCCCGGGATCCCTGTGGGACAGGCTCAGGCCACGGGGCCGTGTCGGTGGCTCTGCTCTTAGTCTTTCCACGAACAGAACCCAAGAGAGGAGACTTCTGTCTTACTTCCCACCAGGAATATTCAGACAGAGGGCAAAGCCGCAGGCTTCCCTCCCTCCCTCCCTCCCTCCCTCCCTCCCGCTGCTACTGTTATGGCTGGTTTCTCATCTAACCGATATTATGTAAAGGCTGGAAGCAGACAGGTGTGCGTGGGAGGGCGCTCCCCCTCTTTTACTCATCACTCTCTCTTGCTCACTTTGTTGTCTGGGTCACAGGGAGCAGGGCAGATGGAGTAGAAAGCCGGCACTGATGTCAGAGCAAGAGGAGGCTAAGAAAGATGAGAAAAGGTAGGAGCCGGCCCCATGGCAGGAATGGTTCAGAGCCCAGGTCAGATTCTAGGAGGCCGGCTCTTGGGACGTGTGAAGGATAACAACCACGCACCCGAGACAGGTGCAGGTCTCTCCGTTCGTTCCAGCCTCCCCCAGGACGCTAAGGATCTCATCGGGTTGGGGAGGTAGTGTTCAATTATGGAAAACCCAAGAATAACAACAAGAAAGCCTACAGTCCACGGAGTTCCTCCCGTGAGCTAAGTACACAGTGACATTTAATTTGATCTTTGCAACTACCCTGTGATGTAGGTGGGACTGTCCCGGTCTACACATGAGGAACTGAGGTCCACCCAGAGCCTAATTAAATTAGTTGCCCAAAGTCATAGAGCTGGGTTTCAAATCCACCTTTTGTCCAACTCTAAAATCTGGGTCTTTTCCACTTCTTTGTGTCCTGTTCTGACTGCTCCTACACACACACACACACACACACACACACACACACTGCTTCAAATGCCCTGCTTCTGTACCTTCGTGGATGGCAATGATGTGGGGGTGGTTGAGTGATGACATGATCTCAATCTCTCGCCGAATGTGCATCAAGTCTTGCTCATCTTTGATTCTGTCTTTCCGGATTGACTTGATGGCCACCTGGGAACAGAGAATGCAGGAGACTGAGGAGAAGGTTTTGGCAGATAAAGGCATCCGTGGATATTCTGGGAGTGCTGCCCCTGGCCACCTGCCGCTGCTAGAAGTCCACAGCGTGCACCCAGGGAAGCCATTCCATCCCTCACCAGGGCAGGTGACAGAGAGGCTGGAGAGCACCTTCCCTAGAGAAGGTTTAAACCTGGGTCGGGTGCAGTCTACACAGCAGGGAGGCGTAGGGGCCAATGACCTCACCCAGAGTCCACAGATGAACAAGGAAAGTACAGCCTGCATCTGTAAGGCCCATGCTTTGTGATTTACGAAGCAAATTTACCATACGGCGCCATGATTACGATGGGGCTGGTTTTGCTCAGCACTGGATCCCTGAGGCCACGCGTCGTGCCTGGCACACAGTAGGCACCGAATAAGTGTGTGTTGCATTAGTAAGTACACTGGCCCTCCCAACAGTCCTGAGAGGCAGGCACAGAGTTTCATCGTCCTCATATATAGGTGGAGAAAACCGGTACCCAGAGAGGTGAAATGACCTGTTCAAAGTCATATTAGTTACTAACGGGCATAAGCACGAATGAACTTTGAAACCATAATGCTAAGTGAAAGAAGCCAGACGCACAAGTGCAAATGTTCAATTCTCCTTATACGAGGTAACCAGAATAGGCACGCGCACAGGACAGCAAGTAGACTAGAGATTACCAGGGTGGGGGATGGCAGAGGTCGGGGTAGAGGCGGGGGCGGCCGGGAGCTTATTGTTTAATGTGTCCGAAGCTTCTGTCTGGGGTGATGAAAAGATTTTGGAAACGGATAATGCTGATGGTTGCACAACACTGTCATTGTGCCTAACAGGTCACTGAGCTGCAAATTATATGTTCTGTATATTTTTCCACACACACACACAAAATTATCAAAAAAACACCCATCCCTTCAGTCGAGGGCAGGAATGTCCCTCTCCTAGCAACAAACAAACAAGACAGCGTCCTCTGGTCCTGGCTATCTCCGCTGCAAAGGTGAAAACACCATATAAGGAGTCAGCCCTCGGGCTGGTAAGTGCGGTGGGTTCAGGAAGGGCGGAGGCAACAGGAAATGGAGAAAGAAGTGCCAGATGCCATCGCTGGTAAGCAGGACTCTTAGCCGCTGAGGAGTCTCTGTCCTTTCCCTGCTCTGTTCCACTCAGCAGCCGCAGAGACAGAAAGAGGAGAGGGACAAGGGCCCTTCCGTGTGTGCAGATGGCTCGGGCCTGGGGAGCGCCAGGGGAGTGGGGGGGTGGGGAGACCTCCTCCGGGCTCTTGTCTCTTGTCGCTGTCCCCAAGGGAGCAAGTCCCGCCCCGCTCCGGGCCTGGGTTTTCTTTTCTGTGACACACAGGCTGAACTAACAAGTGTGAGGTGCGTTCCTGCTCTCAAGCTGTGAGATGAGCTGTCCAAACGTGGTTGGGGAGGGTGGGGGGGAAGTGGTGGTGGCTCGGGCGCTGGGCAGGGGCCCGGGAGGGCTGTCACGGGGCTGGTCAGCTCCTGACAAGTCCTGTCCCAGGACACCAATGGTAAATTCAGGACTTCCTTTTCGGGGGGGCGGGGGGGAGGTGGACACGTTGTGAAAAAATCTGAAGGCACAGACCGAGGTAAACTGCTCCCCATTCAATTTCCCGGGAGGGTTCGCCTCCCCTCAAGGTTCAAAAGGAGACAGGGAGAAAAAGGAAACCAAGCTCCAGGGGAGGGGCCTCTAATCCACCCTTTCACAGGGCTCTGGAGGCAGACAATGGCTTCCGGCTCGCAGGCACAGTGGCCGAGCGGGCCTGCGCTCCCCATCGGACAAGAATGCGGAACAGCCTTAATCCCATAAGGGGAGCTGCGCACAATGGCCAGGCCCGGTCACCCCGGCAACGGGCCAGGGATGGCGTGCCCTCCGCCCCTCTCCTCCCCTGGAGCTGCATCCTTGAAAGAGGGGAGGCCCAGCTCTTGTGCCCTCCCGGAGCAGAGCAGGGAGGACAATGGCAGCAGGAGGGACCTGTCGCCAGGGAGCCTCGTCCCCAAGATACGGGAGAGGCCCCCGCTGCAGCTGCCGGGGACAGGGCTGCACCTCAGCGCCTTTCTTTGCGACCCGCCCCCGCTTCTGCTCCAAACCACCCTGATGAGCCAAGCAGAAAAATCTCTGGCTGAGAATTGAACAGAGGGGTGGGGATGGGGAGGTGAGGGCCTGAATCCTCCTCCAACTATGAGGAGTCAACTTGCAGAATCATTCTTGCACACCCTTCTCTCCATACCTTTCTCTCCCTGAAGGGGAGATTTTACGGACTAGTTCTTTTCTAAACTTCCTTGTTTTAAAAATCAGACAGTAGATAAAAGTCGTATGAGCTCTTCAGATAAAGGGCCTTAAGTATTGTGTTAATAGACAGTAAAAGAAAAATCACATAAAAATCACACAACTAGTAATGAAACAAATAGTTGAGAGCTTAAGATGCACATATATGTAAGAACTAGGCATATTACAACTGTACACACAAACCTATACAAGGAGATAAATCATTACAGGCTTAGGGGGGGAGAGACCTAACAAAGATAAAGCCTAAAAGAAATGAGGTTCCTGGCGCGCCTGGGTGGCTCAGTCGGTTGAGCGTCCGACTTGGGCTCGGGTCATGATCTCAAGGTTCGTGAGTTCGAGCCCCGCGTCGGGCTCTGGACTGACAGCTCAGAGCCTGGAGCCTATTTCAATTCTGTGTCTCCCTGTGTCTGCCCCTCCGCTGCTCTCACTCCGTCTCTTGCATTGTCTCAAAAATAAATAAACATTAAAAAACCTTTTTTAAAAGAAATGAGGTCCCCCCCCAAAAAAAGGGGTCTGAGCAGCGGTAGGAATCCCTGAGTGATTCTGAGAGAGAACACAGAAGTTGAGCCCCAAGATCCATTTCTTTCAACTCTGGAAGTCTAGGATTCCAACTCAGAGTTGTTCATCCTCAGTGAACAGTTCCATTCTTCCGCAAGCCCACTCGGGCCTTGAGGGCCAGGTCAAAGACCCCCGTGACACCACCACCTCCCTCCACCTCAAGTTATCCCCATTAGGTCCTAGGAGACTACAGCTTGGTTAGCACTTCCTATGAAGGAAACAAGGTAAGTCATCAGGCCTCCAAGCAGAGCGATGTGTCACTGCCCTGGTAGGGCTGGGCCACTCTTCCCCAACCTATCCCTGCCCCACAGGACAGGCCCCTAGCCATGTGCTGTCTAGCTTGTCATAGTAAAGAAGATGCAGCAACAGCTCAGGCCTAGAAGGAGCTCGGCATCCAGAAAGCATTCAACAACTGTTTACTGGTGAACATAAATCACAAATAAATAGTTATTGGCTAAGTCATCGGGCTGATCCCTGACTGATGTGACCAGTGCCCAGATAGGATTTTCTGCCCTTCTTCCATGGGTGGAGAGTCAGTCTCAGTTACAAGGACTAATTTGAGGGACCTTTGTTCTGATCTGCAAGTTGGTTGAGCAACCATTCTCTAGAATTAAAACAAACTAGAGCCAAGGAGGAGGGTAACAATTGCTGAATGGATCACCCAGAGGTAGGCAGGCCACATGCCTGGAGATAATCCTGGTTCATCCTGGTATAATTATTAATAGAGCCCCTTTTACTCCCAAAGTACCTGAGTTTAGATGACATGTTATGTCGCCACCCTACTCAGAGGGGGCAGGAAACCCAGGCGCAACAATTATGTGATAATGTAAATGTGAGTGCCAGATCAGGTATCTGATCCTTATTTGTCCCTACGGCACCACGCAACTCAAGACAAGTCACTTAAATGAGCTGGTTAACAGTGTGGCTAGTTTTAATGTCCTCATCTGAAAACTGAAAGGGCATTTATTTATTCCTCAAACATCTGCTAAAAATTACTATGTGCCTGGTGCTATGCTAGGTGTTAGAGATTTAGACAAAATATGGATAGTCCCTGCAACCAAGGCCCTCAGCCCAAGGGGAGGACTGGTAATTAAATCCATGCCAGTCTAGTGTGACGAACAGGACAGTTGAGGTCCCTGCCTGCCCAGGGGCTCCAGGAGTGCAGACAAGAGTTTTCTTTGCCTGGGGGAACAGGGAAAACCATCTCTGGGAGAAAACTTTGTTTTCGCTCTTAAAGGATGAGTGGGGTTTGCCAAGCCAGGGGGAGCAGGGGGTGGTAAGGTAGGGAGGGGCAACAGAGCATTATAGGCAGAGAGAAAGATTTGTGCGAAGGCCAGAATGAAAGGAACCATTCATGAATTGGTACATCAGGACCTCTAAGCTCCCTTCCAAATTGTAGCATTTTCCGCTAAGGTTCTTCAGAAATGGGTCACCAGCTACTATGCCAGGAAGGTTCTGGCCAAAGATTGTTGTAACGGGTTTATTTCGATGCCCTAGGCTAGATCTGTGTGAATCTGCCTGGGCAAAAAGTCCTACAGATGCTGGCCCACATTGCGAAGGGAGCAGGACTTATTCCCCACCCCCCACCCCATTTTGCAAATGGCAAACACTGAAGTCCAAAAAGGCACACTACTCTTCCAAGGTTCCCTGACGCACCGAGGCGGGATTACAGTGCAAGATGGAAGTGTTGCCTGCAGAAGCGGAGTTCTCAGAAGACAAAATTTCCCTGCAGGTGCCCTGCCCTGCCTCTAGCTCCCTGCTTCCCACCCCTGGAGAAGGGAATGCCTCGCACCCTGCCTTGGGCCCGTGCAGCGCCACCAGCAGCCCCGTCCCACTTAGAGACACACAGACCTGCCGGGGACATGCGAGTTGGGGACATGCGAGTTGGGGCTCCGGTGGTTAAGCACCGCCTCCCCTGCAGGAACCCAGATCAGGAATAATCTGGATGTAGGAGAGGATGGCTGAAAGGCCTTAGAAAAAGAAGATGTGCAGGTGCTGATCCCCGGTCCTGGGAGAAAGGATGCAAGCTGGGCATCTCCGGTCATGGCTATCACCAGGAGTTGGAGCCAAGATCCTCGACTCCTCTCTGGCCTTGCACGGAGCAGCTGCCATCTGGGAGGTGGGGCAAGGAGCTGGAGGATGACCTATTTAGATAACGGAGGGGAGGTTAGGCCGGGCTGGGCCGGCCTGAGCAGAGCGGGGATGGGTCTGGGGGTGGCTCACCATCTCACCAAGCCTGCCAGAGAACCAGGCAGGGAGCAGGAAAGGGCTCTAGGAACGAAGGGAGCCTGAGCCGCCTCCCCTGAACCCCACGCCGCGCCCGCCCCCTCCTCGCCACCCTCCTGCCCACTCTGCCAGGTTGCCAGGCAAGGCGCTTCCCTGCTCAGCCCTCTTGTGTGGTTTGGCCAAAGCCCAAGGACAAGAGTCGCCTGCAGCCGGAGCCTCCCTCCCTGCTGCTGAGCAGGGAGGTGCAGGAGAAGCTGGGAGGGCAGCGTCACGCAGAAGAGGCCTTTGGCAGCCGGCCAGGCAGAGCCTTCCTCTGGGAGCTGGGGCCAAAGGAGAGGGCTCTGAACAAAGCAAAGACCAAAGTAGTTTGGCTTAGGAAAGCTCAGCACAACCCCTTCTCTCGCTCAGGGCAGGACAGACCCAGGATGGGGTATCCCAGGAGAGGGGAGGGCCAAGCAAAGCCAGCCTGGCTGGGATAATGACACTGTGTGTGTGTCAGCTGCCGTGCTGAGCATTTTACATACATTATCTCATGTAATCTTCTGAGAACTCCACGAGGCAGGAATTATTATAATCCCCGCTACAGGGTCTGATTCCTTCATTGGCAGATGAGGAAACGGAGATGCAGAGAGGTCACATAGCTGGTAAGCGAGAGAGTCCGAATTGGAGCCCTTACGGTCTGAGTCTGAGCTGCCCAGCCTTCCCGACGAGGTAAAAACCAGGAATGTAGAGTGGTCCACCCATTCGGGATCCCTCGACATAGTTAGCATGTGTGGGGGTGGGAGTTAGCTCCCAGTGACTGTTCCCACCCTCAGCACCGCCTGGAGCTCTGGGAAAGGTGGCCCGGGCTAGCTGTTGGAATGACAAAGCACAAGGAGGGAAGCCCGGGCTCAGCTCAAGGCAACTCCAAGTCCAAGACTCCTTGTTGGCCATCCATGGCCTGGGGTGGTCAAGTCAGGAGCCCGCGTCGCCGGCATGCCATTAACCAGCCACAGGACAAACCCCATCGTCTCTCTGGGCCTCAGTTTCCCCAACTGTCAATGAAGGAATCAGACCAGCCCAGTCATTTGCAAACATTTTGAAACGCCCTGCAGCAGTCCAATATATAGAAGACACAGAAGCATCTCTGTCCCAGATCGCTATCCACTTGGACTCCCCTAATGCTCCTCGTGGCACCCCTTGGAGAGAAGACTGCCATGCAGATCACCCCAAAGGCTCTACCATTCCAGGGACCCACAGCAGGTGTTTTTCTTTTGAGGGGAGGGGTGGTAAGGGGAACTGGAAGAGTCACAGGAGGAAATGTCATTTGGATACCAGGAATGTGGTCAGAGACTAGAAGATCCAGGGCAAATATTTGTTTTTCCTTTGATGCCCTCCTGGAGTAGCCATTAGTCCTGCCCACCCACCCCTTCCTCTGGAGGTCCCATCTGGCCCCTGATAATCTCATCTAAGTAGGCTGGGAAGGGGAAGTACGCTAGAAAGGTAGAGAGAATATTGGGATGGGAGTCACCCAGCAGGCTTTTCTCTGAATCCAGTCCCCACCAACAGCCTCTGTTGAATTGCCTCAGTTCAATGAACTGAGCCATTCCGGTGTCCTTCTCCCTCACAGAAGATCCTGAGGCACCAGGTCAGTCTCTCTCTCTCTCTTTTTTAATGTTTATTTACTTTTGAGAGAGAGAGAGAGAGAGAGAGAGAGAGAGCATGAGTGGGGGAGGGGTAGAGAGAGAGGGAGACCCAGAATCCGAAGCAGGCTCCAGGGTCCGAGCTGTCAGCACAGAGCCCCACGCGGGGCTCGAACTCACAAACTGTGAGATCATGACCTGAGCCAAAGTCGGATGCTCAATCGACTGAGCCACCCAGGCGCCCCAAGGTCAGTCTCTCTTAAGGGAGGACAGTGAAGAGGCAGGGATGGGGGTGGAGTGGGGAAGACAGCTCCTCTCCAGAACTCAGAAATCACTAGCACAGCAGGCAGCTCTCCTCCAAGGAAGAGGGAGACCCTGAGCACATTCCCAGTAGAAGTACAAAGTGGTCTGTCGATTAGGGAAGTTCAGGGCAGACCCCGTTCCTACTGACCTTGGGCCCCTGCGGGAGGCCAGGGAGTACCTTCTGAATTCTCTCTGTTCTGATGTCATAAGGGCTGGAATCCCTGCTTCAGCCAATGAGGTTTGAAAACTGAAAGCTGGTTTATCTCATTCCAGAATCAATGACATCAATCTCTCTCTCTCTCTCTCTTTCTCTCTCTCTCTCTCTCTCTCTCTCTCACACACACACACACACACAGGTGCACATACAGTGACCCAGGTCAAGAGTCTGATGGGATCTCAACTTCAATCTCAGTTTCCCAGTTTCTGGGCCACCCCAGTCCCCCAGCCCAGCCTGTCTTTCAACAAGAGGCACATGCTACGAGCAGCTATTTTCCAGCTGAGCGCCTGACAAAGCCTGAGCCCAGTGGTCTCAAGCCTGGAGCCTCACCGGGCCCTCACACTTTATAGAAAGAGAAAGAGAAAAGGAAAGCCAGGAAGTACATGATTGCCCAATAGCTGTAACCTGGCAGCAGGCAACTGGGGACAGTGCCAGGCCCTAGCAGGAAAAACATACTCGGTCCTATTGATGAGGCCATAATCCACTCCCTTTCTCCAGCATCCACTCTCCTTCACCAATGAAATGACTTCTTGAATTTCAAACCAGTTTCTGGCTGCAAAAGCAAACAATCTGGGGAGGTGACTGCTCCCACAGCCAATAGGGTAAACCACGGACACACAGACAAACACACACACATGCATGTCTCATAACCAGTACCCATTTGAAGGTGGCAAAACAGTCAGTCCCTAGATCACCTGCCCTAAAAACCTTGCTAGAAATGCAAGTTATCTGGCCCCGTCCTAGACCTCTGGAATAAAATCCTCTGCAAGTGGAACCAAAGAATAAGTATTTTAAAAGAAGCACTCCAGGTGATTCCTATGCATGTTAAGTGCAAGTTTGTTAACTCACTTTTGGCAAATTTGCTACCCTTTCAGGGCTTGCCTTTCCGGATATAAGTATCAGTTCTGACTGCAGTTTCTATGTATCAGGATCGATTTAAATTCACGTCTGTATCTCATTCAATTCTAATAGCAACTTGTGAGGGAGGCTGTGGGGTTTTGTTTGTTTTCGCAGAAGGGGAAACTGAGTATAGAGATAAGTTGCTCAAGGTCTCACAGATTACTACTATTTCTATTGCCTATACCCGCCCCTCTCGTAAATTAACTAGACAGGTTTCTGAAAAGGCCTCTCACCCAAAGGTATCTTGGGGCACAGTAGACTTTGCACCAGAGCCTTGTTTCACATTTCCCAGAATAAAAAACGCATCCTAATGAAACTCTGAGTCAATTTTAGAGCTGGAAAGGACCGAAGTGTCAAGCTTACTTCCCACCCATCCCAGTGCAGAACCCCACGGTATGCTGGGCTGCCAGATTATAAGAACTGAGTTGAGAAACTGGACCTCATACATTCATTCAACCACACACTCATTTACTAAACCCATCCTATGATCTGGCACCTTCTACTTCCTCTTCCCATTCCACTCTTTTGGACAGTCTGCTCCAAGTAAAATTCAACGTAAGTCTCATCTTCTTTGGGGAGTTTTCTCATCTCAAGACAGGGCACTATCCCTAGGCACCCTGCCTCAACCGTCCTCCTCACTTACTGGGCAATCATCGTATGCTGGCTAGTGTTGGGATCCCCAGGTCTACGACCATTGTCCCTACAATCACGGGCAGACATATCTGCAATGGATACCCCAGGCCCCCGCCCCCACTACACACGCGCGCGCGCGCGCGCAACCTCAGCATGGCCAAGACTAAATGCTGGCCATCCCCCCGCCCCGAGGAAGGCACTAGCCCCTGGCCCAGCCTCCATCCCTCACCGCCCGCGGACAAGTCCCAAGCCCGCCCGCCCGGCCGCGCCGCGAGAGGGAGCCGCACTTACCAAGCGCCCCGAGCTCTCCCGCGCCTTCTTCACCTTCCCGTAAGTTCCCTTGCCAAGGGTCTCGAGGAACTCGTAGCGGTGGCGCAGGTTGTGCTTGTGGTGGTGCCGCTTCACTGCCTGCTTCTTCATCTGGGGCTTGGGCGACTTGATGAGCCTGTCGGGCAGGGGCCGGGCAAGCTCGGTGGCCGGGGCGGTGGCGGCCGAAGGAGCCGGGCCGGGCCGCCGGGGCAAAGCCAACGGCTCCATGGCGGCCGGATGGTGAGCGAGGGCGGAGGGGGAACGTGCTGCGAGGGGAGAGGTAGAGCCCGGGGCACACGTCCCGCACCAGGGCTGGGAACTCACAGCAGCAGCAGAACGCGCGGCAAGTCGCCGCGTTCCAAGTTGTTATAAACGCTTCGAGCCGGAGGCCCTGGCCACGCCCCCCCGCGCGTCCATTGGCCTGCTCGCCGGCTGTGCGTGACCAGGACGTCCCGCATTGGCTCTCCCGGGCCTCCGGCCCCGGCTCCTCCCCCAGTCGAGGCCGGGAAAGGTGTCAAGGGAGCCCCGCCCACCTGGGCCCCGGAGGGACACGCACCGGGGATAGGGGACATCAGTGGGTACTACTGGGATCTGGAACTTTTGAAGGGCCCTGGAACTGCTCCTGCTTCCGAGTGGCACCCTGTCCTAGTTACAGCCACCTGTTGTCCTTCCACTGTACTGTGTTCTCTGTGACGAAGGGGCAATCTGACAGTTCTAGATGTCACCAAAGTATTTCTCCATCTGAGTACTTTGCATCTCTCAAGCCAAAAGTCTATGAAGTCACTGGATCACTTCTTTAAGACTATAAGGGGGGGAGAGGGAATGGAGAGGGATGGAGACTGAATCCAGCCAAGTGGGAGGGCTAGTGGAGAGCTGTTCCGGGGTTCTCACTTCACCTGTCTTCAGTTAGATCTACCTTGATTGGATCCCAGAAACGTGGTTCTGGAAAGTTCCTATCTCTTCATCAAAGAACGCTTCTAGGGTTGAGTGGCTCCCTCAAGATGTAGAGGAATTTTTGAAGTTTTGGAAGGAGTTGGAGCAGACAAAGGGAAACACCCATCCATTAAAAAATGCATTACAATCCTATTATTTCACTTGTGTCCCCTAAATCTGTGTATAGCTGTCCCCTCAAAGTTTTCCTCTCTGTGATTTCAGAGCCAGGAGGACGGTTGGTAGGTCATGAGATTTGGCTTGGTATTTAAGGCCTGGAGCACTGTCCTTTACAAAGAAACGAAACTATCCATAGTCTGTCCTCCTTCCTCTAGATGCGAAGAGTAATAGGGAGAAAGAGACATTTCCCCTTGTGTCTTCACGCTAACTCCAGTTTTTTGTGGGCCCAGTTTTGAAGTGGGTCTTATTTTGCCAAAGGCCATCCAGCCGGTGAGAGTGTGATAGAGCTGGGATTCAGACCCCCAGGAGGATTGTGTCTCCAGCTGTGTATTCAGGACATCAAGATCAAGATCAAGATCAAGATCAAGAAGGACTACATCCCCAGTGACTGAATTTTGCATTTAGTGTCTGCTCACTTTCCTATTTCCACTGATCCTTTGATCCTCTCTAGTATGTGTTAGGGATGGAGAATACATCCTTTGTAGCTAGAGAGGATCCACTTAGGCAGGAAACCAACCTCCCTTCCCCCAAATCTGGAGGGCCATGGGAGGTGGTAGCCAATTTGGTATTCTTCCCTCTGCCAGCCTCCCTTCTTGCTCTGAATCATCTGAGAAATGAGAACAAGGCCCAGGTAACAGTTCCCTTGACCTGTGTCCCCTGAGATCTCCATCCATCCTGGGGGCCCAGCTAGCTGGGGCCTCTTAGAGTTCTTAAGAGGAAGCACAGGTAGTAGTAGAGGGTGAACAGGGCCGAGTACTGGAAGACCTGAGTTCTAGTCCTGCTGACGTCAACCAGTTCTGTGACCTTTTACTAATCACAGTAATCAGTCATTCTACAAATAAGGGGGCCCACTAGGTGCTGGGCCTATGGATATACATGATGGTGACAAGGCGTACATGGTTTCTGCCCTCAGAGAATTCTCAGTCTAGTGAGAAATAAACAAGCAAATCCTAGCCAGAGGAAGATGTGTTCAAGACGGGAGAAGAACGGAATGCCCTTGGGGTGTATAACAGGAGGGAGCCCCTAGCCTGGACAGGAGGAGGTCAGTCAAAGGCAGCTTTCAGAGACAGGGCCTTTTAAGCTGAGACCTGAAGAGTGGGAGACGGCCAGATGAATCAACATCTCCTCATAAATAAGGTGAAAGAATCATACAGATGAGCCTAAGTGTCCCTTGCAGGCTTAATCTAGATTCCTATGAATTCTTCCAGGTATGCCCAAGACTGCTAGTGCACGGCTAGGCCCCCCAAAAGGCACTCAATGGATGCTTATGAACCAAAGAACATATATGCAATGTGATTCAAAGACTAAAGTGAAAGCATCTATAGATGATTGATCTTCCTCCATCACCGCTGAACTGGCCATGGCCGTGGGGAGTCGATCTCCTGCGCCTCCTGGGCCCTCCCCACCCCACTTCAGCTTCCTTTGACCAGAATGTGAATCCCTCTTTAGGGGGCAAGCCAGGCATGATCAAAGACCCCAGAGAAAAGAGATCTGCCCTGTTCCAGCCAGGTGCAGCCTGATGGCCCCTGGGGGACTACAGGACAGCAGTGATGAGCGGACCTGGCTGCTCTCTGTCCACAGAGACAGGCCAAGCAGGCAGACACAGACTCAGACAGAACCGGAACAGTTTGCGACTCGGAAATGAGCTTCACCGCTGAAACTCAGCTCTCAGATTCCTTAAAGGGAGACCTGGTCTGTCGCAGCAGAGTGAGAATTCCCTGACAGGGAATCTGATTATGTCAGGGGCCTCGGCTGCTGCAGATTTTTAGGACATTCCTGGGTCATGTGCTCGGACGTGGCTGGAAAGCTGGGCTGAGCTAGGCCATGTCAGTCCTGCTTCCCCACCATCCCATCCTGGGAAGGGGAAGCCTATCCACCTACCCCCACATCCTGTCACTGATCACTGTCTGAAGGGCTCTGGGGAAAACCGTTCTTTGGGCCTACTAGATGCCACAGTGGGCAAGCAATTAGAAACAAGTGTCTGTGCCAGTCCAGACACACTTTACAACCTGTGTGCGTGCGTGTCTGTGTGAGTCTAGACTAGTAAAAGCAGATGTTAATGTGGCTCAGAGTGAGGACTTCTGTGGGGTGTGGAGGGCAGGGTGCTGGTGGGAGAGCAGGTGAGGGACACCAAGGCCATGTTTTGGGGATGAGGGGTGAAGCATTTCTTTTGAAAAAGAAACACATCTAAGATGAGCCTTGGGGGGGGGGGAGGTGACTAAGAATTAGCTCTCTGCTCCCAGGAAGTATACAGTTTAGTAAAAGAAATAAGATAAATGCACAATTTCTTGGATAACCCGAGGCAGATGGTGGGAAGGTGCAAGGTGCCACGTGAGGCTGAAAGCGTGGGTCTTACTCTGGCTCAGGGGTTTGAGGGAGGGCCTCACAGGGGGTCAGGTGGGCCTGGAAGGAAGAAGTATGAGGAACAGCCTTCAGGGATGGGGTCAGGGTAGATGATTGGAGGAGATACTGAGTGTGTTGGCGGGGAGAGGGGGTGCGGGAGCGGGGAGGGCAGGGAAGGAGAGTAGAAAAGGACCAGCCAAGCACTCTCTGGATCTGATGAGCTTTAGGGGGACTCCCAGGCCCTAGAGCATCTCCTCCCTTGGGCTTTATCTCAGTTTTGATGTCTGAGCCCATCTTTCCTTTTCTTTGGGAAAAGAGCTACTGCAGGCTGGAGGGCCCAGCTCATCATGCCCTTCCAGCCTGAGACCCCAACCATTATATTTTCTTCCCCCGGAGCTCTGAGGACAGGTTACAGCGCTCAGTCACCCCCAGGTAGTGGACAATCTGGCTTTGAAGGTGCCGACCTTCCCCTCTCAGGGGCTGGTGGAACTGTCTGGATAGGAACTGTGTGTTAGAAGTGGCCCTCCAAGATCAGGAGGCGAGAGTCCAAAGAGAGGGTTGTAAATTCTGGAAGTGGCTGACAAGTTAGGATCCCTGACTCAATGCTGCTCTCTTCTGACCAGCCTAAGCCTAGCAAGCTTTATGGGATGCCCAAAGCTGTGACCACAAGCTTTGTTCTGCTTAGGTAATTGTTCCTGCAATGAGCCAATCACTTGTTCGTTCATTCATTCCCTCATTCATTCATTCCACAAATATGTACTGAGCGACGACAATAATAGGTATGAGAATATCTAACATTTATTGAGCCAGCCCTGGTTCTGAATGGCTTAGATACAGTGTTATGTCCAAGACCACCAGGCTATAGCCGGGAGTAACAGAGCTGAGAGGCCAACCCTATCAGTCCAGCATCGTAGCTAGAGTTCCTAAGGGTGGCATTGCTTTGTGGTGCCCAAATGGGCTCTGGAAATACACGATGGAATGGTGAGCTGCTCACAGTCTAAATTCTGTAAGCCTTACCAGGAGCCTGGGGGGATTGTGCGCAGCAAACACTGAAAGCCGTCCCCGGATTGCTGGATTCTTATGGGAAATGGAATGTCATTCACGGGTTAGGCCTGGGAGAGGCTTGACCCTAGCTCTTGTCCCCACACCAGAAAGCTTGCCTGTCTCCTGCCTGGAGTGGCGGGGAGAGCTCATGCAGATGAAGAGTCAGGGGTCCTGGGTTCCAGCTCCTCTTTTAACCGCCAACCCATCCACTGCGGTCATGGCCAAGGACTTTCTCTCTCGAGGAAGTTTCTCATCTTTCAAAAGGGATTTGAATAAACCAGCTCTGAGTTCCATTTCGACTCTGCTGTGACTCCTCTGTCATGTCTAAGAAAGGACACACTTGAAATCTTCGTCATTCCCCTTCTTTGCCCACCCGGGAGGTCATTCCATCACTACGAGACACTCAGGAGCCCCACCCCCTTTCCCACCCCCAGGGCTGGAATGACGTTTTGGCTCAGGAATCTGGCAATCCAGATTCTGCCACTCACTGGCTGTGACTATCTCTCATCTCGTGGCAACTCCGTGGGCAAGAACTGTTGTCTTTTATATATAGCTAACACTCTGTGCGCTGACCACTGCATAAATGGGGTCTATCCTCACCACAACTCTGTGAAGTAGGTGCTGACGTGTGATTACCCCCATGACACGGATGAGGAAACTGAGACAGAGAAATTCAAGAACTGCGGTGTCATAAAGCTGGCGAGTCATGGAGTCAGATTGGAGCCCAGGCGATCTGGCTTCAGAAACAGCACCCCTTACCTTTTAAAAAAAAAAAAAAAAATTATTTATTTATTTATTTACTTATTTTTTTTTATGTCCAAGTTAGTTAGCCTATAGCGCAAAATGATTTTAAGAGTAGGTTCTAGTGATTTAGCGCCTACATATAGCACCCAGTGCTCATCCAGCAAGCGTCTTCCTTAATGCCCCTTGCCCATTTAGCCCGTCCCCCCGCCCACGACCCCTCCAGCAACCCTCAGTTTGTTCTCTGTATTTAACAGTCTCTTATGCTTTGTCCCCCTCCTTGTTTTTGTCATTTTTGCTTCTCTCCCCTTCTATTCATCTGTTTTGTATCTTAAGTTCCTCATATGAGTGAAATCATATGATATTTGTCTTTATTTGACTAATTTGGCTTAGCATAATACCCTCTAGTTCCATCCATGTAATTGCAAATGGCAAGATTTCATTCTTTTTGATTACTGAGTAATACTCCATTGTGTATATATATATATATATATATATATATATGTGTGTGTGTGTGTGTATATATATATATATATATATATTTATATATATATATCACATCTTCTTTATCCATTCATCCATCGATGGACATTTGGGCTCTTTCCATACTTTGGCTATTGTCAATAGTGCTGCTATCAACATGGGGGTGTATGTGTCCCTTCAAAACAGCACACCTGTATCCCTTGGATAAATCCCTAGTAGCGCAATTGCTGGGTTGTGGGGTAGTTCTGTTTTTAATTTTTGAGGAACCTCCATACTGCAGAAACAGCAGTCTTAGCCATCATACTTCAGCTTAGAGAGAATACTTGATTTGCCCAGAGTCTCCAGTAAACTCTGATTCTCTATGTCATACTTTACCCGACCTGAAATGTGCCTCATACTTGTCTTCTGGGCTTTCTGTGGGGGTGAAACAAGAGGTGAAGCTGTCAGATTGATGATTTCCTATGTCTGCTTGGGGGTTTGCTGAGCCCTGGTCCTCTCAAGTCCCCTCCCCCCCAGTTCTGGCAGAGATTCGTGTGTGTGTGTGTGTGCGCGCGCGCTATGACAGTAAGGGGCTTATCAGACTCCCTGAGCTACAGCTGATCTCATCTGGGACACAGGACTGTTAAGATAAGCTAAGAGCTAGGAAGTGGTCATTGAAACTGCCCAAGGCAGGAGCTCTGTGCTGGGGAAAGGAGAGGAGGGATCCTGACTTGGGGGAGAAGAGGAAGGGCCTGAGAACCACTCTCAGTGCTGGTGTTGTAACCAGAACAGGGATATTCTAAGAGTTGGGAGATGGAGTGGGCGGCTTCTTACCCTATTGTTAATGGCAAACCAAACTGATCCTTCTCTTTTCCTGCCCCTCATTCCTATGTGCTGTTCTCAGTGTCTGAAGCTGTGTATCTCCCATAGCTGTGAGGTTGCAGGTGGGGCGGGAGGCACCTATGCTTATGACTGGGGTAAAAGTTTTTATCGCACATAAGAAAGAAGTCCTCATCTTTACAGGGTCAACGCTTTTCATATCCACCATTGATCCTTCACGGATCCTGTGAAGACAGGAACTTTGCTACAGGATCCTGCGGTATAGAGGCCGTCAAAGTACATGAGGCCAGGGGTACATGAGCCCCAAAAAGGCAGTCAGAGAAAGGGATTTTACACCTAGCCCTACCCTTAGCTGGCCACATGACCTGGGGCAGGTGCTTTGTTTCCCTACACCTCATTTTCTTTCTTTCTTTTTTTTTTTAATGTTTATTTATTTTGAGAGAGAGACACAGAGAGACAGAGCGTGAGCAGGGGAGGGGCAGAGAGAGAGGGAGACAGAAAATCCAAAGCAGGCTCTAGGCTCCGAGCTGTCAGCACAGAGCCCGACATGGGGCTCGAACTCACAAACCATGAGATCATGACCTGAGCCAAAGTTGGACGCTTAACCGACAGAGCCGCCCGAGCGCCCCATTACACCTCATTTTCTAATTGATAGAAGGAGACCTGGAACATGGAGGCTCTTTGAACACTGTTAAAGGCTCCCTGGTGGCTGGGCATTTATGGTGGTAGGTCCCGTGACTCCGAGCTGAGTACATCATACTCCATTTATTTATTTATTTATTATTAATTTTATTTTTTATTTTTTAAAATTTACATCCAAATTAGTAAGCATCTAGTGCAACAATGATTTCAGGAGTAGATTCCTTAGTGCCCCTTGCCCATTTAGCCAATCCCCCCTCCCACAACACCTCCAGGAACCCTCTGTTTGTTCTCCGTATTTAAGAGTCTCTTAAGTTTTTGTCCCCCTCCCTGTTTTTATATCATTTTTGTTTCCCTTCCCTTATGTTCATCTGTTTTTGTCTCTTAAAGTCCTCAGGTGAGTGGAGAAGCTTTGTATTTTGATGAGGTCCCAGTAGTTCATTTTGGCTTTTGTTTCCCTTGCCTCCAGAGACGTGTTGAGTAAGAAGTTGCTGCGGCCAAGATCGAAGAGGTTTTTGCCTGCTTTCTCCTCAAGGATTTTGATGGCTTCCTGTCTTACGTTTAGGTCTTTCATCCATTTTGAGTTTCTTCTTGTGTCTGGTGTAAGAAAGTGGTCCACGTTCATTCTTCTGCATGTGTCTGTCCAGTTTTCCCAGCACCACTTGCTGAAGAGACTGTCTTTATTCCATTGGATATTCTTTCCCGCTTTGTCAAAGATTAGTTGGCCATAAGTTTGTGGGTCCATTTCTGGTTTCTCTATTCTGTTCCACTGATCTGAGTGTCTGTTCTTGTGCCAGTACCGTACTATCTTGATGATTACAGCTTTGTAGTGGAGCTTGAAGTCTGGGATTGTGATGCCTCCTGCTTTGGTTTTCTTTTTCAAGATCGCTTTGGCCATTCGGGGTCTTTTCTGGTTCCATACAAATTTTAGGATTATTTGTTCTTGCTGTGTGAAGAATGCCGGTGTTATTTTGATAGGGATTGCATTGAATATGTAGATTGCTTTGGGTAGTATCGACATTTTAACGATATTTGTTCTTCCTACATACTCCATTTAAATGCTGCTCCCTTGAAGGGGCTGAGTGTGTTCTTCCTCCTTGTCCTGCCTCCACAGCTGCCATCCTACACTCATGGAGGTCCACAGAGAACCAGGCAGGTTAGGGCATGGGAGGTACGCCCAGGAGGGAGGAAAGGGGAAGGTCTGCCCGGTGCCACCTCGCTGCCCGTGCCTGGCTCCCACTGGCACCCTGAGCCTTGGCCCTCCCGGGCTGATCCTGGAATGCAAACCCCGAACAAAGCACATTCTTGAGCTGGGTCATTAGCTCCTGACCCTTGGTAAGGAAGGCAGGAGCCCGCATTTCTCTTGGCCCTGAACGACATTAGCACAGTCTGGTGCTGGGGGCTGTTATCACAAGCCTGGATTACTAGGCTGGCTGTCACCCACAGCTTACGAAGGGCCTAATCCTGACCTACTCCTCCTGTCAGAGCCTGCTGCAAAGGGAAAGGGGACCCAGTCCCTAAGCAAGGGGATTTGAAATACTGCTGATTTCCTGGACTGGATTCTTTGTGCCAGCCACAGGCTGTAGCTGGGCTCAGAGGAAGAGGGAGCATTGTAAAGGTTACTCTCAGAGTGCTGTCTCTGGGCTCTTTGATTTTCTGGCTTCATTCAACTCAGTTGTCTGCTACACATGTATTCTATTCAGTTGTTTGCTATACATTTAGACACTGTGTACCCAGCACCCTGTGATGCTCTGGGCCTCCAAGGGTGGATGGCATTTTCATGGTCCTGAGAAGAATCTAGAAAGTTTTGTGTATGGGGGTGCTGTGTGGAGACGGTGGCTGCCTTGACCAGGTACACAAGGGACAGGAACCCTGCTCAGGTACACAAGGGTACACAAGGTACACAAGGGACAGGAACCCTGCTCAGAGGCAAGGGTGGCAGGAAGGTGGGACTGTTGTCAAGGGGCTCAGAGGCCCAGACTGAGGCTGGAAATCACCCGAAGGGCTGGGGAAGCTGAGAGGGGATGTTAAACTCTGTAAGGACACCTGGATTTGGGGATGAGAAAGATTTCTTTTTAAAAAAAATTTTAGGGGCGCCTGGGTGGCTCAGTCGGTTGAGCTTTTGACTTCGGCTCAGGTCATGATCTCCCAGTCCATGAGTTCAAGCCCCGCGTCGGGCTCTGTGCTGACAGCTCAGAGCCTGGAGCCTGCTTCCAATTCTGTGTCTCCCTCTCTCTCTGATCCTCCCCCATTCATGCTCTGTCTCTGTCTCAAAAATAAATACACATTAAAAAAAAATTTTTTTTTACGTTTTATTTATTTATTTTGAGAGAGAGAGAGTGTGTGTGCTTGTGTAACCAGGGAAGGGGCAGAGAGAGAGGGAGCTGTCAGCGCAGAGCCCATCATGGGGTTCGATTCCCACGAACCAAGAGATTATGACCGGAACTGAAATCAGGAGACAGATATTCAACTGATTGAGCCACCCAGGCGCCCCAATAAGAAAGATTTCTGAAAGTGCAGGGGCTCTAGCACCGATGTGGCAGGTGGGCTGGAGGAGAGTGATGGGCAGCACAGCCACAGGGGGAGGCTGTGATGTGGTCTTCATGCAGGAGGATGAGCGTGTGAACCCATGGTGGCCATGGGCATGGGGGAGAGGCCAGCCTGTGGGGTGTGTGGATGAGGAGAGTGAAGGCGGGGTGGTCACTTGTCACCAGGGCTGAGCCCGCTTCCTGCAGGTGTTGGAAGCAGAGGTCTGAGGTGAACAGAGACCAAGTTGGAAGGGCAGCTCCAGTCCAGTCGCCTTCTCCCATAGATGGGGACACTGGATCTGGATAGGGGAGCCTGGGAAAGGGATGTGTAAATTACTGTTCCTTGACAAATTCCCTTAAGAATGTGAGTTGCACATTTTCTGTTGAATGGGAGGGAGGGTGCCCCAAAGTCCTCCTTCTCTTCTCCAGAAAAGGAGGGCAGGGCAGGCCACCTTGGGAGACAGTGAGTGGGGCCTTAGGAGTCCCTAGCCGTGAGGGCACAGCCACACCTTCCCGAGGAGGAGCCAGGATGGCTCAGCCAGAGCCCAAGTAGGCCACCAGCTGCAAGCCTGGGCGTCCTCACCCACCCTGTCTCCACAGCAGCAGTGTGGAGGGTGGAGGGAGGCTGGGGGAGACAGACTTCTCTCTGAACCTCCTAGAAAACTTATCAACTCTAGGTGTCACCTGAGGCATGAAGTCTTCAGACGCTTTCCCGCCTCCAGCCCCTCACCCCACTGACCCTCTGAATCATCTGCCAAATATTTCCTCTTTGGAGGAGGTTTTGCACAGGAAAACAAAACAAAACAAAATGTCTCGGGAGTCAGGACTGTCCAGTCGGGCTAAATGAGAAACTGGGACTGGGCCTCTAGGAAAGTCTTCCCAGTTCTTCCCCTAAAGGAACCATCCCCTAAACTCACTCAAGGCATGGTTATCCAGCGCTGGCTCTGTGCTGGCCATGAACTAGGGGCCGAGTCCGTGAGGGCAGGTGAGAAAGACCGGGTTCCCCCATTTCCGGAGCTCATGACAACTTGTGGAAGTCACGGTTTCCTCATCTGTAGAACAGACTGACCCCAGTCTTTCCCAAACTCACAGGGATATGAGGGCGCAAGAGGCCCTCCAGCCTTTATGCCAAACCCGCGCAGGTTCAGGAAGGTCCTGAACAGTCCGTAGCCCCAGGGGACCTGGCCCTGGAGAAGACGGCCTGACATTTCAGCAACTCACCTTCCACCATCCAAGGCTTCGGAGAGGGGACGCCTGCCTGGGTTGGGCGTCCGACTGCAGCTCAGGTCACGATCTCCCAGTTTGTGAGTTCGAGCCCCGCATCGGGCCCTGCGCGGACAGCACAGAATCTGCTTCGGATCCTCTGTCTCCTTCTCTCTCTGCCCCTCCCCAGCTCGTGCACTCTCTCTCTCTCAAAATAAATAAATAAACATTAAAAAAATACAAATTAAAAATAAAGAAATAAAAGGATTCTGAGCCTGGGCACCGGGGCCAAGTGTGCGAGTGTGTGCGAGGCATGAGAGCACGTACATGTGTGTGAACAGATATACGTATAGGTGTGAGAGGTGACTGGGTAAGTGTGTCTACGTGTGTTCCACGCGTGGAAATGAGAGGTACGCTGTAAGAGATGCGGCCAGCACGAGGCATAAAAGTGAGCTGTGTGAGTTGTGTGAGCACGGGTGATGATCATGTGAGTGTGAATACACAAATGTGCATGGAAAAGGTGTCTGTGCAAGAGTGAGGGGTATGTGAGTGTGTGAGATAAACATGAGTGGGCATTTGGGAGGGGTCTGTGAGCACGAAGTGCGTGTGTGTTGGGGGGCTGGCTGCCCCAGAGCATGCTGGGTGAAGTCTCAAGAAACTCCTCTGATACGAAATGCCAACTGCACGTGACCTACAAAGAGCTCGCTCTTGGGAAGAGGCGCACTTGGGCCTCTGGGCTGCAGACAATGGCTTCTTGGTGCTCTGCTTTCCACCATCGGGAACATGGGTGCTGGGGGTCCTTTGAGCCAGGCCCACAGCTCTCTGGGAGCTCAACCGAACTGGGATATTTGGAAAAACAGCCCATCATGTAAAGCATTAAAACAAAGGGCCATATCACGATGGAGAATGCCAACCGGGCATGAGTTAACACAGGACACTGGAGATGTTTTGCCCGTGCAGCCAGCTGGCCTGTCATCCTCTCTCCAGAGGCCATCTCTTCTGCCCTGTCACTCCTTGCACTGTGGGTAGAGCGAGACATCACACTCTTTAAGCTGACCTTCCCCAAACCCTTCTTGAGGCATCAGTCTGCTATTCGAGGTCTGCACAGACACCTCGTTGCCTCCTGACCTTTTTTCTTTTTCTTTTTTTTTAAATTTTTTTAACATTTATTTATCTTTGAGACAGAGAGAGACAGAGCATGAACAGGGGAGGGCAGAGAGAGAGGGAGACACAGAATCCGAAACAGGCTCCAGGCTCTGAGCTGTCAGCACAGAGCCCGACGCGGGGCTCGAACTCACGGACCGTGAGATCATGACCTGAGCCGAAGTCTGATGCTCAACCGACCGAGCCACCCAGGCGCCCCATCCTGACCTCTTTTCACACCACTCCCCACTCGTGGGTGCACTTGGCACCGCAAGTCTCCCTCCCCTTGAGAGCCAGTTATAACAACAGGATCCTCCAGGAAGCCTTCCTAGATTAGCTCAGTCTTCAGGGGACTCTTGTTGCCTCACTTGTCCATCCACAACATCCACTGAGTTGAGCTGGGACCCCCCAAACGGTATGTTGACCCCCTAACCCCTGATATCTGTGAATGTGACTTTTTTAGGAAAGAGGGTCTTTGCAGATGTAATCAAGTTAAGGCGAGGTCATACTGGATTAGGACAGCCCTAATCCAGTGACTGGTGTCCTTACAAGATGAGAGAAACGTGGACACAGACACCCAGGAGAGAAGGCCGTGGAGACAGAGGCAGAGCTTGGAGTCGTGTGACCACGAGCCAAGGAACACCAAGGATTTCTGGAGCCACGAGGAGCTAGGAAGAGGCGAGGAAGCCCCCTTCCTTGACTTCAGATTTCTAGAACTGTGAGAATCCATTTCTGTTGCTTTCAGCCACCAGTTTATGGCATTTTGTTTGGGCAGGCTTAGGAAGCCAATGTGAATGGCAGCTTTTATTTTGCCCAACCTGCCTGGGTCCTTTTATGTGCCCGCCTCTTTGATCTCATCCGTTGGATAACCCCAGTTCTCTGGAGCTGGAGGCCTTTGGCTCAGGGCTTTGGTCCAGTCTGTAGCCACCTGGGGACATGGATAGATGACTGACCTTTGTAGCCACTCCCCTTACTGTAGAGCTCGGAGGCGTCTTGCACACCTCTGAGCTGGGTTAGAATTTCCCTCCCCTCACTTACAAGTTGTGCCACATGGGTCAGCCACAGGGGTTCTCTGGGTCTCCGTTTCTTCTTTAATATGGGGGTTGGAAATGGCTAACCCTACCCCACCTCCCGTGTAAGATCTCGGCCAGCCAGAAAGCCCAACGCAAGTGTAAGAGATTATTAGAAAAAAAAAATCTGGAGAAAATGAAGCAATGGAGGGGAGAGACTTCTTTACTCCTTGTGGTCCCGACCACCCCCCCTCCCCCGGAGCTTGTTGCCCAACAAATGGACCTTCCTCCAGAGAAGGCCTGGGGAGCTTGGCTCCCATGTTTTCCAAGGACTCCAACCCCAACTGGGATTCTCGTTTTAGATGGTGTCTTGGTGATTTCACTTCCTTCATTTTCCTCAGAAGAGGACCTTGGGATATCCCACGAATCTGATCGTGGTGCTCATCTGCTTAAAATCCTTAATCTGCTCCCAGTTTCTCATATGGATAAATTCCTTAGCAAGGTACGCGAGGCCTTTCTTGATCTGCCCTGCCTGCACTTCCGGCCCCTAGAATCTCCACGATGTGCAAGCTGTACCCCAAATAAGCCAGACCCTTTCTCCCAGCTGGCTTGAGAATGCCCCTACCTCTCCTTCAACAACAACAACAACAAGTCAGCTACTCACCTAATATACACGAATCATTTTACTTACGGGGCGGGGGGGCTCTTTTTCTCCTAGCGAGGAATTATTTTGCCCATTTTACGAATAAGGAAACAGACTCGGAGAGGTTAACAACATATCCATAGTCAATCAGCACACGACAGTCATGATTTGAGCCCATCTCTCTTGCTTCAAAGCCTGGGGTCATCCTCCTCTGCCTGGCTGGTCTCTCTCCTCTTTCAAAGTGCAGTTTGGGATTTTCTGGAAACCTGTCCTGACACCCCCAGTCCTTCTCTGCTGCCTAGTCACCACTGGTAGGGTACCTCTGGATTGCGCTAGCAAAGGCCCGACACTTATCTCATCAAATGGAAATGCAGATTTAGTCCCTTTGTCTCCCTTCTAAGATTGCAACTGCCCAGAGGGCGGGAACTCACGTCTAGGTAATGGGTGTTGAATGTCAAACAATGCTTTGGAACTGCCAATGGAACGAAAAAGCTGGAAGGGAGCTTTCCTGGGATATAAATGCAGAAATATGCTCATTTCTTCTTTTTTTTTTTTTTTTTTCGATTTTTAACGTTTATTTCTGAGACAGCGAGCACAGGAGAGGGCCAGAAACAGGGCGACAGAGGATCCGAAGCAAGCTCTGCACAGCGAGCCAAAATCAAGAGTCCACCACTTAGGGGCGCCTGGGTGGCTCAGCGGGTTAGGCGGTCGACCCTGGCTCGGGTCGTGATCTGGCAGTTTGTGAGTTCGGGCCCCGCGTCAGGTTCTGTGCTGACAGCTCAGAGCCTGGAACCTGCTTCAGATTCTGGGTCTCCCTCTCTCTCTGCCCCTCCTCCATGTGCACACATATGTGTTCTCTCTCTCTCAAAAATAAACATTAAAAAAAATTTTTTAAGAGTCCACTGCTTAACCCACTGAGCCACTCAGGCACCCCTGTGTTTATTTCTTATTAGGGAGCCCTTTCTACTCTTTCCTTGTTAATCCTCAGACTCCTTCCTTGGGAAAAGAGTCTCCATCTTTCCAGGTTTGGCATGTGGAACCCCTTACATGGTGCGGCGCGGCTGATTTCCTCGCCTTCCCTGTATGCTAGTTCATTTGAGGCAAAGCGGTGCTGTGGTCACAAGTTTTGAAATCAGACATGGCTCAGTCACTTCCTAGCTTGTGACCTTTGACAAGTTACATAACCTCTTCGAGCCTTAGTTTTCTCATCTGCAAAATGGGAAACTGCTTACCTCGTAAAGTTGATCTAAGGATTGGAGTACTTGTGAGATGGCATCATCATCGCTCTTGTTATACAGATTGGGAAATAAAGATGAGAGGAGGGGAGGGATCTTTCCAGGGAGGGATGGTGATAGGAAAGCCTATGGGGGGAGAGGGGGAGGGAGGCCTGGAGTCAGGCCATCTCACCCCAGATCCTGAGCTGCCTCCATGGCACCATGAGGTGCAGACCAAGGGGTTTACCGCTGACATTCCCTATTTCCCCAGCTCGGTGAAGCACCCCAAAATGGACCTCCAAGACGTAAGTCCTCAGCAGGTACCAGCTCCAGCTCTTAGCGGCCCTCATAGATTCTAGTGGCTAGTCCCCCATTCCCATAACGGGAAGAACCTTTTTCAGACTGGCTGTACCCCTGAGGTTCCGACCATTTAAAAATACTTCAGTCCCATGCACAGATCGGGTACCATTTTGTGTGCTTGGAAAGTCCCCTCCCCCAACACACACACACACACACACACACACACACACGGGGCTTTGGTTTCCTCTTGGAAAGTGGGGAGGGACCCCTCTTCTCAGGGAGAATGGAAGGGGATGGCACAGAAGTAACGTGGAAGGGGAAGACCAGACCAGGGCTGGATTTTGGAGTGGCTTCCCTAACATACTGTTCCATCCCTCACAGGATCTGTGGTTCCTCCAGGATCTTCTAACAGTTACTTCAGCAGCTAACAGAACCGAAGTACGGGGTTCCAGAAGCAATAAGAAGGCACCCTTCCTCCCAGTCCGCTCACCAGGAACCCCCCCCCCTCCCCCGCCACAGGATGCCTCTAGCCAGGGTGGGAAGGCAAGGCTGGGCCAGCAGGGGGCAGCACCCTTGGGGCCTGAGGAAGGGACAAACACCCCTGTCCCTCGAAGACCCAGGGGCAGAGTCACTTCCTCCAGGAGGCTCCCTCTGTTCCTGCCTCATTAGAATGAATGACACCATCACACAGGAAGTGCTGACTCCCCCACAGCCCTTGGTGGGGGGGGGGGGCAGGTTTTCCTTTGTAGTCCCCGTGCTGGCACAGCTTTTCAAAATAACCGGAAATCAGAAAGAGGCGCTCTACGAGCCAGGAGGGGGCACGTCCTTCACGGCAAGTCAGTGAGCGATCCCCGTCCAACTTCAGGCAAGACAGAAGTGAACTTCGGCTGAGTGAATTGAGGCCAGGCACGAAGAGGTCAGCCCTTCCTAACACAGAGGAGACTAGGCACTGAGGAGGGCTGCCCTGTACTGGGAGTGAGGTGACCGGGCAGGAGGTGCTTTGGAGGCGGAACCCACAACAGCTGGTCGCCTGGGGCCCTATTTAGTCTGAGACAGTCAGAGGGACTATTTCATGGGGTCCCCTCTACCCATCAAGACACCCACCCACCCCACCCATGCACCAGGTACCCGAGAGAATAGGAATATAGATTTTAATTGTTGTGCTGCTGCTGTTAACCAGAGTGCAGTTAATCCATCCTTCGTGGATTTGGATGCCACAGTGTACATGAGAAGGTTTTGCCCAGAAATGCGCTGGGGCCGCGGGTGACAAAAGGGCGAGGGGAGGGTGGCGGAAGGAGAAAGTGAGCGAGGGGAGGAGCGGGAAGCAGAGCCTGGGCTGGGCGTCTGCTGCTTCCCCATCGTCACGTTC